>NW_021635284.1:0-677675 GCF_004799145.2 Neltuma alba
CTTGACTAAATAAATGTTTGTAACGAATCTGTTTAAAAGTTTTTGAATTATAAATTTAATAAATTTTTAGAATCTTTTTAAATAAATTATTAGAATTTTTTTCAGCTCTCTTGGCTCCCAGTCAATTTTAAGGCTACAAGAATCCACAGAACCCTCGACAGAAGTGGGTCCAACATAAACGCGCACACATTATAGTGCCGATTTTTCTTTGTGGTGAACTTGAAATGATAGTGGAAAGGATTAAGGCAGAACGAAGCATAACTTGCATATGTACAGCCTAATACTGTTGGTAGTTCTAATAATAATAATAATTATTAAGTTGAAGGTTAAATAGGAATACATTGAACTTGAAATATGTTTTTTACAATTTGAAAAAATCAAAGTAATAACTTCTAATGAATTTGATAAAATATATAAATTATAAAATTTTATGATTTAGATCAATAAATAAATTTTATAACATATTAGAAATTTTAAAAATAATAATAATTTTTATAAAAACCGTTTTAGGAAAAATAGATGTCTAAATAATTATTAGGTTAAAAAGGGGTATTTTGGCAAAAAAAATTTAAATTCAAACTTAACAGTCAACTAACATTTTGGATGGATGGAAATAAAATTTTAAATATATTAAGGAGGTTTATTGTAATATTGTTTTAACTATAAGAGAGGTTTATATATATTTCAAAATAAAAAAGAGTTTTCTGTAATTGAATAGAAAGATGATCCGTGTATTTTACTCTTCTAATTTTTTATCTATTCATTCATATATTTATACCCGCACTTTTTTGAATTTGGAGATCCAAATTTAGACGTGCGTAGAGGAAAACTAGATTTAAAGGTATTGTAAAAGTGAGGGAGGATTTTGTTGGAAAAAGAATTTTTTGTGCTTTTAACGTCTTGACTCATTGTATCTAGGGGGAAAAAAAACGTCATGACTCAAATTATTTTAACGTAATGACTATAAATTTGGGAAAATCCCATTTAAATATAAGGAAATAAATCTTAAATTAGGTCGGTCAATTCAACAAATCCTTAATTAGGTCAATGACTTAATTTTGAATTTGTGAATGTGGGTTACTTTATCACATTGCCCTCATTTTTTTTTCCAAAGCCACATTTTTTTTCTGTTTTTTCCCCCTTCCAAAATCATGTTTGCATATGACTAGCTGTGGATATTTAATTATTTACATTAGATAAATAGTTGAGAAGAATGCAGAGTAGTGGAAAAGGGTATTGAGTGTGAGCTTGGATAAATGATATATAAGTAATCATCATGAGAGAGAGACATAATGGCATGAAATTAAAAACAGGGAAGGGAAGTGATTAAGATGGAAAAGTGGTTGAATGGGAAGATGTTGAGGATGGTGTGTTGTGTGGTCAGAATAGGAAGGCCGATGTCTATGTGCTGTGCTTTTTAGATTTACAAAGGGCTCAGAAGTTGAAGCCCCACATACGTGCGCCCTTCAAACACAAAATCTATAGAAAGTATCAAAATCTTAGCCGAAATCCAATCATGATTAGTACCCCTCATCTTTCACAACACTTTCATCTCACATCTCTCATTCATCCACACATATATTTGGAATTAATACAATGGCCATGAAAAGCCTGCAAAGTGAGCCTCTATACTCCATATATAAGAGCATCATCCACATACATTAAAAGGGCTTTTAGCATTAAATTAGCAAGTCTACACAACGATTGGCTTCTCTTGATAAATTGTTCAAAGCAACAATTCAATGTTATGTTGAAGGTGCTCGAATTTCGCCAATCCATCTTCAAAGCAAGTGATCCTGAGAATTGATAAAACAAAGTGATCATACTGAGAATTGATAAGACACAATGTTTCTGTGAGATTATAAAAAAAAAAATAATAATATTTTTCAGCTCTCTGGCTCCCAGTCTATTTAAAGCTACAAGAATCCACAGAACCTCGACAGAAGTGGGTCTAACAACAAACGCGCACACATTATAGTGCCGATTTTTCTTTGTTGGTGAGCTTGAAATGATAGTGGTAAAGATTAAGGCAGGAACGAAGCATAACTTGCATATGTACAGCCTAATACTGTTGGTAGTTCTAGGAATAATAAATAATTATTAAGTTGTGAAGGTTAAATAGGGATACATTGAACGTGATGGTTAAATAAAGACAGATAGAGTAAAAGAGTACTTAAAAGAATACTGGGGAGGCGTCTTGAATGTTAGAAAGAGGTTTGAATTTGCGTGTAAAATGGATGGGTCAGGCCTCATGTTGCTGAGTCTACAATACTATAAAATACCCCATATTCACAAATCCCAAATTGGGTCTATTTGTTGACTTTTTTCCCCAAAAGTGAGGTCTGGAAAGATTTCATCAAAAGATTGGGGGAAAATAGGGTAACAGCAGATCTACTTCTTTTGACAATTGGCTATAGCTTAATATATTACTCGTCCACTTGATCCGTGGTCTTGGGCATATGGTGAATGTAACAGAGCTGGTTGCTGACTATGTCGATATTGGAGGACAATGGAATAGAAACAAGCTAGCAACAGTCCTTCCCCTGGCATATGTTGACCATATTTTGTGTGCACACCTATTTCGTGAAAAAAGAGCACAGGGTAAATACACTTTGGAAACCATCTACTGATGGCCAATTTACAATTAATTTTGCTTATAAATTTCTCCTTGTAGGTACTGAATAGCAGGTGGACAATATTTGGAAGAAAATTTGGCAATTACAGGCACCAGAGAAGGTCAAGTATTTCATGTGGTTGTTTTCATATAGAAGAGCTCATACAACAGAACTCAGACAGAGGAGGGTTTCGAGATGACAACAAATTGCCCCTTTGGTTGTGAGGAACTTGACAATGATATGCAATTGATTCGTGATTGTACTAATGCTATCCATAGATGGCAGCAATCAGTTATTGGTCTAGTATTTTGGAGTCATTTTACTTCCCTTTAAGAAATAGACTGGGTCAACTGAAACCTCAGTCATTTTACTTCCCATATGTTGGATATTCCTTTTTATATCTTTAATCACCCTCCACCTTTTTAGGAAGAGGTGGACGATGATAAGAGATTGAGATTGCCCTTGATCACATTACTTCCCATATGTGTTATTTGATGTTTTTGCAATGATTATTGTTTCAATTCAAAAAAATATTGAATCCTCCTTCCCATTCTTCTATTTTCCTAATAGAAATGTTGGTCTCCCTTTTGATCAATGTCAAAAACATAATAAAAAATCCCTTATATATGTTTGTTTACCTGATAAAAAAAAATATATAATTTGTCCTTGATCACATTACTTCAACTGGATGCCATCTTCTATCTGACAATTTGTGTTTGTAGAATCTGTTGTAAAAATTGCAAAAGGGGTGCAAAGTGTATCAGGAGTTTAAATCCTAGCCAAGGACATGTGGTTTCTTTCTTCCCTTATCTCGATGTTTTACACTCCAGTCAAGATGAACACGTAATAGAACTTGACACAATTATTTATTGATAATAGACCATTTTGCAAAATTTAACTAAAAGCAATAATAATCCAAATCCTGCATTTCTTATGCTGTAAACACTAGTTGTATAAATAAGTTGGTGAAAATGTATCATAAGATCTAGTGGTCAGTCACAACTTGCACTTTACAAACTAGCATTAGGAGGGAACGCGACACATAAATATTCATTAAATATAGCGAGCATATTAAATATATAGGACTGACAAGGCAGAATTTTTTTTTTTTGGACATATTTCACAATTCATGTCATTTACATAATTCAAGAAGATATTTTTTCCGGTTCTAAATATAAGACTTGTTTTGTAATGTAATTTATAATATAAAATAGATTTATATTTAGGACCGGGGAAGTATTAAATAATTTATTTTTTATTTTGTCCCTGTTAAAGCACTCGTTAGTGGTCAAACAATATTTATTTAAAGAGTATTTATTAATAAGTCTACAATATTATAGACTTTTCAAATATTAAGTTGTTCACAAAACAAGCACACCAGAGAGTTAAGAAAATTATGTTAGAAAAATGTTTGAATCTACAAGTGGTCCATTATCATTTACATTAAAAACCACATTTTTATTATCATTTATATTGTATAGGCAATAGAGCAACCCCACAAAATAGGTTAGTGATGAAAAGAATGAAAAGAAAGTATAATTCCACTTCTGGGACCACATTTTCATTTTCATTGCATTATTTCATTTATGGTCAGTCTTATAAGCCATAAATAGATAATATAACTCAAAAGATTAAATCATGGCAAGATTGGAAATTTTGTGTGATTTTTGCAATCAAAATAAAGGAAATTTTGTGTGATTTTTGGCTATGAAAATAACAAAAAGATCAACAGATTTTTCATTAATGACTATTTTTATTTTGCGTTTTGCCTAGTATATTGAAGTTTTTCCTGGCATTATTTGCAAAACTTACTACGAATGTTGATGATATGACGAAGGAAGAGATGTTAAACATGTTAAGATTAATGATTTTTTGGATAACTGCAAATATTAATATATTAAATTGTAGGAATTGCAACCATGAGATTGAAAGCTAAGATATAGCCAATATTTCATGAGTATTTTTTGCTGCTGCTGTTGATTCTTCTAACTTATTTAGGAAACTGGAGCTTAGAAAATTTAATTGTGAAAAATAAATCCATATGACTAATATTAATTATGAAGTTACTTTTTTTCCTTTAATAAAAAGCACTCATCAATTCTCCTAAAACATATAGGTACATGGCATTAACTTTTCAAATTTAAGTTGTACCAAAAGAAGTTGATGCAACAAAAAAGAAAAAAAAATCACATTAGCGATCCATAATCATATTAAGGCAATGCTTTTATATCCTTAAATTATGTAGGTCATAGAGTAATTCCAAAATGTATATTAGTGATGAGAATAAATTGTCACTGTAAGAAGTGTAATTTTACTTATCGAATCACATTTTCAGTTTTATTGTATTAGTTTAATAAGAGAGAATACTTTCAAAAATGGGTTAACGACAAGACATCAAAGAAACAAACAAATATATGTAAAAAATCTTTGGAAATAAAAAAAATATTGGCATGCAAGAAGTCAAATTTGTATTTTATATATCACATACGAATGATCTTATTAAAAAAAGAATCTCCTTGTGAATGATAAAAGCAACAGCTAGATTTATTACTCATATTGGTAATGATTGGTGACTTTTTCAAATCTTTAAAATTGTATGAGCAATGATCATTTTTAAGTTAAAGCAAAACTTGAAGAAAATTTTAGAGATTCTTTAATTCTTTATCCAAATATAAAATATAAAATAATCAATATGAATATTAGCTAGTTAGGTTTCCCGGAAAGAAGAAATACACACACACACACACCAAATTTTACGCTTGAAGAAAGATCAAATTAAGAAAGCATCTCATAAAGTAACACTAAAAAAAAAAATTTGAAAACAAAGGTGTGCATACTTGATGAGTCTAAAAGCAAAAAACCAGGCCCTAGTAGATCAAGCATTAAGTGTCATGTCCTTGGATCGTGGGTGAGCCCAACCCCTTTTCTAAAATTTTGTTAAAAAAAATTGCATAAATAGTTTTAATTTGAAATTTAAAGTAACACTCATTTAATCTTTCTGAAAAGAGAAATTCAGTAAATGACGATACATTCAACGTTAGATTATTTTACTTAATGGCAAGAAAAATGTTGAACATATGATAAAGACAACATATAATCTACTCTAAATCCTGGAAGGTTATGCCGCCAAACTCTTTTTAGGCATGTTCTCATAGACCAACATCCTACTAGTCCTTGATCAGATGCTCTTGAGAGCCTCTTCACTGCAATTTCCTGTCTATCTTGCAATTCTCTCTGTAAGAACATGTTATGAAAAAGCAGTTACTTCATAAATATTATTTGAAAAGATTTTGAGCTTCACGTGATTAAATTACTTTGTAAACAAAACGACAAAGCCACATCATCCAAACTTATTATCATAATTGAAGTTGTATCATGCCAGTTGAAATGATTCCAAAATCAAAGTGTCAGTTCCTCTAAATCGGTTAATTTCATGTCTTCAGTTTGGTTTGCACCTTGGTTTGTTAGATGTAATCCTACTTTGTTCCACTGTTTTCTTTCCTTCTAGCTGAGTTAAAACATAAAGTGAAAGAAATGAATGAAAGAAAGACAGTTAGTTAGTTAGGAGAAACAGAACATTCTGCTGTGTTCACCAGAAGGTCCAGCAGTACACTACGAAACAAAATATGCAGAAAAAAATGATAGTTAATTTACTGCCCTTGTAACCATAATGACTACTTTCAACTCCTTCTCTTCATCTGTATCCATAGCAGTACATAATTTAGAATCTATATACTGAACAAGTTGAGAAATAAACTTAGCAAGAAATATCATTATATTAAACTTTTATCGAAATATTGTATCTGCCATGACTACTTTCAACTCCTTCCCTTCAGAATGGGCATGGTAGATATAACGATCCGCTCTTCCACTTGAGAATCTTACAACGTCATTTAAGTTTCCAATCCAAAGACATGCTGCCAATAGCAGCATCATATGCGTATGCTGTACAATTGTACTTATTTAAGCATTAAATGCTGCATCTGTCCTGAGAAACAAATGACTGATAGGCAAAATCTGGCACATTTGTCATTGGCAGTTTCAATAACCTCTTTATCTTGATTCAGCACAAGAGTCTTGTCCTCAGATATTGCAAGAATCCCGGATAAATCTCAGATGATTCCTACAGAGCGATTTGTTGGATTTTAAGAGTTGAAGAGTCCAAACTCAAATGCACCATTGGCAGAGTTTACAGTTTCAGAATCTCTGATGAATTGAGGCTCTCTAATGATGTCTAAGGCAATGCTGAAATCTACACAAAAGCCAGAAAGTACAAGAACAACAGGTAATAAGTTTTCAGTTGAATTAATTCCCATCATTTGAAAGAATGCTCCTTAATTGCAGAAGCTTCATATGCAAAACCAAAGGGACCTATAAGGTTATTATATTTGCAGGTAAAAGATTAATCTGTTTGTTATTTAAGAAGTCATAATTTTTATTCTTCTTGCGAAGCGCTACTTTGAAGACTGCTTTTTGTCACTATGCTAGTTTACCTCTTTTAATCTTTTTGTCCAAAGTACTCCCTCCTTTCTATACGCCTTCATTGCAATGCATATAAACACACTCCTGCATGTATAAATATTGCTTCAGTGATCCGTGAATGACTGTTTGAGGCAGCAAAACATAGCAATTTTTTTTTTATATTTTTAGTTTCTTATATATATATAGAACAAAGTATTGAAGCTCAATCCAGGAATCCCTTGCCAATGCTTTATGTACTATTCTTCAAAAGCTGGTATGAGAAGTTTTTTCGGATCATTGCCAAAACGTCGTAATATTGAATCCTCTTTCTCGTTTATCTATTTTCCTAATGAAAATATTGGCCTCCCTTTTCTATTCCCTCTTTATGTTTCCTTGCCTGATCCACATTACTTTAACTGTATGCCATCTTCTATTTGACCAACATCTGACAATTTGTGTTTGTAATATGAATATGTTGTAAAAATTGCAAAGGGATGCAATGTATATCAAGAGTTTGAATCCTAGCCAAGGGTATTAGCCAAAAAGGTCCAATCAATGAAAATACTTGTGTGGGCGCGCTTATATTCTCCTTTCACAACTTCTCATCAACATGTGAATTCTTTCATCCCTTATTTCTTCTAATATGTTTTACAGTCTTGTCAAGATGAACAGGTGATAGAACTTGCACAGTTCTTATTGATAACAGACCAGTTTGCAAGATTTAACTGAAAGAAATAATCATCTAATCCTACACAAGTTAGGTGCATTTCTTATGCTGTAACACTAGCAATGTAAATAAGTTCTTGAAAAATATATCAATAGACAAAGTGCACAGAACAAACACAAATCACATCATGATTTTACAAACTAGCATTCGAAGGAGGGAACATGACACATAAATATCCATTAAATATAGCGAACACATTAAATATTTAGGACTGCACGGCAGAAAATTTTTTCACTAGAAACAGGGTTTATGCCTACCCTGTTGAAGATGTTGAAAATATGTCTGATATATCTTAGATCTTCCAAATGAAACAGAAAAATAAAAAATCCTATCTATCTCGCCTCAAACTTTGAGATAGTTACATTATTGATGGAACATAAGACACCATTATTTGGAGTTTTCTTTGCAGTACAAGGCATAGTTTGTCTAAGGATGAATGCAGGTTGGCTAGGAGGAGAAATATCCACAATCTCACTTTGAAGCATTGACATTATAGAGGCCATGGTGGGCCTGTCTTTTGCAAGTTCTTGCACACATAGAAGACCTATATGTATGCACTTCAACATATCCTTGCCAAAGCTTGGATCATATATTTGCGGATCAATTAGAGGTATAACATTGCCAACGATCCATAACTTCCATGCCTAAAACAATTGACAGAAAAGAAGTATAACTGTTATAATTTAATGTTTTCCCGAAGAAGGCATTCTTGAGTTATTTTATGAAAGAAAGGTACAAATTGGAGAGGCTTACAAATCCTAGAAGTGTGAAAGATTCCGCATCTTCATAAAAGCTGGTATTCTGTTTTTTCTTCCACTAATAATCTCTAGCAACAAAATGCCAAAGCTAAAGACATCAGACTTCTCTGAATAGAGTCCTTCTGTTGCATATTCTGGAGGAATGTAGCCACTGCATTTAAACAATACATCTCTAAGCTCTCAATATGTCATTGATATTATTTTCTTGGGCAAAGGAAAAGGAATACTTACTATGTTCCAACAATTCTTTTAGTGTTTGCTTCACCTTCACCGCCCCCAAAAAGTTTAGCTAGCCCAAAATCTGATATCTTTGGATTCATTCCTTCATCTAATAAGATGTTACTTGGCTTCAAATCCCTATGTATGATGCTTAATCTTGAATCTCTATGGAGATAGAGCAGTCCTCTAGCTATTCCTTCAATTATGTTGAAGCGCTTCTCCCAATCTAAGGATTTTTGTCGTATTGGATCTGGAAAACATTATTGTAAGAAAAATTGATGAAGCAAAACTTGTGAAGTATAGAAACATCCAATTTAGTAAACCACCATATGCACAAAAGTATACACTAACCGAAGATATGTGCATCCAAACTTTTGTTCGGCATGAATTCATAAACCAATATCTCTTCTTCTCCTTCAATGCAACACCCAAGAAGTGTAACTAGGTTTTGGTGTTGAAGCTTAGAAATCAAGTCCACTTCATTGATAAATTCTTCCATACCCTGTCTAGATAATCTAGATAATCTTTTTATAGCAATGTCCTGTCCATCTTCAAACCTTCCCTACAATAACATGATTGCAAAAAGCTAATTGCTATGTTTTGAAAGATGTTAAACCGGACCAAAACCACCCTGTCCAAGTTTATTTGGTATGTCAAAGTTGTTTGTTGCAGTTGCTAACTTTCTAAAATCGAACAATGATTGCTCTTGAATATAGAGTTGCCTCAGGTTCGTTATCCTCTTGCTGCTGTGAATTTGTATATGCATTTCCCCTGTGTTTTACCCATTTTTTTCCACATTATTTCATTCAAAAACATATGTTGCTATTCTAATACCAGGTTACTATAGATAATTTAACCATAAGTTCTCATATAATCTGTATCGAGATGATGAAACTCAAATGCTCTATAGATTGGCTATGATTTACGTGTCCTTTCTAGATGAAAAAAGTGCTCTCTCTGTTTCTCTCTGTCTCTTAGTCTTCCATTCCCTCCCTTCCTCTATATAATGTGAAAGAAAAAGAGAGATAAACTAGAAAGGAGAAATATGACTTCAGTTTTCAAAGAAGGATTTATCCACCTCAGCATTTGTTAAATATAAGTTAAAAATTAACAATAATTTCTTCCCCGAAAAAAAATATTATTAGATTTTGTGTAGAATTACTTTTTCATTGACTAGCTTGTTTTTATAACTGTATGCTTTTGTGTTTCATATATTTTTGTCATGCAGGTGCTCAAAAATCAGAAACAAAATCATTGATCCCTCGAATGAGGTGTTGCAATGAAACTGAAACTCACCCTTTTGCTTTGAAACTTTTTTCCATACAAAATATCCAAAGGCAGTAATGAGAACTATTCCCATCAAAACTGATATTAGAATAGCTGTTGTCATTTTCCTCCGGTCTATACCTGTATCAAAGGGAAGAACATTCAGATAAATCTTCATTTTTTGATGACATAAGTTCAAAACTATACCTTGTACATTATCATTAAAAGAGTTAAAAAAGAATGAAGTTTCCCAGTATTTATTGTCAAATTCAGTCATAAATTCATAAATTTGAACATCTTATTTTTGCGATCAAGCACACCCTAGTTATAATTCTAATGAAGAACCTAACAATATAAACTGCAAATAAACTAAGAGGTGCCAGTATTTACATGGATATTTAACATGACATAATATGTGAATAGGCATAAGATAAAGTAGATAATGCTTGAATTAAATTTATAGTCTCCCCAAAGTTAGAAGGTAGCACTTCTGCATGATCTGGTAGTTTTATCCTCTCCAGCTTAAAAAACCCATCTGTCTTGCTAGCTTGAGAACCATTTTTGTCTCTCACACTGAAGTACTTTTCTTCTCATGCATCCACTGGTCCAGTTCTGCCTTGCCCATTCTTCTTTGTTCTTTGGTTCAAACCCTCTCAAGCAGCTACAGATTGGTGAATTAAGTGAATTGCAGATCCCGGATGGGCCACATATGCCATAAACATCACACTTAGTATAAGGACTTTGCCTATTAGGTTCCCAAATATTTGTCCTGGAATTCCAAATCATTGGATTCACTATACCTTGAGAATCTACTATAATAGTCACTAAGCTTGACTTGTCTGTGAGATCATAAGATAGGTAAAAAATGCCTTCCTCTTCTTTAATCTGAAACCCATTCTGGTAGACCGATTGAACCGTCCTAGGTATCCCAAGGAAGGCTGTGCCACCCCAGAGACCAGAGCGCCAGTAAGGAAGATTTTCTTTCCATACGAATACTTCAGTGACATTACGGAGTTCAAGACTGCAAGAAAATGCTCCATAGGATGGATCGGATGTACTTTTCCATGATGTTAGTCGCACCTTCGTGCCTGTTTTTTAAACTAGTGCTGAGTTCCAAGCCTTGTAATAATGTATTACTGGGATGCTGGAAACTCTGCCACAAGAATGCTCCAGTAGTTCCATCTGCGAGAACTAGGTTGCCAGAATCTAAGAGTTGAGCACGATAATTCGATGCAATTTGTGATACATTCGTTGACCAAATGACCTGTTTTTGCCCGTTCAAAAGTACAAGACTGCCATTCTCTGATATTGTGAGAGTCCCAGAAGAATCCGTTGATGGGTTGTCTCTGTTAGCCACCCACACAACAGAGGATTTTGCCATGAACCAAATTCCCACGTAGCGATTTGTCGAATTCTGAGGGCTGAAGGATCCCATTGTGAACATAGTATTGTTTGAGTTTATTGTTTCAGGTTCTTGAATCGACATAGATGGCATGATGGTGTCCAAGGCACGGACCTGAACACTAGAAGAGAACAAAATGTGAAAAAAGCGAGCAACAAGCAAGCTTTTCTACTGAATCCAATGAAAAACGTGATGATTATCGGAATTGGAGACAGAAAATGGGTTTCGGAATGCCGTGAACGTTACTCTCAACCTGTTCTACTATGGTTTTACGACAATGCAACCAATACTGCTATTATCATAACAACACCGTCAACACATAATAGTATTTTGAACTATCAATTTCCCGCCCCCCGGGGGGGGGGGGGGGGGACTGCAATTGCATTGGCTAAAGGGGTAAAACCCACAGCAAAAATTTGGAAGTGAGACTGCCAGCCTCCAAAGTGCGACCATTCTTCAACAATCCTTTTCTTCTAAACAACTTTCAAGCAGAAGAATTTTGACACGTAACTCTGCAGGGGTGTGATTTTCTCAAGTTTCTCTGCCCCGCAAGTTTGTAATGGTGTTTACTAGAGAAAGTTCGGTCTTCTTCATATCGGGGAAGAAAAATCTCCAGAATAGAAAAAGATAACAAGATTGATAGCGTCACTGCACCGTAATGACTCATCAATTTCTGTCCCAATTGACGGGTCAACGGAGCAAGTATGTTGTCATTCATCTTTGAGTAAATCCGATCAGAGGTCATAGTTGGCATGAATCAGTGAAGGAACGCCCGTGAATTGCAGTAACCTTCATGTGCAAAACTGAAGGCGACGGGACTATAGGCCCTTTTGTCTTTTTAAAAAAAGTGATTTAATTAAAGGAAAAATGACAACAAAATATCCTCAAAAATATTAAATAAGAGCAAGTGAATTTTCAAAATCTCAATTCAGATCTTAAGTACCATTTTACAATTTTTAAATCTTGTAAAATTACACAAATACCTTTTACTATTTTTTTCTTTTTTTTTTAATACTGTCACTTCAGCACTTCTGGCCGCCGAAGCTCCGATGCTAGTGATCTTATCGGTGGCCAGCCTCTAGAGCTCTAGTGACATGTCACCAGAACTCTGGTAACTGGTCGCTGGAGCTCTGATGACTATTCTTTCTTATATATTAACTACTCTTTTCTAGCTATTGATTACATTTGTTTTTAAAACTTTGATGAATACTTTTATTTAGCTATTGACTACTATAGTTTCGCTATTAACTGCTTTTGCTTCAAAAATTCAAAAAATACATTAAGCATTATTGGAGATCTAATAACTACTTTTTGTTTAGTTATTTACTACTATTGTGTAATCAATAGCTTTATAAAAGTAATCACCAAAACTTTGAAAACAGAAGTAGTTAATAGTTAAACTAGAGTAGTCAATAGTTATACAAAAGTAGTCATCGAGAGTACAGAGAATCTTGTCGTTTTCCAAGAATTGGAAATTCCAAAATAGTACTTAGGGTCTGATTTGAGATTTTGAAATTCACCTACCCTCATTTGTCATTTAGTATTTTTGAAGGTATATTAGTGTATTTTTCTCTTTATTAAGGTGCTTTTCTATTATGAAATTCCAATATCAGACCAAAACTTACTTTTAGGAATATGTTCAGATAAAAAGTGCTTTTTATAAATATAAAAAATTATAAAGAATTGATAATATTTTTATGGATTATTAAAAAAGAACAAAATTTATATAAGATTAATTAATTACAAATTGAACCATCTGTGTAACAAATATATTAATTACCCATATGTAAAAACAACATCAAGTATTTCATAGTGAAATACTCCATCAAATCAAAATAAAGCAAATAACACATATTCAAAACGAACCACTCAAAATAAAGCAAACAACACATAGCGTATCATGTTCAAAGATGCATCCGAATATCATGGTCAGCTGCAGTAGGTAGCCATTTGCCTATTTTTGATTCGAGAATTGAAGCCTATTTTCTCTTTTTTCACAACATATTTCAACATATATGACTTGTAAATAAAAAGGCTCCGCAACATTATAGCTGGGAATACGGGTTAGCCCGTCACAACCGGTGGGTTATTCCAGCCCGCATTTTGACGGGTTAGAAAAATCCCAACCCTAACCCGCCACAACAAGTTGGCGGGCCGGCCTGCCAGCCCAGCATCTTTTTAATTTTTAATTCTCAATTTTCAAATCTTATTTCTATTTAATTTTTTAAATTAATAAATAGTGATCTAAAATTTTAAAAGCAATCATAAGTATAAATTATGTTTAACCACATTTAAAATAATCAATACAAATATAAAACAATACATTACAAATATTTTACATGGTTAACATTCAACATCAACTCATCAAGTGATAAATTTTATAATTTTTTTCATACAAATGCCATGTTTGATACAAAACACTATCTCTTAATAAATTAGAAGTGCATTTATCTTTTTTTTTTTTAAAGTTCATTCACCATGTTTTTCTAAAACATTTTTTTCGGTAATAAATATTGTCTTATATTTGATTGTAGTTATTAAATTTTTGCTATAAATATAGTATGCTTGTTTTTAAAAAATATTTTTTGTTTACATATGTATTATGTAACATGAAAATTGAAATATAAATAAGAGAAGACAATTTTCAAATATAACAACATATTATTTATGTAAAAAAAAAATTTTAAAAAAAGGTAGCGGGTTAGACGGGCCAACTAGCCAACCTGCAGGCTAGCCCGTCATAACCCGTGAGTTATGCAGTGCGGGGTAGAGTAGCCCGCACCTTGACAGACTGACAAAATATCAATCCTAACCCACTCTTTTATGGTGAGCCCGCGGACCCCAACCCATATTTCCGGCTCTACGCAACATATTTCAACACGTGACTTGTAAATTAAAAAGCTCTGATATTTAGAGGATGTTAAGCCAGGCTTTAGTTTGCCTATGCCTACAATTGAGATATAAAGACTGAGAATGAAGTTATATACTTTGCCAAAGAGAAGTTTAGTACGGACAAAATTAGCAACAGAAAATTATTCTGTTGCTAATTTTGTCTCTAAATTTACAAATAAATTAAAGATATATTCATGAGGAAATTTGATTGATAGTTCTGTCAATAAATTTTAAGTGACAAAATTTTATTATTGCTAATTTTATCACTTATTTTTGCCATAAAATTTTTAGTGACGAAATTTTTTTTATTATTAAGTTGTTTGCCATGCAATTTCTTGTCACTAATCTTGTTGTTAAGTCAATTTTATCACTAATTTGTCACTAATTTTAAATTTAATTCTTTTATATTATAACCCTGCAATAATTTAATGAATTTATATATGATAACATTATTAATAATATAATGATTTAAATAGATTTTTAATTACAAAATAAATTGATATAAAATAACTAAATTTTATGACAGTTAATTTTGTGAATAATTCAAGTTTTTATGATAATTATATAATGATACAACAATTTTATCCAAAAAATTAGTTTGATTTTGCAATCGATGTTAATAGTTAGTAAGAAAAATTAGAGAAAATACTAAATTCTTCTCTAAAATATAATATGCGGGAAAAAAATGCAATGATAAGTTTTTAAGGGAAAATCTTTTAAGATATTTAAATAACCCAAATGACTCTAATTGCCCTTTTCATTAGAAGCCTGTAAAGATGAGGATTTTCTATCATTCTAATATTGCGTAAGAGCTTTAAACAAGGAAAACTTGTTGTTTACCATTACAAAGTCAAAAAATTAATAAAAAAGGAAATGGTAAGTTAGTTTTTTATATTAAATCTTTCTCGCTTAATTCTTATAGTTTTATCCTAATATAAAGTTATTAATTTAGAATTGAAACGTGTTAATTGTAAAATGAAACATATTAATTTTTAACCTTGTATTGTGATAAAGTTTTATTCAAAGATTTATTACAAATATGTTATGGAGACAAAAAGTTATTAATTTAGAATTAAAATATATTTAATTATAAAACAGAACATATTAACTTTTCAGATTGTATTGTAATCAAGTTTATTTAAAGAGTTTCACAAGTGTGTCATTGAGACACACTAATGTTATTTTAAAATTAGAATATGTTAACTACGAAATGAAACATATTAATTTAGAATTATTCTCTTTTAGTTTCTAATAAAAAAGGTATTATAGTCATTTCATAAAATTTTAAAATTCTTTTTTCGAGTCATGTGACTTGATTAAGAAATTGAAAAATTTAATGACACAAATGAGTATTTGGGTTTTTTAAGTATCTTTTTAAGGAACTTTCCCAATCTTTATTATTTAATGATACTATTACTTTTAAGATAAAAATATATTTCATTTGTAATTAGTTTTAAATAAAAAATAAAATTTGATAGAAAACTCATAATGTAATTAGTGATATTAAAAAAAACTTATGTATCATATTCAAAATTGAAATTACAATATAACATACGTGAAATTTTCAATAAAACATTCTATATGAACAAGAAATATAAATATTATAAATAAAAATAAAAAATAATATGTACATTATATAAATATTATTTTACCGAAAAAAGATTTAGAAAAATATTAATTATTAATAAATATTAATATGAAATATGAAAATTGAATATAAAAATTTAATAGAATATTAAATTATATGTGTGTGTTTGTTTATATACTATAAAAATAATACATTTGTGATTGTGTTTGTGAAATAGGGAAATATAATAACTAATATATTATGCATATTAAAAGTATGTTCATTTTAGATCACTCTGCAAAGGCTCTGGTCACACGCGAATAAGGTCACAAAATTGTTTAATTTGTGGTGTGACGATCACTGTCAGCAATGAGGTGATGATTGGTGGAGGTACGTGACAGAAATTTACTCACTGTGAAAAATTTTGTCAATAATCACATATTTTTTGTGGTGATGTATGATTTTTTTTAGACGTAGATCTGAATCTTTAAAAAGCCTCATAAGATCTAAAACTTTTTAAAAGTTACTTAAAATGCAGGCTTTTAAAGAGGTTTAAAAGCCTATAGTTCTAATCTTATATATAATTTTTCAAATCTATTTAAAAACATACATACGTTTTAAATATGTTTTGAAGTTATATAAAAAAATACATATAATTTAATTATTTAAATAAAAGGAAAGTCTCAAAAAATATTTTTAAATTTTAAAATTTTAAATCATATTATTTATTACACTTTAATAACAAATGACAACATCTGAAAAACAAATGACAACAATTTTTTGTAGTCATTTCTAATTTGAGATTTTAAAATTTTAAAAAAAATTTTATATTTTTCCATAACTAAATTTAATTTGAATTTATAACAAAATAATAAAATTTCCTTCATTGCAAAATGTCATGAAAAAATCAACAAAATTACCATTGTACAATAATACAAATAGGATGATTTGTTTATAATAATAACAAAAGCAATCCTAAAAATTTATAATGGCCCCATCAATGATCTTGAATTTCAATATAATTTCTTCTTCATTAGATGACTCCTACAAAATGAATTAAGTCATTAATATCAAGGAGCATATTTAATACACTAAAAATAATTTTGAATAGTAATTGTATTAATTTGCTTATTAGTAAGCTAATTTAGATATTATTGTCATCATTTGCTTTAACCCTTAAAATTGTGATTTGTATGGAAAGTGTAACATGATTTGGTTCTGCTGAATTGTTATCATTATTGCTCTGTGTTGGTTTTGCTTCATACACTTTAAACCTACATATTATAGTAAAACTAACAATGCAAATAACTTCACTTGTTTTTTTAAAAAACAATGTCACTATATTCATCTATTTTGACCAAAAAAAATGTATATGGTGTGACATATTTGTCTGTTTGACCAAAACAGATGAACAAATGACACCATATTCGTCTATTTTGAGAAAACAAAAAAAATGTGAGACATATATTCGTCTGTTTTTCTAAATAGACGAATATGTGCCTTACATATTCATCTGTTTCTAACAGATGAATATTCAACTTCTATCTATATCTCCTTTGTTCACATCTCCCTTTAAATAGAAAAAAAGAAAAGCCTTTAGAATAGACAAAAATGGACTTTTTTGTAATAGTGAAAGAATTACACTATGTAACAACCAAGCAAGTTAATATTAAAATTGTAAATTTCATGCTACTTATTTTGTTTTTAGATTACACGGCCTCGTCTTTGGATCCTTGAGCTTCCACTTGCTCACTAGTATGACCCGCCAAACAATAAGAATAATTGTATTCCAAATCAATAATACCACCTACCACATAATTCTTTCTAAAACCCTCCCCCTTTTATCCTTTACTTTAGGGTTTTAGTATCATCAATCCTTCTATAATTCCCATAGATTTTTTCTATACAATTTCTCATGTAGAATCCATATTTGAACTTAGATTTATCAAAGCTCAATTCCTTCTCTCCTTTTTCAAGTTGGTCGAATGGTTTCCTTTAAGGTTCCAAAATTCTATTTCCAATTTCAATACTTTCAAACACATGTTTTTCACATATCCATACACAAAATCACCTTCTAAATCTATTGGAAGCATCAAAACAACAAAAATCAAACCCTAGGGTATCATTCTTGCCTTGGCCGAATAGTACCATATACATGCATAACTTGATATCTTCAAACAACAAGGTTTAACCACTATCTACTAATCATTTCCTATCCTTTAAACCATATAACAACTTAATATCAATCATAATCCATCAAAGATCATTTCACGCAACACCAACCCTTGGGGTTTTCAATCATCAAACTTCACCAAAACCAAGTTTTAAACTATCAATCCATAGAAAGTCAAACACTAGATAGGATAGTCATGCTTTTATCTTGATTGAAGATTTGAATCACCTTGTTTATGCCTTGTTCTTTCTCTCCTCTTTGTCCTCTCCACTTGACCAAAATTCCTCTGCCTTCCATGCTCCTAATTTGGCTTAAGAAAGGTGAATAGGATGGAGAGGAAGTGGTATATATAAGGCTTGATCATACTTACCATATGGTAGTCTTTTTAAACATTGATTTTTACTATAGGAAACTTGGCCAAATCTCCTTTCTTCTTCCTCATTTAGGTGCCGCATGTTCTCTTAGGTGTCTTCCACATTTAATGAATATGCCACCTCATGGGACACATAAGCTCTAATGTGTAAAAATCTATATATTTTATTCAAAAATCCAATCTTCCAACTCTATCCTCTAATAAATTGTATTATTCCATAGGTCCTCAACCTATATATGGCACCATTCAAGTCAAAAAAATGAAAGAAAATTTGGCCCCAACAAGCTTAAGATTATCACACTGTGTAATTAATTAAATTTTTCTTAGATCCTATTAAATTTACTATCTCCAAAAATTCATTTTCTTAACCAATATCTTGTTTTTAATGATAAAAGATTTTTTAAAATTTTCTCAGATTTTATTTTGACTGATGACTCCTCCAATTGAATTTCCTTTGAATTAGCCCTTTAACGACATAATTTCCAGCTTTAAATAATTTAAAGCTAACTTCTACATCTCTAGAGGTTGTGAGAAATTTCAAAATTCATAATAACCCTTCAAATAATTTTCTTAATTTTTCAGGAATTATTGAGCCCCCTTATTTATTATAAATAATTCAATTTGGCCAATTTTTTTTAATTAGTTAAAATTTTCAGAAAATGCAAAAAATTCTAAAATAAATTATTTTCATCTTCCAGGCCTTAAATACTATTATGTATCCTTTATGCTAGTTTTCATGATTTTGGGAAAATTTTTGAGAATTTCTAGTCTAAATTCCTACTCTATTCAATATTGACTGGATATTTCTAATATGATAGTCTAGTCCTAGTATGATTTTAATTTAAAAATTGTGCCATTTAACTATTGGTTATCCTGTTTAACCCATGGTCTAATTTATATTCTTCATTTTCAGGGTTAAAATTAACAAGATATAACAAATTACCTAAGAATGGGCATTAAAAGAGATAGAAAGTTACTTTATTTGCTATAACTTGGTAGCCATGAGATTTTGAGTAAATGAATGAATTTGGCCATAAAGTTTGGCAGACTAAAATCGATCATCTTAAGCTTTAGTTTAACTAGAGTGTTAGATTACCTAAATTGAAGTTATGTATGAAAAATTATGCAATTTTGAAGTTATGGCAAAACTTTGGAAAATGAAAAATTGACCATATGAATAATATATCTTTGATGTCCAATGGAACTCGAATGGCAAGGCTATAAATCTAATTAGTATTTTTTTTTCTATGTAGAAGATTGAAATAGATTCAAATAGAATATAGAATTACCTTATTTTTATTTTTATTTTTGAAAATTAGTTATGAATTTTTAAAATTAGCTAAAATTTTAGAGTTATCCTGTGAATGGTAAGCCGAGAAATTTTTTTGTTTTTGAAAACTTGATTTTCTAATCTCATGGCTATAAGTGTTAGTGGCAGTCTCACCCAAGAGGGGGGTGAATTGGGTGAGTTATAAAAATTTGCGGAATTAAAAATAAATACTATTGAAAATAGAGAGTGTAAGTTCAGGAAGATTTCACCGTAGAGAGAAAGACATAGGATTTATACTGGTTCGGTCTTAACCACTTGACTTACGTCCAGTCCTCAGAACACCTCTGAGTATTTCACTATCTTCCAAGATTGATCGGGCTCTTGGCGCCTCAGTACAGTAATTGAGTCACTCAATCACTCCCCCTTACTTCCCGTCAGGTTACAAACCCACTCAAGAGTCCACACTCATGAGTATCACACAAATGTAATTAATGATGAGTGAGTAATCTCTCTTGCAGAGTGAATAGATGATAAATACTGACGCTCAGTATAATGAAAAAACAGAGTATTGAATGCAACAGTAAATGATCACAGACGGTAGCTCGGGTATTCAATTCACTTTCATTGATGCTTCTTCGCCCCTTTTATAGTTGAGGTCGTTAAGTAACCGTTAGACGGTATATCTTCTAGCCGTTGTGACTCCGCTTGTGTGTTTTCCCAGTTGCAACGATTCCGCCATTAATGCTTCTGAGCTTCTGACAAAGTAGGTTACAGGCTACGTAATTATCCGTTGAAGAGCCGTTGGGATTTTCCTTCATAATCTGCAACAAAACTTTTACTCAATAAGTTGATCTTTGCAGTGTAACCCTTAAAGCAAAACTGAATACATGATCATATGATTATTCATTGTTTTCAGGTGGAATCAAATGTTTGTTGAATATGCAGAATAATAATCTGAACAAATTTGATCGAAGTGCTGATTGATCGATCATGTTATAGATAATCAGAGTGAAAGCTTTTGACTCAGTTAATGAGGATTATCGATCAAGTGATGGATCATTGCTTTATCGATCACTTGATCGATAAAATGCAGCAGAGACACTTATGCTGATATGTAAACCAGAGAAAGATCAGAGTCACTTTTGATTATAAATCACTTAGCAAAATAATCAAGATGATCATATATACTAAAAACAGTTTGAAAGAAAATAGATAATTGAATATGAGAAATATCATAGCTAACTGAAATTGAATTGAAGGAGTTCCATGATCGATCAGTTAATCTAATACTTGTTGGTCGATCAGATTATCGATAATCCAAATGTTACAGAAATGAAACTTCAGTCAATGTTGATCGAACACATTATTGATAAATTCAAGATCGATAATGTTATCGATAAACACCATGTGAAAAATATTCAGTGAAGAGCAAAGACTAAATGGATTGATCGAATAGGTGATTGATCAGTGAATGTTCGATCAGGTTATCGATAAAATGTGAGACAGAGACTTTATCCTGAAGCATTTTGATTTGAACATTTTTAGTCGCCTTGGGTTAAATCAAAAATAAAACCAAATTATGCAGTAAAGCACAACTCGGGTCGAGTCTCTTGAGGAGCTTTTTATTAATTCCTTAGTTAACTAAGTGACAAAGAATTGAAAGGAGGGGCTGAAAAAGGATTTTTCAATTAAGAAAACTAATTAAGAGAGTAAGAAATAAATCTAAACTACTTGTTTTGGTATTTTTAAGAAAGAATGAAAAATGCAAATTTGAATTGTAAGAAATCAATAACAAGAATGCTCTTGAGGAATGAATCAATGACTATTCTAGCTTGTTTAATGATATGGGAGTAATTTAAGTGGTTAAGACTGGTTTATATAAGTTATTTCTTTTAAATTAATACTCAACTAGAACATTAATTACTTGTTAAATTCACTTCAAGCATAATTTCTATACAACTCGCATAAAAATCATACTAACAATGACTTAACAAAGGCATAAACATAAATATATGTATAAACCAAGTACTCAAACTTATAAATACCAATTCAAATCTCAGCAATTCCAATCCAAACCAAGAATTACAACTAGCAATTCTTAGCTTTAAACCAAATATAACAAACTTCAAACCAGAAATCATCAACAAAATAGTCTAAACTAAGGACTAGAATTAAACTTCCCTTTGTAGCTCCCAAACTCAAGTCATTGAATTCAATCCCAAAGAGCACAGCGAACTCAGCCTCTCATAGTCTTGAACCAAGCTACAACTCGTGCCAAAGATTCAGTAGTCATGGAGGATAGATGGAGGAGAAGAATATGGAAGATTATAAAGAGTGCAGCTGCCACGTTCTTGACCGAAAAGAATAGGTGAAGACTGGAGGTGGAGAATTGCAGTGTGCGGCGGCGTGATATTGCGTGCGGCTATGAAGGAACTGAGGGTGTGTGAGTGCGAGTCGGTGGTGTATGAGTGTGTGTACGGTGGTATATATAGGAAAGGAGTGGGGGGGGGCGGCGGCGTGGTCTATGGAATTGAATAAATAGATTTGGAAGCTATGTTTGCGTGTGGTGCAATAGGCGTTGGCGGCGTGATTGTGTGTATATATCCTCCGTCTTGCAATTGATGGATTTAATATATAACCTAATATCTTTCCAAAATCCATGCCTTCCCTCTCTTCCGTCCCTTTCTTTCCTTTCTTTCCTTCTTTTTTTTTTTAATTATTTTCCTTTTGTTTCAACTTTCCTTCTATGTTTATTTCCTTTTCTGAGACCTGCAAAAGATAAATTGAGATACTATTATAAAGTCCAAAATCAATTATTTAAAAAGAGATAAAATATGATAAGATTTTCTTTTAAATTTCTAATTTTGTGCCACCAATATTTAATTCAAAATATCTAAAATCAATGCAAATTATTCCACTTTAATTGATAAATATCCCCAAAAAGACATTAAATAATATATTAAAATAGGGATTTATCACATTTTATCGATCGTGTTATGTGAAAAAGAACTATGCAGAATGGTTAAATTATTGATAATGTTATCGATAATTTGACTATAGAAGAACCAAGTAAGAGTAGATGAAACACTGATTATCGATCATGTGATCGATAATTTGGTGATCAATCAGGTTATCGATAAGCAGCTTTGATAAGTACCTGCATTCAGAGAGTTAACAAACAATATTCAATCATATTATCAATAACTGGTTGATCGATAATGTGATCGATAAATGATGACAGAATCAAAGTGCAGAACGAGTAAAGTGTATTACCATTTATCGGAGTCTTTATCGATAACTGATTTATCGATCATGTGATCGATAAATACACTTCAGATTTGGTTGTCTTATCTGTTTCATTATCGATCAAGTGATCAATAATTCTCAGTAAACTTCTATGACCTCGATGTTAACAATGATCGATCATTTTATCGATCAGTCGATTATCGAATAGCTTATCGATCAAAATATTAGTTATGTTGCTTGTTTACACTGTCAATTTATCTGACAGCTTATCGATAAACACTTGATCCATCAGATGATCAATCAACACACTAAACCACTTTTATCTTACTTTGCTATCATCAAAACCATAATCCTAACAATAAGATGAGATTCTTTTTGCCTCTATTTGATAACTTATATAGCAAAAAGAAGAGATGTTACATCTACTCCCTTGTCCTATCTTCTAGTACTACTTTCTCCAAATTCAACCATACCACATCTCTGCTCCTTCTCACCAATATTCACTTCTCTTTCTTCATTTGGGGCTATAGATGTGAGGTTTTTCCTCTGCCAAACCTTCACTATTTCCTTTGTTTTGCTAGGCTGAGCCTCCTCATTTGACGGGATAGCATCTGAAGATTCAAGGAGCACCTCAAATCTTCCTGCCAAAGTTGCTTCTTGATTTTCTCCCTTCACTGTACTTTATCTGCCATGTCCCTTCTAATTATCCTCTGCTAGTATTTGTTTGAAAGATCTTTTAGCTTTTACCCACTCTGCATACTCTTCTGTTAGGTTCATCCCCAGTGTGCTAAACAAAGACTATGTTTTTGGGTTCTCTGGTGGTGGTTAAGACATACTTTCCAGCAAGCTCACATTGAGTTGTGGCTGGGGCGATCCCTATGTATTATGGGTTAAAGGGCAATTATCTTGGTTATACCCGTATCTTCCACATTTAAAAAAATCACCTCTGATCCTTCGTACTTCACATTATAAGTCATCTTCCTCAACAAAATGAGATTGAAGTATCTGATATAAATTGATTTCCACATTGACTTGTGCAAATTCTCCCCTTTCAACCGTGTTGCTTATTTCTTGACTTCTGGCTAAAGTATTCAAGTCTACCTTTAAGGCTTTCCCCACCATTTTCCCTAGTTCCTAAAGCCAATCTTTAGAATGAATATGAGAGGCAAAGTAGGAATTCTAATCCAAATTTCAACTTTTTTCAATTTAATAGAATAAGGACTAAAGTTAGGACTCCACCTTTGAACAACCAAATAATGCCCTCAAATTAGCCAGGGCCTATCATATAAAAGACCGTTGCATAGATTCTTATCCTCTGACCAAAAAATGAAATAACCATTAGGAAGGTTGATGAGTTCAAAGTTCGAGGCTTTCAACATCCAGTGAACTCTCTCTCTCGTCACTTCTAGTCCTAAAGTTTTCCCTAAAATGGTAATAATCAGAGTCTTTACATGGCTTACAGAGCTTCTTGAGTTGATCATCACTCATATTCAAGCATGGCAGACTTTCCACGAGTTTTCTCTATCCATCAATAAGAATAGGAACAGTTTCCTCTTTTTCTTTAAGCCATTCTTTCATTAGTTAGTCAAGGTCACTCTCCTATGCATCACAATCAAATTATCAGTTCAGAAAATGCAGAAGTTACTTTAGCCAACGAAGACGATGGAAAAATTAGTGTGGGTCAACATAATAAAGCTGCCAATTTAAACTCAAATGTACAAGATTTGTTTGCAAATGAAGATGAATATCAACACATCGGTAAGACCATAAGTTTTGCCCACCCGGTGAAAAAGGCAAGAAATAATCAAACCCAAACTCAAACAACAAAGCAAAGCTCTAGTATTGAACTTACAAGTAAAATTTGAGAGAAAATGATTATGCCCATTGAATTAACACATGAGCAAACCCAAAAAATCACACACGATTCCGCACTGCGTCTCAAATCTCGATCAACAAAAATCATAGATGTTGCTGCCCATTGTCTAAGATCTCATAGTCATTGTCATCATCTTTTGCCATCTCCGATCTTGATAAGAGTGAGGATGGCAAAACAGAGTCGAAGGTCAAATCTAGAGTTTGAGACCATTAGATGACATGAGATTTGAGATTTGCTAGTCGAGGCACTATGGCCTTTTCTTCCCTCGCATCACTCCGCCTTCTCAGGCCGTCGATCTTGGGATGTAATGGCTGTATTTCTCTCCAAGTTTGAATTGGTAAAATTGCCTTATTCTTCACTCTAAAGTAGTGTTTAGATGAAAATCAAACTATAATTTTAAAAGTGTTTTTACAGTTTACAAAATAAATATATAGAGGAGTTTGTCTCGTTTTACAGAAAAGTACTTTTAAAAAGCACTGTTGAGGGTTACCAAACACCCCCCAAGTCTTAAGTTGATGGTGGACTTTTTTTTTGAGTATGGGAGGGAGAGATGAGTCCAGTAGATTAACCAAGAAAAACATGGGTGGGTATTTTTTCTTAGGAGGATTTTGGTACTTTTATTATAATATTGTGGGCCCCATAAATAAAAGTAACAACCATTAAGTTATTTTAACGGGGTTGATATTTTTACACCAAATTTGAACATGCGTTGATACATTTGCACATAAGAAAAATAAATGGTGTTAGATGCACTTTAAAAAAAATTGATAGATATTTTTACACCTTAACTCAAAAATCAAATCCACTACAACTAAAAGTGGATAAAAGCGAACCAATTTTCAATTTTTTTGGTTATTTTTCAACTTTTTATGTATCATAATTCAATAATTTTTAACAAGAATTTAAAGGTTTGCAACCATAATTCAGCAGTTTGTAACACAAATTTGGCAATTTGCAAGTCAAATAATGTAAGGGTATTTCTCTCTTCACATACAAAAAATTTTGGTCAAGGGGGTGCAGTGAAATTAAATTTCAAAATTTTTTGAGAGGTTGACTGACAATAATTGGCTACTGAGGGGTTTTACTAAAATTTTCCCTAAAAGCATCCTCCATAATGGTATTTCTTGGTTGAGTTGTTATGCTTATAAGGCGAGTGAGCTGCTTCATAGTGACCATGAGTGTGACTGAAGAAGTCCCAAAGGATCCGTAACAATTGTTTTATGTAAGATTATATTCTCTTTTTCCTAAAGACATTTAAGAGAATTATGATACCTTTAAGAAGGTGGGAACGGTCAGCCAAATGCAATAGCTGGGGTCTTTAACCATTGACAAAAATCTTGAGAGCTTAGATCATCAAATTTGATATTGAAACATTCAAACCTAAAAGCTCTTGCAAAGGAACAAGTGAAGAATATGTGCTCTATAGTTTCTTCTTCGCAACAGCCAGACAAGCACAAGCCTGAAATATTGAGATGGTATCATAGAGGATATCAAGAAGACAAAGCTTTATCAAGAAGTTTTCATATGAACATAAGGTACCTTACAAGCAAAGATATGGTCCATAAAAATTTTCAAAAAGGATCATTAACCCCAGATAAATGATGTCTCAGGCATAAGGAGAAACCATCCTTAACTAAATAATCACCATATTTGTTAACAGCCCGAATTATTCAATCAAGAATATTGGAGAAAGAAAGTAGGGTGCTTATAATTGCATTAGCAATATTAGAAGGAAATGAAGAGCATACTGGTTGACGATTCCAATGAATAAGATTCCAACCATGGGGATTATGCATTAAGAGATCAGCCAGTACCTAAGGAGATCTGAGAGAGACTAGTTGATGAGCAAGAGAGTCAAGTTGAGAAGATCTTCCAAAGCATATGTCCGAGGTGTTACGACACTCTATTCTAAGAAAAGAAACCAATGTCACTGGTACCACAGTACCAAAACAGAAGTGCCAATGCCCTTTGTGCAAAGAAGATACAATGCTTCTGGTGCCACTGTGATAAGAGTACCATGGCACTTTGACGGAACCCAAAATGCAAAGTTTCATTTTTCTACCATAAAAAGACCTCAAGGACCCAATTTTCAACATTCTGGACGCCATCTTCGACTGAGAAATGAAGGAAGTTACTGGAAACATGTTTTTAGAGTAAAGTGGAGTCAGGTTTTGAGATTATTGAAGATCTTGGAGCTTCTTATGGGAAGCTTAGATTGAAGAGATTCAAGCTTCCTTTATTGGTTTTTCTAAACATCTTTCCATTTTCTTTCTTACTCTTTAATATGGACATGGGGATTCTATATATTTCTTGTTCTTTCTCAATTATGAGTAGCTAAACCACTTGTTCTAGGATTATTTCCAACTTTTGCATGGATTAAAACACATTTATTCCTCTCTTTTAGCATTTATTGAATTTATGTGTTGAATTTATCTTAGGCTCAATGTTTCTTAGCGATTGACTAGCACCTGGAACATTTTTTTAATCTTAATTTGACTTGAAAAAAATAATTGGGATATAGAACTTAAACAAATTTGTACTGGACTTGATATTCACTGATTAAATGGATAGTTTATTGGTAACATAGAGATATAGTTACTAACCTAGTATTGTCAACTTAAGAGATTAAACATCTTATGGACAATTAAAATTTGGTTTTGACTTAAGAAAGCCTAATCAAATAATTCAGAATGACCTAAGGCAAAAAACATAGTTTCATTTAATAGCTAGTTGAGAGGGATTAAGTTGGGTTTCATGAGATACACAGGGGAGAAATGATCATAAGCTCTAATTGTCTTGAAATAAAACTTGAAATTTAAGTTATTTTATTATTTTGTAACAACTAAATGTTACAATCTTTTAAATGATTTCACTCAACCTAATTAACAACACAAGTACTATAATTAACTGATTTTTGCCATAGTCCTTGTGGGAACGATAATTTTATACTACCTGTGACCCATACGCTTTCGGTTTATGTTTGATGGCGAACAAGTTCGTAAATCGATATCTAACTGATTCAAGCTTCCTTTGTTGATGTTTTTTTCCCCCCCTTTCTTTTCTTTCCCCTGCTCACTTTCTTTCTTAGAGCTAAGATGGCATCACCTCAGGTAAAGATGAGGACAAGGTCTAATGCAAATCATAAAGAGGCATCCACTTTTAGCAAAAAGAACTCCAATACCAAGAAAAGAGTTCGCTCTACTACAGCGGCTAAAGAACACCAGGTAAATGCTCTTTCACCTTCACTATTGTGTGTTTCGTTAGCTTGGCAGAAGTATGAAAGATGCTTCAAGGATAAAAGCCTCATTCAGGAAAGGTCGTTCCCTTATGATGACCCACATCCTGCATTTACAATTGTTCAGCAGAATCACTGGAGACTATTGTGTAGCTGACATGAGATTGGCTATAGGATGTTAGTGAGGGAATTCTTTGCCAATGCATTATTTTGTGAGGAAGGTGACTATTTTGTTCGAGGCTCTGAAGTCATAATTACGATTGATTCCATTCGACAATATTATAACCTGCTAGTCATTCAAAATTGCAAATATCAAGAAATGATAGACGATAAGGCTAATCTTCCATTGGCTCTGATAGAACAACGAATAAGGCAACAATAAGGGATTCTTGTGCTCATAGTTAAGGGAGGCAGCCAAATTCTGGCATTACTTCTTGCACTATAATGTCTTGCCTACCTCACACCTGAAACAAATTTCAGCCCCTCGAGCGGCACTTATCTATTACATTATGGAGGGCTTTCACATGGATTTAGCCGCCATCATATACAAAATACCGTCCATAAAGAGGACGGCCACATCACCAAGGGAACAGATTTTCACCATGATTTACCCCCATATAATTTCAGCTTTGTGTGTCGTAAAAAATGTCCAATATGCTGCTCTTGACAAGCTTGAACCACCACAGCCTTTTCATGTGGAGAACCCTGATACAGCCATTGCAAAGGAGAATGCATTGAATGCAGCTGTTGCACATGGCATTGAGTCCATTGGTGAAGAACAGAATATAATAGATACGAGTACATCTAAAGCAAGCATACCAACTAAAGAGGCCTTTGAAGAGAGAATCCTTCATGAGCTTGCTGAGCTGAAAGCAACGGCTAAAACACGTTTGGATCAGCACCAACTAAAAGTTATGAACGAGTTCACCTCTTTCCCTTTTCATTTGTGGGGAAAATTACAACTAAATATCTCATCTTATCAGCCTTCCGTTCAAAGTTTGGAGAAAATTATAATTAAACCCCATCCTCTTTCCCTTTTACTCCTTGATGGGAAAAACACACAACTTAAGCATAAGAACTACATGCAGTGAAAATATTTTCTCACCACTTGCAAGAATTTCTGAGTAAACAAAACAAGTATATGACAAAAATTAAATAGTACAAGAAACACTAAAATTATTAACATAGAAAACCCCTTAATGTAAGGGTAAAAACCACGGGTCATCCAGACAAAAACAAAAAAAAAAGTTCACAATTCCACTATGATTAAAATGGTATACAAGAGAACCTCAATAGTACCCTTATTTAAATATTGTTAACTAGTTATGATAAAGATGAAAATTAATAACTGTATATTTTATAATTAAATATGTGTAGATTTGGATGTATTAGTGAAGATCTATAAATATTTTGTATGAGTTTAATTTATTTATTTTCTTTAAATTTAAGTATTAAGATAAAAAGTAATTTTTTGACAAAATTTTGCTCATATTTTTCCTATGAAAGGAGATCTAGAATAACTGAAGAGGAAAGGAGTAGGAATAAAAGGATGGGATAATTATACTTTCTCCAAACTTTAAAAGGAAGGGGTGGCAGAAACTGATAAAATGTAGCATTTAGTTGTAATTTTTTTCACAAATTAAAAAGAATTATTTATTGAAATGCTGCATTTTTGGTAAATTCGTTCACGGTCTGATGAAGTTCCACTTTGAAATTTTGTTTTATTTTTTCCTGTTTACAGTATTTTAATAAAAACGCCTGAGGTCCTTGTAGTTTTACTGATTTTTCAATCAAGTCCAACTGACTACTTATATTTAGCAGTTAGCACCTCATTCTTGAAAGCAAACTCAGGTTTAAGCCAAGGCAAGTTGTTCCTCATGCTTTTGTTCTCTGTCCCTAATCCCCAAACTTGATTAAGAAGCACGGTTAATGGATGAACTACTTGACAAATATCCTGTTTAAGCTTTGATATTTTCCGGACTCCTGCATTTTGAACCCTTGCTGTATTTTGCTAAACCATGGTTAATAAGGTGCTTAGAAATTGCCTTATAATATTATTATGATCGAAATAGTCATAACTACTTGACAAGAGTTTTAACATATGCCTATTAGCACAATAAAATAGATGCTCAAAACTTTTAAAGTGAAAAGGATTGAATTAAACAAATGCCATGATACCAAAACACTCCTCAACATACAAGTGCCAAGACTATCATTCTAGACAGGTGGCAAAATATAATTAGCATCCTTATACTTTACATTCAGCATCCTAAATGACAGAAGAGTGGCAATATCATTGCCTTCTCACAAACTATATTTAACATCCAAAGTTACGGTCTATTTCCACATCAAAAGATTTTGTCTGGAAAGATCAGATTTCTGCTGCCCTGCCTTGGTTATCTTCCTCATATGTGTTTCCTGTATCTGCATACTGTCCGTGCAAATCCGTAGTGACTTCCTTCTTTTTTTGGATGAAGAAATCCATAATGACATCCTTGGTTTCAGCATTGTGCATTATATCAGTAGAATTTGTCATAGAAGTTGACTTAATTTCTCCTTCATCCATAACTGTCTTGTACTTCACATCATCGACAATAATATCTTTCACTGCTTAATAGCAGAATTTGTCCTCTCCCATCTTGTTTATGAATCCCATTATCTTGTTCATTTTGATAACAAGGAACACTAATTTAATCAGAGGACCCTGAAACAATTCAATCAATTGATGTTATTAAAGAATAGATGACCATGAAATGGTACATTAGTATGTTAAATTAGATACCAAGGCAATCGATTGATGACTGCTGTTGCCTTGTAACTTCCTCAACGCAATTTACTAGCAGCATCTACTAAAGTTTTAGAAAAGAAAAGCGAAGACACAATTCAGAGAAGGGAGTAGTTTTTTAGGAAAAAATTCAGGGAGGGGAGTAAGGCGTAGTATGTGAAAGAGCTTAGGATTTGTCAGGCCAAAATTACTTTTTGTAGAGTAAGCCATCGATGATTTGACCAATCAATAAGTTGAATAGATAATTGCAGTTGGCGGGGAAGATTCGACAAGCTCTGGTTTGAATGTTAGAGAACCATGCAAACAGGGCCACAACATCGATGCGAGAAAATGAGAGCGCGTTTGAACTTACCCCACACGATGGCATACATATTACGCCCTTAATCTCAAGCTTTGCGCTATTGGAACTGCTAGTGGCTTGCATCCACTCAAACTTGCATCAGCAAGGATATCTAACAAATACTTCCTTTGTGTTGGCACAATTCTTTTCTTAGACCTTGCAATTTCAGTTCCCAAGAAATATTTCGGGACCCTAAATCTTTAATCTTAAAGTGGCTATGTAAGTAAGCTTTCAGCTTTTTCATGCGATCCTCTGAACTCCATGTAATCAGTAAGTCATCAACATAAACCAATACTAAAACAAGTCCATTACTGTGCCATTTAATAAACATGGAATAATCATTCCTACTTTGCAAGTAACCCGTATTAGTCAAGGCACAAGTTAGTTTACTATTCTATTGTCTAGAGGCTTGTTTAAGCCTGCATAAAGATTTTCTCAAACAACAAACCACATTCTCTTCCTTACTCTCTTACTCTCAAAACTGTAGGGCAAGGACATGTAAACTTCTCTTCCTGCCCAAAAAGCATTTTTATATCCATTTGATAAATGTTCCATTTATTTGCAGCTATAAGTTTAAGAATGATTCTAACAATGACCATTTTGACTACCACAGAAAAAGTTTTATGATAATCAATTCCTGCCTTTTGGTTGTAACCTTTAGCCACCAAACTATTTAGATTTTTTCCTTCTTTTACAATAATTATATCAGAAATATTGTTTCTTACTTTATGAATTTCAAAAGGTCTATTATCACTGTATACATGGTACATATTTTTATATACCGTCTAAATGATTTTATTAATTTTAATATATTATATCATTAATTTCAACGTTCTTTTTAAAATCTTATAAAATAAGAAAAGTAGAAAAAAAGGATTAAATTTCAATCTCATTGATTTGAAGTGACGGAAACAAGTGTGTGAAGGATAGTGAGTGGCATGAGTGACTCAGAGAAAAGGAAAAAAAAAAAAAAGAGTTTTCAATGGGATCAACTTGAAATAGGGAAAATTTGTTAAAACCCCTCATTTGACAAGTTAATTAGGAAATGAGACTTGCAATAAATGTAAAAGTATAGGCCTCTCAATGTTAGTAAGTATGATAGAAAGAAGATCATATTACCCTAACAGATACAAATTGCATATTATGAATCTTCACTTGTACATAATGGATTCTTATTTGCATGTAACGGATTCTCATTTGCATTTGACTAATTGCATATGATGGCTACTTATTTGCATACAACTCATTGCGTATGATGGTGCTCACTTGTATATGACATATGCCTACTTGCATATAGGTTTACTATGTAATACAAATGTTAATTGTATATAACAGATACTCATTTGCATATGATGAGTACTTACTTGCATATAGGTTGATAATGTAATATGGATGTTCATTTGTTTATGATAGATGTTCACTTGCATATGACAGATACTTATTTGCATATGATGAATCCCTACTTACATATGGGTTTATTGCGTAATCGAATCTTTATTTGCATATAGGTTCTTATATTATTGCATTATATGAATACTAATTACATATGTAAGTGAGCATCTATCATATGTAATTAGAATTTGTATTAATGAATAACATGCAATAAAGACTGATATGCTATTAGGGATCAATCATATGTAAGTAATCATCTACTATATACAATTAGCATCTATTTTACGTAAGAAACCTATATGCAAATGAACATTTGTCAATTCGTGAGGATTCTCATATGTAATTAACATCTATCAAGGCGATGTGATATGTTTTTATCACACTTACTCATACTCGAGGGTCCAGACCTTTACATTCATTGCAAGCCTTATTCCCAATTACTTTGTTAAATAGGATTTTTAGCCAATTTTCCCCCTTAAGATATTAAAAGATAGGCATGGCTAATTAAATTAGTTGGGATGTTACATAATATTTTGCTAATTTTTTTTCCAGCATGACATAATATTTCTCACCATCACAAAATCCCTAAAATTTTGAAGGGGAGGAAGAGAAGGAGAGGGAATTACAAAAGTACAAAATTTTATACCTCCTATCTTTTTTTTATTTTTCCCAATCAAACACACTCAGTCTTTATCTCTTCCTCTTAAGAAGCTCTAGCCAAGTAGGGCCTAACTGCCTGGTTAGGATATAAATTAAGGATTAATTTTTCTTGAAGTGAAAATTTATTCATGGAACTATTTCATTATGAACGTCTAACAATATAAACTTTTGTTGTTGCAAAAATATACATGAAGCTTTTAAAATTGTATAAAACTACCATGGCTATTAAGTCAACTAACGTTGATTGCTTAACAAACATGTAGATAAAAAAAATGATATAAAAATACCTATGGTGTTTTCAAAATGGTGCAAAAATGCTATAGCCATTGGAAACTTCAGGTGCATTTTACACTATTTTCATTATTAACATATTTGTTAAAAAATCAATGTTAGGTGACTTAATAGCCATGGTATTTTTACATAATCTTTAAAAAATTTCATGTATACTTTTATACCCTAAAGATGTTTATGGTGTTAAATGTCCATAATGAAATATTTTATGGGCAAAGATTGATTATATATCTAAACTTTCGTTTTGGTAAATTTCACAAAAACAGTCCTTTTAAGGTAATTTGCACAAAAAAAATGATTTGTGATAATATAATTTAAACATTTTTAATATAATCAATATCAGAAAACATCATCCAACCATGAACAATTTCATAAAATCCATTGTACTCAAAATCATCATATTTAATAAATCTCATCCGAAATTTATTCTTCCAAGCACTGATATGCATGATCTTCTAAATAAAGTACAGTTACAGTAATATAGGAATTAAACACAAGTGAAGTGCAAATTCCTATATGACGCCAAGTATTTGGTGAAGAATCATGTCTGTACTTTTGTTATGCCACGAGTCCCAGCGGTGTAGGTAAATGATCCAAAGCTTGCATATCACTGTCAAATAGCAATTGACAATTTCAGATCACAAAAAAATAGGCTAAGATGATTATCATACAAAATTATCTATCTGGTCTTACTAGAATTAACACGCCTGTAAAATTGGAGATGCTAAAGAGACTCAAAAGAATGCCCATGCAGCAACCTTAACATTAGATACATCAATTGCATAGACTTTAAAAAAATATATCATAGTTTCAAATGCAGTTTTTGATACCACTAGCCGGATACCCGAGTGTTTATATATCAAGTGTATCAAGTTTACTACTAGCAAGTCTAACAGGAACAGACCAAGAAAGATAATCATAAGGCTCTGCTACTATAGAAACAACCAGGTCTAGAACATTGATAACCAGGATTCCCACTATGATTGAATAATTGTTAGGGAGAATCACTATTAAATTCTAAAGAAAAAATTTAATTACCAAAAAATCTGTTAACAGCTAAAGAACTTGCAATGACAAGTATAGAAAATGACAACACATCTAAACTGCTCCCTTGTCATTGAAACTTTTTGGTAATTAAATCCTTTCCTTGAGGCCTTATAATAATTCTTCCTAATTTTTAACATGTATTGGTCCAGAAAAGAATTTGCAGCTCCTAATCACAGATAAAATATAGCTGCACTTTATGCATCCTCTTAGCTTCAGATCATTCAGACACTGACATTGAAGTGAATTTCTTATAAAGCACCATCTCATTATCCGACAAGTCAAATTTCTTTAAATGATGAACAGATTAGATATAATTATTTTAAAATTATGGTCAAGTCAAATTACTTGGCGTTAGGTAACTTATCAGAAACAGAAGAAACACAATACCCACTTCAACTTTAACAAAGTTATGACAAAATCAAGGTGAAATGCAGGCAGTTCTATTATAGGCCGAAATGATGCTTGTTGACTTGAGCATCATATTGCTTTTTGCTGTTTAGTTGCTGAGGTGCTTATAGTCAAAAACTTAGAGCAAAAGGTGCTTACTCCCTTAAAAGATGCCATTACACGTTTTGGAGGGAACGAACCCTCCCATCTTGATTGACTTCACCCAAGGTTATCATACAAATAGCAGTATAAAATAAAACTTACACAATTATAAAGCAACAATTCAAAGTTATAAACAATATGCTACTTTTGTTAGCATCACACACATGAAAGAAAAAATGAATACAGAAAAAGTCAACTATGAGATAAACTCTATGTAGCTTATCAAGCTGTTATCATCAAAGTAGATCTCTCCACCTTCTACATGACTATAGAACGCAATTTCACCTAAGCCCTCAAAATCATTTGATATACAGCCTCAATATAATATATATACTAAACAGAAAACAATCCAAACACTGACGTATAAATCATATATACTATACAGACAGATCCAATTTGTGATAGGCCAGAGAAAAGGACTTACTTCCTTGCGATATAGTTAGTAAACAAATTGTGAGATTATGCTAGACAAAGAAGGAACTCATTCTTTTGCTGTCTAATATTCTAATATAAGGAAGATCCGATATACTAAACAGAGGAGGAAGATATCTCATATCTGTAATTTCTATTAGGACGTAGGGTAAGGGAATCTGAATTTCTTGTATTATTCATGATCAAAAGGTAAGTATATACAGGAGAGATAAGCCTAGGCATTTATGGCTCGTAATGACATGATAATACCCTAAGAGTAACATCTTAATAACATCTGATCCTAAAATATATAATGTCTTTACAATTTCTAATATTCTTCTCCCCCTTCACTATAATTCTGATTTCTCCCTCCCACTTTCTTCCCTCAACAGCCCCTCGAAACGTCACAAACTCACCTCCATTCTTCACTTTAATCTTATTATAGTCATCTTGAATTATCTTGACAGACCACAAAAACTCTGACGTCAGGTTCACTCTCTCCCATGCTTTGCTCAAACACCAGAAACCTCCCCTTTATCTTTTGCTTGTTTGTTTAAACTATCTCTTATTGATGAGTGTAACTAAACCTCCACTTATTTCACATAGAATTGACAAATGAAAAGAACTCAGCCTGTAAAATGTACAAAATCAAGGAAGATAGAGGGGAAAGAAAAGTTTCAACTAATAGCAAAGACATACAAAGGGATCTGAAAGTAGGATAATCAATTGGAGCCAATGTAGGGAGATAGAAAAGACGGAGGGAGAAAATACCATATGGGGTGAGGGAAGAAATCATATCCAGCAATTCGCAAGAGGGAAGAAACTGAAAGAGAAAAGAGGGAGGAAGGTGAGAAGTCTCGTGCCTACCTAATGGAGGATAACGACGTTCATTGCTGGCATGAGAGACCAGATGGAGGTTAACTACACATTAATGTAACAATAAAGACGTTCATTGCTGGCATGAGAGACCAGATGGAGGTTAATTACACATTAATGTAACAATAAAGAATGCAGTGTAATTCCGTAACAATAACAAATTAATATTTAGAGACTTGAAAATAAAATCAGATAGCTAAAAGTAAAATACATAGAACTAGAAAATCAATAAATAAAAAGACGGAAAGTCACACAATACAACAATATTGATTGGACTTACCTAGGTCAAGTCCTCTTGAACCCAAGGAATTTTCTTCACCATCAAAACAATTACAATGGTTGGTTTCCAAGCTCGGTATCAACTTGTACAAAAGATTTATAAGCTCACCAACAACTTAAGGTTTTTGTTAATATCACCTGGAACTTACAAAAGTCTAGGTTTCTACTCAACTCACCCTTGGCTGATTTCTCCCACTAAGTAAATTTACAAAATATGAAAATATAGACCTATATACACAAGCAATATGCTCAAGCTCAAGGAAGTAGACCATTATCCTGGCAATAACTCCCCAGTTAAGTAATCACGCATTATGATGGGAATGCCCAATTCTCACCAGCAAGATGGACCAAATTAGGTACAACTACAAGAAAAAGGAACAATATATTTTTGGCAATATATTTCTATCTCCCCTCAAAATTAGAGATAGTTACTTTATTGATGGACATAATTCATTACTTCTTGGACTTTGTTCTGTTGCATGAGACATAGTCTGCCTAAGGATGAATGCGGGTTGGCTTGGGGGAGGAATATCTACAATCTCACTTTGAAGCATTGACATTACCGAGGCCATAATAGGCCTATCCTTTGCAAGTTCTTGTACACATAAAAGACCTATATGTGTGCACTTCAATATATCTTCATGAAAGATTGGATCATATATTCGTGGATCTATCAGCGTATAACATTGGCATTGATCCATAATTTCCATGCCTGTGGAAAATAATAACGAGAGAAAATGATAGTAGTCAAATATAACTGCTGTTTTCATCAAGACAAAGCTTTTGCAAGAAAGAAGGCTGCAAATTGAAGAGGCTTACAAATCCTAAAAGTGTCAAAGATTCTGCATCTTCATAAAAGCTAGTGTTTTTCCTTCCACTAATAATCTCTAGTAGCAAAACACCAAAACTAAAAACATCAGATTTCTCTGAATAGAGTCCCTCAGTTGCATATTCTGGGGAAATATATCCACTGCATTTAAACAATAAATCGTTAAGTTCTCAATATGCTATTGATCTTGGACAAAAGGGGGGAAAAAGCTTACTATGTTCCAACAATTCTTTCTGTATTTGCTTGATTTTGACCACCTCCAAAAAGTTTTGCCATCCCAAAATCTGATATCTTTGGATCCATCTCTTCATCCAACAGTATGTTACTTGCCTTCAAATCCCTATGTATAATTCTTAATCTTGAATCTCTATGAAGATAAAGTAATCCTCTAGCTATTCCTTCAATGATGTTGAAGCGCCTTCTCCAATCTAAGTACTTTTGTTGCAGCGGATCTGCAAAGGATTATTTTGGGAAAAAATTGATGACAAAAAGCAAACACTGAAAGGAAGATTCTTCATCACTCCCAACAACTTACTTGGCATTGTGACTTAAGATGTACCTTAAGTCCTTAACTATTTCCCTGTAAATAGACCATATAAAATGTTCATACACTCCATTGAACATGCATATCAAGAAAATAAACAAACATGCATCACTATGAAACACGGGAAGCTTACATCAGTTAAACTAAGAGCGATACTATAAAAATGTGTTTCTTTAAATATTCATAAACATAATGAAGTTTCCACTTTTTCCCTATCCCTCTTATGTAATGAAAGGAAACATCAAATTTAGTAAAATAGGTATCAGAATATACACTAACCAAAGATATATGCATCCAAGCTTTTGTTTGTCATGTATTCATAAACTAATATCTCTTCATCTTCTTCAATGCAACAACCAAGTAGTCTAACAAGATTTCGGTGTTGAAGATTGGAAATCAACTCCACTTCATTAATAAACTCTTCAATGCCCTGCCTAGATGATCTTGATAATCTTTTTACTGCTATTTCTTGTCCGTCTTCAAACTTTCCCTGAAATAAATGATAAGAGACCTAATTTCTTAAGATTTGGAAAATAATTAAATTAAAAAGAAAATGAAAACTACCTTGTAAACAGGACCAAAACGCGCCCTGCCCAAGTTTATTTGCCAAGTCAAAGTTGTTTGTTGCAATTGCCAATTTTCTAAAATCAAAAAATGATAGCTCTTGATTATGAGCTTGCTTCAAGTTTGAAATCCTTCTTTTGTCATGAATCTGCATCTGCGTTTTCCCTGCGTTTTACACATTTTTTCACCTCAAAATCATTGAGAAACATATATCGTTATTCTAATTCTAGGTTACTATAGCCATGAATCAGCTACCAGCTCTGATATAATCTTTGTCAAAATGCTGAAACTCATGTTCACAGGAATTTCTAAGATTTCAAAATTTCTTTGCATCCTATATATCTAAATGATAATAATGATCTCTCCATCTTTCCCTTGTATGTATGCATGCATCAGGATGTATTTATATATGTATGTGTGTGTAAAAGAAAAGGATAAATTTAACTTCAATTATCTAAAAGCTAATGATAATTTCTATACTGAAAAATTAGTATTAAATTTTGTGATAGAAGTATGTTTTCAATGACTGCTCTCAATCTAGATATGCTCTTATATTTCTTATATCCATGTCAAGCAAGTTGGCCCAAAAAAAAAAAAAAACGTCAAGCAAGTGTTTAAGATTACCTTTTTGCTTTGACCTCATCTTCCATAAGAAATATCCCAAGGCCATGATAAAAATTGTTCCTATCAGAGTTGATATTATAATAGGTGTTATCATGTTCCTCCTGGCCTTATCTATATCAAAGAAAAGAAGAAATTCAGATAGTCTCCATTTTCTGACAATATGTTCAACACTGTTGCATATATTATCATCAAAAGTGAATTTAAAAAACAAAGGAAATTCCCTAAGCATTTATTATAAAATTCACTCATAACTAGATAACATGTGCACTTGTTTTGCTATCAACCATTACGTTAGTAGATCTCTTCAATGAAAAATGACCCCACATGTGATAACTTTATGGAAGAACCTAATAACAGTATCAATCACACGTAGGATAAGAAGTACCAATGTTCACATGGATATTTAAAATGACAAGACATCACGAGATAGATAATGCCTAAATTAAATCTGAAGCTTTGTTTTAAATCCTATACAGGTTAAACAGAAAACAAGTGTGTCATTAAGTGTTTTAAGGAGCTTTCTTTCATTAAAAGAGATACCTAGTTCTGAGTAGGCCAAACGTATGAAAAGATCAACTCCTCCAACTGAGAAACTTTGTATGTCAAGTAAATCTGCATTCCATACCATACAGCCAAGGCTTTTATCATAGGCATAAGCTATACAAGAGCTATTCTTCAGGCATCGAGTTTGGCAATCTGCAGAATCCTTAGCAAAGTTAGAAGGTGACGCTTCTGCATGATCTGGTAGCTTTACCCTCTCCAGCTTCAAGAACCCATCTGGCTTGCTGGCTTGAGAAAAATTTTTGTCCCTCTCTTGCTGAAGTGCTTCTCTTCTCACGCACCCACTGGTCCAATTTTGCCTTCCCCATTCTTCTTCGTTATTTGGTTCAAACCCTCTCAAGCAGCTGCAAATTGGTGAGCTTAGAGAATTGCAGATCCCAAATGGGCCACATTTGCCATAAATATCACACACAGAATTCTCACTTACCCACTCACGATCCCATAAATTCGTGTGAGAATTCCAACGTTGTTTTTTGAGTTTACCTTTGTGACCTAACTTTAGAGTTAGCAATGCAGACTTGTCTGTGTAATGAAAATATAGGTCAAAACTCCCTCCCAGCTCTCCTTGCATCTGAAACTCATTTAGGGACATAGATGAACTCTGGGGTACCCCAAGAAAGTGTGTGCCATTCCAGGGACCACTACGCCAGTAAGGATGATTTTCTTTCCATACAAACACTTCAGTAGCATTAAGAGGTTTAAGGCCGCAAGAAAATCCTCCATAGGATGGATCTGATGTACTTTTCCATGATGTAAGTTGCATATTAGTACTGAATTTCATGTTTTGTAATAATGTATTATCAGGATGCTGGAAACTCTGCCACAGGAATGCGCCAGTCGTTCTATCAATGAGTACAAGGTTGCCAGAATTTAAGAGTTGGGCACTAGAATTTGATGCCATTGAGACATTGGTTGACCAAACAACCTGTTTTTGCCCATTCAAAACAACAAGATTGCCATTCCCTGATATTGTGAGAATCCCTGAAGGATCTGTCAGTGGGTCGTTTTTGTTAGCCACCCAAACAACAGAGGATTCAGACATGAACCAAATTCCTAGGTAGCAATTTGTGGAATTCCGAGGCCTGAAGAATCCCAGAGTGAACATGCCATTATTCGAGCTCACTGTTTCACGTTCTTGGATCAACACAGATGGTGCGACAGTGTCCAAGCCACTAACAAGAAAAGTGAAAAGATATACGAGAACAGCAAGTAACAAGCAAGCATTCTCACTGAATCCCATGAAAACCATGATGATTATAAGAAATACAGAAAAAGAAAAGGGTTTGGTCGTCCAACACTGCAAGCAATGCTAGTAATTTTATAATATACTATTAAACTGGAAAAAAAAATTGGGAGTTCGCAGGGACTTTCACCAAAGACTTCTAAGACGGCTGAATTAATATTTCTACATACCGTACAACTATTGAATCTTCTAGTATTCATCGATCCTAGTCTGCTAAACAAGGTGTGAACAATAGAATTTAGACGCGTACCCGTGATTTTCTCGCATTTATCTGTGTCCCACATGCTTAAACTTGAAGTTAGCAGAGAAAGTTCGGTCTTCTCTAATCGCAAAATGAACAGAAGAGCTTCAGCCCTTTTCACTTCCAAAGCAAAAGCAGAAAGCGTGATGTCCAAATTGTTCAAAACAAAGTTGGCCAAAAAAAATTTTTCAAAACAAAAAATTAGTTAAATTAATTATTTATGAAAAATATGTTATTATTTTTTTATTTATTAACGTTTGAACTAAACTCCCTTGTTGTAAGCCATTGACATAAATAATTTGGATAAAATATTATACATTAAGAATAATGTGAACTGAGGTCAAAATAAATTCTCTAATTAACTTTTATATATTTTTTTTAAAGTTCTCTCTTATTAATACTTCTTTGGTTACTATCCACCCAGCTTAAAGTTATTATCATATTCTTTTATATTTATAAAGTGAAAAAGTGGATATTTAATCTTTTAACCTCACACGATGCTTTATTTTAGTTCATAAATTTTGTAAAATGTCTCCTCCATCTTTGAACCTTATGCCCTTAAACAGAGAAAGATCTCCCAAAAAAACCACTTAAATTCTAAAATTACAAAAAGAATGCTAATATATCAAAGAACAGATTAGTACAGAGTAGCAATCTAGTATTTCAATATTTAAACAAGAATAGTCACAAGAGCTCTGAATATAAAAATAATCAATACTTCAGTAAAAATAATTGATAGCTAAATAAAAAGTCACCAAAAGAGTAGTCAGCACTAAAACTTCAACCAGAAATACTTAGGCGGCATTCTAAAAAAAGAGGGAAAAATTACTAGAGGCAAAATTGTAAAATTATCAACATATCAAAATTCCAATTTGGTCATGAATATTGATTTGGGATTTTAGAAATTGTGTCACCATTTTGGAATTTGGAATTTCAAATGGTATTTATTTATCATTTTCCTTAAAAAAATGCCTACATAGAAATTTTAAATATTACAAAAGATTTTTAAATATTGATATATTAAGTTTAATTTTTAATATAATAGTTATTGTCGAAAAAATTATTATTTGATACTAATAATGTAGAGTTAGATAAATGAAAAGATATTTCATCAAATTAAAAAATCAAACTAAAAGCTTGTATGTCCAAATATCTGTTTTTCATCCATTAATTATCAAATATTTATAAACGCACTTTTGTGAATTTGGAAATCCAAATTTAGACGCGTGTGTAATGGAAAAATTAGATTCAAAGGAATAATTGAAAAGGAGAGGGAGATTTTGTTGGACCGAGAGAGATTTTTGCGTTTCTTTCAACGTTATGACTCAGATACAAAACAGAGACCATAAATTTTGGTCAATTGGCGGGTCAATGAAGCAAATCCTTTTGGCCAATAATGATTTTTTTCTAATTTTGATTTAGACATTGGGTTTTTGAATTCCCACCCCCCTCCCAAAAAAAGTCTAATATATATCGGTAGAATATAAACAATACTGGATGCGTTGAAAATGTTGAGAGTTCATATTAATGAATACTATATTTTAGATTATCAATTGAAAGAGACATTGCAACTGGTAAAACTATTGAATTTGTATAATGTGATATGGTTCTATAAAATTGAGGGCTAACCTATGAAATAATATAACTCTTGATTCATAAGGTAATTCTAACTAATTCATATAACTTGAAAAGAAAATTAGTTGCAGTTTTTGTTTTTTAATGGTAGTACAAAGACAAGCCAAAGCTTGAAGAATCAACTCTAGAACATATATAGTTCTAGAACCCATGTAGGCACTCATAAGATAAAAGTAATCTAGTGAATAAAGCTTTCAAGATGAAATGACATTTGTTTTCAATTACATTCTTATTTATTGTATTAATGTCAAAAACTACGTTAGATTCTTTTAGACACTTGTTAAATTCTAGACGTTAGTGGTTTTATTTTGAAAACTGACCAACCAAACCCTACACACTAGACACTAATATGCACCTCACACATACATATAAATAAAAAGAAAAATTAATATTACATATTGCCACATATTTGGGACTAAATAATGCGTATAAAAGTTGTCATAAATACCGAAGGCAGTAAGCATCGTGTGTGTGTATTTGTCAATATAGGATACATCTTTCGGTCTATTAGTGACTGTAGAGTTTAGTAGTAGATAGAAACAGCAACAAAATTAACATGTGTCGTGCATGGAAGGAAAAAAAATTTCATTTGACAAGGCAATGTTTCTTTCCATATATGATTAAGAACATCAATTACCAAAAAAAAAAAAAGCTTTAACGACAGTTAATAGTGGTTTTTCACGGAGGTTTTGAAGGCGATGTTGATACAGTCGATGTTGAAAAGTAAACAAACACAGCGGTTGAGAACCATTGTGGAAAATCAAACACTGTGAAAAGTTAAAATTCCACGGCGATTACGTAAGAAACCGCTATGGAAAGTTAGATTTTCACAGCAGTTACCCAAAAAACCACCGTGGAAAGTTAACTTTACACAACGGTTCCTTAAATAACCACCATGGAAAATGGTTTTAACGGCGGTTATTTTAATAACCGCCATTAAAATTTTTTTTCTTTTAGATTCTGCATGATTTTCTTTTTTACCACCATACAGTTTACAGTTCCAAATAAATGTAGGCAGTGCAGAATATACAAAACAAGACCATATGAACAAGTAATCAATTAGTTAGTTAATATATACATCAAGTATTGAAGTTTCTTTTACACAAAGCAAAAATAGAGAACCAAGAGAATTAAGGGAGCCTAAGACCAAAGAACATGTATAGGAACCAGAGAACCAGCATCTTGAAAGAAAAGTAACTACTTCTGTCTATACAATAGAAATAATGAACATGTATAGGAGGGAACCAAGAGAAAATATCTAACAATGAATTTTTTGGGAAGTGACCTAACTATTTGAAAGTTTCAATATTTTGTACCAATGTTGTTGACAAAGTGTCCCTCATCAAGTTGATGTCATCCATGGAATATGGCACAATATTTTGAAATACCTGTTAATAAAAAATCACATAGTAAACTTAATAAAAAATGTGAAATGAGTTGAAGAATGTCATACAACGTAACTTGTCTTTACCTCGTCTAATTTCTCAATCACTCCTATCTCAATGATGTCATTCTTGTAGCAGCTGACATAATATCCACATTCAACATGTCCTTGTTGACAACGGTACTAAGAAAATGGAATATAAAATTGAATATTAGACATTATTGATTATAAACATTAACTTTGATTCATCTAAAAAGTTTAAAAGTATATATTTAGTTCAAAACATACCTTTGGGAGAATCCATGTTAGTAGTTGTCTATTTGTTTTAATCACCATAACATTGAAACCATGAAAAGCTCTATCAACAGTATAAAAGAAAATGATATTAGAGCATGTTTTTATAAACTTCACACGTAATAAATATATAAACATAAACTAACGTGTCGATGATATCTTTGGTTTCTTCGGATGGACTTCTACATAGTGAATCGAACCAGTAAACTTTGTTATCGAAAGGGGCACAAACAATTAGAGTCCAATGATAACTGCAAAAGACAACCATGTTAATTATAATCCTACACATGCAACTTGTGTATCTCAGATATAATAATACACTTACCCTTCCACGTAAGGTACAAAATATATGGCTTTCTAGTCTGAGTCATTGTGGTCATCATGTAGATCGACCTCGCTTCCACAGTATTAAGCTCTTTCTGTACCCTTTGAGAACACATAAAACCATATGTTCCTTCAAGTCCTCCGTTTCGACAGATTTGAGTAAAGTGCCTGTTGTTCAAATAAGAAACATTAGGACATGCATAAAGTATAACATGAAATAAGAAAATGATATTGTAACTTACAAAATAGCAAGCTGTATAAAGACTATATCAAGCTCCTCAAAGTCGAGGAACTGAATGAGGTCCCTCTTATCAACGGTGAAGTCGTATGTTATATTTGAACTCTCAATCCCCTAGCGGCATCTTGAAAGTAATGCTTATCCATGTTTGGCACTACAGAATGAAGAACCTCCAAACTGGAATACATAAGCACAACATCACCAGGAAGAGGCAGGAGTACAGGATCTGATGATGTGCTCTTTGTGGCCTTCTTCGTTGCGCCTTCTTCACCCATTGGCTTTGCAATAAGTCTCCTTGGCCACAAAATGAAATGTCTTTTAGCTTGGGCCAAGAGTCGAACCTCATCAGTAAGATTGGGCACTGGTGTACCGCCTTGGCCATGAACAATCCTCTCCACTGTCATCGTTGCTTGATCGCTCAGAATTTTGTTGTCGTGAATCGTTGTACCCATGAATGCTCGACCACTAGTGACATGAACAGGTGAATTTTCATAATCCACAAAGAGAATACACGGCATCCTATGTCTTCAACAGGGTTAGGGCTAGGGTCAGGGTCAGACACTGTCAGTTGCTGTGTCTGATTATTACTGCCCTTCTCGCTTTTTATTACAGGTGAACCCTGAAACATAATATGAAATTAGTTAAGGCACATTGAATAAGTTTAAATGGATCAAATGAACCCTTAGAAGATTTGAAAAGATGTGTGATTATTACCTAGGAAGGTTCAGATACTCAGGGCATCTGGGATCCGCTGGTGCCCATCATCATCAGAGCCTGTTGAAACTTGGCATCGAATTCATCATGTATCTTTGCATCTCTGCCATATGTTGTTGACTGAGTTCAGCTCGAACTTTCTCTGTCTTCCTGTAATCGTTAGTCGAGCTCCTCTTTAGATACCATGTTAGCAGAGGATGATCCAGTGCTTCTTTGTGAAGCAGAGCCAAAAAATTCTCTAATACCAATCCCTTTAGGTGTCCCTCTGACTCTGCCGGGATGTTAGCCTTTCCAATGGCAGTGGCTAAGATATCCTCTGTCCTTAAGGGACGAATGTACCTGAGATAATTGCTCCTCAAGTGTATCCTGTAACATTAAAGCATAATTCTTAAATATTACTTACAATCCTCTCAGCAATAGCAATAGACTGTGGAGTAATGTATTGACCCTTTTTAATCCTCGCTGCCTTCCATTTTTCTTGGCGAGAAGGATGCTCAATGGGTGGAATGTAGCCAGTAGGATTTGAAGCAGCAGCCATCTATGCATTCTTCATCCGTTCCTCCATCATACTTCTTTCCAACCCACCATACCCTGCACAAGGCATGGTATGTGGGTACACATTTTGCTCAGATATTTGTTTGTTCTTTTGACTCAATGCCTATGACAATGAAATAAATTCGACAAAGTTAGTCTAGTTAAATAAAATATGACCTGATTAAAAATTAAGTTTGAAGTAACCAAACTTGAAATGCAGGGTCTTCACGTTGCTTTACAAAACTCTCACATGCATTATTACTAATAAAAGCGTATCGTTCCTTAGGATGCTCACCCTTTCTTTTTTCACGAATATAATGTTTTGTAAGTGTGGATTTAAAATCTCTCCACCGTTCATGAAGTTGCTTAAATAGACGGTCTCTCATTTGCTCAGTGGCGGGAATATCAAATGTTAGCTGCAATATAATAGCATAGAGTTATAAAGTAAATAAGCAATTATAATTGAAACAAGTAGAGAAAATAATTCATAATGTACCAAGATATCCTCCCAAATGTTTTGCTTCAAATCTTTGTCCACCTTCTTCTAGCTAGGAATGTCAATCCCAATCTTACTGCGTGTGAGATAACCCACATAACTAATAAATTAAGCCTCAGTCTTTCCTATAGGCTTCAACATCATCAAACTCTACTGTAATCCTCATAGACTGTGTGGTCTCATCACGTAAAGCCAAATGCCTTATACGGGTTGGCCCTCTACCCTTTCTCTGGCTAGTTAAAGAGCTATCATCACCAGAACCCTGTTGATCGAATCCTTGCATTTCCTGTTTGAAGAACAACGAATTAATAAATGTAAAAATAAGAAATATCAAGTTAATATAAAACATTATTAAGTATATTTTAAAAAAAATCAAATAATTCATTTAAGCCTTACAGCGATTATTCTCCTAAATTCTTTCACAATGATCATCTCTAACAGCATAGTCATTATCTACCAAATCTAATTCAACTATTTTAAGTCGAGTAGTTGTGAAAAGAAAGGTTTCATTAAGATTAAACTCTAAGTCACCATCATCTCTACCAACTCCTTGCCTCTTACCTTGAAGCACGATAGACAATTTCTTTTTTGCTAGATTGGGAACGAAAAACACTTGTTTTGCTTGACTTGTCCAAATAAATGGCTCGTCTCCATATCCAAACCTCTCAAGATCGACCAAAACAAATCCAAATTCTTCATCCACTTGCATAGCATTACTATTAACCCGCTCACATTTGAAAATAGGAACTTTAAACTTAGTATAACTAACCTCCCATATCTCTTCTATTATTCCACAATAGGATATTGCCGCCAACATTAGGTTTCTGTCTTTAGAACTAATAAAATGCATAGCTTCTGCTACTACCATCACCCCACTATTTTGCATGGTACTCTTATCGTCTTGGGTTTTTGTATAAAATGAATAACCATTTATGTCCTATCTGCCCCAACATAAAACCTCAAAAGAAGGCCCTGTAGCTACCCTCTGTATTGTCTCAGAAAGATTGCCATCTTTTAACACTTCTTGCTTGAACCATTCTACAAATGACTTATTATGTTTATTAGCTAGTTTCATATCGGTCTTTCTTGGATTCAAGTTCTTCAGCATATTTTTATGAGCATTCAAGTAAGGCAAAACTTCATCTGTGTTGTTTAAATGTATAGATGTGCCACATTATAACTTCTCTTGACATAGACCTCACTACAACACCCCGTGTTCCCTTACTTCTCCCTTGATCATGTTGAGATTGAGGAAGACCAACTGCCTTTACCTTATCAAGATATGCGTTACAAAACTCAACTGCCTCCTCAGCTACATATCTCCCAATAATTGATGCCTCAGGCCGATAAGGATTCTTAAAGTACCCTTTTAGGATTTTCATGTATGTCTCAAAAGGGTACATCCATCTTAAACACACAAAGCCACAAAATCTTATCTCTCACACAAGATGAGCTATCAAGTGGACATAATATCAAAAAATGATAGAGGAAAATGCATTTCCAATTAGGAGAGGATCACATAACCTTCATTTTCTAATTCATCCAACTCAACAGGATCAATGACTTTGCATTAAAAAACATACAAAGTCTGGTAATAGTATTTCTCACATCGGTTTTCATAATGCCTCGAATAGTAAGTGGAAGTAATTGTTGCATCAACACATAACAATCATGAGACTTCATTCCTGTTATCTTCAAATCTTTTATTGAAACAAGTTTGCTTAAATTAGAAGAATAACCTTGTGGCACCTTAATACTATTGACAAAATCACAGAAACTTTTTTTCTCTTCTTTTGATAATGTGTGCGCAGTTGAATGTAAATAAGCCTCTTTCATCTCTTTCTTGTGGGTGGAGGACATTTCTTGTTCCAATTTCGACTAAGTCTCGTCTTGCATTGATTCAATCCTCAGTCTTCCCAGTTGTATGCAAAAGTGTACCAACAAAGCTCTCATACACATTCCTCTCCACATGCATCACATCTAGACTATGCCTCACATCAAGACTTTGCCAATATGGAAGATCAAAAAAGATAGATCTTTTTTTCCATATATTCCTCTCACCAATAGTGTTCTTCTTCTTTTTACTAAAGACCACATTAATTCTCTCCACCTGTTGATGAACTTCTTCTCCAGTTAATAGTCTTGGAGCCATTTCATATTCTTATGAGCCATTAAATGCCTTTTTCAATCTACGGTAAGGGTGAGGCCAATTGAGAAACCTTCTGTGACCAAGGTATATCGTCTTCCTGTCATGTTTAAGTTGTATATAGTGGTGCCTTCTTCGCATATTGGACATGCTTTATGCCCCTTAACACTGTATCCTGACAAATTTTTATATGCCAGAAAGTCATTTATTGTGATGAAGATCATGGCATGTAAATTGAAGGTCTCTTATTTATATGCATCAAACACATCAACACCTTCTTTCTATAATTTCTTTAGATCCTTAATCAAAGGTGCCAAATACACATCAATATCGTTTCCTGACTGTTTTGGTCCTAAGATCATCAAAGATAGCATGATGTACTTTCTTTTCATACATAACTAAGGAGGCAAGTTGTAAATTATGAGGAGCACTGGCCAAACACTGTGTGTGCTACTAAGGTTACCATATGGATTAACTCTGTCCGTACAAAGTCCAAGCTGAAGGTTTCTTGGCTCACCACCAAATTGAGAAATTTTTGATCTATTGTTTTCTATTGAGGAGAACCTGCTGGGTGACGAAGCTTTCCATCACATATTTTCTCATCGAAATGCTATATCAAGTTCTTTGCATCTGTGGCATTAGCAAATAGACTTAAATCCTGGTATTATTAGAAGATACCACAAAACCTTCAAAGGAGAACCTTTGGTCATCTCATTATAATCACCATCATCTTTCTTCACTTTGTATCTTGAAGTCCCACATTTAGGAACTTATTCAACCTTTAATCATTTTTGAATAATATGCAGTCATTAGGATCAGCATGTATCTTCTCATATTCCAAACCCATCAGACACAAAATTTTCTTTGCCTCATACATTCGTTTCAGAGGTGAATTCCGTTTTGAAAGAATATCACTAAGCAGTTCAAGTAATTCCGTGAAACTAACATTTGTCCAACATTTCTTGCCTTCAAGTTCATTAGTTTTAACATGGTGTCAACCTTTGTAATCATCTTTGCATCCTAGGTATAAAGGCATCTCTGCATCACTACACAAAGTTTCAAAAGTAGGAGAGAACTGTGTAGAGGATTCAGACTTATATCACGAAACATATCTGAAATTCTATCACCAAACTCTTCATTCACAACCTTTTCTTTGCGGATAGTGTAGTCTTTCTAATTTCTCCATGTCATATCCAATTTGTATACCTCAAATTTATCCCATCACAGATAAGATGCTCTTTTATCTCAGAAATACTCCATCGACTATTGTTTAAACATTTGACACAAGGACAATAGTACAATCCATCTCTTTTACTAGGGCATTTCTCTGAGCAAACTCAAGAAACCTTTCAACTCCATCCTCATATTTCTTGCTAATTCTCTTAGCTTTCATCCAACTACGATCCATTGTTCTACAAGTCAATGAACATAGTTGTCAACTCAATTCTGATTCCTTACTTCAAATATTGAAATAATAAAATCATTAAATGTTAGTCAATAAATTAAAATTGCCTAACACTTAATTACAAATTAAAGGGAATGTCTCTTTTTTAAAAAAAAAATCAACAGAATTTCCTCTTAACAACTATGTACACATTAAACACCAAATTAGAAAAAAAAAAACTCAAAATTTTAATCTAAATTAAACTTTCTCAACCCCTATTTATCTTGTTAAATATATTATAATAAAAAAGTAAAATATATAATTATTTTTAAAAATTATATGAAGTAATTTCTTAAAAATTAGTATATATAGCGAATGAACGAAATGTTAATACATAAGAAATCAAACAAACATATATAAGTTTTGTGAAATAGTTAAACAAAGTTATTTTAATCAACAAAAAAAACTATTCTTCATAACATATTTCAACATGATAAATTTGAAGAAATATAACAAATAAAACAAAAATACAAATTCAATTTCAAACCAATTCAATGAATAAAGATTCTTAAAACTAAAACTTCTGAATCCAAAACGGGAACACAAATGATATCTATTTGCAATGAAATTTTAAACAACACTTTACCATCAATCAAAGTTCATAACGAAAAAAAAATCACAAAATACTAAACAGATTATTTATTACTAAATTTTCAAATTTATTACAAAAAAACTACCAAAAATTCGAAATAAATATCAAAAAATTATAAAAAAATCAAAAACGTCAAAACTAATCAACTTCAAACATTTAAACATATTTCTAATACAGTATATAGGAAGGAATTGAGGTTTTTTTCACACCAAATGCCCACCAATCAATAGTTCAAGCACATAAAAAACCAAAATCAACAATACAAGCCAACCACAATGTAAAACTAACAAACTCATTTGAAATACAATTGATTTTTATGGTCCAAACATTCAAGAAACCAAGAAAAATTGAAAAGAATAAAAGAAGAGGATACTCACAGAGTAGAGATGATTCAAGTACGAAAATAGGGGTATTCAAACGGTGGCGGATAGCAACAAGGCACCACAAGCTAAATGGAGGAGTTTAAACCATGGGGGAGTGGGGGGAATGGCCAGTAATGGAAGTCTTTTGGTGGTGGGACAGAGGGGGACCATGGTGCAATTGAAATGAAAGTAAAATGAGAGAAATTGAATGCGCTGTGTAGGGTTAATTTAAAACTTTTCCACAGCGATTATTAGGAAAACCACCGTGGAAAGTATTTTTAATAGCGGTTATTTAAATAACCGCGATTAAAAATTCTTTCCAGGACAGTTTTCTTAATAACCGTCGTGAAAAATCATGACTTAATCAACTTATTTACAAAAATACTACTGTCTTTTTTTTCACGTCGTTTTTCTGATTAACCGCCTTTATTTGGCAACATTAAAAGTCTTTTTTCTAGTAGGCGTGATCACCACAACTTTATCAATTTATTTTGTAATACTCATTACTCTAAATCAAGCATCAAGCATACAATTTAACCAAATACAGAAAATAAGTAAGAATTATCAGTGAGCTCCATTACCAATAATGGTCCTTATTTAATACTCATCACAGCAATGAGCAATCATCACTGTATGTAATCTAAACTATTCAAAATATGTATGAATTATTCATATTTAAAAATTTTTAATACGTAATTTTTTTATGACAAATTTATTTTTTGAAGAAGTGTGAATTATAAGATTATTTTTATTTTAAATTATTTATCTATTAAAATAAAAATGTAATTAAAATATATGAAAATATTAAATTTAATCTGAACTATCCAAAATTATTCTGAATTATCTTAATTAAGATAGCACCATGCTTATTATTATGATGAATATAGAATGTATTCCATTAGCGGTAACAGAACTTACAATCATATACACAACCCAAGTTTAATTTCTGCCCTAGAAGACCTATATTCACAATTCAATTAGAAAGAAATTGTAATAGATGGGACTTAGCTTTTACTATAGTGATCTCAAAACACTAAGCCACCAAGTAATGAATAACTCACAATTTACAAAAGACAAGCTTTCAAACTAACTAATTAAACAAATGACAATATTACTCCCTCTCTACTTTAACCTGCTCAATCCCTTCTTCTGTACTTGGGTTGAGAAGAAGACTGCTTGGTAGCTTTTTGAATGCATTTGTCCACTTATTCAGTAGACAACAACATAGGGCTACTAGATGATCCTGTAAGCATAGCACAACTAGCTAGTAGACACTTTTCTTTTACAATCAATTATGATGTTGTACTATTAAATGACAATCAATTCATATCGATTATCACATCAGTCCCATTTAAGGGCAAGCAAATTAGATCAATTATAGTTTATGATTTACAAACATAAGGGTAGGATACAAATAGGCCTGGGCTGTCCTAACAAACATGCTCACAGGGATAGATACATTCATGTCTTAGGACAACACATACACAAACTTTAATCTTCGGGCACAATCAATAAATACAAATGAGTGGGCAGCACCAGAATCAAACAGGGATCAAGAACATTTGAGTCCCTCAATGATTCATATAAATTGCTAGCCTGACACTTCGATTAACTAGCCCTTCAGAGAGAGAGAGATCAAAAACATTTGATTCCCATCAATTCTCAAGTCTCCTTTTTTCTATACACGCCTTTTCTATCCTCTTTTCTTTTTTTCCCCTTTTGAATTATTCTTTTTCTTTTTCCTTCATAAAATAGATAAATATCAATCATTTTTATTGTATTTTGTAAATTTCAAACAGGCTTTGTTAGAAAATAGAGATTGTTTTTGGAAGCCAGAGTTTTCTTATTCCTATTCCCTTTATTATTTTCTTTTGGTTTTTTTCCCAAAATTCCTTTCAGTATTATTTTCACTTGATATCTAACCAACTATATTGAACATTTTTTATTTAAATTAGGAAACTTCAAATTTTTAAATGATATCAATATCTCCTTTCATAGTAGCCAATATACTATGAAATGGATGAGTTCAACACTTTATACTCAAGAAAAACTAATTTACACTCCATATATGAGTATGATAATTTTTAAAAGAATAATTTTAAGTTATACCCCTACTTTTAAGAGAATAATTTTAAGTTTTACCTCTGAGGCTATTGTGAGAAATAATTAATAATTTAAAATTAGGATAAGGTCCATCTCAGATGTTTTCGTTTAGGAGCTGTGAGTATCTATTCTTTTTTTTTTTGGAGAAGTGTTGCCCCAAAAAAACATAACAATTCAGCTCACCCGTTAGCAAAGTTAATTTTGATTGTTAGTTGAGTCAATTATGCTGAGGTGGCTCTGATATGTAGGACATCATGTCACATAATACTTCGCCTATTAGGCCATCTAGGCATCATCATCTTCCCTTCTCTCTTTCACCCGTACACTCCCAACCCCACCCCCTGCTTCCAAAACCTTTCCGTCACTCCTTCATCTACTCCTTTCCCTCTCACACTAGATGTCACCTTCTAGTCTTGATATTATATTCATGAACATCACGAGAAATTGATCCCCAAACTTTTATCCTTCACATTCTTCTTACCTGAAAAAATACCACCCTTATCTCCGCCATCGAAATGACCACCTCGATTCTGTTTATGGTCAGTTGAGGAGCTAGAAAAACAATCATCATCACTGTTTTTCTTGAAGACTCAAATCTAAAATAGATTGGCTTGCTTCAGCTTCTTTCTCGAAGATATTGTTGGGTTATGAGAGAGATTCCTTCTCTTAATGTCCATGCTGCCGCTACAATATTTCGGTAACAATATCTTTAAAATGAAAACAAGTTTGAAAAGAGATCTCGCTCATGACCTTGTAGTGGCATGATACTACGAGGCAATGCTGGAGCGAGTTAAGGACCATACCAGGAAGCAAGAAAGGGTCAATGGCGAGCATTTAGGAGATGCTGAGAGGACCGTCAGTGTTGCAATTGGCGCGGCGAGTAGGGATGCTGATCGATGGGGAAGCTGATGAGGATGGACACTGTATTGGAAGTGATGAAGAAAGTACTGATGGAGGTATTGGAGAGAGCCAATGAGCTGCGAATCTCAATGGTTAGGAAGGTGGTAGCAATTCTGAGGCCATCGTAGATGATGCAGTTTCTGGCAACGACGGCTCAATTTCAGCTTTACGTAGGGAGTTTTAGACAATTGAACTCACAGTTCAGAGAGGGTTAATCTTCTTCACTCTAGTAATTCAACACTGTCGACACATCTAGTGTGAGAGGAAAGGTCAAAGCGAGAGAGGAGGTAGAAGGCGTGAGAGGGAAGACAGTAGATGAAAGGGTAAAGGAGAGGTTTCAGAAGTAAGGGTGGGTTTGGAAGTGAAGGGGAAGATTGATGTAAAACAAGGAGAGAGAATAAGAAAGAGAAGACATCTAAGGAAAGAAAGAAGAGGCAGAAGGAGAAAATAGAACGGGGAAAGAAAGAGCCGGGAGAGAAAAAGAGAAAGAACAATAACTGTCGATCTGACTTAATGATTCAGGTCTGCCATAAGATGAAAATCCTAGATCTAATTATACTAAAACAATAATAAAATAATAATAACAATAATAATAATAACTAGCCCTAATAATTAAAATACTAAAATACTAATAAATCTAAATAAATCCTAAAAATAATAAATCCAAATAACTCAGATATCCTAAAAATACAATAAAATCATATTCTTTTCAAATCCCATCATTTCTCCCCCGCTTGAAGAATTTGGTTCCAGACAAGTTACAAGTGATGCTCAAAGCTAGGGAGGGAAGGACGAGACAAAACTTTGACATGATGCTTCATTCTGAAAATCCTTTCCAATAGGCGAGGCACCAAGAAAGAAAACCTTAGCAAAAGTGAGTAGCTAGATCTTAGAGAACATTTGGAAAACCTTTCCAATAGATAAGATATTGTTGAAAAAATTTGTTCAGCAATGGGACAACCTTGGGAGGTGCAACTTTCAAATAGGGTGGCATTGTAGAATGATTAAGCTGATTCTTATTGGCCATCGTCTGAGAATAGTCTACTTGCACTTGTGCTAATTGAACAACATGAGTTGTGGGCACTACTTCAATTGGCTTTACAATATCGTCTTTTGTGTTTAATAAAGGATCTATGACCTCTATTAGTTTGGTTACTTGAAGAGACTCTTCTGCTTCATTCTTTGAATTGTTGATGAGTTTCATAAGCTTATCAATACTCTTATTAACTCGTTTTTCAAGCTTATCAAGTGCATAATCATATGATTGCTTCTAGCAATCAAGTTTTGCTTTCAAATTGTTCTATTCAAACCTTACAATCATGTTGTTGTTACATGACATGCTCATAACAATAGTATTGAGCAATGTGATCATCATAATCAGTATGGTAGTGCACCCAGTTGGCATACTAATGATGGTAAGCAGTGTATTTAGTACAGTCATGATCAATGCCCTTATATGAGGTGTCACGTGCATAGTGACACTTCTTATAAAGGTATTCTCCATAACTTATATGTAGAATTAAGGAGCATTACAACTCTCCTTTTCTCTCTCTCTTTTCTTCTCTCTTTTTTTAACATTTTTATCTCTTTCTTTTCAACTAAATACAAGAAATAAATATTAATAAAAATTGAAAAATAAAAATACCCAAAGTCCACAATTGCAGAGGCAGCCAAAAAATGGGTCACTAGTGCAAATTTTGCCAACATGGGGTCCAAAGTGAAGTTTTCTCAAACAAAACTAGGGTCCAAAAGTGTAATTTTTGCCAGGACATTGGTCACAAAATGTAATTTTTGCTAAAATATAATTCTGGACATTGCAAGCCTCGTTGGCGCGCGAAATCCAGTCGCAGAAGAATGGAGTGGTGCGTGACAGCTTCTTTCGTCATGAAACTTTATGATTTGGCTGAGTTCCTCAAGCCACTTCTAGTAGAGACACTTTCTTGATGATCAGATTACAAGAAGGTGGTGAACGAGGATAGAGAGCGACAGTGACAGATATGGAGGAGTTTGAAGGGAGAACATGTTTGGTGGTTCAGGAAAAAAAATTTAGGCACATAAAAGAAGATTACAACCAGACTCTGATACCAAATTGATGTAAAACAAGGAAAAATAATGAGAAAGAGAAGAGATTTAAGGAAGGGGAAAGGCACAGAAGGAGAAAATAGAACAGGGAAAGAAAAGTCGGGGGAGGAAAGAAGAAAGAATGATAATTGTCCATCTGATTCAATGATTCAAGTCTTCCATAGAATGAAAACCCTATAGCTAATTACACTAAAACAATAATAAAAATATAAATAACTCAGATATCTTAGAAATATAGTAAAATTATATTTCTTTTCATATCTCATCAAAGATAATGATGCTTACGTCGCGTAATAGGTGGAGTATTATGTGGCATGATATCCTACATGTTAAAGCCATCTTAGAATAATAGAGTCAACTAATAGTCCAAATTGACTCTACCAATGAGTGAGGTGACGTTGCTACGTTTTGGTAACTTGCAAGACAATATTGCTATAAGAAAAAACTTCCAGATACCCACAACTTCTGAGCAAAAACTTTGAGGATAAAATTGGACCTTGTTCCTTAAAAATTTGACTATCATTTGTTTTTTATCAATAGGCCCAAAGGCAGTATTTGTGATCAAATATAATTCACCCATAAACATAGAGAGCTTTCAAAAGGCACAAGTTGCTTCAGGGAGCTAGTTCATTTTTCTTACAAATGAATCTTCCGTCTAATATCAAACAATTTTTTTTTTGTAATATGAATCTATATGGAAAATTGCAGAATGGTTGCTACATGTACATGTATTCAGAAAGTTTAAATCCTAACCAAAGATATCATCAAAAAGGTCCAATCAAAGAAAAATACTCTATATATTGTATTCTCCTTTAATAACTTCCCATCAAAATGTGATTTCCTTACTATGGCTTTTTCTATGTAATAAAACTTGCATACTCATTACTAATAAACAGTTTTTCCAAACTCATCTGAAAGCAATATGGCAGCTATATCCTACACAATTTAAGTTACTTAGGCGCATTTTAATCAGCACTTTGCCGGGATTAAGAAGCATCTAATTGTCAAAGGTGTATGAATAGAGAGATAATGATGGTAACTAACACATCATCACATCTTGCGTTTATTTACATAATGCATTCAAACGAGGGAACATGAATGACTATAAATAATCATTCAATACAGAAAATATATTAAAGTTTTTGGACAGATAAGGTACATAGATTTCTTGGAGAAGAAAAGTTTAAAGTTTCCTTCTTGAGCTCAAAGTATGTATCAAATGAGTAAACATATTTTACGTCTTTCACATGAAACAGAAACATCACAAATCCCTGATCTCTATCTTCCTTCAAATTTTGAGAACGTTAAACTATTGATGGAACCAAACTCATCATTATCATAAGTTTGCCTTGTAGTGTAGGGCATGGTTTGTCTGAGTATGAATGCTGGTTGGCTTGGAGGAGGAATATCCATATTCTCACTTTGAAGCATTGACATGACAGATGCCATAGTAGGTCTATCTTTTGCAAGTTCTTGTACACATAGAAGACCTATATGCATGCACCTCAATATATCCTTATGAAAGCTTGGATCATATATATGTGGATCTATCAGAGGTGTAATATTGGCATCCATCCATAATTTCCATGCCTACAAATTAAGAAGAAAAATTGTTAGGGGTTCAACTTTAATTAATTTGATGTTACATTCAATAGCACTAGGCATTTTAGTGTTTTTCCAAGAAAGAAGAGGCTTACCAATCCTAAAAGTGTAAAAGATTCTGCATCTTCATTGAAACTAGTGTTTTTCCTTCCACTAATAATTTCTAGTAACAGAACACCAAAGCTAAAAACATCAGATTTCTCTGAATAGAGTCCTTCGGTTGCATATTCGGGAGAAATGTAGCCACTACAATTAAACACTACACTTTTCAGCTCTCAATATGCTATTAATTTTGTTATAACATGAAAGAAAATTGGAGCACTTACTATGTTCCGACAATTCTTTCAGTATTTGCATGATCAGCATTGCCTCCATAAAGTTTAGCCATTCCAAAATCTGATATTTTTGGATTCATCTCTTCATCTAATAATATGTTACTTGCCTTCAAATCTCTATGTATAATTTTTAATCTTGAATCTCTGTGAAGATAAAGCAATCCTCTAGCTATTCCCTCAATTATGTTGAAGCGCTTTCCCCAATAAAATTTTTTTTGGTGCTTTGGATCTGCAAAACATTGTTTTAGGAAACATATGATGAAGGCAAAAGTTTGTAATAAGACTTTTCACTCACTTCCTACAATATGATAGTAAATGACGGTAGTAGTTGGCATGCTAGCTGACCATTATATGTTTGTGACTTATTAACTACTTGTACCTTAACTATTACTCTACAAGACACATATGTACTTAGAAACAAGGGAAGCGCTTCCAGAAACGTCAACAAAGTAATAACATCTTGTAAAATGAGTTGAAGTTCTAAAGGCGTGTTTCTTTAGACATTGAAACATTCAATTTATTCATAATTAAGCATGGAAGATGTGCACTAACCGAAGATATATAAATCCAAACTTTTGTTTGGCATGTATTCATAAACCAATATTTGTTCTTCTTCAACGCAACATCCAAGAAGTTTAACAAGGTTTCGGTGTTGAAGCCCAGAAATCAACTCCACTTCATTTATAAATTCTTCCATACCCTGTCTAGACAATTTTGATAGTCTTTTTACAGCTATTTCCTTCCCATCTTCCAACTTTCCCTGAAATAAAATGATTATAAAAAGCTAATTTCTTATGAACTGAAGCATGATAATAAATTTTAAATAGAAGAATGAAAATAACCTGGTAAACTGGACCGAACCCACCCTGTCCAAGTTTATTAGCTATGTCAAAGTTTCTTGTTGCAGTAGCTAGCTTTGTATAATCAAACAATAATAGCTCTGGAATATGGACTTGCTTCAAAGCCATAATCCTAGTGTCATGAGTCTGCATTTCTCCTGTGTTTAACACATTTTTTCCATTTCACTTCCTCAAAAAAAGTATATTGTTAATACAATACCAGGTTCTTAGAGAATGAGTTAACTACATGAAGTTGTCGCATATTCTCTATCAAAATGATGAAACACAAATGTTTGAGAATTTGTCTAAGATTATATAATTAAGATTGAATCCCATCAAAATAATTTAAAACAAAATCACTGAACCCTTGAATCAACTTTTAAGGTAAAGCTGAAAATAACCTTTTCTCTTTGAGCGTTTTTTCCACAAGAAATATGCAGATGCAGTAATGAGAATTGTTCCTACCAAAACTGATATTATAATAGGTGTCGTCATTTTCTTCCTGCCCGTGCCTGTTTCAAAGAAAAGAACAACGTTCAGAGAGCTTTCATTTTCTGACAATAAGTTGAAAAGATGCCAAATACATTGTCATCCGATCCAAAGACGTTAAAAAGTATAATAAAGTAAAATAAAGCTCCCCAAGTTTTTATCATAATATTAAATCGTTTCTCAATAGGCGCCACACTACTTGATCCTTAAAAGAAAATTGCCCCACACACATTTAATAAGAACTTAAGATCAATATAGATTGAAAATAAACAATGAAGTAACATCGTTCCCAAGGATATATAATATGACATACTACCTTCGATTTCTAATATAAAACCCAATTGATTAATTTAGGAAGATTAATAAAGTTACTAAATTATTTAATTATAACTCATGTTACATTATCTCTCTAAAATACCTATGTATATTATTAAGTTATATATCAATTTATAAGTAAGTTAAATTAATTTTTAAAAAAATGATAGATATAAATACTTATGTCCGTTTGGTATGAGGGAAATGGAAAGGATAGGAGGAGAGGAAAATTTTCAATGAGTTTGATTTAAAAAATTAAAGAAGAGAGGTTTTAAAATTTTAATAAAAAAAATATGTGAGATAAAAGAGCAATAAAAATTAATTAAACCATGCTTTTTCAATTTTATAAATCAAGCTCATTAAAATTTTTCTTCTCCTCACCTCCCCTCCATTTACCGCATACCAACAAAGGGTAAAGTAATTTTAGCAATTTTCTTAATCTTTCCTAATTAATTAATCAACTGACCCTTAATAATATTAAGGAGAGGATGTAGTAATATGTAAGCAGTCAAGTAGCAAGATAGATCATGGTCAGATGAAGTTTCAAGTCGTGCCAGATCTTGATCTTACAGGAGTGTACTGTAGAGGTTTCTTGAAATAAAAAGACATACCTAGTTCTGAGTAGGCTAAACGTATGTAAATGTCGAGTCCTCCATATGAGAAGCTTTGTATGTCAACTAAGTCAGCAGTCCAAATCATACAGCCAAGGTTTCTTTCAAGGGCATAAGCTTTACAAGAGCAATTCTTGAGGCATGAAGTTTGACAATCTGCAGCATCCGCATCATAAGTAGCTGACACCTGAGCATCATCTGGAACTTTCACTTTCTCCACCATAAAAAACCCATCTATTTTGCCAGCTTGAGAATCATTTGTGCTTCTTTCACACTGAAGTGCTACTCTTCTCACACACCCACTGGTCCAATTCTGCCTTCCCCATTCTTCTTTGTTCTTTGGTTCAAAGCCTCTCAGGCAGCTACAAATTGGGGAGCTCTGCGAATCGCAAATCCCAAATTGGCCACATTTGCCATAAGCATCACACTCTGAAGATCCTAATGACCTCAAAAGTTCCCATGTATGTGTCTGGGGATTCCAACGTCTTCGCTCTAATTTACCTTGAGGAACCAAAGTATAAGCCCAGATAACATTGTATATATAAAAAGATAATCTAGAACTGTCTTCATCTTCTTCCATCCGAATCCCATTTTGGTTGTTAGTTGAAATTACCCTAGTTATCCCAAGAAAGTCTAAGCCATTCCAAGGACCACTGCGCCATCTAGGACGAGTTCCTTCCCTCAGGAATATTTCAGTCACGTTACGGATTTCAAGAGCACAAGAAAATATTCCATCAGATGGATCAGATGGACTTTTCCATGATGTAATTTTCACTTTCTTGCCTGTTTTTCTGTAAGCAATCAATTTCATGCCTTGTAATAATGTATTACTAGGATGTAGGAAGCTCTGCCACCTATATGCCCCTGAACTTCTATCTGCAAGGACGAGGTTGCCAGAATCTAAGAGTTGAGCACTGGAATTTGATGCAATATGGGAGACATTTGTTGACCAAACAACCTGCTTTTGCCCATCCAAAACGACAAGATTGCCATTTTCTGATATTGTGAGAATCCCAGAAGAATCTGGTATTGGGTTGTTTTTGTTAGCAACCCAAACAATAGAGGATTTGGTCATGTACCAAATTCCTACGTAACGATTGGTGGAATTTTCAGGACTGAAGAATCCCAGCGTGAACATGTTATTGCTTGAGCTCACTGTTTCAGGTTCTTGGATCAACAGAGAAGATGTAATGGAATCCAAGGCACAGACCATAAGAGTAGAAGAGAACGAAAATATAAGGAATAAAGCAAGTAAAAACCAAGCTTTTTTATCGAATCTCATGAAGAACATGATTATTATCGAAAATTAAGGAAGAAAATGGGTTTCGGAGTGCTGTGAGGGATGATAGCCCATATAATATAGTCTTTAGAGCTATTTAGTTTTACTTAGACTGTGATTCTAATGGAGGACGAAAAAATATCAGCAAAAATTCGGAATTTTCGCCGGTCTTCTAAGACGGCTGAACCACTTTTTTCCTCGCATTGTACAATTATTCAATCTTCTCATTAATCGGTCCTCAATCCTACAACAAGTTGCAAACTACAGAACTTTGACGGATACCTTGGCAGTGCTGTGATTTTCTCAAATTTGGCTGCCCCACACATATTTAAAATTGAAGCTATTGAAGAAATTAAAGTTCAGTCTATTTCATGTTGACCAAAACCAAGTGAAGTCTTTTTCACAACCCAAATATAACTAAATTATATTCCAATTTTTTATTGAAAAATAACACCAAGAATTTTTGTGTATACATGTGTTTACTTTTTAAATATGAAGATCCATCTGTTAGGTGCGCATAGATGTATAGAAAAAGTTTTAATTTAAGAATAACACTTTTATTTTTCAACAAAAAGATTGAAAAATTAAAAAAAGAACAAAAGGTAAAAATAATGCGATGGCAAAAATACGAAGTCTTCTAGGTGGACTGGGGACTCCTAGCGGATTGATGTGACGGCGTAGCTAGCATGTCACTACACCCTAATGAATTGGACTTTTTTAGTGGAAAAGTCAAAGATGTACCTAAACCGTAATGACTTGGCTTTCTGACCATCGATCATAAATTTAATTCGCTCCCAGTTGGTGGGTCAATGAAACAATATGCTTTAGGCTAAGAGCACATCCTATGCTCATTTTAATCCGGATCAGATAATCTAAATTGACTTCGGATGGTTTAATTCATTTTAAATTTTTTATATTTTAAATAATTTTTCATTTTAATAGATGCTAAATTTAAAATAAGTATGCCCTTGTAATTAACACTTCTTAATCAAAAAAATAAATTTATCACTGTAAAAATTACAAAGAAAAAAATTTTAAATTTCAACAATTCATATTAGATTTTGAATGATCCAGATTTTATCACAGCAAATGAGTACTAAATGGAGATCCGCTTTACACCAACTTTTTTTGCTTGCTTCCAATGGAGGAAAGGAAACGTCTGTGTACTTCATCTTATATTTAAGGCTTCTTCATAGGAAATTCACTAAAATCCTTATCATTCTTAAATTATATTGTTTTCGAAGATAAAATTTTGCTACATCTCACTTTATGAAAAGGAACCAGTAACCAGCAACGGAAGCTATCGTAGACTTTTTTAGAATTAATTAGAGACAAGCAGACTCAAAGATTCAAGCTCAATGTAATATTAATTTTGCTAGTTATTTTGCAGAATTTTGGGTTAACTTCAAGAATATAATTCGTAACTTACTATAGGAAGCTCGAATTGAGCTCATTCTTGTTTTCTTCCAAAGCATAATCAGACCTCTCTATAGGAAAAATTTGAATAATAATTCAAACACGTCAATTTATACAGTTTATTAACAAAACTTCTCTGCTTCTCCCATGCCAATTTCCAAATTTCTTGTCTTCATTTTGAAAATTCATATCATGGGCTGCACTTGTCTTTTAAAAGCTTTGAAAGTCTGCTCTCACATAAAAATTATACATGACTTCTATCATCCAATTTACTCCAGTTTGTTTAATCTATAAACCTGTCATATGGGCTCAATTCACTTTGTTCAGATTATATGTACTTCTTTAATTAGCTAGCAAAATTAAAGTTTGTGTCTTGAGTTATATTACTGGATTTCATTTATTTAGCTTGGTTAAGGACTTGTTATATACATTGGAAAGATTTGGAAGTTGTCTAGAGGATGCAAATATGAAACATGAGTTTTGTTGGCTCAGTGGATAGCTTTTAATCAATAATCTTAATGTAGTCAAGATATTTCTCTACCTTGGAAATTATGATTAAGATTTCCATGACCAAAACTGGATTCGTTGTGATCAACTCTGGGGCCCATAATTGTTTCTTTGATTGCTATTTTTGCATGAGAAATTAAAGTGACTATGTCATCTCTTGTATGGTTATGCCTTGGCCATGCGTATGTCTCTTGATAATCATACGTCAACATGAGAAAATGTTTGGCTATTGTTTTAGAGCTTTGCAATGATCATGGCATGCTTTGATGAGTGATTGTGATGGTAATTATTCTTCTGAGATTTCCCCAGATTATAACCATTTCTACGGAGCAAGTATATCCAAGGAGAAGTGTGAAAGAATGTGTCCAAATGATTGAAGAAAGTTTATAGTTCCTTGGATATTTATTTTCCGAATAATGTTCATGGAATTCATAAACAGTTTTTTATAACCCTTTAGGCCACATGTCGTCCAGCATCTTTTTCTGGATTCTATTACTAGATATATTTGAGCGTTTGACTAATCTGGATTGAGCTTCATATGACTACTTTGGGCGATAGATTCTCCAACAAGTTTGTTTGGATGCAACTGTGTTAAAACTTGTTGGGAGAGCCCACCGCCCAAATTGGTCCTACAAAGCTCGATCTGGATTAGTCGGTCAGGCAGATACCTGATAATAGGATCTATGAAAGAGCGTCGGATACCAGGATGACCTAAATGGTTAAAAAAAGGTTTATGAATTCCATGATATTATATTGCAATGTCAGTCGATGTTTTAGTATTGAATTATGTTGTAAATATGTCTTTAAGTTTGGACAATGATGACCTACATGTATATATACATGCACAAATATATGTTCAAGAATGTGCAATTCATGTTCAAATGTAAGTTTTTTTTAAAATACTTTTGTCACGGTTAAAAGTCAAAAAATTGTTGCTGAAGGTTTTTAATAGCAACAAAAAACAGCTGTCATGTTGCTGCCTTGGCGATTGTAGCTCATATTTTCAATGGCAACAAAAGTTGTTGCCAACCATAAGTGAAATGGCATAGACAAAAGTCACCCTTCACTATATGCCAAGGTACTAAAAATGGGACTGGTTATTGAATTTGTTAACATAGTGGGTCAAGCGTTAGTGGATCAAACCAGAGTCAACTCGGGGTTAAACCGGTGATAATTAATTTCATTTAATTATATAAAAATATTTATTTTTGATAATTAAAAATAATTTTTAATCTAAGAAATATGCGAGATGAATAGCTATGCTCATGTTAAGTGCTCAATTTGATGGGATGCAATTTTTCTTTTTATTTATTTATATTTCTGTCCTTTCTTTTGTTCCTTATTCTCTCTCCTTTCTTACGTGTTTAGCATGTATTACTGCTGCTTAGTCACCTCAATAGCATAAGACTACTCCTTAGTCATCTCAATAGCTGAAGCCAGCCTTTTCTTCTTGGTGTTCTTTCGCTCCGGTTTGAATTTCTCATCAATGCTGCTTTATTTGTAGTCTCTCTCTCCCTCTCAACACAACTTGAAAAACAAACCTCTAGTCCTCACAATCTCACTCTTCCTAATCTTTCTGATCTCCTTTCTTTTCTCTTTTGTATTCTAAAATCTCATTCACTCTTTTTTTGTCCAGACTTTTCAGAAGGTGTCGGTAAGTTTTTTCTTCCCCCATTCCTTTTTATTTTTCTTCTCTCTCATTTCCTTTCTTCTTTTTTCTCTGGCGATCTTTCTTTTTCCTTCTCAGTGCTGGATAACAAAAGTGACCCTGTAATCTGCTCAACCCGACGGGTTACCCGAGTTATGACCGAGTCACACCGGTCCATACCGAGTCACATCGAGTCAGCTTTCCTTCGGTTTTTGCCATCAACCGGATCGGATGATTGGTCAAGTCGCCAGTTTCTAGGCTAACCAGGCCGGTCCAGTCCGGTTCGGGTTTCTATACCATGCTATATGCTACCTTATCATGCCACATCATGCCAATATTTTCTTCTCACAATAAAGCACTTTGCTAACTTAACTATGATGAACTTACATCTTTTAAATTCAAAATTAAATATATATTGTTAAATATCACAGACACACATATTCGTATATATTTTGTAATATAATAAAGTGTATATGTATTTTTGTTAACAGACACATATTAATTTATACATTAATATAACATTTAGATTTTTTTGAAAAAATAAAATAGGTATATAATTAATATAATTTCATTAATATAATGCATTTTAATTTTTACTTATAGTGTATTTATAATATTCATTTAATATATTAATAAATGAGTAAAAGTATAATTTATACATGTAAAAAACTTTAATATATAAAAATAACTAAAAAAAATGAAAGTCCATTATAAATTAGATTATATGTATTGTTTTAATTACTATAAAATTACTTTTATTTTCAACAAATTATGTAATTGATATCAATCATTAATCATCAATCTATCGTCATCGTCAATCATCAATCAATATATATATAAAAGTAAAGTAGTCAGTAGTCTTTTTATCGATACGTGTCCAGCCACACAACCAACAATTTGTTCCATTAAAATAATAAAAATTACAAATACTAGAATTTTTTTTTTTTTTGTTATCAGGCTATTTATATCATAGAATTAAGCTTTCCTCTATGAACATATCAATATCAATATATATAATAAAATAATAAAAATTAGAAATACTAGATTTTTTTTGGTTATCAAGCTATTTATATCATATAATTAAGCTTTCCTCTATGAACATATTCCCATAAAAGAAGACTAGCCAATAAACCTTCTTTTGACACGTGTCCATCTACTCAACTGCAGTTTCTTGCATTAAAATATTAGAAATTAAATTAGAAACACTAGATTATTTTGTTATTAGGCTATATATATCATATAATTAAATTTTCCTCCATGAACACATTCCCGATAGCACCTTCCAAAAATTTCGCAATAACAAATTAAAATAGATTTTTCACTGGTTTTGTTTTTTGCCAAGTTTAATGATCACTATATATCATATTGATTAGATCATATAATTTCCTAATTGAGAAAACAAAAAAAAAATAAAATAAAAAACTGTATCATATAGTTTTTTGATTGAGAGCACCAATTATTATCACAGGCCTATGCTGCTAATTGTGATGTCGTGCATCCTATGAGTCTCGTGGTTTTACTTAATTAACTATGCATTGAAATTATGGTTTAGGACTTAGTAACTCAGAATTCAAAATTTTTCATGTTCATCGCTTGTTATTAGGGAAAAAGACAAGAAAATACCCTTAATAACCCATATTAGTGCTAGTGAAGGGGTGCTGATTTGGCCTGTCCAAATGTTGCCAAAAGACAGGCTTGCCCTTCATAAATTGATAAAAGGAAAGACAATGCAAAAAGCAAGTTGGTCTAGTTTATTCATATAAAAGTGTTGTGAATTGATATGAAAAACTAGTCAATGCACCTAACAAGGGGGCAACATGTATTTGCCTAAGTTTTTCAATTGGTTTGTCCTATAATAAATTTTATTAATTACTCATTGTTAATAAATATAAAATTGTTGTCAATCTATTTGGAAGAGTTATCAACAGCCTTAATCAGTTCACATCATGTGATTTGCCAAAATTTGCTGATTGGTTTGTCTTGTAATTAATTTTCCTAATTACTCATTGTCACTATATATAAAAGTCTTGTTAATCTATTCAAAAGAATTGTCAACGTGCCTAACTTTTGTTATAATGAATTTTCATGATTACTTGTTATCAATACATATAAGATTATTGTTAATCCATTTGGAAGAGTTGTCAATCTGCCTATGAATTTCCTTGATTACTTCTTTTTAATACATATAAAAGTGTTTTTAGTCTATTCAAAAGAGTTGTTAACATGCTAGCAAAGTTGTTAATCTATTTATGTGATGGCAATTGGTGTCTCTTGTTATGAATTTTTTGCATTACTTGTAATGAATACATATAAATTTGTTGTTAACCAATAAATATTACACAATTTAAGTGGTGTCTTTTAAATACAAATAGTCATCAAATACTACACAATTGTCCCTAATTTAGTTGTCCCTAATTCATATATTGTAATCACATAAATCTAATCAACAAGAACTATGCTCACTATTTAGACAAGTGCTAATGCTTTGTTGTCTTTTTTTTTCTCGTTCAAGTAGTTTGAAAGCTTCAGCCTTTTTACAATTTCCATCATGGCCTGGTTAACTAGCCACCACAAGAGGTCACATCTAAATGCAATCACTTATTTGTGTATTCCAATGCCATACCTGAATACCATTTGCTTAACCATATCAACGCATGTAGACCACCACGGTCTCTCCTAAGCAAAAAAAGCAAGTAATTAATTCCAAGTCCATCAACAAGGTTATTCATGCTTTTCAAACCCTTTGCTATGAATTTGGGAACAATTGTTTAGAAGAAGAATAATCAACTATATAAACAACAAATTAACAGCATTACATGAAACATTTCTAGACAAGAAACTACATATACAAGGCAATATCAACCTATTAGAGAAAACTATACAAAATAGCCAACAAATTAGCTAGTCAACGCCAAGTTTTCTGGTAGTACTTAATTGTTCAATTGCAATCTTTAAGCTTTCTGTTACCACCGATATACTTGCTTTGAACTCACTAGATGAGCTAGTAACTATAACTTCACAGCAAACAATCATACTAGTTAAGCCTTTACTAGCTATTTTAATGAATAATTACAAGTTTTGAATTTTTTTTATATGGTTGGTGAATTACTGAAACAAATACATGATTAATTACAATATAATAATAAATGACAAAAAATCAATAAGTCAATGACAGATAAATGTTTCAAGATTTCCATTAAGTTCACAAAATTAATAACACAATATCATTAAAAAGGCATCTAACAGCATCTAACAAGTCAATGAAAGATAAATGTTTCAAGATTTACTAGCAATGTCCTACATAAAGATAAATGTTTCAAGATTTACTAGCAAAGTTCTACATAAAGATAAATGTTTCAAGATTTACTAGCAAAGTCCTACATTTATAAGAATGAGACATATGCAATCTAATTCACATTAGGTGTTAACAAGTACTTATTGTAAATAAGAACTCTTAGGTATTAAAAAGTTCACATTAAATATTTATCAATAACCAAACAAGCTCATGACAATGCACAGTATGGGAGTAAAAACTTCCACCATATTAAATGATAACTAAACAAGAAGCTCTCATAACCACTTTATGCTTCATTAATATATTACATTTTGATTCACCGTACATGACTTATAATATGAATAAGGCATAGTCATTCCCCTTCTTTAATATCAAAAATAGTTGAACCAATAGCCATAGAAGATATGAGTGTCAAAACAAATATAGAAGAATGAAAGATGGCCTAAGTTAAATTAACCCATATTGTTTTTCAGGTGGTAGTCATTAAATTTGTTGTTGGACTCAACATCATTAAACTCTAATAGTATCAATAAAAATGATTATTTTAGCCATTTTACTAATCATGACTTGATTTTCTTTAGTAATGAAGTGTATGAAGTGGGGACGGGAATATAACCAGTTAAGGAAAAAAAATGCTCTGCATTTCTCAGTTGCACTAGTTGGAAATTGTAGTCATAAAAGTTGAAGCCTTTCAACTAAATTTTACTATTTATATAAGTAGTGTTGGAAGATGCTAACCAGAAGCAACACACCAACAAAACTCTCAACAATTGGCTACAAAAGCTTCAAGATGCAACTTACCTTGCTGACAGTACCCCTTCAACCTTTGCCTTCTTCTCTGGCTGGCACTTAAAGATTCAAAGCGAGCTCTAATTTAAGAGGAAAGGGTTCCATTAAATATCAAGGTGAAGAAAAATCAACAATTCTAAGATAGTTAATCTAGCAAGATAGTTGTGGTAGGTTTGCTATGGGAAAGAGATCGAAAGAGTGAAGAGGGGATAGAGTTGGTGAGATTGTTAAGAGAGAGGGTGAGCAAGTGATGAAAAAAGAGAATGGAGGGAGGAAAAAGAAGCAAAAAGACACTATGGTAAATTAACAACAATCAAAAATCTCATTTTGATACCTCTGGTCTAATTTGGGATTAGTGGAATTAGAGCCATTGACTTGGGTTTTATAAAATTTAAAGGTATTTATTTGGCATTTTCCCTTATTATTATTACCATGAAAACTGTGAATTATAAATTTTAGATGTGTAATTGTTATTTATCCTTTTTTTGTTATTGAAATAAGTCACTTGCAAAGTTACTTATAAACACTTGTGAATTTTTCATGTTCATATTTTGTTATTGAGAGTTGTAAATTTTCACATACACACACACACAATGGTTATTTATATTTTTTTTTATTGTTAAAAATGTATATTTTGACTTGCATGCGTACTTATGAGTACTTGTGAATTTTTTATGTTAACATCTTACTATTATAAAAATTGAGAGCTATAAATTTACATATGTATAATTGTTATCCAACTATTTTTTAAAAATATATATTTTGACTTAGAAAATACCTATGAGGTTTTTACAATTTAGGTGCATTTTTCCTTTTAAACTTAATTACATTTTAGGCCAAGGAGACTAAAATGAAATTTCAAATTGTCTTGGGACTAACTAAAAATTAAGTTTATATTGTGAGACTTATGTGAAATTCTCCCAAATAAAAAATTAAGACTTGGTGGGCACAAATGAATCTAAACAAACTAACAATTTCAAATCCGAAATCAGTGAAAAAGAGGAAATACCTACAACCACAAAAATGACTAAGAACAAGAGAGACTTCCAAATTAATCCACAAAAATAGTTGTTCATATGGGGAATGTTCATATGGGGAATAAGAGCCAAGAAGGTCATTTCCTCACTATGGAAAACGTAGGGAGCAAATTATTATGTATTAATGGGGGTACTTATCATGTAATAGTAATAGATACAGTTCACTTACCAATTCCCATTATATGCATCATGTTTAAGAATCTTCCAAGTGATCAATTTCAAATTCTATAATCCATTTCCAAGTTAAAAGCCAAGGTGGTAACATGTTATCACAAATTCCAAGAATTACATTTTTAAAACTCAATCATACATGACATATTCATTTCCAATATATCAACACAATTCCAAATGTGTGCCAGAATAACTTTCATAGTTTTAGAGCAATAAAACTACTCATGAACAATGTATTAGCAAATATAATGAGTAAAAAGTTGTTACCTCTCATCTAAGCATGGATCAAATACCACAAATCAAGTTGCCATATGTATAACAGCACCAAATACGAACAATATACACAATTATACAACCACTACAAACTATTTAACAAATTAATCAAGTAGTTAACAATATTGGGGACTTAAATCCCTAACTTAACCTAATTCTCATCTCAACTTCAAATTGACCATTTCAAAACTCTAAGCACTAACTCAATAGGTCAATTAACCCATAGGAATCCTTAAGTGACTCTCAATTATACTAATTTATCAAAAGCCTCAATTTCTCAATCTATGGTTCATCATAAAAAATACTCAAATTTGAAAATTAACATTCTTCACCTATTAAAAATCAATTCTACTCATATTGATACAATCAAATCCTCAAAACTCATTTTGAATCACCATGTTATCATTTATTATCCAAAACTTTCAAGAATTACTAACCCTAGCTCCAAAATCCTTACAACTCTAAATCTAAAAGAACTAAATTGATTAAACACTTAAGCTAACTCATATAACTCTAAAAAGTCCCACAAGTCAAAATCCATCAAAACCCTATCTCAAATTTGAAAATTTTAAGAGGAAAATGGTAGAAATTAGGTTAGAAATACTTACTCTGGTGTTTGTAAACTCAACTATACACATAAGGACACAAGCTCTAGCAAAACCCTAGTGATCATCCATCTTAAACCATTTGAAAATGGTGTCTGAAATTGATTTAAAAAAAATCAGTTTTTCATGTGTTTGATGTGGATTTGCCACAAGAAAAGAACCAACTTCAAGAATTCATAACTACTTCCACACACCTCCAAAAATTATAAAGTTTGATATGTCTATTTTTCAATTAAAAAAGAATCACTAAAAAATAAGTCATTTGTCCTCCAAAATTCTTGATTTTCAAGTTTGCTTAAAAAATGTCTGGGGTCATGACCCCCTAGTCATCAATCTCAGTGCTTTTTAAGCCTTAAACCTCTAAATTCAACTACTCAACACATCAATGTTTTTTTACTAATCCCAACTTAATTGATTCAAGAGATTGAAACATCAAGATGTTACATCAAACCTTGGAATAAACTAGATATAAAGATTTGAAGAGAAAAGAGTATCGAAACTCATAGTACACTAAAAAAAATCACTTTCATTGGCTACTTTCAACAACAACAAAAAAGTTGTCGTTCAAAGTGTGACTTTTACTAGTGTAAAAAAAAAAAACTTTTAGCAAAGACTCTAGAAGTTGCTAATAAAAGTCTTCAAAAGTGGACTTTCAATGGCAGTTTTAGAGAGTCGTCGATAAAGGCAAATACTTTTAATGAAAACTTTTTCAATCGTCTTTAAAGCTCATTATTTCAGTGGCAACCTTTTTTTATCGACACTAAAGGCCATATTTTTAGTGGTGACTTTTTTAGTCATCAACAAAGTCTCATACTTTTAGTGATGACTTTTCTCATCACTAGTAAAGACTATGCTTTTACTAGTGACTTTTCTCATTGCTACTAAAGGCCATATTTTCGGTGGTGACTTTTTTTAATTGCTATTAAAACCTTATGCTTTTAGTGGTGACTTTTCTCATTAACAACAAATGTAGCTTTTTATTTAAATTCAATATTCAACATCTTAAAATATTAATTACGTTATTAATCATAAATAAATAAATAAAATAATGAATTTCCATTTTCATATATCTTATGCATAAATTCATACTTTAGTTAATAATAAATGATACATCCACAATTATATTATATATATCTCCAAAGGTGTAAATGTTCTGCTTTTGATTTCTTTATTGTTATGGTGTTTACTTGGAAATAAGTGTTCTCCTAGTTTGATAAGTAAAATTGATTAAGGTATGTGTGTGAATCTTACTACCCTAATTTCTTTCTCTCTCATATTTAAAAGAGAAGACAAATCTAGGAAAAATACGAAGACCAAATTGACAATCTAATTGATCATATTTAAGTTTTGATGTTTAGTTTCAAATCACCCCAAAAAATTTCAACTTAATCAAAACACAAATCACCATCTTGTCTATTTGGTTAAGATTGCTTAAATTGAATTGAGCAACATGAACATCTATTCATGAAAATTATAGGTGAGGTGGAGAACTCTAATGGTTGATCACACTATTTAGAACAAAGGCTAGTATGTCTATTAGAAGCCTCCATCAAAGGTATAAAAAAAGTCGTTGATGAAAGTACAGTTTCAATGGCGACAAAAGTCATCACAAAAACTGTATTTTCAACGACGACTCATTTTGTCATTGTTCGTAAGTACCGGTGACATTGCTAAAAAACCTTTAGTGGCAACTTTTTGACTAAAAGTTAATTTTTTTTTGGCAGTGATATGAACCTATAGATCTAAAGTGCATCTATTTTTTTTAATATTCCTTTTTCTATGTTAGTTTAGTATTTTACTGAAAAAACTTCTATTTATTTTGGTTCTTAACATTGCCAATGTAAAAAGTGTTTTTAAAATTCATTTTTATTAGAAAAAAATTGTTTATTATTAATGTAGATTAGTGAAGTAATACATATTTTTCATAGTAGTGAGAACAATTTTCATGAAGGGATTTCAAGGTACCTAGAAATATAGTTTGCTATAGTTTTTGTTTGATTTTCTATTTTTTTGTCTAAACCCCCTCTTTTTTCTTATTGAAAGGATAAATCTATTAATACAGATACATATGCTAAATAGACCCTTAAACGACAAACATGAAATAAGAGAACAAATAGTAAGAGCTACCAAAGCAAGAACCCAAACCAAGACAAGGGAAGGCTAAACCTTGAGGATTAAAGGTAATGGGGCCAACTTTCATTCCATGATATTCAAAGGAAAAAGCAATAGAGGATGGTTGTCTTGAGACGTGCTCTCCCTAGCCTACACCCTTTGATGCCAATGCTGCAAAAATAAAAGCAGCTCCAAAAATACTTTCCATACCAAAAAGGTAGAAGAACACCAAGAATTTTGGAACAAATTCCCGCAAATTAATAGTCGTGGTAGAAAGAAGTCAGCATCCATCACAAAAAAAAAAAACCCCACAAAGAGGAGGAACACTAAACCCCAACAAGCTCGAACAATAAAAATAACAACAAAACACAAAACAATCAACTAAACATTAACAAGGGCAACCAAAATCCTAAATGTAAAACCAAAGAACCCCCTATCCCTGGTAGCATCAAGAAACCTTCTTCATGGTACTTGGGTGGCTGTGGGCCAGTTGCCAAATCATTGAGAAAAAGCCATTGGATAACCACCTAGATTAGCGCACCAACTTTGCGTATTTTCTTTCTTCCCTAACCTTAGAGCAGTTTAGAGTTTCGGCCTATCCATCTTTAGATTCTTCAAAATATTGCTCCCAGTGAATCTCGAGCCTCCATCAGTAGCTTTGAAATCTTGGCCTCTTTTTTTGCAACACTTACCTTTCTATGTACTAATAGGGTCATTTGATTGCCTGTGAATCACCAAATACTAGATTTCTGTCCTAGGAATAAATGGAATTTTTTTAAAAAAATTTCAAAAATCGTACTTTTAAGAACCAAATTTGAAACTATCATTGGAATTCATAACTAAAATAATTTAGACTTACAGAAATGATGAGAAGTGATTCACAATCAACCCTACTTTTAACTTAATTTATTATCACCTAGAATGATTTCATGCTTTGAAATCTCATAATAATAGGTGGAATTATAGTAGCCATCTTGGTTGACAGTGTTTACCTGCACCCGACAGTGTTCTCCTCCTTTTGGAGGATACAAAATAATATTTATATAAAACAAGTAATAGTTACTCGCTTATATGACATATATAAAAGTATAAAGAGTAACTAATCAAAATATTTTACTATATATGTACAGAATATAGCAGGCATCCTTGCTCTTCAAGTAGCCCACCTTCTTCTTATACAATTTTTTCCCCTTAGAGTTGCTTGCCTTTGTTGTATATCATGAAAGGGAGGGTGAGATTCTAAAGAATCTTCGTAGTAGTAGTTTCCATCAAGCAAACATGCAGATTACACAAAATATGCAAAATAAGCCAAGGAAACAACTTTGCAAGCTGATGCATGTAAAGTATTTATGCACAATGACAAATAGACAAACTGAATAAATAATGTGCAAATAATTTGCAGGTACTGCCCTATATCTATCAGCTACACAGGGTCACGATTAAACCATGTAAGGAATTAATGATTACATGTTCTCATGCTTTAAAATAGCAATATGGCACAAACAGATATGTAGCAATTATACACAAACATATGATAGGAAATAACTACTACCTGGATCTTCTGCTTCCATATCAAACCTTACAGTATTCCTTCCTTTCTGCCCTTTTAGTGGGCTTTTACAAATATCAAAACCTATCATATTCATAAAGGTAGATCAATGATTGGTCTAACTATAATTCATAATTTAAATATATTTCTTTAAATCCCAAATTTTCTTTGAATTCTACCTTTACTTAATAGTTAGTCATCTTGAATAACTTTTCTTATTCATATTATACTTTTGAAAGGTTTTTATCTCTTTTGTAACTCCAAACAGTTACTTTACTTAGTAACTAGTCACTCACTAACTCTAGCCATTCATACACAAGTTCACTTACTTGAGTTTTAATCAAGTAAGTTTAAATTTTAATAGTTTTTGACCAAGACACACATGTAAACATATATATTCACTTAATCAATATTTAAATCCAAATCAGACAAGTTAAGCGATTCAACTTCAATTCTATACATCTTGCAATCTTCTTAACTATAAATTTGCAGTCCTCAAACAACGTTTCTCAAAATTCTATCAATATGCATTAACCATTGACTATGCGATTAAGAATTTTCCTAATGTATACCTTTGAAATAATTTTCAAATACCATGATCATTAATCTACCCGTTTAAAGTTTCCATCCATCATTTGGAATCCTCAAGCAAACCTCAAACAATAAAACTCATGTCAATTTCTATAAACTTTGGCCAAGACACACATATACACACATATTCACCTCAAATTCTTTTTGCTTATTGCTCTATTAAAATGACTTAAGTTCTGTCAATCAAACCTCATGGTTAAACCTCCCTTGCACACCCTTCAATTAACAATTTCTTTTTCCCATTCACTGTAACAACCTCAAATCAACAAATATTAAGCTTCTATTTAAATGACCTAAAATCATAGCTAATTATAAACCATATTCTTAATCCCTTTAATCCCTTACGACCTCTCAATTGAATCTAGAAAAATCCAAATCCCTTCTTCAATATTTCTTTTCAACTTAAACTCCTAACATCATCATTATTCACCAAAACAATTCAAGCCTATCATCCCATTTTGATTTCTCTTCTCCTCTTTCTCTAATAACTTCAAATCAGAAATCAAGTTTAATTCTTTCTAAATTCAAACATAAATTTTCCGTTACTCTTTCAGCCAACATCATCCCAATATCTCAAACCTAAACTTTTAATTTAACATTTAATTTGTTTTCTAACCTCAACACACATATGGTATTCACATTAAAATTCTATAACCATATTTAGTTAAACTTGATCTCTTTCTAACTTCTATTTTTAAATCAATCCCATCTTCAAAACTCAAACCCCAAACTTCAAACACCCTTTTCAATTCCAAATTTTAAATCTAAATGTTTTCACATCAAGAACCTTTAAACATTCTTAACTATTTCAAACATCTATAAACCTATATATCACATCTCCCACTCACATAAAACATATATACCGTTGCTATACTTTCTATTAATCTCAGCTTCTTCATGAAATCTGGACTTCTAAATTCAATTACACATTTATCTAAAACATGTTTTGCTCTTTCTAATCCTATAAACCGAAACCCCTCATCACCTACTCATACGTTATTAATTCTTTCTACCCATTAAAATATGTTCTTAAGCTCTTCTATATGTTCATATGTCATTCACGAACCATAACAGAACTGTTTCCACACATGCATAATCTGACTTCAACTTCTTCAAGTTATATAACTCTGTTCGGCCGAATTAAAACAGAGCAACCATTTGGATACACACAGACACACATATACATACATATGTATACCTACTACCTCTCACTAGCTTCATAACTTGACCGCACGGAGGACCCCTTAACGAACATGTAACTTTGAAAATCACAACCCAGATTCGAATAGCCATAACTAGAAGCAAGATCAATCATGCAATTCGAAAATCATCACTAAACAATTCCAAACACACACCCCTTGTTCGGACAGCAGCACAAAGACAAAGAAAGGCACATGCAAGCTTAAAAACTACTTCTACCCACTTCAAACTTGTCATGGAATATGAGTTCACCGATCCTCTTCACCTTTCCTTTACTTTCTCTCACTAACACTTAACTTCTTTCATCATCCACTTCATAGCTAGCCACCCAAAGCAGAAAATAATGGCAGAAGAGTGATCAAGGGGCTTACTTCGACTGAGTAATCTGTTTGCACGTAGGTGTAGCTCCTCTGATCACCACCTTCGGCACTGCTTCTCTTGTGCTGTCTTTCACTCTCCTGCTCTCTCTGTTTCGTGAGTGAGCAGATGAAAATGAGGGAAATGAACGAGCCTTCAGGTGTTAAAAGGTGAGGCTGCACATGTAGTATGTGTAGGAGGAAGGGAAATGGCCATTGTGTCCTTTATCTCTTTCCCCCTATTTTTCTGAAACATAAAATATAAGGAAAAAGACAGAAAAATGCTATCTTAACTTCATAATGACCAGAACATCTGCTAAATTTGCAAAATGCCGTTTTGGTCACATGAGACCAAATTGGCATTATTATATCAAATGAAAAGACCAAATTGCTCTTCCTTTTAAATATTGTTTTTAAAGTATCACAGTTCCATTGGCCGGCCAGTCACCGCAGTTCTGGCAACGGCAGTCGCCGGAGCTCTAGTGACTAGTGGACAATTGGTCACCGGAGCTCTGTCGGTCGGAAAAATTTTTTTTTTTTGAAAATTTTTACAACTTCAGTATAACGGTTAACAACTTTTGTGACGCTATTAACAACTTCACTATAACAACTAACAATAGGTTTTCTGAAAAATTCAACAAGTTTCGAGGTTGGAAATAAATTTTTTAAAAATTTTTACAACTTCAGTATAACAGTTAACAACTTTTGTAACGCTATTAACAACTTCAGTATAGCGGTTAACAACAGTTTTTCGGGGAAATTCAATAATTGGACGCCAGAGCTCTGGTGGTCAGAAACAATTTTCTTGAAAATTTTTATAACTTCAATATAACAGTTAACAACTTTTGTAATGCTATTAACAACTTTAGTATAGTAGTTAACAACAAATTTTTTGGGAAATTTAATAAGCTCCGGTGTCCGGAAATAATTTTTTTAAAAATTTTTACAACTTCACTATAACGGTTAACAACTTTTGTAACGTTATTAACAACTTTAGTATAGCGGTTAACAACAGGTTTTTCAGAATATTCAAAAAATAACATTTTTACAACTTTAGTAATGCCGTTAACAAACTCAAAAACTTGTTGTTAACTGTTATATCAAAATTGTTAGTAGATATACAAAATTTGTTAGCCATTATACCGAAATTATAAAAATTTTCAAAAAAAGTAGTTGTTAAAGTTATAAAAATGCCATTGTTTCGAATTTTTAAGAAAACTTGTTAAATGCTATACTAAAGTTGTTGATAGAGTTACAGAACTTGTTAACAACATTATTGAAGTTGTGAAAATGTTAGTTTTTGAATTTTTTGAAAAACTTATTGTTAATTGTTATACTGAAATTGTTAATAACATTATAAAAATTGTTAATCGTTATACTGAAATTATAAAAATCTTCAAAAAAAAAAATTGTTTCCAGTCACTGGAGCTCTGGCGACTAATTGTTGAATTTTCCCAAGAACCTGTTGTTAACCGCTATACTTAAGTTGTTAATAGTGTTACAAAAGTTGTTAATCATTATACTGAAGTTGTAAAAATTTTTAAAAAAATTGTTTCCCGCCGTCGGAGTTCCAACGATCAATTGTTGAATTTCTCCAAAAACCTGTTATTAACCGCTATACTAAAGTTGTTAATAGCATTACAAAAGTTGTTAACTGTTATATCGAAGTTGTAAAAATTTTTAAAAAAATGCTGGAGCTCAGGCAACCAATTGCTGAATTTCTTGAAAAACCTGTTATTAATCGCTATACTGAAGTTGTTAATAACGTTACAAAAGTTGTTAACCGTTATACTGAAGTTGTAAAAATTTTCAAAAAAAATTATTTCTGGACACCAGAGTTTGTTGAATTTTTCAGAAAACCTGTTGTTAACTATTATAATAAAGTCGTTAATAGCGTTACAAAAATTGTTAACCGTTATACTGAAGTTGTAAAAATTTTCAAGAAAATTGTTTTCGACTGCCGGAGCTCTGGTGTCCAATGATTGAATTTTCCCAAAAACCTATTGTTAACCGTTATACTGAAGTTGTTAATAGCGTTGCAAAAGTTGTTAACGGTTATACTGAAGTTGTAAAAATTTTTTAAAAAATTATTTCCGAACATCAGAGTGATATGAGAGGAGAACGGACCGGCTAGAATCAAGTATAAGAACAGAATGAGACCCCAAGAGAACCTGCCTCTTGTAAACCCAAACACAAGGAATCGGATGGATGATCGAGGTAGGACCTTAAGAGAACCTGTCTCTTACAACCCTAGCCATGAAGACACCACAAGGTTGATCACTCCCCTGATATTATCGAGTATTCTCACAAGAATACGAAGATGCAAGCAAAGTTCACACAAAGAGAAATAAAATTCTCATATTATTCAAAATCATCTCCCTGAAAAAGAATAAATATTGACTTATTTATAGATTAAGACTCTTGAAAACCCTAATATGAAAATCCTAATTGATAACCTAAGCCCTAAAAGTCCATTATAAGCTATTAGATCCCAAAACACTAACTAAACAAAATGCATTAGAAATAGATGCGAAAATACAATAAGAATAGAAAAATCAAAAGACTTTCTAGAATACCTTAACTTGCTAGTCAAGATAGAATAATCTAGATCACTCGCTATCTAAGAGGATCCCATCATTAATGAGAAGGATCTTATTTGACTCTACTAGTTAATGAAATACATATTAGGTAACTCTTTGCCTTTAAGAAGCAATCAATACAAAATAGGAAACTGTAAAATAGGAAATTAATTAAAACAACAGAATCCTAATTAATATCACATAAGATTACTCTTGAATCTTCTTGGACCTTCCAAATAGATTTTTATAATTACTATCCATGTCCATAAGCATGCATGGGCCTTTTAGGCATCCATTTGGGCTTGAATATAGTTGAATTACATTCTGGAACTCCCATGGTCCATAACACAATGCATTTGGGCCCTAATTTAAAAGATTATAGCTCTAATGGATCTAGGCACATATAACTGTGTTGGGCCTTTAATAACATAAGAATTGGCTTCAAATGCTCCTTTTGGACTCTTAGAACACGTGCTTTTGTCTTTCTCAAGGTCCAAGTATTTTTATACTTCAACGACTCACATGCCATGGAGGCTTTCAGGGTGGCCTTCCATATGTCACATCAAGCTCTGCATGTATCTATGTCATCATCCAAGGAATGATCAATGTCCTCCTCTATGTAAGCATTCTTGAGTTATAAATTTCTTGAATACTCTGGAGGGCTTGTTGGGCCTCTAATTGAGTAAATGTTACTTGGGCTTCATGACCTCCATATTGTATGCTATCACAGAGCTTGTTGAATTTCTCAGAAAACCTGTTGTTAACTACTATACTAAAATTGTTAATAGCGTTACAAAAGTTGTTAACCGTTATACTGAAGTTGTAAAAATTTTCAAGAAAATTGTTTCCGACCGCCGGAGCTCCGGCATCCAATGATTGAATTTTCCCAAAAGCCTGTTGTTAACCGCTATACTGAAGTTATTAATAGCATTACAAAAAATGTTAACTATTGTACTAAAGTTGTAAAAATTTTTAAAAAATTTATTTCCGGCCACCAGAACTTGTTGAATTTTTTAAAAAACCTGTTGTTAACTGTTATACTGAAGTTGTTAATGGCGTCACAAAAGTTGTTAACTATTATACTGAAGTTGTAAAAATTTTCAAAAACTTTTTTTCGAATGACAGAGCTCTGGTGACCAATTTTCTGCCGGTCGCCGGACCGGTTAGTGGGGCTGTGATACTTTAAAAACAATATTTAAAAGGAAAGGCAATTTCATCTTTTCATTTGATATAATAATGCCAATTTGGTCTCATGTGACCAAAATGGCATTTTGCAAATTTAGCGAATGTTCTGGTCATTATGAAGTTAAGATAGCATTTTTCTGTCTTTTTCCCTAAGATATACCCAGAAATTATTTCACAATATCTTATATGAATTTATATTATTCATTAGCTTCTTTGACTTATAAAATAACTTTTCTAAAGATTTTGGGTCAAAATTCAATTCTTAAACTGTTTTTCTTGAATTTTTTTAAAAAATAGCCCTTAATTCCAAAAATTAATCCTTAACTCATTTTAAAAATTTTATACCTTAATTAGCTTCTTTGTTTCATAAAGTAATTATCCTAAAATTTTTCATTTCAAATATAAACCTCTAACTATTTTTTTCTTGAATTTCTTGAAAAAATGGGTCATTTCTGCTCCAAAAATTAACTTTAAAATTATTTAAACAACTTTTTGGAGAATAAGCCGTTCCATGAAATTTCTTTAGAGAATAAAATTTTCCATGAAATTTTTTTAAGTCCTCAAAACAAATTATTCCATAATTTTTCTAATTTATTTAAGTTTTAAATAATTTTGAATAAATTTTTTTTGTTTATCCTAAATCAAAATATTTGGGTGTTACAATCTTGGGAAAATTTCATTTAAGGACCGCAGTTGAGAATTTATTTCAAACAGCCCCCAAAATATTTTGAAATATTACTGCAGAACCAAAGGATCAAGTTGAAATTAAAATTAAGAGTAAGATTATAATAATACCTCTCATTATTATTTATTATAAACTAAATATTAATGGTCACCAGAGTTCCGACTACCGGTGCTTATGTGGCCGCCACTAGAGGTTGGAGCTCCGATGGCCGCTACTGTAACCCCGGTGGCCATAAGCTTTTTTAAAAAATAAAGTGGCTAAGGGAGGATTTAAACCCATGACCTCTTGGCACACCAAATGACTACCAAGCCAAGCAAACCATTTAATCATATGATGCAAATAAAAATATATATAACAAAACAAATGCAAGTGTCCAAGTGTAAGTGAACAAGTGAAATTCGACAATTTACAAGTGAAATTCGACTATTTACAAGGGAAATTCGATAATTTACAACAAATGGCAATTTACAAGTAATATAATGGAATTCACAACCCCAAATGTAAGTGTTTAAGTGTAAATAAGCAAATGAGATTTGAAGATTTACAACAAAAATTTATGGATTCACAACCCAAATTCGGCTACTGATAATAAATAGAAGAAAATTCATAACCTAAAATATAAGTGTTTGAGTGTAAATGAACAAGTGAAATTCAGATATTTGCAACCTAAATTTAGTGATTCATATGAAACATAAACATTACAAAACTAATAAGAGAATTCACAACTTCAAATACAAGTATTCATGTTTCTTATGAATCGTTGAATTTTAGTTGTAAATATCTTAATTGTTGTTATAAATCGCTAAATTTCACTTGTTCATTTACACTCACAAGAAAATTCATTACACTTAAACACTTATATTTTTTCTTGTAAATTTTCTTGTGTTTCTTGTGAATAGCCGAATTTGGATTGTAAATCCATAAACTTTTCTTGTAAATCTTCAAATTTTACTTACTCATTTACATTTAAACAATTGCATTTGAGGTTATGAATTTCATTACGTTATTTGTAAATCGCCAAAATTTTGTTGTAAATAGTTGAAATTCACTTGTTCATTTATACTTGGACACTTATGTTTGTTCTGTTATATATATATATATATATATATATATTTTATTTGCACTATATGATGAAATGGTCTCCTTGGCTTGGTGGTCACATCATTTTTGGTGTGCCAAGAGGTCATGGGTTCAAACTCTTCCTTGGCCATTTTATTTTTTTAAAAAAAATATTTCAGCCACCGAAGCTACAGTAGTGGCCATTGGAGCTCCAACCTCCGTCGGCAGCCACCTGAGCGTCAGTGGCCGAATCTTTGACCACCATTGATATTTATTTTTTAAAAAAATAAAAATAAGGAGTATTTTTGTTATCTTACTCTTAATTTTAATTTCAGTTTGGTCTTTTAATCCTGCAGTAACATTTCAAAATATTTTGGGAGCTGTTTGAAATAAATTCTCAACTACGGTACTTAATCAAAATTTTCCCCACAATCTTTAATGAATCATAGAGTCGAAACCCTAAACTCAACGAATGGCTGCGCTCACCTCTTATTTCAGTCTCTTAAGAAATCGGCCCTAGATCCCTAGTTCTCCATCGTTGGACACCTTCCTTCTTTCACCCATCATTACCTTCCATAAGGAGCAGTGAAATCCCTAATCTTCCATCATGGACAAACTCGCCAAAAAGGAGGAACCAACGAAGATGACGCTTCAACCCATCTAGGAGAAATAGGGGTGTGCATGGGTTGGCTGGGCAGGGCAGGACCCATGCCTAATGCCTAACCCAAAGGATGAGCGAGCTGCAAAATGCAGCCCGATGCCGGCCCTACCCAGTAGAAGCCCATGCTATTTTGGGCTAGGCTATTGCGGGCTGGGCAGGACGGGCTTTTCTTGTTCAAATTTATAACTTGAGTCGTGAAACTTGTGTATGTCTTAACAGATATTCATACTTTAAGAATTTAACAATGTCCATAATTTATTAAAAAACAAGACAATAATAAAATTGTAATTAAAGTCCTAAAGTCCAAATAATTCACATCAACCTCCACAAAGTTGAGAAAATAACAAAACATATAAAAAAATATAAGCTATATTAACATGTTCAATTATATTATTAACTTATAGTTTAATATAATTTATAGAGATCTATATATTACATTCAAATTGGTATAATTAGTATTATTGGTGTGTTCTTTTTAAAAAAACTAGAACTTTAAAAATATCAAGTCTAATGATATAAGGGAGTAATGTTCCTTTTGCGTATTGAAGTATAATAAAACATAGTATATTAATATTACACTATATACATTATAATTCTGAAAAAATATATATTATAATATAAATAATTATATATAATTCGGGCAAAGTCAAATGGGCAGGGCTGCATGCCATGCCCACGGCTCGGCTCTGCCCATGAATAGCCCAGCTTGAAAATGCCTATTTTTTTCTTCGGGCTGCATTTTTTGGGCTGGGAAGGGTATTTTTTTTAACGGGCTTGGGCGGGCATATCAAGCTACTGGGTCTCATAAACACCCTTAAAGAGAAAGCCTAGACTAAAACACGCAAAGGAGGCACGACAATCTCCCTCTTAATCCTCCAACAACTTCTCTTCTCTTTTGCTCGTAGGTGTTGCGCAAAATGAGCTAAATGGATTGGAGGAAGTATATGCGGTTTGAAAAAATTATTAAACCGCATTTAATAATTTTTGGATTCCAAAAATATCCACCTTTACTTTATACGCGATTTCTTAATTATGATTTGAAAAAAAAAATTTATTTTTACGAAAGATAATACAATATGCAAAACACTAGACTTAAAAAATAGAGAACTATAAGTAAAAGACGGTTGGAGAAAACCCCAAAAGATAACAACAATCAGCAATGACCCCTTGAAGACCCAACAATCAAGGCCATGGGTAAAAGATCCAGCAATAACTTTTTGATATCGAATGAAGAGCAAAGTTAATCTACAGAAAGAAGACCTTCAACCATTTGCATTGCCCCTTGCCAACAACACTTTCAAAAGAACGAAGTTCCTGTCTTTTAAATGTAACCTCAATCTTAACCAATCGAACTCCTCTCTGCTTGTGTATCCTCGAAATAATAATATACCACTGGTCTAAACCATAAATAGCGGGGGTTTGCACTGGTGAAGGCAATAGGGTCTGATGTTGATGCTCTTGCAACAGCATTATGGATTGATACAAGTGAAAATCATACCTGATATGATTGATGGCTGATATTGGATGAGTGTCAACATTATTAACCCATTTTTAATTCCTAAATAACCAAATATTATGCAAAGTCCAACACATTAATTGGGCATCCCTAACTTGCAATTTTGATATAGATAAAAGCACCCACTCATCTAAACTCCCTAACAGCCAATGATCCACACCCAATCCTAAGATTGATCCTAACCACACAGCTTTTGACCATTGGCAAGTGAAAAATAGATGCTCCTTCGTCTCTGCCCGAGCATTGCAGAAAACACATTTATCCTCAACGTTCAAGTAATGTTCGTTAAGGGTGGATTTTAAAGGCAAAGCATTAGTAAACCAACGCTAAAGAAAAACAGTAATTCTTAGAATAAGGTGAAGTCTGGAAATATGATCCCATAAACATTGAAAGTCCAAGGAAACAAGATGAGTTGATGTTATTAAATTTTTATAACCATCAGCTACCGTTTAATAGCCTTTAGCATTTCCTTTCCAAATAATTCTATCAATCCCACTAAATAGAGAGAATGACGACTGAATAATTTGCTGAGCAATTCGAGGGGCATAAATCATCTTGATTAACTTCTCACTCCAACATTCGCTTTGGTGCAGTAACAGGTCACCAACTGAGGAGATAGTCAGAGGTCTTGGACATTGCATTGGCCACCATACATGGTTAAAGAGGTTGACAGATGAGCCAATACCAACAGACCAGCATAACTGCAAAAGAACTAGATGCCTATAACCATAGCTATATTTCTAAATTTGAGATTGAATAGTACGCTCAGATAACAGCATCATCCATCATTTGTAGATATTTAGGTTTCAGTACCATACTTATCAATGTATGCTGCCTAGTAGACACTAATGTCCAAATATTTTTGGCTAGCAATGCAGCATTGAAATCCTGAGTTTTACGAATTCCCAAACCACCAAGATACTTTGGTAGATAAATTTTATCCCAATTTAATAAATGCATTTTCTTTCTCCCTTCAGTAATACTCCAGAAAAAATTCGCAATAACCGTATCAATTTTATGGGCAACCAAGGTTGGGATTTTATGGAAGGATAAAGGATAAACCAAGACTAAAGAAATAACAGATTTAATAAGAGTCAGTCTACCTGCCTGTGATAAAGTAGCAACCTTCCAACTTTGAAGTTTAGCTTCAATTTTTTCCAAAATCTCATTATACACCAATGATTTCTGCCTTCCTAAGTCCACACATGTGCCTAAATATTTACCAAGCTTATGTGCAAAATTTACTCCAAGAAATCTGGATAACTGCAATTTCCTATTGAAGCTTACATTTGGACTAAGGACCATGAGTGATTTATCTTTATTGATGCGTTGACCAGCAAGCCCACTGTACTTATTAAGTATCTGATTGACCATATTAATCAATTCCTCTTGATTATTAACAATAATTAAACAAATATGACAATAATATTAATAAATTTTGCATACAAATTGATATAAGAAAAAAATAATTCTATTATATGTACAATATATTGAAAAATATAATATATGATAGAAATTTAAAATAAAAATAAATTTACATGAAGATCTCAATTTATGATTAAAAATCAAACTAATGTTGAAGTGAATTGTGAATTTCAACTATTAAACAATAAAATTTAATCACGATATGATTAATACCTATGATATAGATTGATTTTGGTCTTTAACACAAAAATAAATAGTATATACAAAGGTTTTTAAGAAAATAAATTATATATGATACATATATAAGTAGAAGAATGTTGTTTATTATAATCTATTTAAATCATTTACTTTTTTCACATGGAATAATTTATTAGATTTTATTATAATAGCTATTTTTTGAACGACAAGATTTTTTACTAATTATAAATGGTTTTCATTAAATATATAAAACACATATAGACAATATAATGTAATGTAATATAATACATATATAATTAAATTATATATCTTATCAATGTTAATTAAAAAAATTAAATTTAAAAAATATATTTATGAAAAATTATTTACAATTTAAAATTCAAAATTAGTCTCATTGAAAATTAATATTATATTAAAAATATGTTTTTAAGAAATATAAAATATAAAATAAATAGTAAAAAATATTTAATTTTGTCATAAAAATAGTTATTGTTAAAATGATCATTTATTTTATTTTTAGATTTTAATAACATATATGTATATATAATTGTTTGTGTAAAAGAACATTATATATATATATATATATATATACTTTTGCACAATAAATTAGTAGGTTTATTGTAGCTCAACTGGTAAAGCCGTATACATGTATAGACGAGGTCCAAATTTGATTAGCAATGGAAAAATACCATTGCTAATTTGGGATGAAAATTTTCTGTCACTAATTAAGGACAAAAAATTTTCCTCACTAATTAAGGATAAAAAATTCTGTCACTAATGATTATCTATTTTTCACTAATTAATGATAGAAGAATTTATTTTAAAAAATTATGAGAGGAAAATTTTCTATCACTAATTAGTAATAGAAGAATTAGTGACGGAACAAGTTCCATTACTAATTTCATCGCTAATGTGATCTTGCCGCTAAACAAAAATTTTGTGGCTAATCATATGTTTTTTGTGTAGTGAACCCTGATTTTTTTTAAATATCTTTTGAAATAGTATAGGGAAAATGACATTAAGGACCCACAAAACCAAATATACAATAAAAAAGTTCTCTGAAATTCATAATTGTGTTGAAGTCCCAAAGGGATTTAATGCAATTTTCAGAATATTGAAATGACTCTCTTGCCCTAGCTATCAGAAACAAAGACGGTGAGCTGGGTGAGGAGTTTCCCCCACAGTATGGTTGAGAGAGAAGATGTTGGGAAAGAAGGAAGGAGCCATTGATGATGAAGTATCTTCTCCATTAACATTAGTGAACTCTAAAGAGCTTCCATGTGAATCTCTACAAATCTTCAGGTCTGGAACTTTCTTTCCTCTCCTCTCCTACCTTTCTTGACAAATTGTGCATTTGTTTGGGAATAGGAAATCAAAAAATCATTTTTGCCTTTGGTACTGCAAAGCTTTTGTTTTTGGTCTAGGATTCATAAGTTAATCAATGAAAAAGCTGTGTTTTTGGTTGGTGTGTGTTGGTGATTTAAGTTGGGTGTGTAGGATGATCATAGATGCTCTGTTTTGGGTTACTTGTGGGTGGTTTTGCTCTATTCTAACATTAGTTTAGTGGCAAAGGAAGAAAAAGATGAAAGCTAGTGTGGGTAGAAACCCTCAGCACGAAATGAAATATTGTGTTGTTAATTAGGCAGTGATAGTTGTTAATGTGTGCCATGACAATTGTCAACGTAGCTGCTTGACTTGTCAATGATAGTTGCGTGATTCTTAATGCAGGTTTATATTACTAATAGTGAGTATGTCTGGAAAGCATCTATTTTGTTTTATTCACATGGGAGGAAGTTTATAAACAATGGAGAAGATAATATGAGATATGCGGGAGGTAGTGTAAGAACAACAAATATAAGGAGGGCATAAGTTATGAAGAATTGAAGGAAATTGTATTATCAATTGCTGGAAAAGAAAGTAACTCATTTTTTTTTGAAATTCTCAGTTGTATTTGATAGAAAAACAGTTATGGAGTTGGTAGATGATGATGGGGTAGAATATTTGATAAAGTTCAAAGAAGAAAGTGGTCATGTGTATATAGAAGAGAATGGAAATAAGGACCACATAGAAGCAACAAAGGATAATGCAATGGAGGAATAAGATGTGTAAGTTTAGTTTAACAAAATTGTTATTGTCATTTCTTGGTATGTCAGTTGTTACTATCTTGCTACCAACTTGTCAATGTATGCACTCTAACTTGTTATTTCTTGCAGGATTAATCAATCATTTGGAGGTGTCAATGGATTATCTATGTCTCCACCTATCTTATTTGATGAGATTAAAGAGCCACCATCAATTTCTTGTGCTGCTGAAATGATCCCAATACCAACATCACAAATAAATTCCACAAAATGAAAGGGTTTGATTATTGGAGAAGGACAAATATTTCCAAATGCCACTACCCTCCAAAAAACATTATACAAGTACAGCTTATCCCAGAAGTTTTCATACCTTTTTATTAAGAATATCAGCAAAAGATCATTGTGAAGTGTACGGTTAATGGCTGTCTATGGTATATGGGTGCATATTCAATGGGAGTACATCAAGATACTGAGCTTTTAACTATCAGAACATACAAAAATGAAACACATTCATCATGCACAGGATAACTTAATTGTTTCTTACTCAGGAAGATCAAATTTAGCTGCTTCAATTGTGATTGATGACTTGAGGTGCAATATTGATAAGAATCCTAATGAAATTAGAAAGGACTTGTATGAAGAATATGGATTGCAATTGAACTATACTCAAGCATATTGGGTTAGGAAGAGAGTACTGACAGAATTACATGGTCGAGTAGAAGATTCTTATAAAAAAATAGGTTTGATTGTCCATCCTTTTTATAGAATATTTATAAGGTATCCTCCAGATAATTCAAATCGAACCAATTGGATGTCTGACTCGGGCCTATATGACATGATTGATCAATAAAAATACTCTAACACTTCACCTTTGTCGTATATTCCGTACATCAGACTAGATAGATATTATATTCATAGAATACGATTCACTTTCAAGATGCCTTGGTGGTGAAATCCCTTGGACATATGAGAGACTAATAGAAATTGACCCTAATATAGTTGCAAGATAGGAAGGTTCAGATATCAACTAATTTAATAGGCTATTTATTACATATGGATGCTCAATTAAAGGTTTTGTGCAAGGTTGCAAACTAATTATTTATGTAGATGGATGTCATTTGAGTGGTCCTTACAAAGGAACTTTATTATCAGCTTGTGTATTTGATGCAGACAATGAGTTGTTTCCCTTAGCGTATGGTATTGTTAGGGGGGAAACAAATGGCGAATGGGCTTGGTTTCTATAGAATCTGAAGGAGATAACCAGATCAGCACAAGTGACAATTGTTTCAGATCGGAGTAATGCTATTATTGGTGCTATCAGGGTAGTATTTGATGGTGAGAGACATGTTTTTTGCTATCAACATGTGAAAGAAAATTATAGTGTGCAGTATGTGAAAATCAATGCAGGTGTGAGACAAACCTCAGAAAATAACAAGGAGAATACACTTAATTTACTTGATGGAATTACAAATGCAAGGCATGACAATGAGTTTAATGTTGTAATAGGAAATTTAAGATTGTTTTGTCCACAATTGACACAATGGGTTGAATCTCATGGGGATGTGGATTGATGGGCATAAAGTAAATTTCCTTTTAAGAGGTGGGATAACATCACCAATAATCTTGCTAAATCATTTAATGCATGGATGTTGAAAGAAAGAAAGCATGCCTTGTTGGTTTTGATAAAAGAGCATTAAGAAAAGTTGGCCAAGAAGATGATTGCTAGCAAAATAGGGATAAAAAGCTGGAAAAATGGTGTAGGACCCAATATTAAATCAAAGTTGTCAGAACAAATAGTAAGAGGTGAATATATAGAGGTAATATATTATGGTAATGACCATATTTCAATGTAGACAATGCATGAGGGACATATCATATATATGACTATTGATCTTATTTCTCAGAGATACACATGTTTGGCATGGCAAATGAGTGGAATATATTGTCCACATGCATGTGTGGCAATCAAACTAGTTTATCATAGTGTGTATGATTATGTAGATGACTATTATAAATTATCTACACAGGAGAAAATATATGCAAATAGCATAAGACCAATTGCAACGCATGATTGCCCACAACCGGATACACCTACTGTGGCTCATATGCTGACTCAAACCCTTATGTTTTTTTTTTTTGGAATGGGTTATGAAATAGGTGTAGTTTCATGTATATGAAGGTGTAAATGAAAGTTGGCTATGAATTGGCATGTTAGATTCTGTTGTTATTTTAGTTGTCATTACTTACACCCTACATTGTCATTAGACTTGTTATGACTTGTCAATGAAGCACTGTCACTTGTCAATTAATTTGCTGATATAAGTTGTCAACAATATGAATTAAAGTTACATAACCTGTTTTAGTATCATATGATATTTTCAACCACTCTATCATATTATATTTTTGGTTATATTATCATATATAATCATTATTAATGAAGTGTCAATGGTGGCACTGTGACTTGTCAATAGTGGCACACTGACTTGTCAATCATCGTACTGTGACTTATCAATGGTAGCATACTAACTTGTTAATAGTAGCGCTGTGTCTTGTCAATGGTGGCACACTGACTTGTCAATGGTGGCGCTATGACTTGTCAATGGTGGCGCTGTGACTTGTCAATAGAGCACTGTAACTTGTTAATGAAGGCACTGTCCCTTATTAATTGAACATAAATTTAAGTAACACCTTCCTCTTAATAATTATATTTTAATATAAATATTACTTAACATTATAAATAAATGACACCTTCAGTTGTAAAAATTTTGAATATCAATTGTTAATATCCACAAATTCATTTGTTATGAAATTGTTATATCACTTTTCATTAACTCCTATTATATTACTTATTAATATTACATAAATTTGTTGATATTAATAAAGATATAAAACAATAAAAATAAAAATGTAATAAAACCCTAAGAAATTGGTATCATAACATCTTATAACAAAGGTAATAATATTATAAACATAATTTGATCAGTTTGTTACAAAATGGCATGTTGACCATTAAGTTATTACCACTCATTGCTCACACTCTTAATTGCCAATCATCTTACAACACATCTTGGCCTAACAGAACAAAAAGTTAATTGATTACTCTATCTCCTCCTCTTGCTCTTGTTGTAGTCCAATAGCATCGACATCACTTTATCCCTATGGTCAATATTTGGATGGGTAACCAACCACCACAAATAGCCAACCTTTAACTCTTGTAGTTCATTATTAGAGTATCGTGGCATGGTATATCCTACAGCATCACGAACAGTGCCATCCCACTCTTGTAGCCAAGAGAGGACATGAACTCCCCATGAATCATTGCCAAGCAAATTCAATACGTAAGCACCATGCAATTTTTATTGTGAACAATAATAAACAACATAACACAGTCAAACAACTACATTCACGCATTACTCTACACATAAACTTTTGCCCATTTCACTTCATTGTCAATTTTGTCCTCATTGGCAAGCAATTCTGGCTTCACAGCACACAGCATTGTATAGAAATAGTTCATCTAAAAAAACAAAATAACACATAATCAAAAGGCATTACTAAGAACATAGCATCCAATGACAACTACACAAGCATCCAGTGACAACTAACACAGCATCTAATGACAACTAACAAAACATCCAGTGATAACTAACACAGCATCAAGTGACAACTAACACAGCATCTAATTACAACTATGCAAGCATCCAACAACAACTAACATAGCAGTTAATAACTTAGCATGTAGTGACAATTAACACAGCTTCTAGTGACAACTAACACAACTTTCAGTGACAACTAACAGAGCATCCAGTGACAACTAACACAGCATCCAGTGACAACTAACACAACATTCAGTTACAACTATCCAAGCATCTAGCGACAACTAACATAGTAGTAAATAACTTAGCATGCAGTGACAACAACGCAGGTTGCTAGTGACAACTATAACAGTAGACATTGATAAGTATAACAGCAGTAAATAACTACACGCAGTTTGTGTTGCTAAAAATTGTTTGGGATTGAAGTGCCCTTTATTTATCCCTTTTTTCTTCTTCTTTGCATCATGTTACTGCTCGCCCCCTTCTTTGCTTGTTCTTCCTCTGCTTGTAATCTCATGTATGCGATGCTATCAACCAATGAATCAAGGGCGTAGAAGGTCATGGTCTTTATCTCCAAAACATAACAAAACTAGTGATCTTCAAATAACATAAGACCAAAAAGGAAATCGCAAATATTGTACCCAATATATTTAGGTAATATTTCCCTTTTATGGTCCTCCTATTTCCATCTTAAAGGATTTGCCACCATCTTTTGCATGAAATCTGCAGAAAATATAGGCCGGTTGACTTGCCCCTCTTTATCCTTTTGATCTCCAACAAATGTCTTCACTACCATAGTCAAAAACTAAAATTACAATACAAAGAAATTACAACTCTTTACCATCAAATAACTCATTCTGATGTTAACTATATATATATGTGACTCACCCTGTCGTTTATCCATTTTCTATATTGGAGACATTGCGGCTTACCATGGGTTAGGAAGTATCCATACATCAATACAAAGTATCTAATGCAAATAAAACAATTATGAACTCAGTAAATTCTGTAACATAATATAAATTTGGTCATCAAAACATAATACTTACTGCTTTTGCTCATCTTCATTACACATTGTTGTACACATGTCAAATAAAGCTTGTTTGTCATCAATTGTTCTCCTTTTCCTAGGCTTACTTTTGATTTCCAGAAATAGAGACTTAAGAGCCTTACTCTTACTTATCACCCTTGTTAATTTCCTCACATATTTTTCCCCTTCTCCTTGGTTGTCCTCTTGATCCTCTTCTTCTCTTTTATTTTCTTCTTCATCTTCTTTCTCCTCTTCTTGCTCTTTGTCCTCTTCTTTTCTTTTATTTTCTTCTCCACCCATCTCCTTTTCTGATTGAGTTTCTTGTTCTTCTTCTTGATTTCTATCATCTTTCGATTTAGTTCCTTCTTCTTCAATTTTCCTCTAATTTATTTCCTTTGATAACTTTTTCCTCTACTGACTCAAATTCTTCTTCCTCATCTTTCTCCTCTTCACTTATATTTTCACTATCTTTTGTTGGTGTAACAATCCAGACTTTTAGGCCTAAAAGTTCCAGAAATAGCTTAAATTAAATAGGTTACCAGACCCCTGTGAGCAGAAGTCCCAAAGACGAGAAAGGAAGCTAAAGAAGTTTCAGGGACTAAACTGCAAAGTAAAAGTTTTCAGGGGCTCGAGTATAATTAAGGTTAGAGGCTCCAGTAAAGTCTCGAAGGCCCAAAAAGAGAAAAGAGGCTAGATACAAGCCAATGGGTAAGTTAGAAACCTCAAAGAGATGGTTCTATGAGGTTAGGTTTAAGCAGGGGTAAAACCGTAAATTCAAAAAGTTATGACCGGCAAGGGCAAAAATGGAAGAGTACGCAGAGAAATCCAAGAAAATCCTAGAAAATGGGAAATAATATTCTAAGGCTCTTCTATGAAGAGAAAAGATGAAAATACCCCTGAGGCAGCTTCAACGGAATTTATGAGGTTATTACTGATAAAAAGTATACCATGTGAGGTAATTATTTAAAATAGCAAGAGACCTCAAAAATGTATACAAAAATGAGGTTAAATGGTTGAAAGGTTGTACTAATTTATAAAATTAGTTCCGTAACCAAAAAGCCAGTGGAGTGGCTTTAATAAATTAAAGAGCCGGTTTTACCCATAAAAGGACATTTTGGTAAATGAATTTTTATACAAGGTTTAAAGGAAGTGTTATGGCCTAAGAAAATTCATAAATATTCTCTAGAATTAAAGGGAATTTATAAAGTAGACAGAATAATTTTCTGAGCTCCGAAAGGCCATAAAGAAAGCCGAAGAAACGTGGGCCAAGTAAATTCGGAGGAAGCTTATGAAACAAGTTTGATCCAACGGCTAGGATCTAATCTCCCATCTCCTCCACCACTTTCATGACACTTGGCATCTTCTAGAAGTTGAGGTAAGCATGATGTAATAAGATGATGCAATGATGATGCAAAAGTCCACTTGAACTTCCAAATTTGCCCTTACCCTTTTTATTAGCCACCAAGGGCATTTTGGTCCATTCAAGCTAACTTTTTTGGCTATAAATAGAGCCTCTTCCCCTTCATATTTTCAGCTAACATGAGTTTAAGAGGGGAAACTCTGCCAAAATTTAGAGAGAAAAACGTAGGGGTGAAGGCCAAGAAGAAGGAACAAAGTTCAAGCTTCAAGATCAAGGTATGTGGTGGCTATAGCATCTGATTTGATACCTATTTCGAATTCGTTACTGTATGTATCTGATTCTGAAATTTTTCATGATTAATTTGTGAGCTTTAAATCCATGGGCAGAACACTTCATTTGGATATGTGTACGATTTATGGTGATTTTTCAAAGTTAGGGTTTGAAATCTGGAAACAGTGTTGAACTTTTGGGAGATTGTCGAGTTCCGTACAATTCTGGTACTGTTCAGCGTAGAATTGGTTCCTGAAACTATTTTTACTTTAAATTTAACTTAATTAGCTTTCAGTGAGACTTGGAAGCACTCAATTTGGATTTTTCTAGATTTAATTATGAATTTTCAAAGTTGAGCAAAAAAATTCTGGAAATTCTGCGTGAACAGTACCTGCGAACCAAAATTTCCATATTTGATATTCTTGAATCTAAAGCCATCTAAAGTGGTCCTAATTGATAGGAAATAGATCATAAGGATGTAAAATATGATAAGATTTATATTAGAAAAGTTAGAAAGAAAACCCTAAGACTAAGAGAAATGGGTTGAGGTTCAAGAAAGCTAGTCTTGAACTTTATGTAATCTAATGGTCCTAATGGATTGTGTCATCATTATGGTTATGTTTAGGACCTTTGGAACATCCAAGAGGATGTTTAGTGATATTGACCAAAAGCTAACATGGTTGGAAAGTCAAGGGAGTCAAAGGAAAAGTAAGAGGAAAGCTTGAGGTGCAAGGTAGTGAACTTACCTATTGTCATTGCTTGATGTGGTATGCTTGTGTGTTGCCGTGTACATGTTATTTGCATGTTGTTGTGACATGTTTTAGCTGCTGTAATTGCTATTCATGATGAGTAGATTATGTCTCCATGGCCATGCATCAAGAAGTTAGCTTTGAGCATGCTAGTATGTCACTAATTAACAAGAGAATAAACAAGTTGCGTGTAGTGCATTAGCATCCATCTAGCATGATTACGTGGTATTGTTTGCTATTGAGATTCCCCCGAATCTCACCCCCTCCCTAACCAACCATTTAGGTCAATCAATGGTGGGCACTAATGGCATGAGAAGCAAGGAGAAGAAGTGGAGAGTTATTGATGCTAATGATTGATATTATTATTCAATGTATAATTCTCCTATATTATGACTTATGTTGTGAATGCCATGTATTTAATTATAAAGCTTATGGTGTGTATAGGAATGTATGAGCATGAATGGGAAAAAGTAAGCCCATGTTAGTTATGCCAAAGAAATAAAAAAAATTAAAATAAAGATATGTTAAGGGATAAAACGTAGGTCCTGAAGCAGTTAATTTCAAGCTTCAGTTTGACCTACCATATGAATGAGTTAAGCTATAGAATTTGGTACACTTATAATACATATCCCAAGTTTTAAAATGAGTGGTAAATCACATCATTTGGATGCGTATACAATAAGATATGAATTTTCGAAGTTAAGGCGCAGAATCTGGAAAGTCCAGATTTTACCAAATGAATAGTAATTTTAATCCAATAAACTGTATATTTTCAGTGAGGATGAGTTCAGTTGAATATTTTTCCCTTAAAGAGCATTGAAAGAGCTTTCCATAGAATTTTGGAACACCTCCATACGATTTTTCTAGAATTAGTTATGATTTTTCAAAGTTGAACCTGTAATCTGAAAACTAGACAGTGAACAGTAATTTTTTGAAAATTAACGTCCAAATTGAAATTTTCAAGTTTAAGACCATCCAAAGTGGTTTGGAATGGTTTTAAATGACTGCTAAGGTACTATATAAGTAAAGTGTGACAGTTGGTCTGAACTAAAGGGCCATCATTTCCTCTCCTAGTATTGACACCAATCAAGCATATGTTTTCTTGATCTCCTATACAAATAAAATTCAAAACTTCAATCTGTAAACAACAGCAAAAAAAAAAAAAGTATATTAAGCCTCTAAGTCCACATACTAGGTGAGTTAAATTTTCTAGATCAAAATTGGTGGCTTAACTAGCCAGATGCGATATTCCTTAATTGCTCTCTTTTTCCATGTTAACTCTTTGCTACACTTTCTTTTCATCCCAAAGTGCAAGAGCATGCTTAACATATGAAGCTTTTGTTTCCCCAGTGGAAATTTTTCTAGACAATATATCTACATGTGACATGAATGATAAGTTAACAGCAACCATTGATAACATTTAGACCATAAAATAACAATAGAAATATACAAATTATAATGGCACATTCTTCTTCTTTTCAGTCAACTTGACTTTTTCTAATTGTTTCTTATACACTCCAATACCCTTGTATAGTTCATTCAACACATAAGATGACCAATCAAACTTATCCAATCTATCTTTTATTGATAGTATTGCCTTCAACAAATAATTAGTGACACAAATACTTGCATTAGGACCCAACGACATTCCTGATGCATATATGACAAACAGCATCTCAAAATTTTCATCTTGTTTCTTCTCGGTCAACAATGACGCTATCTTCTTGCATGGAATATTACCATAGACGATCCTCCATTGCTTGAACACTTCATCTTCACTACTCATACCTACTTTAATATCTTTGCCCTCAAATGGTAGCCCCATAAAGTCATGCACATCATGTGCCCTCATTTTCCTTCTTTTTCCTCTTATGGAAATGCTTTTTGTTGGAAGGTCGAATGCACACATAAACTTTCCACACAATTCTGTTTGAATTGTGGGGCAACATACTTCAACCAACTTTTCAAAACCTATCTTTTTTAGCTTGTCTATTAGTTCCTTTCTTTCTTTGATATGCTTGCAAACTTGGATGAATTGTTCAGGTACACATCTTGTGTAAAAAGGAACTATATGCTTCTTGGACTTTGTGGGACCTCTTTGTTCCTTAGCCCTTTTGCAATATTCCTCCCTTTGCTGTTTATATGATTTATCCTAAATATTTCTCACATGTTGATTCCTTGATTCAAGTGATTTATACTTCCTCGAGCTTTTCTTATAGAATTCCTCTGTGAACAAGGCATAACTAGAAAAATTACAGCTTCTTTGTCCGCTTTTGTTGGTTCTATCCTTCCCCATCTTCTTAACTTGCAAAACAAGACCAGTGCATTGAACTTCAATTCTTCTTGAATTCCTAGTAAACTTTTGCAAACATGCAGAGCTTCCTAGATATAAAAAGAAAATTGATTTAAAAGCACTACGAAACATGGAAAAAAAAATCTGACACTTATTTAATGATGTCGCATGATAACAAATGATGGATCAAATTAAAAGTGATGGATCCTAAATAGCATTGAATCCATTTCTATAAATAAAACCATCAATCATGCCAAAATTATTTCTTTCAAGAAGCTACATTCAAAGATATGATCAAATAAAAATCAAGTAACTATTTTCCTGGTTTCCTGTTTTGCTCCTTGTTTCAAATCATATACAAACTACATAAAACCCTTGATGCACTTACACCAAACATTCATGTTCTTCTTCATCAAAAATCTAATTTGATTATTACAATAATTAGCATTCAATATTAATTATACATGTTCTTGGAATGGTGTCTTTAAATATGTGAGGAAGCTTCAAGCTTGGTTGTATCAAATCAATCACTTAGTATTACTAATGAAAATCATAACCGCAATATTAAAAAGGGAGATTTCTTTCCAATTATTTAAACTATTGGTGTCCTTGAGAAATTTAAGAATCCCCATCCATCTGTTTCCTACAGTTTTTGTATTTTTTCTGTTTTCCAAGTTTTTGGTAGTGTGTATTACTATTTAATGCATAAAACTCTTAAGGAACAACCTCGATGCAATGATTAATTTCATATTTCCTTCTATTTTTCTTTAGTGGGTGGCCGAACTGTGAAAATTTGCACCTAATATTCCAATTGTTCTTATTGGCCTAAAGTTAAGTGAGCAGCAAATAGAAAGTTTTGGAATTTCATATGCTCATAACTCTATCTGCACTTAGTGCATAGTTAACTGATATCAACAACTTGGTTTGCATTTTACATCTTTGTGAAGACAGAGGATTTTTGGCTCATCACATGGGATCTAATGTTATAACATCTAACGAGGTTTATATTCTTTATATTAGCTTTGCCTAATGAATGATCATGAATCACTTTTGCAATGAAAGGAGCTTACTTCATTGGTCATTATTTATTGCCAACAGGGGGAAGAATTGAGGAAACAAATAGGCACAACAGCTTATATCGAATGCAGTTCAATGACTCAACAGGTTTGGATATTTAGATGTTTTATTGACAAAAAGCTTTTTCAATCATTACAGATTAAGAGAAACTGATAGGCCCTTATTCAACCAGAGAAAGCTTTTTCAATCATTAACCGATAGACCCTTGTTCAACCAGAGAAAGCTTTTTCAATCATTACAGACTACTCACGATGACTGAGAATGGAGTGACTGAATACCACAACAAGCCCCTTTTAGCTTCAAATGCTGATGAACAGAAACATCATGACGAGCTCCCTTCGCTTCAAATGTCAATGAACAGAGCCACCACGATGAGCCCCCTTTGCTTCAAATGCCAATGAATGAAGCCACCAGGACAACCTCCACTTCGCTTCAAACACCAATGAACAAAGCCACGACGACAAGCTTTCAAGGACTTCGATGATGATCTTTAATGTGACTACTTCAGCGACAAGGACAACTTTAACAAGGCTAGCAATGACAGGAGATTTTTGATGGGTTGTGAGTGGATTTTGAGCAGAACGGTGGGTTGTGACTAGATTTTCAGTAGGATAAATCACCGAGAGGACAAAGGTACTAACACGCTTTCAAATTTCTTCGGTTGAAAAAAATCAAGGGTTTCAATTTCCTTTTAGCGTTTTTGAATTTCATAACCAAGGGCAAGAGAGTCATTTCAATATTCTAAAAATTGCGTCTAAGTCCCTTTGGGACTTCAAAACAATTATGAGATTTCTGGGGACCTTTTTGCTATATATTTGGTTCTGTTGGGCCTTAATGTCATATTCCGAATATTATATAACTGTAGCGCTTCTCAAAGAAAGTGCTACAAAAGAATAACAGTCTTTTGTAGTGATTTTTTGACCAAGTATTACAGCTTTTATATATTTATTTTGTTAATAAGAGTATATTACTAATAAGTTGTATATGATCTAATTTGACATTGATGGTTGTAATCATCTTGTTAGTTGTTATTTATTATAAAATTGAAATAAATTTATTTAACTGAAATTGTTATAATTACATAATAAAGAGACAGGATTGCATGTTTATAGTAAGTTAATTGTGATGTTGTTTGGTATTAATTATCTATAAATATCTTTTGAATTTTACTAGTGGCAGTAAAAATTTATAAGTGAAATTATTGTAAATTTAGTTCTAAAATATTATCAAGAGAAAATGACTGTTGAAATTTGAAATGACAAAATAGACATGCAAATAACTGAAATTATCAAATGGGCATAAGGTATCAATTTGGAATTTTGACAATTCTGTATAAAGACTAAAATTTTCCTGACATGTATTTAGAGCCAATTTCACTATTCTGGTAATGATAATGACAACATTTATAATGTGAATTATCATTTTCGTAATGAGAGTTACCATCTCGCTATTACCATTTGCAGCTCGTTTCTTTCAAATCTAAATAAGATGTATTTGAAACCAATTTCACTACCCCGGTAATGATAATAACAACATTTGTAATGTGAATTACAATTTTTTAATGAGAGTTATCATGTCGCTATTGCTATTTGCAACTTGTTTATTTTAAACCCGAGTAACATGTATTTGGAGCCAACTTTACTACCTCGATAATAATAATGACAATATTTGTAATATAAATTACAACTTTCGTAATGAGAGTTACCATCTCGCTATTGCCATTTACAACTTGTTTCTTTCAAACCCAAGTAACATGTATTTGGAGCCAATTTCACTATCCTAGTAATGATAATGACAATATTTATAATGTGAATTACAACTTTCGTATTGAGAGTTACCACCTGTTCATGTCTTCAGAGAGGTTTAGGGGCATTTTAGTCTTTTTACCGAATTGTCAAAATTCCATATTGATACCTCAGGCCCATTTGGTGATTTCAGCTATTTGCATGCCCATCTTGTTATTTCAAATTTCAACAATCATTTTTCTTTATCATTTTTCATGTTATCAACCTAAAAAATAATTTTTTTAAAAAAAGAGCTTAGCACTTTTTTTTTAAAAAAAAAGACATGCCGTAGAAAATTTAGAGCCGAGAAAATGGGCCGGCCCAAGGCCCAGAAATTATTAGGGTCGGGCTTGATATTTTTCTCTTAAAATAAGAAATAAGTCCTGGAGGGCTGGTCCTGAAGGGCTGAGGGCTTAAAAGGGCCGGCCCTGAAGGGTTGCGGGCCGGCCCTTTTAAGCCCTTTTATAATTTTTTTTATTTTTAAAATTTTTTATATAATATTAATGTCATTAATTTTTTACATTGTTAATAATATTTCAAATATTTAGTTATTATGATCATTTTAAAATTAAATTTAGTTTTAGACAATAATTTATCCAATTAAATTTTTAAAAAATGGGTTAATTTGGACTTTAATAATGATTTGATTTATATTATATGCGTTGATATTTTTAAACTATATATATTTGATAATAGAATATTTTTATACTTATATAACTTGTGATTCTATAATTTGAATTAGAAATTCATGAGTTTCAACAATAATGTTTCTCACATTAAAGTAAAATAATAGTTAGATTGCAAAATTTAAAAATAAAATTTTTATAAAGAAGAAAAATTTGATATTTTTGTTACGAAAGAAAAGCATACTTATGAAGAAAAACAATTAATTATAATGATGATGAAGTTTCAAAAGATTAATGATAGTGTTTATTTATTGCACAATTGCATTATAGATAAAACTTTTAGATGTTGTTATCTTGTTGATGAATGTTTTAGATATTCTTAGATGTTGATGAATATTTATATATGATGATATTTTATATTTTTGACTTAATTTTATGCATATTTATGTCTTTTATTAATAATTTTATTGGTTTATTTTTATATTTTTATAAAAAAAAATTTGATAAATATAAAAGGGATAATTAATATATAAGTCCTTATAGTTTCAACTGGTTTTTAATCAGGTCCTTATAATTTTTTTTCTTTTTATCAAGTCTTTATACTTTCATATATTTTTAATCAAGTCCTTATCATTTTTTTTCTTTTTATCAGGTCCTTATTGTTTTACTTTGTTTTTAATTAGGTCCTTGTAGTTTTTATTCTTTATTTTACAAATAATAAAATTTTAAAAATAATAAATTATTGTAACAATCTTATGTTAATATTCTTTTAAATTTTTAGTTAAACAAATATATTATTTATTTTCAATTCAAATTTTTATAATTATAAAATTCAAATTATAATAATAAATTTTCTAAAATTAAAATATGATTATAAATAATTTATATTTAAGTATAATTATTATTCTGATTATTTATTAATTACTAAATGATTATATTAATTATTTTGTGCAATTATATAATTATTAATTTTAAAATGAAATTAATTTTAAAGAATAAAGTTAATAAATAATTTTTCAAAAACTACAAGGCACCTAATTAAAAAATAAGTGAAACTATAAGGACCTGATAAAAAGAAAAAAAAAAAGAAGGACCTAATTAAAAACACACAAAAGTAAAAGGATTTGATAAAAAGAAAAAATTTTATAAGGACCTAATTAAAAATCAGATGAAACTATAAGTATCTGGAGATTAATTATCCCAATATAAAAATAGTATTTTTTCTTAAACAGGCCAAAAGCCCGCGGGCCGGCCCTGGCCCTGTAGCTTAAGGGCTGGGTCTAGTAAATTGAGGTATTTTTAAAATTTCAGCCCTGGAGGGCCGGCCCTTCCCTGATTCCCAGCTCTACGTATAATGTCTATCTTTTAAAAAACAAAAAAACAAAATTCTACAGCGCTTTTTTAGAGAGGCACTATAGAATGTTTGATATACATGTGCTATGGCATTTTCTCAAAATGTAAAGTGCCACAAAATATTATTAATTTTCTTAAAAAATATATGTGTTGTAGTGCTTTTCAAAGCATTGCAGCTTGGTCTTCATGCCTTTCCTAACAGAGCATATGTAGCATTTTGAAAACACTACAAAACTAAAAAAAAAAAAAAAAAGTGCTACAACTTATTTTTTGTGTAATAGTGCTTTTTAAAATAAAAAAGCGAAACTTGTTTAGGTTGAGGTCAAGCTCCTTCTTTTTTATTAGAGGTAAAGAATTACCATTGATCCATAATTTCCATGCCTAGAAAAATTTACACAAAAAATGACAGTTGTTAGACTTTAATATTGTATTAATTAAGACAAATACATTTAATACCTTTTGCAAGAAAGGAAAGTAAATTGTAGAGACTTACAAAACCTAAAAGTGTAAAAGATTATGTGTCTTCATAAAAGCTAGTTTTTTTTTTTCCGCTAATAATCTCTAATAATAAAACGCCAAAGCTAAAAACATCTAATTTTTCTGAATAGAGTCCTTCAGTTGCACGTTCAGGAGAAATATAGCCATTGCATTTGGGCATGTCTTTGAGCTGTCAATACGCTATCAATATTCTTATCAAGGACAAGGGAAAAGAAGAATTTACAATGTTCCAACAATTCTTTCTATATGGGCCTGATCTTGACCATCTTTAACAAGTTTAGCCATTCCAAAATATGATATTTTTGGATTTATCCCTTCATCTAATAATATATTACTTGCCTTCAAATCTCTATGTACAATTCTTGATCTTGAATCTCTATGAAGATAAAGTAATCCTCTCACTATTCCCTCAATAATGTTGAAGCGTTTTTCCCATCCCAAGCATTTTTGTTGCAATGGATCTACAAAAAATCAATTTAGGAATAAGCATAGTATTCAAACCCATGTGGCGGGTATTAGACACATGTAAATAGAAACATGGGAAGCATTGCTACAAATGTCAGCGAACAAGAGGCAACACAAGGTAAAATACGAGTTGAAGTGCCAAATCGTATTTCCACATCCAATATAATAAAGAAGATGGCCACCAACCAAAGATATATGTATTTAGACTCTTGTTTGGTAAATACTCACAAACTAGCATTTCTTCTTCTTCAATGCAACAACCAGGAAGTTTACCAAGGTTTTCATGTTGAAGATTAGAAATCAACTCTACTTCATTAATAAATTCTTCAACACCCTGTCCAGATGATCTTGACAATCTTTTTACTGCTATTTCTTGTCCATCTTTGAATTTCCCCGAAAATAAAATGAACAAAAACCTCCAATAAGAATGATAAAAACCTTAATCTAACTAATTTCATATGACTTGGAAAATGACGAACAGGGAAAAAAAAATCGCGAATACCACCTTATATACTGGACCAAAACCACCCTGCCCAAGTTTATTTGCCTTGTCAAAGTCGTTTGTTGCAGTTGCCAATTTTCTGAAATCAAACAGTGATACCTCTTGAGTTTTTACTTGCTTTAGTTTTGTAATCCTTCTTTTGTTGTGACGCATTTTCCCTGTGTCTTGCATATTTCAATCAATTTCCTCAATATGTCATCAAAATTATAACAAGCTACAATTTGCAAGTCATTAGTAGTATCATTCATTCTTTAAATGCACAAGAAAGCGCATCAGTTAGTTTTTTTTTCAAAAAAAAAGGTATAGATTAAGTATTTTTCTCATATAATATGTGTTTTAGGTTGGAGGAAAGCGAGTAAAAAGAGAGGGAGAAATATGACTTCAGTTACCCAAACCAAGAATTTATTCACCTTACCACTCAAATCATTGATGCCTTAAATGAACTCTTAAAAGTAAAACAGAACATCACCTTTTAGCTTTGACCATTTTTTGCATAAGAAAAATCCAGAGGCTGTAATGAGAATAGTTCCTGCCAGAACTGATGTTAGAATTGGTGTTGTCATATTCCTCTTGCCTGTAGCTGTAGGTCCTGTATCTAAGACGAGAACAAAATTCATTTAGACTTCTTTTTCTAACTATAAGTTCAATGCTATACTAGACATATTGCAGTCAAACGAGCGAATAGGGAATTCAATTGCATATATGTAATTTAAATTCGCCCATAAATATACAAAACGTGCTGTTGTTTGCAATCAACGGCCACAATAGTTAACTCCTTAGAAGAACAGCACTCCATATGTCATAATTCTATTGGAAAAGCATACCAGTTCTGTACTAAATCCAATTTAAGTATCAAATATATATTGTAAATAAAACTAAACTGGGCTATTCCTAAATGCTTCTATCATTTTTCACTCATCAAAAAAGGTACCTAGCTCTGAGGAGGCAAGACGTAAGTAAAGATCCACCCCTCCTGGTGAGTTGCTCATTATGTCAACTAAATCTACATTCCAAACCATACAGCCAATGCCTGTTCCATAGGCATAAGCTTTGCAACAGCAATTCTCAAGCATGGAGTTTGACATTCTATAGCATCTGTGAAGTTATAGTAAGGTAACATCTCTGCATGAGCCGGTACATTCCAACTTCAAAAACTCATCTAATCCGCTACCTTGAGAACCATTGTTATCTCTCTCACACTTGAGTGCTTCTCTCCTCACACACCCACTGGCCCAATTCTGCCTCCCCCATTCTTCTTTGTTCTTTAGTTCCAACCCTCTCAAGCAACAGCAGATTGGTGAGCTCCGCTTATTGCAAATCCCAAATGGGCCACATTTGCCATAAACATCACACTCAGAATCCTCAATTATCCACCCAACTTCCCATATAAACTCTGGAAATTCCAAATCCGTTCCTCTGTTCTACCCCGAGAATCTATTGTAAAAATCATCAAAAACGACTTGTTTCACATGAAAAGATAGTTCAAAACTTCCTTCATCTCCTTTCACTTCAATCCCATTTGCGAAAATAAATGATTGCCCAGGTGTTCCAAGCAAATTTATACATGGACCACTCCGAAAATAAGGATGATTTCCTTTCCATATCCTTATTTCTGTAACATTAGCGGGTTCAATGCCAAGAGAAAATTCACCTAAGGATGGATCAGATATACTTTTCCATGATGTGAGTCTCACTTTCTCACCTTTTTGTTGGTTAATACTGAGTTTCATGTCCTGTAATAATGTATCACAAGGATGTTGGAAAGTCTGCCACATCATTGCTCCAGTAATTCCATCTACGAGTACAAGGTTGCCAGAATCCAAGAGTTGAGCACTGGAATTTGATGCCATATGTGAGACATTTACCAAACAACCTGTTTTTGCCCATTCAAAACAACAAGATTGCCATTCTCTGATATTGTGAGAACCCCAGAAGAATCTGCTCGCGGGTCATTTCTGTTTGCTACCCAAGCAATAGCAGATTTGGTCATAAGCCAAATTCCTAAGTAGCCATTTGTGGAATTCTCAGGCCTGAAGAATCCAACCGTGAACATGCTATTATTTGAGCTGATTGTCTGTGGTTCTTGGATCAACAGAGACGGTGTAATGGCGTCCAAGGCACAGACCAGAACAGAAAAAGAGAACAAATGTATAAGAAAAGTCAGTGACAGGAAAGCAGTTTTACTGAATCCAATACTCATTTTGATTATCGGCAAATGGAGGCAAAGAATTATGGGTTTTTGAATGCTATGAAGGACAACTATTTGCCTGTTCTTCTGCTACTCCAGTAACTTGGAATACTTATAGCCATTTAGTCGTAGAAGACTTAACATGTTCACTAATTTTTAAACTTCTCATTCATTGATCAATTTTTCTGTAAGTGGGACCATTTTCTAGTTTTCTAAGCAAGCTGTAGAGTGTAATCGATCAAGTAAATGCTTAATAAGACGCCGCAGACTATTGAATCAAGTTGAACCATTTTTTATCAAACTCTGATAGGTACTTCTTCTGCATCTGTGTTCTTCTCAGATTTCTCTGCCTCGCATGATTTGAATTGAAGTTCCTAGAGAAAGATCAGTACTCAGAGAAAAGAAAAGGAACCAAAAAGAGGGGGGGAAAAAAAACTAATGCAAAAAAGGAATTTGGGTTACTATATTTCTTCTTTTCAAAAGAAATAAATATCTTTTAATGTGGTGAAAACACCATAGTTGAATTTTAAATTCTAAAATTAAAATGTAAGACATTAATGGGTTGATCGATCATCATCGATAAACTAACTAAAGCACGTTATTGAAACACGGGTCACCCACCATGGTTGATCAGAGTAAAAGAAAAAGGTCAAAAGTCTTCTGTGCTTGCGGGTGTGACCAAATACTACTATTTTCTTCTCCAGTCCTGAAAGAAACTGCGTAGCATTACATGTGTCTGATTTCTATGATAATAAATTGCAAAAAGATACAACATTGGCCACTTACAAGAATTGACGCATTTATGTGCAAAGAACGACTCACCATGTTTTTGATACCAAACACATTACATCTGATAGTACGTAACAAAAACAAATCAAATTACCCACACTCCTCACTTCTCTAGCACCGCATCCCCACCTCACTCTTAAAAAAAAAAAAAAAAGACCATTTCTCAATTTGTGCGTGTCATCCATTTATGTTCATCAAGAAAATCAATTAAATTTAAAATAATAAATATGTAAGGTACTACCTCCGGTCCTAATTATAAGACCCAGTTGACTAATTTGAGGAAATTAAGGAAGTAAGTTAAGTTAATTATTTGTAATAAATAAGTGTTGTCATTCCTAAAATATCCTTACTAATTAAATATATTAGCTAGAACTATCATTATTAGAAGGATTATCTTGGAAAAAAATACATAAATATGAGAGACAAAATGGATTGGGGTCTTATAATTAGGACCAAACTAAAAGTCAAACGGGGTCTTATATTAAGGACCGGAGGTAGTATATATTTATTTTTCTAAATATGCTCTTATTAATGAAGAGAATTAATAGAAGATGCAATAAATGAATAAAAAAGAGGAGAGAGTATATATGGGGCAAGATTGGGGGAAAAAAAACTCATTAAATATTTAAACAAAACTAAAGTTTATCTTATGAAAAAAAATCAAACGCTTCTAACAAAATTTATCTTATATGTTGAACCGTATAAAATATTCCCCTTTGTCAGTGTTGCTCTGGAGGCCTTTCACTTTTGTTTTTCAACACACGCATATTCATTTATAAATATCCACCACAACTACATACACATATATTGGGCTTTCCTGATATTAAAATTTTTTGCCTTGTGCTACTTCCATTACTTAATATAATAGCTAGTTTGACAATTAATTTTCTCTTAAGTATAAATCCCAATCTACTTTGTCTCTCATATTTATCTATTTTTTCTCAAGGTTATCCTTATAATAGTTGCATATATTAAATGTTTATCAAATTGTAGTTTTAACTAATACACATGATTAAAAACGGCATTTTAGAGAAGACAATACTTATTTATTATAAATAACTAACTTAACTAATTATCTTAATTTACTCAAATTAATCTATTAGCTCTTGTATTAAACACTGGAAGTAGTATAATAATTTTGTATCTTGATAAAAATAGCTGGATCTGTGGGAATTGATATGTGTTTATGTAATTTGCAAAACAAGAAGACCAAGGCAAAGACCAGAACGGAAAAGGAGAACAAATATAAAGGAAAAGTAAGTGACAAGCAATCGTTTTTACTGAATCCAATACACATGTCGATTATTGGCGAATAGAGGCAGCAAATTAGGGGTTTCTGAATGCTGTTTAAGACAACCATTTGCCCCTGTTCTTATGCTACTCCAATGGCTTAGAACAGTCATAGTCATTTAGTCGCCTAAGACTTAACATATTGTTCATTAAGTTTTTAATATTCTCATCCATTGATCAATTTTTCTAGAAGTGGGAACATTTTCAAGTCTTCTAAGAGTAAACAATCAAATTTCCATACATATGACTTTTTGAGGTTTCTTTGCCCCACACAACGACAATTGAGGCATTAGAATTTAGTGTTTAACTATTTGCCAAAGACTATTGAATCAAGCTGAACCAGTTTTTCTCCAATTCAGATACTCTGCATTTATGGTTTTCTCAAATTTCTCTGCCCCACATTATTTGAACTGAAGTTACTGGAGAAAGTCCGGTAGTCAGAAAAATAAAAATAAAAAAACTACTGCCCAAAAAAGAAATTTTAGTATCTCCTTGCTAAGTAGTATTTGAACTCACATTTTTATTGGATCGGACTAACTCCTTACTAAGAAGACTTTTGTTGACTAGGGTGTTCGGCAACCCTCAAAAATGCTTTTAAAAAGCACTTTTCTGTAAAATGAAGCAAACTCTTTTACATATTTACTTTGTACACTGTAAATGTACTTTTAAAATTATGGTTTGGTTTCTATCCAAGTACTATATCTGTTTTATTTATTTCGTTACTATCTTTATTCTTTTCAAAAGACAATACAGTCTTTTCTTGGTAGTTAATATATATTCCATGAGGTGAAAACCAACAACGTATTTGAATTTCAAATTGTAAAGTTGGAAATTATAATAAAAAAGAAAACATTAATTAATTGATTGGCATCGATCATCAGTAATAGACTAACTAAAATCGGGTTACTGAATTATGGGTCGCCCATCATAGTTGATCATAGCAAAAAAAAAAAAAAAACCATCAACGTCTTATATGGATATGTATATATTACTATTTTCTTCACAAGTTCTGATTGCAAACCATATTTGAGACCTCAGATAGTTTGTACAAAAGAAGCTGGGTAGCTTTACTTATCCCACTTCTGTGATAATAAATTGGAGAAAGATAGGCCATTAGCCACTGGAATTCACGCATTTGATCTGTACAGAATGACTTACCATGTCCTTTTATACTGGGAAAACCATTTTACATGTGCCTATAATTTTCTCATTTAATTCAGTGCCTGTCGCTGTAATTTTACTCCATTAGTACCGTTAGCTTTTGCATAGGGTCTAATAACACATAGCGAAATTATAGAGACTAACAGTACTAACAAAATAAAATTAGAGTATTTAATTAAGAGAAAAGTACATTGGCCCCATGTTAAAAATTGAGGAAAACTATAGATACATATAAAATGGTTTTTCCTTTTATACCAAACACATTGCAAGTCAAAGAATAAGTGAAATTAGTTTTTCTTAGAAACATAAAAAATAATATTAAACAATATAAGTTTACAAGTTACAAATAACAAGTGAAGTAAAATGAGATTCTAAGAAATTATTAAAAAAAAACAGAAATTAGAATGACCCTAAAATTAATAACAGAAAAATCAAAAAATAAAGATAAAATCTCCTGTCAAGCGATATTGAGTGTTGAAGAAGCTCGTGAAGGAGTTTGAACATGTAATTGGTTTTGAAATAATTTATTATTCATCATAACTACAACTAATATTATCAAATTTGAAATAAAAGTTTTATGTCATATATCAAAATTATTTTTAATTTAATTTTGTAACTCATCGTTTGCCACTGAATAATTCAATATTTACAACAACTATTATGAGTTTGTATGTACATAGGTTCATTTTTGAACAATTTTTAAAAATTTTGCACTGAATAATTTAATCTTATCTGCTTCCTCTAGATGATCCCATCAAGCCCATTATGTTTTATAAATTATAGACGAAAATTCTTCCCAAACTAACCACTAAAATAAATCTTTTGAAATAAAATATATTAAAAATTTTAAAGAAATTTCTTATTGTCTTTATAAAAGAAAATATATTCTCAATGTTTTATGAGAAAATCTCATTAAATACCTTCTCTTTTTTTTACATATCCAAATCCCAAATTAGGCCCTACATTTAACAGAATCTAAGTCGGTCATGCAGCCCAATTCATGGGGGAAAAAAGCAGCCCAATTCAAAATTCAGAATTGATTGATTTTACCTATATGCCCTCCTGCCCCTGCCCTCTCCGTCTTCCATCTCCAGACTTGTTCTCCTCCATCCATCTCCTCCCCTCTCCCTCGGGCTCAAAACACACATCGCTGGCCGATAAACAGCTCCTATGGAGAGGAATAACATCCGCATTATTGACAGATTGCCAATTGCTAACCCCATGTCCTGATTGAAAATACCCAAGAATGCGAAGACGGTGAAGATGGGTTCCTACTGAAGTCAGAACCATTGTCACCGACTCTCGGCGACGACTGGGAAAATGGGGCACTAGCAGTCGGTCTCGCTATGGCTTTAACAGGAGAGGGACGCGAAGGGATAGCAGAGAAACTCGGGAGATAAAAGGGATAGCAGAGGAACTCGTGAGACTTTTTTAAGGGTGTTTGGAGATGGTTTTAAAAGTACTGTATATGAGTAAATATGTGGATTTCTCATAAAAAAATATTTTTCAAAAATATTTTTGCATGTCTCCAAAAACACCCCCTGCAGCTTGGCTTCCAAAAGCAATTTGTGAATTTCAAATGGGAATTTTTGAATTGCAAAAATTAATGTGTTAATTTCTAATAAGAATGTCTTGAATTACAAAATGGTTATTGCAAAAGTTTTATTATGCATAAGAACTTATGAATTACGAAGGAGAAATGTTGAATTGTAAAATGTATTAATTTTTGTTTTTAAAATTTTGAGGCAGTAAGACTGAGGTGGAGATTGAACCACTTTAGTGTCACAAAAGGCATCTTGTGTTTGGATGAAAACACCAACCTGAGGCTGGAAAGGACGAGCACCGCAACGCACCCCAGAGAACAGTACTCAATATAGTGAAACTGACAGGAACAGGTTCAATATCTTAGCTACACCCGAGATGTCAGAGGATCACAGTGAAAGGAAAAAACCGGAAGAGGATCAAATGGAAAAGGTGCCAAGCTCTCCCAATGGTCAGAGTAGCAAGTATAGAAAGAAGGAATCCCCTCTGAAGTCTATGGTTACTAAAGGAGTGAAACAAGGCAAGAATCCGACCTCAGAGAAATCGACAACAAGCACACCCTCTGCAGACTCCTTGTTTAACACTCGAGCGTATAAGGAAGCACGAGCCCCAACAACCCTAGATCCAGCTAAACATACGGCCGTCACTATCATTGAAATGAGGAAGGCGCTTAACCCGGTCAAGGGGGCTAACAAAACAACACTTGGGCCAAAAGCTAAGCCCATGAAGCGGGATGGAAAAGAGAACCTGCTCCCAAAGCCTCCGGATCGAGGTTCACAAAGAGGAGGATTCAAAATCCAACCAAATGTCAAAATAAGGTCCAATCGACCCAAAGAAATAGATGAGATAGGGACACCAACACAGGAAATTGCTATAGCTTTAGCAAAAGCTCTGGTAGAGGCAGTCCCCTCTGATGAAGAAACGACTTTTATGGAAGCAATGGAGTTTGGTATGGATGACGATACTGGCTCGGAGCACCCCGAAAAAGATACTTGATTTTTTTCCCCCATGAATAAATCAATCTTCGTGTGGAATTGCCAAGGGGCAGCATCTAATAGTTTCCACAGGATGTTGAAATCCCTCCTACAAGGCTACAGACCTGAAATCATTGTTCTTGTGGAGCCTAGAATTTCTGGAATTAAGGCAAATAAAGTAATCAAGAAGCTTGGCTACCCGCACTCTCATAGAGTGGAAGCTTCTGGTTTCTCTGGAGGTATTTGGCTCATGCGGTCAACAAATGTTCTGGTTAGCGTTCTGAACAACCATCAACAATTTATACACACTTCTATCTCTGACAGCACAGGAGGCAGCAAAGCTCTTTTCACGGCAGTCTATGCAAGTCCTAACCCCTCTATGCGAGAAACCTTATGGGCAGATCTAATTAATTTGGAACGGGATGATAATGCTACGTGGCTTCTTGCTGGTGACTTCAATGCTACAATTGCTCATGATGAGCGTAAGGGAGGTTCGAAGCTGAATCAATCGGGCTGCAAGAAATTCCACCACTTTTCTCAAAGACTAGGCTTGCTGGATCTAGGATATATTGGGCCGCGCTTCACATGGCAACGAGGTAACCTCATGGTGCGCCTGGATCGGGCCCTGTGTAACGAAAAATGGCTTATGGAACAACCTACTACCCATGTGCTACATCTCCCAAAGGCTCAAAGTGACCATAGGCCTCTACTCATTAAGGCTAAAAATGGTGGTAGCAGAAACAATCCAACCTTCTGCTTTCTGGCCTCTTGGATTCTCCACCCTGATTTTCATAATCTAGTTTCAAACAGCTGGGCCAGCAACAAATGCCTCTCGGAGAATATTTCTCTATTTGTGGAAAAGGCCCAACACTGGAACCGAGAAACTTATGGACAAGTTGGATAGCAGAAGAGGCACCTTCGTGCTCGACTCGCTGGGGTGCAACGAGCTTTAGAAAAATACCCCTTCTCTACTCACCTCATCAACTCAAAAAGATCGCTATGCACACATTATGAGGACATACTTCTAAGAGAGGAAATGCTTTGGCTGCAGAAATCGCGAAGCCAGGGGATTTGTGAGGGTGACTGCAACACACGCTTCTATCACACCTCAACGCTAATCCGACGGCATAAAAGCAGAATTCTGATGCTTAAAAATGATGAAGATCTCTGGGAATCAGACCCAAACATCCTGGAACAAATGGCAACTGACTTTTTCCAAAACTTATACTCTCTCGAGCACTCCCAAGCTCCTCCTTACCGCTACACTGGCCAATTTCCTCTCCTTGTAGAATCATCGATTCTGTCCTTAGAGCGTCCCATCTCAAAAGAAGAAACTAGGAGAGCACCTTTTGATATGGCGCCTTTGAAATCTCTAGGAATTGATGGACTCCACGCCCTTTTTTTCCAATCTCAATGGGATACAGTAGGGGACTCCCTTTTTAATGAAGTGAAGAGTATCTTTGAAGGGGGTGAGATTGATCAGCAGTTCAACCGTACCTTAATAGCCTTAATCCCAAAGATTAAGCAGCCGCAGCGTTTGAAAGACTTCAGACCCATCAGCCTTTGCACCACGGTCTACAAGTTAATAACAAGATTATTGCTAACAGACTGAAAATAATTATACCCACCATTATTACTGCCAACCAATCAAGCTTTATACAGGGGAGAAGCATTATGGATAACGTTATTATTGCTCAAGAGGCGAGACACTCCATGAAAAAGAAGAGCGGTAAAGCTGCATGGATGGCAATTAAAGTTGACTTAGAAAAAGCCTTTGATCGTATCACATGGGATTTTATTGAAGACACGCTGAAAGAAGCCCGTATTGCTTATCAGGATCATTATGAAATGTATCACGCAATCTACAATGCAAGTAATTTGGAATGGAGTTCCTAAGAGCACTTTTAAGCCTCTGAGAGGCATTAGACAGGGAGACCCTCTCTCACCTTACATTTTCATCATGTGTATGGAATGCTTCTCTCAAGCAATATCTCATAACGTGAGTAATCAGAACCGGCAACCGATTCGCATGGGTAGTGGTGGCCCTCTTCTCTCACACCTTTTCTTTGCGGACGATCTAATTCTCTTCAGTTCAACCAAAGATACTCAAGTTGAATTAATACACTAGCTGTTAGAAGAATTCTGCTGCTCATCGGGCCAAAAAGTGAATGTACCCAAGACCATAATTTTCTTCTCTAAGAATACCCTCCCACAAGAGGCTAACTGAATCTGCAGAAAACTAGGATTTCAGAAAACAGAGTCTCTTGGCAAATATCTGGGAGTACCTCTCCTACATAGCAGAGTAACCAAAGAGACATATAGATACATTGAAGAAAAAGTTCAGCAGAAGCTAGCAGGGTGGAAAGTGAAATCTTTGTCACTCGCAGGACGCATAACCTTAGCTTCCTCGGTACTCTCAGCAATACCGATATATGCCATGCAGTCCACAAAACTTCCTGCAGGAACTAGTGACAGAATATAGACGCTGATTAGGAACTTTATCTGGGGAGATACAGATCAGCATAAAAGCATCCATCTGATGAATTGGAACAAACTCTGTCAACCGAAGGAGTGTGGTGGATGCGGCCTCAAGAATACCAAAATACAAAATTATGCCCTTCTTATGAAGATGCATACAGCGTTGCAACCCAGCCAGAAGCCTTTTGGGTCCAGATATTGCGGAAGAAGTACAAATGGGATGGATTAGGCCATAACAAGGAAATTCCAAAAAAATGCTTCCCACCTCTAGAGGAGCCTAAGTTGTGTCTGGAAAGAGATTGAGCTGGGAATATTTTGGCATATAAGAGATGGGAACCACGTCCATTTCTGGTCCGATCATTAGGTAGGGGAGCTTGGGCCTCTTAAAAATCTAGCTTTCGCTCCTATTGAAGATGAGCACCTACAGAAGACAGTTAAAGACTTTACCACAACCAGCGGTAAGTGGAATTGGAATCTTTTTGGCAGAAGTTTACCGCAGGACATTCTCATGCAAATAGGCGAAATTCAACCCCCATCAGAAAGTAGGGGTGCTGATCAAGGTGCATGGCACCTAACAGGTCATGGGAACTTTACTGTGCAGTCTACTTACAAGCTACTAGCAAGGGATGATTGGGATGAAAGGAACGCTCGATGGAAGTTAGCTTGGAAATGGCCAGGGGCACAACGAGTGCGTACCTTCCTCTGGCTTGCACTGAACGAGAAGCTGTTCACGAACAAGGAGCGTTTTCGGAGACATATGACTTCCTCTCCCTTTTGTGGCTTATGTAGGGGAGAAACAAAAGATCTTGATCATGTCCTTAGGCGATGCCCGCTGGCTACGTCTTGTTGGAAGCTCATAATACCTCTGCACCTCCAAGAGCAGTTCTTCGGGGGCCCTTTTGATCACTCGTTCCAAGCCCACTTAAAACTTAGTGATTCGAGCTCACCTTGGTGCATCACCTTTGGGCTGTTATGTTGGAGACTCTGGGATGCGAGGAACAGACGTTTGTTTTGCCAAGAAGATACTAAAGCGCATAGGCTAGTTAACGAAGTCCTTTCCCTGAGCGAGCACACGGCCAAAGCCAACGTAGGACTAGAGATGATGATTTCGCTTTAAGCGCCTCTCGCTTTTTTGCTGCGTGAAACTTTGTCTGTATTTTTCTGTTGTTTTTAGTTTCTCTCTCCTGTACCTTTTCGCATCATTAATAATACTCCCTTTTCATTCAAAAAAAGGCATCTTGTGTTGTTAGATCCACGGTTGGCTACTGTGTTAATTTCTTAAAATGTCTTCTGTCTGGGTTGCAAAATAATTATTGGAAAATTTTTGTTGGAACAAGAATGTGTGAATTGTAAACGAAAACTTTTAAATATCAACTTAGTAACTTTTAACCCTATAACAATGGGTCTTGCTATGATTAAATCTCACTTCTAGAAAGAAAAATTTTTTATACCGTCTAATTTACACCCTTTATTATGGCAAACAGGCAAAGGAGTAAAAAATGTGATTGGTGACATTTTTGTAAATATTGATAGATTTTCAAACTAGTTTCGTGTACAGCTGGTTTAAAATATATTTTTTATACTGGTTATTTGTACAATAGGGCGCATTAAAATTTTTTTTAAAAAAATAATGTTTATAAGCTTTTAAATTGGTTCTGTGACAACCGTTCTTTTAAAGATTAACCATGATAGAAAAGAAGAAACCTTAAAATTATAAAATCACTATCATGGTTAAAAGAAATAAACTTATATTACAAGTAATATCAATCATTAACTTGGACCTTAAACTTTTAAAGTCCAGAAATATCATTCAACCACTAGCCCAAACCAAACTCATACTTTCAAACATACGAACTAATAAATCATTTTAATATAAACTATGGAATCTATTAGCCAAAAGTCAACACTGTAAAAGAGTATTACATACAGAGTCTTAACAGTATCTGGCTTTCTAAATTGCCTTTGCATGTGAGATAGTAGTGATTAAAAGTATTAAATTACAACATTAGAGTATATGAGTCCTATGTGGCAATATATAATAAATCAGCACATAAAACAAAAGCAGGAAGGCTATACAAGTTATAACAGTATACTATGCTTCCGAAACCTTTCCTAATGGACCATCACCTAAGCTATCACCTGAAAATAGTAAAAACCATGGGGTGAGACAAAAACCTTAGTAACCAATTTTCCAACTCATCATACATATTAACATGTACTCGTGAGGTGTCAAGTGGCATAGTTTTAAATTCTGAGGAATATAATACCTATTTGTCATCACGATTGAAATCACTCATAAGCATGTTTTACGTAAATCGAGACAAAACTCTTCTCACATACTTATCTCGTATTCCATAAGTTACAATTGAAAAGCTGTTTATAAGCTATTTCAAATGGACCCATAGATATATTCGTAGAAATATAATTTCAATCATCCAAACCCTCACTATAGGGGCTAATACATAAGCCACATAAGTCTATCCTTCATTATGGGGGATCAATCAGACATATAAGCCTATCACTCACTCTAGGAGACGAATAAGAAGCTACAAATACCTATCCCTCACTACGGGGGATGAAGGAAGCCAACCAATATACACCAATAGCGGCCTTACCACGTGGTAGAACATGATTTAACTCAAAATCTAAATAACAACTAATCATTCACAATATAACAAGAAATGTCTCAATCTTTTCTCAGTATAATTCATAAGATATAAATCATATATTTTTCTAAACTTATCAATCACAAATCAAAAAATTTCACAAGACAATTTTCATAGCTCAAAAGGTATAACATTTTTATCAAGTTCCAAATAATATATCATTATTCTAAAATAGCAAAATATTCACAAACAATATATTAGCATATATAACAAGTGAAAAGTGGTTACCTCTCGTCAAAGCAATAAAAAGGATTACTGATAAAGCCTAAATTTTATATATTTTATCCCATATTAATTTAGGATTTAAATAATAATTTTGAGCTTAATTGGATTTTTATGCATTATTGAATTAATCGGTTGATTTTTGGATTTTTCATAAAAATTGAGATTTTGGATTAAAAATATAAATATTTTGTGATTTCCTTTTTTTTGACTTGGAATTAATTTTTTTCTATTTGTTTAGAAACAAGTCTCATATTTTTAGAAAGATTATTTTTAGAAAGTTTTGCAATTTCTGGCTTAACTTTTGTGCATATCTAATATTTAATTTTTGATTATTTTTGGATATAATCTATATTAATGGATGCACTTAAATTCTTGTAGGAAAACAAAGAGCATATAGGAAATCCAATGGTACAAGATTGTTTCTTGGGATTTAAGAGGACACTGAGGGACGCTAAGAAAGGGGACCACTAAGAGAATCTGGACTCCTAAGAGGACTAGCTTGAGGCTATAACTTGAGTTAAATTATGTAAGAACTTAAAGTTTACTTGTTGAATAGATCGTTTCGTTGGTAAAATAGATATACGTATACACTAATATTACATTGTCATATTAGAGTTAGAGCTTAAATTTGGATTTCATTAATTATAATAGGACATTGATTGAGCAATTAATAGAATTAAAGACTTATTTTTGAATTGATGAGAAAGCTTTTACAAATACTGTGTCAATCATAAACCAGCACTTATATTTATTAAGAACATTTATGAGATGGGGTAAATTGAATGTTAAAAAATACAGAAGGATAACTAATCATTGCTCCCATTTTATCCTTGAAACCCAACAATAGTGTGTTTATATTAATTTCTAAGTTTAAAATTATTTTTCTACACTCTTAATATTTTTGTCCCTTAAATTAGGTGAAAGCGTAATAATTAATAATTGATGTGATAAGTTTTCATAGAGATAATACTTCACTCACCACTTTATTATTTACCATGAACTATGCACTTGCCTTACCAACAATGCTTGACTATCAAATAAGAAAATATCATTTCAAACCATTCCTAAACAGTTTCTTAGTGTTCTTAGTGTCAATAGCCTACTAAATTCAGGCTTAAGCTTCTAACCTTAAAATTAGGGATGTGACAATTTGATCACGTATCGAGCTCATTAGGAATGTGACTGAATCTTTTAAAAGTAGATTTGTCAATTGTAATTTATAAAATATGAGGTAAGTATGAGGAAAAAAAATTGTACCAACTTATATAAAAATACTTATAAATATTCATCACAAGTAAATCTAAACATGCCCTTCTTTTTTGGCCAAAAAATGATTTTCTAAAGCAATAGTTGCCCAATTCTTTGGACTCCATAAGCTTCCGAGACACATTTTTATCATGATATTAAAAATCATACCGATCATTAAACCAATCAAAATATTAGCTTAAGGGTCAATAGTCAAATCATGGTTGAACTATGATAAATTAATAGTAATTAAACTATTGCATTTTTAATTCCAAATTAATTATTTGAGATCAAAATAGAAAGATCACATATGAGGACCACTAAAATGGAGTATTAATATATAATCATTGGTCTCATATTATAATACTCCGAATTTTCTAATTGAGCAAAAACAAAAAAAATTATGAAAATTATTTAAAGCCTAAGTAAAATGGAAAAAATTATAGAATATGAATTGTGAGGGGTTATAAATTTTATGGAAAAGTTTATTTCTCAAAAAATGATGTAAATAATTTTTTAAACTTAATTTTGAGAGTTAAAAGAAACTATTTTCTTAAAAATTCAAGTAAAATAGTTAGATGTTTATATTTGAACTAAAAAATTTAGGATAACTATTTTATGAGGTAAAGTAGCTAAGTGAGGCATAAAATCTTTAAAGTGAATTAAGGATTAATTTTTTGGAACTAAGGACTATTTTAAAAAAAAATTCAAGAAAAAAAGTTTGAAGTTACATTTTGATCCAAAAATTTTAAAAGAATTATTTTATGGTCTAAAAAAGCTAGTGAAGGGAGGAAAGTTATTAAAACTATCAATGATTAAATTCTGGAATTATTTCATTATTGTAAGCAAATGGTAAGCAAGGCACATATTGGTAATTTCATTTTCTCTCACCCGCTAAATCCATCTGATTCACTCTTTCCCTTCCCACTTTCATTTCTGTGCGACGCTGACAGAAAAGCGGGAGAGCTGAGAGAGTTGGAAGGAGAGGAAGAAGAACAAAGAAGGCGAAGAGGTTGAGTGGGAGCCGATTACTTACATGCGAGGTTGGATTTGGATCAAGGTAAGCCTTCTAATCATCCTCCTATCATTCTTCTTCCATTCAATGCATTTTGGAAGAGATTATGATGGTTTAAATTTCTGGGTCATGGATGAAAGTTAGTATCTAGCTGGAATAAAGGTAGTAAAGTGGAGATAGAGGCTTGATTTAGTAAGCTATGGGGTTGCGTGGGCTCCCCCCCCCCCCCCCCCGGGGCAGGGGGGCCGGGGTTCATGGCTGTGCCGAAACAGAGCTTGTGCTTTCTGGTTTATGGGGTATCCATCAGGTTCAGTGGGAGAGAAGTTTTAAGAATCAAGTTGCTGAAATTTTAAAGGGAAGAAGGAAGTTACACACACACACACACATGTATGCATGCACTTAGTGTGTAGTGTTGGTGTGAATGGCGTTAGATATATAGAAATGAGGAAGAAAGGAAACTATTGCACGTTCTTCAAAATTTAATTGCTAATTGAAACTAGAAGGACTAGGAAAAAATTAATGTTTGAAGCTTTGAAAAGAAACAAAAATTCATATAGATTAGAATAGTAGGTTGAGTTTAATGATATATTACATAGTAATAAAGTGTTCAAGTCTATAAAAGTAGTGGCAGCAGTAATGGGAAGCTTTAGAGATTACAATGATAATTTGAGAAAGCTATATGAAGGAAGGAAGATAAATGCTTATTGGTTTTGAGGTTTTGTGATTTTTAAGAGGGAAATGTTTACTGTTATAGTGTTTAGGAATGAAAGCATAATTATCTACCCACTCAAAGTGGTAGAAGTCCATTTATAGTATTTAGTAACATTAGGATCATAATATAACAATTTTCACTACTTTCTCGATTCGGCCAAACCGTTTTAGAAGAGATTGAAATTGCTTTGGTTTATTTTGCTTTCTCCAATGGATGTATAAGATGAAATTGTGCTGGGTAGTGACAAAAGAATTTATAAATTGGAGATAAGGGTACGGGAGCAAAGCTAAAAATTAGATTGATGAAATTGCCTCGTCATTGATTATGCCAAGGTAATTATATGTATATATATAATATCGGATTTGATATTTGCTTAAGCCCATTAAAGATGCAAACAAGAAAGGATTCTGGAGAAGGTAAATTGGAGGAAAGGTCAGTAGGTAATATAACTCTTTCTCTCATATGCTTATGTAATAATTCTGCATGTCTGGTTGTGCTCCAATGCCCATATTCTTTAATGAATATATGGTAGTTTTGATCACAAGAATTGTGTGCTTGATTATGAATGGTGATTTTGATTGCCAAAGTTATGTGCTCAATTGCGAATGGTGGATTTGATTATGGGAGCATTCTGCTTGATTATGAATGGTGGTTTTGATTATGGGGAGTGTATGCTCGATTATGAATGATAGTTTTGATTACAAGAGTTGTGTGATCTCAATTATGAATGGTGATAGCTTGCAATTTGTGTGAATACTGAAATTGTGTGTTTCCTGAAATTCGTATTCGGTGTGAATAGGAGCACTTTGTTCTCTCAAACTTGTATTCTGTGTGAATACTAAAACTGTGTGATTCATGATGAACTGTATATACTGTGTGAATCTTGCTGGATATATTTAATATGCTAAATACTTATTATATGGCTTATTTTGCATGCTTTGTGAACTTGTATATGTGTATAATAGACTGTTGTTACTACTATGATTCTTAGAATCTCACCCCTTTCCTTCCATGACATACAGCAAAAGAAAGTGGCTTTAAAGGCAAGAGTGTGGTGATTGTGGGAAATTGAGAAGGTTGGATGGCGAACTGATTGGTACGGCTGGTCATCAATTTATGCTTTGTAGTTTGAACTTATAATTTTTGATTAGCCAAAAATGGCTACCACTCAATGCATATAAATATGTAGATATGTAATTATATGAATCTATGGAATGTAAATTCCTCTATAAAGAGGAAGTTATGGTTCTTGAAATTGACAAATGAGTGCCATCTGCTTTGATGGCCAGGTGGGGGAAGATTAGTAGTGTTATCAACTTACTATACTATCAAACAAAGTAGTTAAGAGCAAGTGCATATATCGTGCTCGTAAACAAATGAATAATGAATAACGATTGTGGTGATAGGTAAATCAATCAGTTAGCTAAGAAAGACTTTATTATTGTTAAAGACAGGCTTTCGTAATAACTATGTTAGATTAGGTGAAAAGGGTTAAATTGGGTGTTTGAAACATTGAACACGTATTTTCGAAATAGTTTTAAAAAGTCTTAAATTATTCAGAAAATCCCATTCTTTATACAGATCGAACCTTGTGTATGAGATATGTTTACATGAAAATTTATGGAAGAGTGTTATATTCTCAGGATTAAACCTGACTTGGTGGTTCAAAGTTATTGTAAATGGACTCAGGTGGCATAGAAAATATAAGGTGTTACACATTTTATCTTTGAAATTCAAGAGTAATTTGTTCTTATTAATTTCTAAGTTGACATGTGGTTTTCTTCACTCTTAATATATGTGGCCTCAAATTAGGTGAAAGCATTATAATCATTACTTGATATAACAAATTGTCGTAAAAATGATGTTTTTCTCATCACTATTATTTATCATGAACATACACTTGCATTACCAATAATGCTTAACCATCCAGATAAGAAAATATCATTTCAAACCATTCCTAGACAAACATGGCCTACTAAATTCAGACTTGAGCTTCTAGCCTGAAAAATCAAAATTAGTGATAAGACAGGACCGCACTTCTTTTTTGGAGGGGGGAAAAAAAGATTTGCTTCAAAGCAATAATTTCCGATTCTACAAACTTCATAAGGTTCCTAGCCACATTTTTTATTGAACCATTAAAGACCATATCAGTGATTAAACCAATCAAAATATTCATGGTCAATAGTAAAATTATGGTTGAACTATGATTAAACTAATAGTAATTAAACTATTGTATTTTTAATTCCAAAGTAATTATTTGAGATGAAAAATAGAGAGATCACATAGGAGGACCACTAAAATATAGGATTGATGCAAAAGTCAAACAAAATGATGAGCTAATTACGTTGGAGATCCTAAGTCCTTTCTTGACATTAAATTTCCTAATCAAATTACCATATTGCTTATTATTTAAAATTGCACTAGGGATCATGACTAAAAACTTTAATCATGACTAATGGCGAATGACACGTGGATTATCAGCAAAAGGAGGCAGAGATTATGGGTTTTCGAAGGCTGTGAAGGGCAACTATTTGCCTGTTCTTCTTCGCAGATGAAACATCCCCAAAAGGCAAGTTAATTAGAAATATGTAAAGACGACCTTTTCCTTACAAGGAAGAGAAAGACCCATATTTCACCTATCTTATGCTAATATTAACATAAACTAAGCATTGTTCTTCACAGCCATCTTCTCACTGACAAGGCAACTTTTGCCCCCGCTGCTGCCTGCTGACTCCAACTGAGACAGATACCACTCTTGAACTTGTTACTCCAGTGACTTGGAATAGTCGTAGTCATTTAGTTGCCAAGGATTTGACAAATTATTCACTGATTTTTTTCCTTAGTCGTTTAAGCTTCTAATTCATTGATAAATTTTTCTGTAAGTGGACCATTTTCTGTGACATTTTGTGAGATTTCTGCAACCCACGCAATGACAATTGATGGGTGCTTAATTAGACGCCAAAGACTATTGAATCAAGTTGAAGCATTTTTTTTTCTTGCTCAAATTCTGACACGTGTTTCTGCATCTGTGATTTTCTCAAATTTCTCTGCCCCACATGACTTGAATGGAAGTTCCTAGTGAAAGTTCAGTAGTCACAGGAAAAATAATATTAAAGAAAAGAAAAGGAACAAGGAAAGGAAAAAAACTATTAGCCAAAAAAGGAATTTCGGTTACTATCATCCTTCCTTTCAAAAGAAAAAAGTGTTCTTGTCTCTTTTTTTTTTTTCCTTATTAATATTTAAAGAGGTGAAAACCCATTAATATCTCAGAATCTTAAATTCCAAAATTAAAAAAATAAATTAAAAGGTCAACACTAAATCATTAATTAAATGATTGATCGTCATTAATAAACTAATTAAAACTAAGCTACTGAATTATGGGCCACCCATCATAGTTTTTTTTGTTGTTGATAAAACTGGAAACAAAAATACTAGATAAAACTCAGTCCCCTGGGTCAGAGGTCCTGATACGAGACACTGAGTCCAAGTGAAGAAGAAGCAGAGCCGTGCTTCCTCCAAGGGCTCTCTTGGCGAGGGTGTCTGCTACCGTGTTTTGCTTACGTTGGATATAGCAAAGCTCCACTCTCCAATCACGTTTAATCATCTCCAAAGCTTCCCTAGGCAACATGAAGTCTCCATGCAAATCTGGGGGTTCATTATGCAGCAGATTCAGAGCTTCCTTTGAGTCGCTTCGAAGGAGAATATTCCTAAAGCCATTGTCCCAAGCTCTTTTGAGACCCATTAGACATGCCCATAGCTCAGCAGTTAGTGCATCCCCTGCTTCAAGTTTCAGTTGAAATCCTCCGATGATATTTCTATTGGAATCCTTAATGATACCACCGCAAGCCGCAACCATACTGAGCCAGGAAAAGGCTCCGTCAACTTCAACCCAGCTGTTGAACTCCATTTCTGGGGGTGTGTGGGCGTTCATTGGCGTCGTATTTGGGGACAGAGTGGTTCCATTAAGCTTCCTTTGGGTTGCAGTGGTGCTGTTCAGGATTGCCGACGCTCTCGCGTAAATACTTGTGGCAGCCGAGGTTGTGTTATGATGGAGACAATCATTGCGATCTTGCCATATCAGCCAGCAAATGACCACGAAGAGCCCTTTCCAGTAGCATGTCTCTTTACTTACTGGTTTTGACATGTTGAGCTGAAGCCAGTTGGAGAGATTAGTCGAGAAGAAGCGAGTACGAAATGAGGGAGCAATAAGCGCCTCCCAAACGTTCCTGACAGTACTGCAGTCCGAAGGGCGTGAAGGCTATCCTCCAAGTTTAAGTTGCATCTCTCACACATGCCCGAAGGGTGTATGCTGCGTCTGAACTTCATATGGTTTGTTATTGTTAGAAATAATATTTTAGTTGTATATTAGCTGGCATATTTGAATCAAGTTGTTTCAGTTGTAACCGTCAGATTAGTTAGCGTAGTAACACGTGTACAAGCCTGATGGCTATATAAAGCTGTAATTTACACATTAATAAATCATCACATTCAGATTCTTTATATGGTATCCAGAGCCACAGAACGATCCATGGCTTCTCCGTCTTCGCTTCCAATCGTTTCTTCCTCTGATTCAGTTGTTGCCTTCTCTCATTCCATTTCGGTCAAGCTTGATGATTCCAACTTTCTCATCCGGCGGCAACAAGTTCTTAGTGCGGTGAAAGGATATGCTCTCGAATCATTTCTTGATTCATCAATTGCTCCGCCTGAGCAATTTGAACTTCATGATGATCAGTGTGTTGCATTTACCTTTGAATATACAAGGTGGATGCGTCAGGATCAACTTCTCATGTCCTGGCTGCTTTCTTCCATGTCTGATTCGGTCCTCACTCGTACTATTGGATGTGAGACTACTGCTCAGATTTGGGATAGAATCAGCATCTTTTTTGCTTCACAGACCAAAGCTAAGGTGAAGCAGCTCAAAACGACTCTGAAGAATACGAAGAAAGAGAATTCGTCTATGAATGAATATCTCTTAAAGGTTAAGGCTAGCATTGATGCTGTAGCTGCAATCAGCTCGTCGGTGTCTCTTTCTGATCAATTGGAGTTCATCTTCGATGGTCTCTCTGAGGATTATGATCCTTTCATAACCTCAATCTCCACCAGGCTGGAGCCCTACACTGTAGCTGAAATCGAAGCACTACTCATGGCACAAGAGGCTCGCATTGAAAAGAATCGCCGCTCTGTACTGGCGGTCTCTCCTATTATGGCAAATATTGCTCAAAACCGTGCTCCTTAACAAAGTCGTGGTGGTCGTAATCGCGGTCGACGAGGAGGAAGGCATGGTGGTCGTGGCAATAACAACAACTCTACTAAGTCAAAGGTGATCTGTCAGCTTTGTGGCAAGACAGGGCACATTGTTTCTTCGTGCTAGTACAGGTTTGATGAATCTTTCCAAGGTCTTTCTATTTCTGATTCGTCTTCTTCCACGGTACCTGCTAAACAGTCTGCTCTCATTGCTACTTCTGACACTGTTGCTGATCCATCCTGGTATTTTGACTCTGGAGCAACGAGTCATCTTACTCATGATCCGACTTCTCTAGCTGAATCTTCAAAGTATACTGGACCGGAGCAAGTCCACGTTGGTGATGGTCCAGGTTTGGCTATCAAATCTGTTGGCACCTTTGTTATTTCCAATACTTCTCCTTCTCTTAAACTGAATAACATTCTTCATGTGCCACGAATCATTAAGAATTTAATTTCTGTCTACAAGTTCTGTTATGATAACAAAGTCTCGGTTGAATTTGATGAACGACAGTGTCGCGTCAGGGATCCTAAAACTAACCGAATTCCCTATCAGTGCAATGTCAGAAATGGGATGTACCCTGCGTTGGACCTCAAGTTCAAGCCTCATTCTGAAGCTTGTTTCTCTGCTGTAGTTTCAAATACAAGCTGTTCTATTGACGCTTCTTGTAATTCCTTTCTGCTTTGGCACAATAGACTTGGACATCCGTCCTCCTTGGTTGTTTCCTCTGTTATGAAGAATTGTAAAGTGCCTCTCAATAAGATTGCTACTTCTGATTTCTGTAGAGCTTGTATACTTGGGAAATCACATAAGCAACCCTTTCCCTATTCCGATACTGTGTATGCTGCACATTTTGATATGATATATTCTGATATTTGGGGACTTTCCCCTGTTAAAACTCGTGATGGTTATCTCTACTATATTCATTTTACTGATGCTCGAACCAGATATACATGGATCTATCCTCTGAAACTTAAATCAGATGCCTTTGCTGTGTTTCAGCAATTTGTTGCCTTTGTTTCAACTCAATTTAATACTACCATTAAGATTTTTCAATCAGATGGTGGTGGTAAATATCATCGGTTCACCAAATTTCTTACTGATCGTGGCACAATCCATAGACAAAGCTGTCCTCATGTTCATGAGCAGAATGGTGCCGCTGAGCGCAAACACCGACATATTACTGAAGTTGGTCTTACGCTACTGGCTCAAGCTTCTCTGCCTCTCTCTTACTAGTATGATGCTTTTGGAATGGCAGTATCTCTTATTAATATTCTTCCCTCTTCAGTTCTTCAAGGGAAAACGCCCTATAAAACTTTATATTCCAGGGCACCTGATTATAGCAGACTTAGAGCCTTTGGTTGCTCTTGTTTTCCATTAACTCAACCATATAATCTTCACAAGTTTGACTATAAGTCTTCTGATTGTGTTTACCTTGGACCTAGTTCTACACATAAAGGCTACAAGTGCCTATCATCTTCTAGCAGAATTTATATTGCTCGGGATGTTGTTTTTAATGAAACCTCTTTTCCCTACCCTAGTCTTTTTCTCACAAATACCAAATCTATTGTTTCTTCACCTACTACCTTTACTTCTGTTGCCCCATGCATTGTTCCTGTACACTTACCTACCTCTCCACCCTTAACTTCACGTCATACTCTTTCACAGCAGTCTTCACCTCAACCTCAACCTTCATCAACCTTTACTACACCTCAATCTTCAGCTTCCACACTACCTTCACCTTCTCCTCATCCTAGTCCTTCCCAACCTCTATCTCAGTCTCCCTCCTCACCATCTTCTTCTTCCCAGTCTTCTCCTTCTCCACCTCCTAAATCTTCTCATCCCATGATCACACGATCAAAAACTGGAAACTTAAAACCCAGAGTTTTTGCTGCTACTGTTACTTCTGAACCAGATTCTATCTCTGCTGCCCTTCAATCTTCCCATTGGCGAACAGCAATGGAAGAAGAGTTCACTGCTCTACAAAGAAATAAGACTTGGTCACTTGTACCTTTACCTGCTGGGCGACAAGCTATAGGATGTAAATGGGTCTTCAGAACCAAAGTCAATCCTGTCAATTCTTCTCTCAAGTATAAAGCACGTCTGGTTGCTAAAGGATTTCATCAGTAAGAAGGGTATGACTTTCATGAAACCTTTAGTCCAGTTATTCGACCTATCACTATTCGTATAGTGTTAAGTATTGCATTGTCTCAAAATTGACACATTCATCAAATTGATGTGAATAATGCATTCTTAAATGGCTATTTGAAGGAGGAAGTATATATGGTTCAGCCTCCAGGCTTTGAAAGCAGAGATAAAACTTTGGTTTGCAAGTTAAATAAGGCTCTTTATGGTCTTAAACAAGCTCCAAGGGCTTGGTTTGAAAGGCTTGGTAGTGCTCTTATGAAATATGGTTTTCAAGCTAGTAGATGTGATCCATCACTTTTCATTCGCTCTACTTCCAGTGAATTATTATTTGTTCTGGTCTATGTTGATGACATTATTATCACTGGTTCTTCTAAGACCAATATTATGACTCTTATTGCTAATTTGGATCATGAGTTCTCACTCAAGGATCTTGGCCCGTTGAGTTTTTTTCTGGGTATAGAAGTTAAGAGGTATAAAGATGGCTCTCTTCACTTGGTTCAGACCAAGTACCTTAAAGATATTCTGTCTCGAGCTGGTATGGTCAATGAGAAAGGAGTAGTTACTCCTATGATAGTGGGTCTCAAGCTTTTCAAACACGGATCAGATGTTATGATTAATCCATAGCTTTATCGATCTATTGTAGGAGCTCTTCAGTATGCAACGATCACTAGACCAGAAATAAGTTTTGCAGTCAACAAGGTATGCCAGTTTATGCAGAATCCACTCATAAGCCACTGGAAAGCAGTGAAACGTATCCTACGGTACATAGCAGGTACATTAACTCATGGCATAGTTCTTCGGCCTTGCACCAGTCGAGTGATTACAGCATATTGTGATGCTGACTGGGCCTCTGATTGTAATGGTAGATGCAGTACTACAGGGTTTTGTATCTATTTTGGTACTAATCTAGTTGTCTGGTCATCTAAGAAGCAGGCTACCGTGGCACGATCAAGTACAGAGGCCGAATATAGAAGTATGGCCTCCACTGTTACTGAAGTATTATGGATAAAGTCTCTACTTCAAGAGTTACGTGCTGCACTTTCTGGACCTGCACGAGTGCTGTGTGATAATCTCAGTACTGTAATGATGACAGCAAATCCAATCTTGCACGCTCGGACAAAACATATTGAGTTAGATCTTCATTTTGTAAGGGAGAAAGCAATAAAGAAAGAATTTATTGTGCAGCATATTCCTAGCCAAGATCAAGTTGCAGACGGGATGACAAAGGCTCTGTCTCAAAGCACATTCCTAGATTTTAAAAGATATCTATGTATATCAGATGATTCAAATGATATATCAAGTAGCTCAAAGGGGTAGTTTGAATTGAGGGAAGATGTTAGAAATAATATTTTAGCTGTATATTAGCTGGCATATTTGAATCAAGTTGTTTCAGTTGTAACCGTCAGATTAGTTAGTGTAGTAACACGTGTATAAGCCTGATGGCTATATAAAGCTGTAATTTACACATTAACAAATCATCACATTCAGATTCTTTATAGTTATAAGACGGTCACGCATCATTAACCAAGCGAAACTCCTGCAACGTTGTCGGATTTTGAGTTTCCAAATGCTCAACCATCCAAGTGGGTGGGTCACGCTGTTCTGGTCTAGAGAATGATAGGCCGACTTGATTGTGAAGGAGCCGTGCTTTTCCCATTTCCATCTCACCCTGGTGTTACCGTCTCTATCCTGGACTTGCTGGATACCGTCTTCAACCTGTTTCCAATTTCGTTTGATGCCATTCCATGTGTTTGACCCCGGTTTGGAGATGTTGATCTTTGGCAGGAGGTCATCACCACAATCATACTTAGCTCTAATGACCCGAGTCAAAAGAGAACTTCGATTATTGACTAAGCCCCAACCAAGCTTCATCCTGAATGCCCGGTTTTGCTGTTTCAAGTGTTTCATTCAGAGACCCCCATGTTTCATTGCATACCTTATCCCAAGCTATGAGGTGCATCCTTTTTTTTCTTTCGTGGACCCCCAAAGGAAGTTGCGTGCTTGCTTCTCAATATCATTACACGTAGAGATAGGAATATTGGCGGTTTACATGGTGTAGGAGGGCATTGTAGCGACTACTGATTTGATAAGAGTGCCTCTGCCCGCCAATGAAATCTGAGTCGCATTCCAAGAGTTTAACCTGGTACGGACTTTGTCAAGGACAAACTAGTGGGTTTCTGAGGTGACTCTTTCATGATGTAACGGGACACTTAGGTACTTCCCAAGGTTGACAGTGCGAGAGAAACCGAAGGCTCCACTCAGTTGGGTGGCTCTTGTGTGATTAACATTGCGCGAGAAGAAGACTTTTGTTTTACTTAGGTTGACTCTTTGTCCTGAGGCGTCACAGAATTTGCTGAGGCGGCTGTTTATCACCTCCACTTGCTCCATGCTTGCTTCTGCAAACAACATCAAATCATGAGCAAAAAATAAATGAGAGATTGGGGGCCGTTCTTACCAAGTTTTATTGGTTTCCAACGTTTGGCATCCACCTCCACTTGTATGGAGTGTGCTAGTTTCTCCATGCGTATGATAAATAGATATGGCGAAAGGGGGTGGCCTTGCTCAGGGGTAAAGTTGTTAGCCTTCCTTCCTTCCCACATAATATTTGCATTGAGGAGGAGGAAATACAAGCTTTAATGATGTCTGTCACTCTCTTGGGGAATTGTAGTTCATTTAGGCATTCCGTAACAAAATCCCATCTAACCCAGTCGTACGCCTTCTCCAGATCAATTTTGAGGGCAATAAAGCCCCGCTTCTTATGCATGCTTCTCATGGAGTGTATAATTTCCTGGGCTACAATAATGTTCTCTGAGCTAGTACGGCCTGGGACAAAGCTACATTGATTCGGTGAGATGACTTGCGAGAGGAAACATTTAATTCTATTAGATATAATCTTGGTAATGGTTTTGTAAATTGCATTGCATAGGCTAATAGGTTGAAAATCATTTGTAAATTCGAGAGACTCCCTTTTCGGAATAAGGACGAGGTAAGTGTGGTTGATCTTTTCAATGTTAGCAAGCTCTTCAAAAGCGTCCTTAACAGTGTTGAAGACTGACACTCCTATGGTATCTCATTGGCTTTTGAAGAAGAGAGCGTTAAGACCATCCAGACCTGGAGATTTAAGCGCCCCATACTAAATATAGCTCTTTTAACTTCCTCATTAGATATCGATCGAGATAGATCCTCCAAGCCTGTCCTTCTTAACCGAGGATAGGAATAGCCGCTATGCAGAGGAGAGAGGCCGTGATTATCCCGCTTGAAGAGATTAACGAAGTAGTTTGTAGCCAGGTTCTTGATTTGTGGCGTGTCATCGATCCATTCCTGTTGCTCATTTTTTATGGCAAGGATTCTATTTCTACATTGTCTCCCATTGACCCGCGCATAGTTGATCAAAGTAAAAGTAAACCATCAAAGTTTTTTGTGTGCGTGTCTGTTGCCAAGTAGTACTCTAATCTTTACTACAACCTTCAAATAACTAATTTATAGATAATAAACAATCAATTATCAATTATCAATCATCAACATCAATATCAATATCAATATATCTACAAAAGTAGAACAGTTAGCAGTCCAACTAGTGGCACGTGTCCAATTGCACTAAATAATAATAATAATAATAATAATAATAATAATAATAATAATAATAATAATAATAATAATAATACAGTTAGAAATTTGACATGTGCAACTGAAATATTAGTAGACTTACATTTTGTTAGAGAACAAAATATTAGTAGATTATTACTAACTACTAAATTATTGCTAAATATAAATTATTATTATTATTATTATTATTATTATTATTATTATTATTATTATTATGTAGTTAGAAATTTGAAATGTGCAAGTGAAATATTAGCAGACCCACATTCGGTTATAGATGACCAAAAATTAGTAGATTATTATGATATAATAATAATAATAGCAATCTAAAGATTGGATATACCCTAATTGAAGACATGGAAGCAAAATATTGACAAATAGTAATAAACATTTTAAGCTATTGAACAGGCCCAACTTAATTTGAAACAGTCAAATTTTTGTTTCATATTATTATTAAAATAAATAATTATTATAGTTAATATCAACCAATCATCAATCATCAATATCAATATATCTATAAAATTAAACCAGTCAGCAGTCCAACTAGTGACACGCGTTCGCATTCAGTGCTCAGCACACTGCTGAGCATCAAGTGCTCATCAGTGGAATAGCGTTGTTTATGTAAATGAAGATGACGTCATAATCTACATGATAAGGATTGGCCCATTTCACTCTCTGTTTCTCATCTTTATCCCTCTTTCTCATTCCTCTTTCTTCATTCCCCTCTCTGTCTCTCCCTCTCAAAGCATTCAACTGTTGAGCATCGATTGTGAACGCTACCGAATGTGAAAGTGAAGATTCATCCCTTCTTTGTGAAGACAGTGCACGGCGGCTTCTTCCTAATGGATTATCATTTTTGTGATTTCGTGAGACTACAATTCGCTCTTTCATTTCTTGCATCACTTGTGTTTGCTCTGAGTGAATAATCAACTCTGATTTCTATTACTTTTCATATCTTCGTCTGAGTTTTTAGATCCTCCACTTCGCTTTCCGTTTAATATTCCTTTCAATTAATGAAAGCTGAATGCCAACAATTGGCTCTTCAGCAACTATGACCGCTTATTCGACTTCCTTCATAGATTTGTTAAAGATGACTATGGGTATGATGGATTTGTGTGACAAGATAATTCTGAATTGATTCTCAGTTTTGGTTTGATTCTATTTCATGTTATGTAGGTTGAAACCTCAAAATTTTTTTTATTAAGGGAGGCTTAATAGGATTAGTTGTTGGGATTCTTGAACTGTCTATTGAAGCAAGTTGGCATCATGAGGTGAGGAGATAAATGAAACAACCCTTTTTATAGATGCCAACCCTTTTTTTTGTTCTTTCATCTGATTTTGTTGTTTTGAGATTGCAGTTTGGACTCCTTCCCCGATAAAGTAACTCTAAAATCTCTTATAGTTAATAAAAGGTGCTAGGAGTAGGAAAAATGATAATTTTAGCAAAGTTAACAGTGAGAATAACTAAGCAGAAATAATGAGTTTATATTGAAGAAGCAGTAAGCAACTTCATAAATGTAATCTGAGAGAGGAAGAGAAATGATCAAAATGATGCTAAAGAGAAGAGAGAAAATTTCCTATGTACAATTTGGCTAATCATACTAAAATCAAGATTTTGTGTTTTGTTGCCCCTTTTCCCCAATTTATATCAAATAGACAATAGATATTAAATGGTGTAGGGGCTGAATAGTATCATCTCAATGTGCGTATAACTGTTTTGCATTTATCCACTAATGTTATTAGGCATCACTTTGATTTGTTTTGGTGATTCACTTATTTTAATTTATCTGAATTATAGCCAGCAAATAACCATCATGATGGGGCTAATGAACTGATTGACTAAAGGTATATGGTTTATGAATGATTACTTATAAAAATAATGAGCCACGAACAAAGTTGCAATATGTGTTCTCATGGCTTATGCCCTTCATTTTCCTCTATATATATAGGGGAAGAATTTGACAAGAAAAGGTTCCATTATAGCCACTCCACTAGTAACTCCTATATCATAGCTAAAGAGAAGACCTCCCATAACAGCCACAAAGCAAGTGAGTAACACAAAAACTGTGACTTTTCCCTCATAATCTGGCACTATTTTTTTTTTTTTTGCCTTTTGCTTACTCTGTGATCAATGAGCCTTGTTTGTTATGTATATGACTTGAAACAAAGACAAAATATATAGCCTTTTCCGCATGTAATCATGGAGTTGCCTGAAAAGGTCTTTTCCTTTCCTGTCTTTATCTATTGTCAGACTGCTTTGGTTTTCCTTTATTGTGAATTAGAATCTTTGACTGTTATTAGGGAGCTATTCAATATGTTGATGCCAACTGCTTTTGCTCTTCCAGGGCCCAAAGAATTTGTAGCTCTCTGGAGTTGCCTTGGTCATTGGCGAGTGAGTTTCATTTTAATCCTTCAACTATTTGCTTCAGATAAATTATTGTGTTCTTGTGTTGTTACCTTGAGTTATTTGTTATTAACTGTTTTTGTTGTGGTGGTGGTGTATGGACATGGACTAAATTGTTTATTTGTAAATCTCAATATAAAGTATACAATCTACATTCACCTTTGACTAGCCTCCATCTAAGAGCATCCAAGCCTAAGTTTACTGAATGTTGTCCGCTTTCCTTCCAACTTGTGTAATCTAATTAGCATTTATCATCATAAGGCAATATGGTAGCATGTTAATAGCCACAGTTCATGTCTATAGTCACATCAGAAGTGAGTAATGTGCAGGCTTTCAACAATGCTCTATAAGTGAACAACTAAATCTCTATGTGAAATATAAATTACTTTTATCATTGTGTATTTAAAGGCAAACAAAAAATGTTACAGGGGTAGATGATTGTTGTGAAGTTAAGCAATTTGCTTTAAAATGGATATACATATAGTTGTACATTGACCAAAAAATACAGCTGCAAGAATGAAAATTGTCCAATGAAGGATGGAAATTGATTTGCTATGTAATAGTTGCAGGGGTAGATGATTGTTGTGAAGTGGAGCAATGAAAGTGTCATCCTACAAAAATCATTCCATGCTCCAGGGGTGAACATAAACAGCATACAAAAAAATGTCCAAGAAGCTATGTAATGTTGGTGCATCCAACAGAAAGTAGCCAGCAAAATCTATCTTGTATGAAAAAGTAACTAGTTAGGTTTATATCATGTGATGGATGAGACAATCTTTGTATTTAGCAAGGAGATGTACTGGTGATTTAAATTGTATACAAAAATATTGAAATGAATAAAAGAATATTCTTCCTTTGACTACTTTGTGAATAATTTGCAGCAATGTCTATGACTTCAAGTGATGGGTTTTCTTTTTCTTCAGCTGCCTAGATTTCCAAATGTCAATGATTATGAGTTAATGGTATGATAACTACATTTAATTATTAGTAGTAACTAATTTATCGATTCTTATGATTAATAAACTTGTAAACGACAATGGTTGGGATGTGGGGAAAAACAGATTGAGTTGAAGATGATGGGTATGACAATGTTGAATCTTGCATTTGTGTAGGTTCTGTTAAAATTGTTATAGCCTGAGATGGCAAAGTCTCATGTGTTGGTGCATCTTTGTTTTTTCAATCTTTTCTTCTTTTCCTTGATGCTGAAGCCTCTTGAATGCCCTATAGAAAAAAAATATAAAACCAGTAACAATTTTTTCTTTTGTATAAATGTAAATTAAATAAAATTAATTACCTCTTGCTCTCTTGTAAGTCGTTTGTTAATCATTAATTTTTTTTCCTCCCAACCTTTCCATCACCGCTTTCTTTTTTTTCCTTCTCTCTTTTTGAATCCCTTAAGAATATTTTCTGACCCTCTCATTGGTGCTCTACTTAGGTTAAGAACATCTTCATTATTGTTCGGAATTTTATTTTCTATCTCAATGATGTATTTGTCAACAAACTCAAAACTTTCATGAGTCTTAGCCGCATTTGTTGCCAATCTTACCATCTTATACATTAAGTGTCTAATTCTTCTTGTGATTTCAAGTTTAGGATCTCTTTGTATCTCACTCCCCCTAACATCATACACAACACCACTCCTTGCTTCCCTGGTCCATCGCTTAATAATGTATTGCTCAGGCATAATTCTCACATCATTTGACTCATACACCTTCAATGCATGACAACACAATATCTTAGTGGTCTTAAACATTCCACAAGTGCAAGATATTTCATGTGTATTAGGTTTAAACTCAATTCTCCATTCCCCTTCTTCATCAATCATGTGGGCAATGTATATGTATAATGGTCCCTTTTCATCATGTTGAGTTAACATCACAGAGAATTGGAGATCCCATTGTGCTTGGAACAGGTCAAATGCACTGGGGGTATAAGTTAGCACAAGTTGACGCAATATAGGCATACTCTGATTGACCATCCTAGGAATTTTTTGCCAGGAATCAAACTCAAGTTTCAATTCCTTGTCTCGCTTCTCTGAAACAACTTTGTCAAAAGTGGTAAAGAATTCATTGATATCTAAATTTGGAGTTGTGCATCTTTTTACATCAGCATTCACACTTTCATTAAGCTGTATACTTCTCATGCCTAGCGTGCAAGCATTCTTTACATAGCACCAAGCCAATTTCTCCTTGATATTATACATGGAAGTCAACCATGGATTGTTGTGGACATCATAAGAATATATTAATTGGCTCCATGCTTCTTCAAACTTTTCTTCCTCTGAAATTTTAGACATGCATTTACAGAAGTCGGTCAAAAAATGTGACCCATCTTTCATTAAATTTCCAAGGTGTTTAATACCATTTTGCTTTAAATGCCAAGTGCATAAACAATGCTTTGTATCAGGAAGAATTTCACTCAAAGCTCTTGCCATTGCTTGATCTTGATTTGTAAACACAGTTTTAGGCTTTTTCTACATATGAGCTTCCAGGAAAGTTTCTAATAGCCACTTGAAAGACACAGTGGTCTCGTCATACAACAATGCTGCACCAAAAATGACTACACTTCTGTAATGATTAAAGCCAGAAAATATTGCAAGAGGTCGATGATCATGGTTTGTACAATATGTTGTATCTAGAGATAAAACCTCACCAAAAAGTGCATAATCTATCAACATTCTAGCATATGCCCAAAACACATTAGTAATTTCTTCTTCTGTGTCCACCTGATATTTATGGAAGAGTGCAGGATTCACTGCAAGCTGCTTTTGAAAATATTCAAACAGACATCTTACCTCTTCGTATTTCATACTTTTTTGCCTTCTAGATTGCAAATAGTTTTGCGACAACTTGAGTATATCCAAGATTTGCTTTGCCCCCGGCATATGTACTCATTAAATCAAATGTAGCCTTTTGTTAAAGTCCAGACTTTCTTGCTAGCTCAATTCCATAAGCATCAACTTCTGATAAGTTTCTTTGAGATGCTAACAAGTGTACAGTTTCTTGTGTGTGAAGGGGATGATTATGCTCTTCATCAAATTTAGTAATTTTATGGCTCTGATAAACAATAGATACTATCATTTTTGCCTTATAGTTAGTCCTTGTTTCTGCTCGGTACTTAGAAGAATATGTCTCCTGTTTACCTTCTTTTCGAATACCCTCTTTGGAACACACATATTTATATGTAATAAGTGAACCATCTTTTCTACTTTTTGTACCATTATACTTTCTAGCCCCAAAACAGTTCTTTTAGCATAATCTCGCCAAAATTTCCATGCTTCGTCCCAGCTTCCAAACTCTTTTCCTATTTTCGGTTTCAATTCATCCTCCATTGTAAAGTTCCTGTACACAACAAAATCCTTATATATTTAAAACATATCAGAACTTCTTTTTTTTTTTTTAAATAAATAGAAAAACTAAAATAATAATTTCATTTTTTCACATTGAACTCTAAATATCATATATACACAAACACACATATGCATCAAAATGGATTGTTAGTGTATTAATCCATACGGTTCAACATATCTGACAAATTCCTCCTCGGTGGACCACATAAATGGAATGTTCTACTTAAAAAAAAATGAATGTGTTTGTGAATTAAAATTGCACTAAATAAAAAACAATTCACAAGATTTTTTATGAACTGGGAAAAAAAACTTCACCTCTTTTGTCAGAATAAACTTCAACTCCAAATTAGTTTTCCCATATATATATATATATATATATTGTAATTAGACACCCAGAGCTTTTTGGCATATTCCAACATTCCAAATGGATGCTCTGTTTCGGTGAGCACATGCATGGTGGTCCCTTCAATATATATATATATATATATATAAAATATCAGATTTGGTTTTACTTTTTAGGCAAGATTCAATAGGAAAAAAAATTACCCGTTACTTCTTTCTTCCCCGAGTCCAACGTCTCTTCCTTCTCCCTCTTTAAGTCGAGCTTCCAGTAGTCCATCTTTGTTTTCTTTTTTTGGTACAGTAATAATATACTAATATTTTGTTTTCTAACCGAACATGGGTCTGCTAATATTTTGCCTGCACATTTCAAATTTCAAATTTTATATTTTTTAAATTACTAAATTATTACTAAATATAAATAATTATTATTACTATACAGTTTGAAATTTGAAATGTGAAAGCAAAATAGTAGCAGACCCACATTCGGTTAGAGATAACAAAATATCAGTAGATTATTATGATATTATAACAACAACAACAACAATCTAAAGATTGGATATGCCCTAATTGAAGACATGAAACTAGAGGTGGGAATCAGGATCGGCCCTTCAGGGTTGGCGGGCTTAAAAGGACCGGCTCTCCAGGGTCGAAATTTCAAAAATACCTCAATTTGCTAGGCCCAGCCTTTAAACTAACGGGCTCAGGGCCGGCCTGTAGGCTTTTGGCCCATTTAAGGAAAAAAAAACTATTTTATATTTCTCATTTTTTTTATCAAAAAAATGAGAACAAACCAATGAAATTGTTAATAAAAGACATAAATATGAATAAAATTAAGTCACAAATACAAAATATCATCATATATAAATATCCATTAACATCCAATAACATTTAGAACATTCATTAACAAGATAATAACATCCAAAAGTTTTATATATAGTGCAACTGTGCAATAAATAAACACTATTATTAATTTTTTGAAACTTCATCATCACTATAATCAATTACTCTTCTTCATAAGTATCTTTTCTTTCGTAACAAAACTATCAAGTTTTTCTTCTTTATAGGAATTTTACTTTTAAATTTTACAATCTAGCTATTATTTAACTTTAATGTGAGAAACATTATTGCTAAAACTCATGAATTTCTAATTCATATTATAGAATCACAAGTTATATAAGTATAAAAATACTCTATTATCAAATATATATAGTTTAAAAATATCAACGCATATAATATAAATCAAATCATTATTAAAATCCAAATTAACCCATTTTTTTAAAATTTAATTGGATAAATTATTGTCTAAAAATTAAATAAATCAAATGATTATGTAAAATTTAATTTTAAAATGATAATAATAACTAAATATTTGAAATATTATTAACAATATAAAAAATTAATAATATTAGAATTACATAAAAAATTTAAAAATATAAAAAAATTATAAAAGGGCTTAAACGGGCCGGCCCTTTTAAGCTTTCGGCCCTCTAGGGCTTGTTTCCCATTTGAGGAAAAAATTTAAGCTTGGTCCTCATAATTTCAGGGCTTAAAAGGGCCAGCCCGACTAGCTCAGCTTGTTTTCCCGACTCTACAGGAAACCAAAATATTGGTAGATAGTAATAAATCTGTTAAGTTATTGAACTTGCCCAACTAATTTGAAATAGTCAAATTTTTGCTTCATATTATTATGAAAATAATTGTTATAATAATCAAAATACATTGTAGAATATCTTAAGTATAATAGAACATAATTTAACAATAATGTGCAAGCGAAATATTAGCAGACCCACTTTCGGTTAGAGATAACAAAATATTAGTAGATTATTATGATATAATAATAACAATCTAAAGATTGGATATAGGCAATTGAAGACATGGAAGTGAGATATTGGGTGATAATAATAAATCTTTTAAGTTATTGAACATGCCCAACTTAATTTGAAACGGTCAAAGTTTTGTTTCATATTATTAGGAAAATAATTATTATAATCAATATCAATATCAATATCAATCAATATATCTATAAAAGTAAAGTAGTCATTAGTTCAACTAGTGACACGTGTCCAATCGCACTAAGTGATATAATGAGCCAATCAAAATCATATAGTTGAATTAAAAATTAAAAAGGTGATATAATAATAAATAATATATAACTTATCGATAATTACTAAGAATAAAAAAATCATGTAGGTTTAACTTGAATTTTCTTACTCAAACAATTATAGCTACTTTTATTATGAAAAATATTTATTGATATAATGAATTTCTTATATCACTTTTTATTTTAAACTTTTAGTTTTATTAAGTAAAAGGATTCAACTTACTCAAAAATATGAAATTGGTAAGCAAAAATTCCAACAATTTTGCAATTAAATTGTGATTGTAATATAAAGTTTAATATATATATATATATATATATATTCTGCTTTTCTAACAGTTCATTATATTTTCAAAAATTCCAACAATTTTGCAATTAAATTGTGAAGACACTAAGGAGTCCATTGTCTTATCCAAATCCTTTCCTGGTCTTCATTACTAGTAAACATTTGCATCTTCATCATATATATTGTTGAATTTTTCATAACTTTTTTAAGATCTTTTTTCTTTTTAATTTCTTGCTTTCTCTTTGCCGCCTTCAAAGGAATTTGATGATTTTTTATTGTTTAAGCTAAGATTGCAAATGTAATTTAACCCCAATATCTACTTCCTAATGATGCCTAGTTCCTTTCATAAGCATAGCTAAAATCCACGGTTGCAAGTCTTGGGTTAGGCTAACGTTCACTAATCTTTTGCATTTCGATTCTTTTAGCATTAAAATGGAACATGCCTCCCTTGCGCATTGCTTCAGATAGGAAGGCAAAAGATTCTTATTTGATGAATTTGAGTATTAGAGAGTTCATTTCGAATTTGCAAATTGCATTTTGTATGGTTGGTTAGGATCACGCAAGGAAGTCATGGTTGAGAAGCCAAACTAAACGTCTAGGTTAAGGTTCAATCTGATATATTCAAAATACTACTACTTAGCTGAGAATTACGAACGCTATAAATTGGAGAATGAAAAACGCGAAGCTAATGAGTTATGTGATCAGCAAGAGAAACATGATCAACACGAAAAATACTTTAGGCGAAAATTATTTTTCAGTCAATAACATCCCACCTGTAGAAATAAAAAATACTAAAAGAAATCATTAATAAAACATTTAATCAAATACATAATCATAAATATACAAGCAACTATATCAATCATCATTAAACAAATAAAAGCAAACACATAATTAAATAGTTTGTTCAACGGAATTGTTAAAAAACGGTAAATTCTAGATATCTTTTCGTAGGATTTCTGCAGAATGGATAATAAGTGTGAACAAACAGTTAACAAGGATATAGTTAACCAATCAAGCATGGCTATAAAGATAAGTAACCAAGCAAGCACGACTTGAAGCCGTGAAACAAGCATAGGTAAAATTACATAAGGGCATTATATGGTAAAAATAAAATCATTCTCCTAACATGATTGGGATTTGAATCATCACCCCCGAGATGAGCAATAGCCTCAAGTTACTGGGCCACAAATTTACTTTTGTTAGAAATTTATGATAAATGATTAAAATATTAATTGAGAATTAATTAATTATCTCATTATTTTCAAGGCCATTACAAAAAACCGTTATAAAATGCTGTTTTTTTTTCTTGTAGTGTGGGGTCAACTAGCATCTTGCTTGACTGCAAATTTAAACAAGTCTACATGCTTAGCACCTATTTGGTTTAAAGGTCCAAACGTGCTTAGGAGTTTGTAGAATGGAGATTTGAAGCTCATTTATTATTTGTGAACTGTTTGGATGGGCCTTTTGAAAAACCAACTTTTAAAAAAAAAAAAAAAACTAATTGCGTTGAAAAGCTCTTTTTTACTACGTTAGAGGAAAAGTCAATGAACAACATGACGAGAGAAGGACAAGCGCGAACTAAAAGGCAAAAATAAAGCTACCTTATATTATTTGGAAAAAAAAAAGGTAAAATCACTAAGAAAACTCGATAACTTAATATTTGAAAAAGTATTCTAAGAAGAAAAAAATTAACTAAAAAAATTAATCATGAGAGTACATTACAAACCCAATTGATATATATCACTAATTTTTAGTTGAGCTCTAAAAATGTGCCAAAAAAAATTCAATAGCCATATATACAAAAATTACATTAAATATATCTAATTAAGTGTTTTTTAGTATTTATAATTTTTTATAATATATTAACTTTTTATTTTTAGGAAAAATTACAAATAAAGACCCCCAAATATGTAAAATTATGCTTTGGGATCCTAAATTTAGAAAATAGCAAATAAGAATCCGGTCTTACTTTTGTAAATATGAAATGTGAGTGAAATATCTGAAATGCTTCCTTAGTCAAATTGTGATTTGGTTTACTAAAGTTGTCATTCGCTAACGTGAACTTGTCATTTCCTATAATCAACTTATCATTTGACATATCCTTAGCTAAGTTGTGATTTAGTTTACTGAAGTTGTCATTCGCTAAAGTAAACTTATCATTTCTTATAGTCAACTTGTCATTTAGTTGAGAGGCATTTTAGACATTCACCCACATTTCATATTTGCAAAAGTAGGACAAGTCTTTATTTGCTATTTTTCAAATTTAGAGTCTCAAATTGCAATTTTACATATTTAGGGTCTTTATTTGCAATTTTTCCTTATCTTTATACTTTTAATTTTAATTTTTTTAAATTTATCAAATTTTATATTACATTTCTAAAATAAAAATCATCTTTTTTTTAGTTATTTTATATTTAAACTTGCTTTTCCATTACTCATCTGAGCAATTTTCAACTTATTAACCTAATATTTTTTATAAAAGCTAATCCAAACATAAATCACATTATACTTGCTTTTACTCTAAATTGTGTTTACAAAAGTTAAATAAAATAAAAGCTACTCTTATCACTGCTAATCCAAACACACCTTTAATATGAGATTGAGTGAGTCAAAACTTTTTTGCTAGGCCAAATATTATTGTTAATGGTAGAACGTTGTTAAGCATATGAATAGAAAATTGTAGTTGCACTTGGCACGTCATTAATCAATTTTTCTTACACAAAGCCAACTTGTAACTGAACCATTACCACCCTTCATAGATCGCCATTATAAACAATTCCTTTAAAAAAATCATATCGGAAGAATATGTCAGCTAAATTGACTTGATTTACGTGGTTAATCCAATTGTAACGCTAATTATAAATTATATATAAGTCATTGTTTTGCTTCATTGAAAATTCACGCGTACATAAATAATAGAATGATAAATAATGGAAGGCTGATATTATGATATGATCTATGGAAAATTACACACAAGTCTCAAGAAATAAATTTATTAATCCAAGATACCTTATAATCTCAAAATAAATAGAAAGTCCAATGGGACTTGAGAGTAATATAATGTTACAAATCATTATTTTCAGTAAGTTTGTGATAGACCCATGGTATTGGAATCAACAAAATTATCTTGTAGCACAGACTTGTTATTGACAATTACACCAGCCAGAGTGACAACTTTCAAGGTAAACCGGGATTTTGCTTCTGTTTAAGATGATTCCTAAACCCTAGAACTGTAAATTTACCTACACCCCTGACTAACCATCTAGTAAATCGAAAGATATTTAGCTTTCTTCCTCGCCCACCGTTCTTGGTTGCAAACTTAGTGCCTTCCTCCGTTCTCTTTTCCTTAAACAAGTGAAGATGCTTGCAAAAGTGGGTTCCTCTTCGGGCTTCTCCTTCATTTTTTTTTCTTTTTTAATGAATGAGGGCAAGGATGTCTTTTCATAATTGCATTTAATCTACCCTAAGTCCCTTGAGACTTCAAATCAATTTGATGATTTGAAGGGACCAGGTTGTGATATTTTGTGAAATAACCTCTCTCTTATTCTCCCCCTTATCTATAGCTTTGGATCTAAAATGTAGACTATATATCATATTTCTTGGAACATTCATATTTTGGTCAAATACAATCGCTGAATAACGATCCGTTAGTGATGGGGATGGGTTTTGGAAATGGCAAAGCTTATTAAACCCAATCTAACCTTATCCTTACTCATAATAAAGGCACATTATTATTAAATATACGAATATATATAATTTTAGTTGCATTTTGCACGTCATATATATATGTTACCCAAAAACTTGCCCCGCCTCTTACTTCTTAAACCGCGTTTACCCTACTACATGTCATCCACATCCACCTAGAGGATAATTAATTGACTTGACAATATAATACATATAATTTTCGCAGAATATAATCTAGAAGATAATTAATTGACCTGACATTCTACCCGGAGAAAAAAAAGTTTAACAGCGACAAATATTTTTTAGGCCATGAACAGGAAATTATTAAAACAACCAATAATACCCAAAAACAAGAAGGAAAAAAACTGATAATGACGGCATATATATATGAACATAAAAAATAATAGGGTTAAGGTGCATCCAGCACTCTAAAGTATTTTCTCGAGTGCATCAAGCACCCTAAAATATTTTGTGATGCATCCAGCACCCTGAAGTTTGTTTTTAGGTGCATTTATCACAGTAAAGTATTTTTTGGAACATCTAGCATCTCAAAGCATTTTTTTTTATATGTGTTCAGTACCCAAAAGTATTTTTTGGTGCATCCAGCACCAAGACAAAAAAAATACTTCAGGGTGCCAAGCATCTCTAAAAAATATTTTGGGGTGCTGGATGCACAACCAAATACTTTAGGGTGCTGGATACACCTGAGAAAATATTTTAGAGTATTGGATGCATCTTAACCCAAAATAATATCATGGGATGATATCATCTTACTATGACATATGGGCAGGGCTTTGCTGAGTCGGATAATTATACTATATGACGCAGGTTAATATTTATCCTTCACAGCATTCCAAACCCCATTTTCTTCCTCAATTTCTTATAAGCATCATGTTTATTGTGCGATTGAGTAAAAATGCTTGATTCTCACTTACTTTTCATATATATATATATATATATATTTGTTCCTTTTAAATGTTCTGGTCCGTGCCACCATTTCGCCATCTCTAGTGATCCAAGAACCTGAAACAGTTAGCTCAAGTAATAACATGTTCAAGCGGGGATTCTTCACTCCACATAATTCCACAAGTCGCTACTTGGGAATTTGGTTTATGTCAAAATCCTATGTTGTTTGGGTAGCTAATATGATAGCATACCAGGAGACATTGAATACGGAGGTCATGAAGCCCAAATAGTACTCCTTCAGTTAGAAGCCCAACAAGTCCTCCAGAGTGTTCAAGGGATTTATAGCTCGAGAATACTTACGTGGAGGAGGACATGGATCATTCCTTGGATGATGACATGGATACATATGGAGCTTAACGTGATATATAGAAGGCCGCCCCGAAAACCATCATGGTATATAAGTTATCAGAGTATGAACATTTGGACTTTGAGAAAGATAAAAGCACATTCTAAGAGACCAAAAGAAGCATTTGAAGCCAATTTCCATGTTGTTGAAGGCCCAACACAATTATATATACATGGAGGAGTCAATTGAAGCTATGATCTTTTAAGTTGGGGTCCAAATGCATTGTGCTATGGACCATGTGAATTCCAGAACGTGATTCAACCACATTCAAGTCCAAATGAATGTCTAAAAGGCCCATCTATGCTTTTAGACGTGAATAGCAATGAAGGTCCATTTGGAAGGTCCAAGAAGATTCAAAAAGCATCAAGAGTGATATTATTGACATTAATTAGGATTCTATTTGTTTTAATTAGTTTCTTATTTTACAGTTTCCTATTTTCAAATGGCAAACTTGTTCTTAAAGTTTAAGTTATTTTGTTTTATTTCTATGTAATAAACAGTGTCTCCCATAGTCAAATAATCATTAATAAAGCATCATCCCTAGCATTTATGTCTTAGAATGCTGATTCTAGAGTGTTTTATTATTGCCTATATAAAGGCTACATTTTTTTGTAATTGAATAGAGATTTAGATGAATGAGAATTGAGTTTATGTCTTTCTGTGCGAGCTTTGCTTGCATTCTTATATTCTCGTGATAATACTCGACTGTATTAAGGGATTGATCAACCTTATGGTGTCTTCATGGCTAGGGTTGTAAGAGGCAGGTTCTCTTAAAGTTCTACCTAAATCAACTGTCCATTCGTTACTTGATTCTAGTTGGTCCATGCCTCCCCCTATATCATAATAGAAATAACCTAATAAGAGATTCTTTTGGTATTGGAAATCTCATTGTTACAAAAAATCATTATTCAATACTAACAATATTAGGGTCAAAATACTAAAAGTATACTTTTTAAAGTTAAGAAATCAAACAGAAACCTTAGAGTTAAAGGATATGCATTTTTATCGAAGCCAAAATTTTTCGCATAACTCGTCTATTATCCGATGTATGTGCCATGAGATTCGAGAATAATGAAGTATGATATCAAACATGGTTTCGAGAATAATGAAGTATGATATCAAATGTGTCGAAAGAAGGGCCGTTGGCTACTCTGCTTTTATGGGAACATGTTTATGGAGGAAAACTTAATTATATGATATAAATAGCCTCTTAACAAAAAATCTAGTATTTCTAATTTTTATTATTTTAATGGAACAAATCGTTAGTTGTGTGTAGGAGTGGAAGCAGGCCAGACGGCCTGTCAGGGGCCTCTGACCTGGCCTGGCCTGTTTCTCAAAAAAGACAGGCTCAGGCCTGTTTGAAGGCCTGTTTAACTAAACAGGCCAGGCTTAGGCTTTTTAAAAAGCCTGTTAGGCCAGCTTGGGCTTGTTAGGGATTTATAATTATAATATATGAAAAAATTAATTAATACTATTATTGTTAATGTGCTCTTTTAATTTATTTTTTAATTTTAATATATAGTTAATAGCTTAATCTTTTCTTAGATTTTGAAGTTTATATGACAAGTGAAGATAAAAATATAATTTAAAATAATAATATCAATAAATAATGTGATTTTTAAATCTTAAAAATATAAAGAAAATAGGAAAGAAAAATTTTGTTCCAAGAATGATAGATTAACTAACTTACGTATTATGTTAATTTAAGTATGATACCCTCTTTATTCATTATAAAATTAGTATTTTTTTCCTCTTTATTTATTTTTCTTAATTTTAATTTTTTGTGTGTATTTAAACGTAGTCTTATTCCAAATTTTAACATATAATTACAATTAGTTTTCAATAATATTCTTATAAATTATAATTAAGATTTAAAATAGTACTTATGATACTAAAATTTAAATAAAAGACAAGACTAAAAATTTAATTATTATGTACGTTTTTTTTAATCTTAGCTTTTTTTAAAAAATAATAATTATAATTTAAATTTTTAAAAAATACAGGCCTTTTAACAGGCTTCAGGCCAGGCTAGGCCTTTATACAGGCCAGACTCAGGTTGAAAAATAAACCTGTAACAGGCCACAGGCCAGGCTCAGGCCAATAGGCTTCAAAACAGGCCTGGCTTGGCCTGTTTCCACCCTTAGTTGTGTGGCTAGACAGGTGTCGATAGAAGAGCCGCAAACTGCTCTACTTATGTGTGTGTGTATATATATTTATATATTGATTGATTGATGATTAATGACTAAAGATTGATACCATTTTATCAAAATTTATCAATAATACTTTAAAAATTATATAATTTGTTTTCTATTCTTTTCCCATCAGACAATATAATTTGTTTAAAATAAAAGTAATTGTACAGTAATTAAAACAATACATATAATCTAATTTATGAAGGACTTTCCTTTTTTAGTTATTTTTATATCTTAAAGTTTTTTACATGTATTAATTAGACTTTAACTCATTTATTAATATATTAAATGAATATTATAAATATAATATAAGTAAAAATTAAAATGTATTACATTAATGATATTATATTAATCATATACCAATTTTATTTTTTCAAAAGAAAATTTTAAATATTATATTAATTTATAAATTAATATGTGTGTGTTAACAAAAATATATATACACTATATTATATTACAAATAATATATACGAACATGTGTGTCAGTGATATTTAACACTATATATTTAATTTCGAATTTAAAAGATGCAATTTCATCATAGTTTAGTTGGAAAAGTGCTTTATTGTGAGAAGAAAATACTAGCATGATGTGGAATGATAAGGTAGCATAGTGAAGGGTGACTTTTGTCTGACATCTTGCTTATGGTTGGCAACAACTTTTGTTGCTATTGAAAGTATCAATTACATTGCTAAGACAGCAACTTGACAGCAGTTTTTTTTATTGTTATTAAAAACTTTCCGTAGTGATTTTTGAATTTTAACAGTGACAAATGTTAAAAAAAAAATTTACATTTGAATATAAATTGGACTTTCTTGAACATATATTTTTGCACTTATATACATGTAGGTCATCATCGTCCAAACTTAAAGCCATATTTACAACATAATTCAATACTAAACATCACACTAACATTACGATCTAATGTCATGGAATTCATAAACTCTTTTTTTTTTTTAAATAACCCTTTAGGTCACCCTAGTATCCGACCCTTTTTATGGATTCTATTATCAGGTATCTGGGTGACTGGCTAATCCAGGTCAAGCTTTGTAGGACCAATTTGGACAGTAGGTTCTCCCAACAAATTTTAATACAGTTGCATCCAAACAAACTTGTTGGAGAACCTATTGGTCAAAGTGGTCCTACGAAGCTCAATTCAGATTAGTCAATCACTCAGATATATATAGTTATAGAATCCAGAAAAAAGGCTGGATAACATGTGGCCCAAAGGGTTATAAAAAACTTTTTATGAATTCCATGAACATTATTTGGAAAATAAATATCCAAGGAACTATAAACTTTCTTCAATCATTTGGACACATTCTTTCACTTCTCCTTGGATACACTTGCTCCGTAGAAATGGTTATAATCTGGGGAAATCTCAGTAGAATAATTACCATGACAATCACTCACCAAAGCATGCCATAATCACTTTAATTTTTCATGCAAAAATGGCAATCAAAGAAACAATTATGGGCCCCAGAGTTGATCAAAACGAATCCAATTTTGGTCACTGAAATCTTTATGATAATTTACAAGGTAGAGAAAGGAAACCTCAAACCAGTGAAGAGTCTTCTTGACTACATTAAGATTATTGATTAAAAGGTATCCACTGAACCAACAAAACTCATGTTTCATATTGGCGTTATATGGACAGCTTCCAAGTCTTTCCAATATACTACCTCCGGTCCTTAATATAAGACCTCGTTTGACTTTTAGTTTGGTCCTAATTATAAGACCCTAATCCATTTTGTCTCTCATATTTATGTATTTTTTTCCAAGATAATCCTTCTAATAATGATAGTTCTAACCAACACACTTAATTAGCAAGGATATTTTAAGAATGACAACACTTATTTGTTACAAATAACTAATTTAACTTACTTCCTTAATCTCCTCAAATTAGTCAACTGGGTCTTATAATTAGGACCGGAGGTAGTATATAGCGACTCCTTAACCAAGCTAAACAAATGGAATCCTGTAATATAACTCAAGACACAAATTTAATTTTTAAGCAAACGTAATCTGAACAAAGTGAATTGAGCCAATATGACAGGTTTATTGATTAAGCAAACTGGAGTAAACTGGATGATAGAAGTCAGGTATAATTTTTCTGTGGGAGAAGACTTTCAAAGCTTTTAAAAGACAAATGTAGCCCATGATATGAATTTTCAAAACGAAGACAAGAAATCTGGAAATTGGCATGGCAGAAGCAGAGAAGTTTTGTTAATAAACTGTATAAATTGACGTGTTCGAATTATTATTCAAATTTTTCCTATAGAGAGGTCTCATTATGCTTTGAAAGAAAACAAGAATGAGCTCAATTTGAGCTTCCTAGAGTAAGTTAAGAATTATATTCTTGAAGTTAACCCAAAATTCTGCAAAATAACTAGAAAAATTAATATTACATTGAGCTTGAATCTTTGAGTCTTCTTGTCTCTAATTAATTCTAAAGAAGTCTAAGCTTGCTTCCGTTATTGCTGATTACTGGTTCCTTTTCATAAATGAGATGTAGCAAAATTTTATCTTTGAAAACAATATAATTTAAGAATGTTGTTAATTTCATAAGGATTTTAGTGAATTTCCTATGAAGAAGCCTTAATTATGAAGCACATAGACGTTTCCCTTCTTCCGTTAGGAGCAAACAAAAAAGTTAGTTTGAAGCGGATCTCCATTAAAATAACATCTGGACCATCCGAAGTCTAATATGAGTTGTTGAAATTTAAATTTTTTTATTTGTAATGTTCATAATGATATTTTTTTTTATATTTTAATTAAGAAGTGTTAGTTACAAGAGCATATTTATTTTAAATTTAACATCTATTAAAATGAAAAATTATTTAAAACATGAAAAATTTAAAACGAATTAAACCATCCGAAGTCAATGTGATCTGATCCGGATTAAAATGAGCATAGGATTTGCTCTAGCCCAAAGCATATTGTTTCATTGACCCATCAATTGGGAGCGAATTAAATTTATGATCAATGTTCAGAAAACCAAGTCATTACGGTATCGGCACATGCTTTGACTTTTCCACTAAAAAATTCCAATTCATTACGGCGTAGTGACGTGCTAGCTCTACCATCACATCAATCCACCTAGCGGACTTCCTATTTTTGTCATCAGTCCGCCTAGAAGACTTCGTATTTTTGTCATCACATTATTTTTACCTTTTGTTCTTTTTTTAATTTTTCAATCTTTTTGTTCAAAAATAAAAGTGTTATTCTTAAATTAAAATCTTTTTCTATACATCTATGCGCACGCAACACGTGGATCTTCATATTTAAAAAGCAAATACATGTATAAACAAAAATTCTTGGTGTTATTTTTCAATAAAAAATAGGAATATAATTTAGTTATTTTTGGGTTGTGAAAAAGAATGAACTTGTTTTTGGTCAGCATGAAATAGACAGAACTTTAATTTCTTCAATGGCTTCAATTTTAAATATGTGTAAGGCAGAAAAATTTGAGAAAATCACAGCACTGATAAGGTATTCGTCAAAGTTCTACAGTTTACAACTTGTTCATAGGATTGAGGAACGATTAATGAGAAGATTGAATAATTGTACAATGTGACGAAAAAAGTGGTTGAGCCGTCTTAGAAGACCGGCGAAAATTCCAAATTTTTGCGGACATTTTTTCTTTTCTCCATTAAAATCACAGTCTAAGTAAAACTAAATAGTTCTAAATACAATATATTGCATGGGCTACCATCCTTCACAGCACTCCGAAAGCCATTTTATTCATTAATTTTCGACAATAACCATGTTCTTCATGGGATTCGATAAAAAAGCTTGGTTTTTACTTGCTTCAATCCTTATATGTTCGTTCTCTTGTATCCTTATGGTCTCTGCCTTGGATTCTGTGTTGATCCAAGAACCTGAAACAGTGAGCTCAAGGAATAACATGTTCAAGCTGGGATTCTTCACTCCACATAATTCCACAAGTCGCTACTTGGGAATTTGGTTTATGTCTAAATCCTATGTTGTTTGGGTAGCTAATAGAAATAACCCAATAAGAGATTCTTTCGGTATTCTAACACAATCAGATGATGGAAATCTCATTGTTTTGGATGGCCAAAAGCAGGTTGTTTGGTCAACAACTGTCTCAGATATTGCATCAAATTCTAGTGTTCAACTCTTAGATTCTGGCAATCTAGTCCTCGAAGATAGATCTACTGGAGCATTCGTGTGGCAGAGTTTCCAACATCCTACTAACACAATGCTACAAGGCATGATACTTAGTACAAATGAAGAAGCAGGAAAGAAACTGCAGCTTACATCATGGAAAAATTCATCTGACCCATCTGTTGGATTATCTTATTGCAAACTTGAAGTTCGTAATATTATTGAAACATTGATTTGGAAAGAAAATCGTCCTTACTGGCGTAGTGGTCCTTGGGATGGCACAGACTTCCTTGGGGTGCCTGGGATGATTTCGTCTGTGTTTCAGAATGGGTTTCAGATTAAAGGAGAGGAAGGAAATTTCAACATATCTTTTCACATCACAGACAAGTCCATTCCGACAGCTTTCACGTTAGATCCTGAAGGTAAATTAGAACAACTGAGTTGGAATTCTGAAACAAGTAAATGGAAAGTTAAGTGGAAAAGTTGGAATTCTGAGTGTGATACTTATGGCAAATGCAGGCCATTTGGGATTTGTAATTCCCAGAGTTCCCCAATCTGCAGTTGTTTGAAAGGGTTTGAACCTAAGGAAAAAGAGGAGTGGGAAAGGCAAAACTGGACTAGTGGGTGTGTGAGAAGAGAACCACTTCAGTGCGAGAGACACAATAATGGTTCTCAAGCTAGCAAAATAGATGGCTTTTTGAAGCTGGAAAGGGTAAAAGTACCAGATAATGTGGAGGTCTTGTCTGTTCATGTTTATGATACTATAGATTGTCAAACTCCATGCGTGATGAATTGCTCCTGTAAAGCTTATGGCTATGATAGAAGCCTTGGTTGTTTGGTTTGGAATGAAGATTTACTTGACTTACAAACCTTCTCAGATCGAGGAATTACTCTTTACCTGCGTTTAGCCTCCTCAGAACTAGGTATCTCTTTCACTTAGCTCTTTGAAACCATAACACACCCACACACACACAAACACACAAAGGTATTTGTGGTCCAACATGGAAAGCTTCAAATATCAATTAAGCACCATCAATCATGTTGTATATGACTAGTTAAACATCATGTCATGTTATACATCCATGTGAAAGATAGCATTTCATAGCTTATATGCAATTTATATTAGTAGCTTCTTCAAAGGAATTACAACATGTAGGCCCATTTCTCTCTTATGAAGTGAACTAGTGTGGTGCTTGATTACACAGCAAGTCCAAATGTTATATATGTTTCCATGAATTTGATAACAATAATTGAGCAACTATGTTAATGTTTCTTTTTTATCCTCTTTTGATGATTTATCAGTAGAAAATGAAGAATATCTAAATGTTCTTCTTCATTTATTTGATACAGGTATCAGTAGGAGGAACGTGAGAACATATGTTGTGATATCAATTTTGGTCGGAACAGTTCTCATTACTGCTTTTGGTTATTTCTTATGGAAAAAAGGGCCAAAACAAAAAGGTGATTTTCAGTTTTATTGCAAGACATCATTCATGGGATCAATTATTTTTTTCTGATTGTTAAGCACTTCCTTGACATTAATATAAGAAATATAAGAGCAATTAATAGAGAGAAAAACAAACAAGTAATTGAAAAAGTATTTCTAATTAAAAAATTTAACAATAATTTTTAGGACAAGGTTTTAGCCTTTAACTCACATTTGATAGCTGATATAAATCCTTGTTTGAAAACTGAAGTTAGGCGCCTTTCTTTTTATCTCTTTCCTTCTTTCGCTATATATAGAGAAAAAGGAAAAGGAATTGAAGGAGAGGGACAGACAAATAGATAGGTAGAAAGATAGAGAAAATTTGTTATCATTTATTAATAGCAATATATTTCTTCTTCAACGAAAGGATAAAACAATCTATTGAGCATTAAAGTCTCCTCATTTTGATGCAGATTATATGAAACTGAAGCAAATTCAAGACCTACCATTGTTTGATTTGAGAAAGTTGATAACTGCGACAAACAACTTTGATATATCAAATAAACTTGGGCAGGGTGGTTTTGGTTCAGTTTATAAGGTGATTTTCATTCTTTGTTTTCTTTGTAATTTTACCATCTTCTAATTCATAAGAACTTCCTTTTTTTTTTTTTATCATTTAATTTCAGGGTAAGTGGGAAGATGGACAAGAAATTGCGGTAAAAAGACTATCAAGATCTTCTAGACAGGGGCATGGAAGAATTTGTCAATGAAGTGGAGTTGATTTCCAAGCTTCAACATCGAAATCTTGTTAGACTTCTTGGCTGTTGCGTTGAAAGAGAAGAACAGATATTGATTTATGAATATATGCCAAACAATAGTTTGGACACATATATCTTTGGTTAGTCTATCATATCCTCTATGCATACGACTGTTTACTAAATTGGATGCTTCTATGTTCTGTATAAGATGAAGAAAAGAAAAATGAAAACTTAATTGTTAATGGATGTTTAGAGACACACAAGTATGGTGCTTCGACTTTCATTTTACCCGACGCTACACCATTTCCTGTTACATTGTAGGAAGTAAATGAATTGTCTTCTTATTATGAAGATTTGTCTTCCTCACTTTCTCTTAAAACAATCTTTGCAGATCCACTAAAACAAAGAACCTTAGATTGGGGGAAGCGCTTCATAATAATTGAGGGAATAGCTAGGGGTTTGCTTTATCTTCATAGAGATTCAAGATTAAAGATTATTCATAGAGATTTGAAGTCAAGCAACATATTATTGGATGAAGGGATGAATCCAAAGATATCAGATTTTGGACTGGCTAAACTTTTTGAATGTAGTGAAAATCAAGCAAATACACAAAGAATCGTTGGAACATAGTAAGTTTTCATTTTCCTTTCTCCAGGATGATATTATCAATAACATATTGAAAGCTCAAAGAAGCACTATTTGTATGCAGTGGCTACATTTCTCTAGAATATGCAACAGAAGGATTCTATTCAGAGAAATCTGACATATTTAGCTTCGGTGTTTTGTTGTTAGAGATTATTAGTGGAAGAAAAAACACGAGCTTTTATAAAGATGCAGAATCTTTCACACTCTTAGGATTTGTAAGCATCTTAGATTTGTACCTTACTCTCCTCTGATAGCTCTCAACTGCATTTTCCTGATCAAATATAACATCGAGGTTTAACATATATCATTTTTTTAAATTAATTTTCTCAGGCATGGAGATTATGGAATGATGTCAATGTTATGCCTCTTATAGATCCACAAATATATGATCCAAGCTTTCATAAGGATATATTGAAGTGCATACAAATTGGGCTTTTGTGTGTGCAAGAACTTGCAAAAGATAGGCCAACTATGGCCTCTGTAATGTTAATGCTTCACAGCGAGATTATGGACATCCCAACCCCAAGCCAACCTGCATTCATCCTTAGGCAAACCATGTATCATGCAGCAAAACAAAGTCCAAGCAATCTCGAATTGTGTTCCATCAATAAAGTTACTATTTCAAGTCTTCTTGGGAGATAGGGATATTGGTTTGTCAAATTTCTATCTTGTAAATCTTAAATGAACATTTCCTATGTTTGACATTATAATGAATATGCTCATGTTCCCGCCTCCTATGAATGCAAGCTTGTAAAAGCAAGGTGCGTGTTTGTTTCATTTACTATCTCTATTCATACACTATTAGGTTCTTTCATAACTTGGCAAAGTGCTAATAAAAACTACGTTCCCTATTTTATTTCTACTATAGTTGTTATATCATAAAGTATGCATGGCAACTTAAGTGGGTAGGATTTGGCTACTATTGCCTTGAGGTGAACTTTGATAGAAGTTTTATTTTCTTCATGAGCTTTACAAGTTCTATCTCTTGTTCCACATGACAAGAATTCAAAACAAACTAGACGAGGGTAAGAAAGAAATCACATGTTGATGGGAGGTTCAAGAAAGTAGGATACAATCCAGACCTTCTTGTTGATAACATTTATAAGGGTTTAGAGAAATTATTGGGTATTATTAGAATACCAAATGGTTTATACACTATAAATAGAAATACGTCACTCAAAAAATTTAATCTTGCATATAGTTTACACGTCAATATTTTAATTTATACTATTTTATTAAACTTTTTAACATGGTACAAAAAACTGGACTGGACCGGCCAGTTCAAACCAAAAACCGGCGAACCGGCCATTTGTCTGGTCTGGTTCATATCCTAAATCGGGAAAAACCTAACCCGACTAAACCGTTACAGACCCTTCTAAACCGGATATAACTGGAATAACCTGCTGGTTTGCTGGGTTAGCCGGATCATGCTTTTTTATGGCGGACGGTTTTTCTCTTTCTTTCGAGAAAAAAATAATAATAAACGAGAAGAAGAGTTCTGACTTTACATGAACACTAGTTTCGTTTATGCTTGCTTCACAGCTTTGTTTTGCTCTTTGTGATTGTGTTCTCCAAATCCCTAAACCAGAAAACTCCGTCGCCGTCGTCTTGTTTGAGAGTCGTTACCCTAACTGGTCTTCTTTTCTTGTCTGCGTGGCAACTGCTCTAAGCTTTAGCCACTCCTCATTCCATCATTGTTGTTCTTTTCTAGTAAGCCCATGCCCGAGCTCTTGCTCCCCAGGCTCTATTTTTTCCTTCTATTATCTAGACAAGCGAAAGATGGAGAAGGATGAATAGAGTAAAGAAAAGAAGTAGAAGAGTGTGTGAACTGTGAAGGAAGAAAATATGGGATCGAGGTGATGCGGGGATATCGTATTGGTAGTTTGCTCAATGTTGCACATTGAGAAAAGAAAAAATAATGACATCTAAAAAACTGCTGGATAATAGGAAAAAAACAATGGTTAAAGCCCATATTCCCTATTTCCCATTTAAACTTGTAGTAGACTAGCAGTGTAGGTAATCATGACATAGGCTACATATATGTAGGTATAGGTCTACTCCAATTAAGTTTATAAGAAAAAATCTATATAAAATCCATATGATGCTAATATTTCGAGTTTTATATTAAAAAAAACTCATTTTTATTCTCATGATAATTTGAAAAATTTAAATTCTGCCAACTTTTAAATGATTCTTTGGGCATAAAATGTATTTTTATTCTTATTGTTATATAATATATTTACTATGTAATTAAAAATTATATTATTTTAATTATGACCGGTTTGATTATGGGTTAACCCCAACTTGAACCAGTGACCCTTGACCCACTAATTCGACCGGTTCATACACCGGCCCGGTTTTTTGTTCCTTGCTTTTTAACAAGTTGTTCAATTATTACTAGTGCGAAAAACGTTTTTCATAATACTAAAAATATGATTTTTTTTTGGGTTTACATAAACATATGATTTTTGTCGTCAAATAACATGTTCACATTGTAAAACATACTCATAAATGCAAAATAAACAAGCATAACAAGAGATAAATTAAGCTTTGGTTACCTTAACCCTTCATTTACTTACTTAAACTAAAGCTCCCTTTTGCCCAGCAACCACAATGAATGTCAATCTACAATTACCATTTGGATTCTTTATCAATAAATAGCTACCATAATTAAAATACGTTAAGTCTAAGCATTTAGATTCTTCAAATCCATTAATACTTCCATTTTCTTGCTACCCAAGTTCTTTTCCATCATAACTTAGCTCCTTTAAGCCTTGAATATCAAAAGAAAATGACCAAGAACTCAAAATCATCAAAATCCCCAATTTCGAATGTAGGATTTTGCCACAGCTTACACCTACTCTTGAAAAACCACATAAAATTCTAACCTATCCTTTCAAACATCTAAAGAACTTCAAACAAACTGTTTAAACTCATTTCAATCAATGAAATTTCCCTCAATCACGAAATCCAACATAAACCTAACACAACTTAGAAGAAAAATGGTGTTGAGAAGTGAAGAAACATATAGAGGACTTAAAATGCTCCCCATAGCTTAAGAACACCAAATCCTAACAGAATCCTCACAAAAATGCTAATTCTCTCTTCCTTTCTTCCCTTTTTCTTTTTAAATTTTTATTGTTGTTCATACCTATTTATATGATTCCTTGAACAGTTTGACCAGTGAATAAATCGCTCACAATGAAGAACTTGTTTCAGGGCCACTTCCAAAACTTACCCGAATGAAATTTTCCATGCAAACCAATCCTTTGTCTTGACAAATAACCCATATTTAGACTGATATGATATTGTAATAAATAAATAATAGAATTATCTGAGTTAGTTAGAATAATAGTTTTGGAAGTGTGCTGTGTTGTGATCACCCTAATGGAACTCTCTTTCTCTTCCCTCTATTGCCTTCGACCCTCTCGCCTCCTTCTCTCTAATTTCCCCTATTCTCTTTGTTTCTCTTTCTTTTCCCTTCTTTCTCCCTCTTTCTCTCATACAGAATAATAATTCTATAACAGTGGTATCCAGAGCTAGTCTTTCCTAGGCCCTGCTCCACTACTTAGTTCTTTCTCCCTCATTCCCAATCAATTTCAAGTTCCATGGAGGAACGTCTCCTCAACATCAAACAACAATTGAATTCAGTCGATGGAATACAAGGGTCCATCAATAAATTAAAAGAGGCCCTTCTTGGCTTGTCCATGCAGCTGCAAGAAATCATATGACAAAAGGACTTGCTTCATCTCCGACATCGATGGTCCTTGGCAGAATTTAATTCTGAATTTGACACGATTTCCTCCAAACTCTCACTACAAGAAGACTATGTTGAACCAGTACATCTGTTCACGCCTCGGATGATGCGCGAAGCCAAAACCCTCGCAAGAATACAGGAGCTTATTATGCAATAGAAGCGCTAGAAGAACGAGGCCTAAGATGTATTGGTTGAAATGCAAGAATTGTCTGGCCTTAGTGGGTAACCACAGAAGAGTCCTCAAGATGTTTGTGAAGACAAGTGCAAGAAACCCATAAAGATGTTTTTAACAAAAGAAAGAACGCTTGAATCTCTAATTCCTCAGCAAGAAACTGAGAGCAATGGTATAGCCAAAACCATATGACTAAGCTTCTTGGAGCTAGTGCAGACGTGTTCACATGTAACACAGAAGACTGACACGAAGGTAAGCCTGAAGATGACGATGAATGGAGTTGTGGTCACTACGTATAGAGTCATTAATGCTCTTCGCAAACCAAAAATATGGGGTAGCGTGAAAATCACTTTTGCTGTTAATGGGTCTCCAAGTGTCAACTCTGTTAAAGGATCACAAGACCTTTCGCATGTAACGCATAGGTGGAGCAATGAAGAAATCATATTTGCGTGTAGTAGATACCATCCATTGAGGTTGAGTTTTATGATTCAGAATTGTCTGTGTCTTCAAACTTGATGCATACCCAAATGACTTGGAGAAGTGAAGACTATGTGTGACTTTCAAGATGAATTGACCAGGTTATGGATTGTACGTGGCAAGCAAAAGCTCATTTTGAAAAGTCAAATGCCCAGCTGTCTCCTATCTTCCATAAGTTGCAAAAGTATTGTGAAGCTCTAAGTTAGATTCATGTTTATACAAGCTTTATCTTTCAAGAAAAGTGCCCAAGTTCATTGCTGCAGTGGATCAATTCTATCAAGCCCACAAATATGTCTCTTAGGTGGGCTCCTTTATTCAAGTTTTCCCTATAAGAATTTTTATTCATATATGGCTCAAGGGAATGTTAATCAGAATGGTACAAAGCTCTAGTTTGTTCCAAGGTTCTGTGTACCTTGACCCTTGAGGGTAAGGGTCTTTTGGAAAACTCCCCCACACTTGAACCTTTGTACTCCTGGACAAAAACTTGAATCATTCTAAAGAAAGTATAGGCGTAATTAAGGAAACTAGCATGCTCAAAAATGATCTCAAGAACTAAATAATCAACATCCCTTAGGAAAACAAAAATGATAAAAATGTATAATGCCAAGTAATTAGATACAAAGTGCAATTGACTCTAAGTGCATGAACAACAGAGATTCGCTCAAGGGATATAAGTGTTTTAACCTACTCTTCTCTCCTCATTGAGGTTCTTTTCACTCAAAATTCAAGTAGCAAATATCTTACCATAAGCTTGGAATAACTCTAAAATCTCTACTAGTATTCAGCATTCATGTTAGGAATCAAGAGGGCTTTTAGGGTTGTAGTGATGGAAAGGCGAAATGGAATGGAAATGCGGTGAAACTGAGTGTCAAGAATGAAAGTAATGTGAGTCAAATATCATCTATTCTTAAACAAAGAAGTTCAAATCCTAACCTTCTACCACCAAGAGAATACTTTATTTAACTTTATTTTGTTGCTATAGTTTAAGTTTGTAAATATGTACCCCTTTTTTCACTTTTCTTTTCTTTTTGTCTTCCTTCTTCTTCTTCTTTTTTTGATTCAAAATGATATATTCCTGAAAGAGACCCATGAAGATAAGGAAATCTCAAATGTAAAGATAGAGTAAACTCAGGTGAAAATCGTAGCTTAAACACTAAAAATGTGAATGAAATGAAGGAAGTGAAGGATCAAAAGGGTTGAACAATAGATAAATATTTGTGCATTGTGTTTAGGTAAAAAGGTGTAAAAAAGAATGCGTCTATCATATTCAAAAATCATAAATGCACACATAATTTTGACCAAGAGCTAAAACAAGTTCTAAAGGATGCAAGCCAATGATTAATCACTCAATTTAGGAATTAAGGCTCAAGAATATTCTTCCAACAAAGGTTTCATATCTCAAATGCTCATACACAAAGTTTCAATAAACATGTATTAGTCACAAAGCATTAGGACACTTATCATAAAAGAGAACCACAGGATGATGATTAAAAAGATCAAAATAATCACTTAAGAACATATTTAGATCTCGAAGGTACCCATAAAGGCTTAAAGAAGTCATTTTTAAAATCCAGAATTCTTAAAGACTCAAGAATGGCGTGGTTTTTGAAAAAGCTGTTTGATGCAATAAGGTTAGATTAAAAAGGCAATGATTTGCTTGAAAAATATGCAAAGGTAGCTTAAAAAGGTTCCTTCTATACAGCATTGCAAAAAGCAAAAAGAAGAAAAGTGGTGCACAGAAAAAGGATCTAGGTTGTGACCTGAAAATAGCAAAGTCGCGACTTGGGGACACAGAGACCACTAAGTCAGGGACGGGAGGTTGAGGTCGCGACTAGGAATCAGTAAGGTCACAACCTGAATATACAAAAGGCCCTCCCTTGTCAAAACCACATCTCAAGTTGTGACTTGAAGCAGTGAGGTCACAACGTGGCTTCATAGAAAGCTACCAAACGAAAAATTTTCAAAGCCTAAGCAATTTCAACTGGTAAAACCTTTTCAACAAGCACCAAAACAGTAAAAAATGATCCAATTCATAGCAATTCACCATCCAAAATCAATTCAAAACCAAAAAATGATAATGAAAGATTGGATTTCGAAAAACATTTTCTGAAAATGTGCCAAAAATTTGAAGCAACCATAGGAACAATGCAACATTGGCAATGCAACAATGCCAAATAAACCCTTCCCCCACAGTTAAACTTGACAGTGTCCTCACTGCCAAAACGAAAGGGACAAAGAACAGCAGCAACCACAAATAAGCTCAGAAAACCAACCATTCATTGCAATAAAGTTTGAATACATCAAAGTTAAACTTTTAAGTACAAAGTTTGTAGGATAGAGCAACAGAAACAAGTGAAAAACTTAAAAACAAAAGACTCTCAGTAGAAGAACATCAAGCATCCTCCTCTCTTCGTTCCTCTTTTGCTCTAGCATCCTCTCTGCCCATCTTAACACTAGCAATAGTGACACTAGAAGACTGTCCCGAACCCCCACCGAAGTAGCTCATGGTAGGAATGGAACTCTGCCAAAAGGCTTTCTCATAACCCGGAGGACAAGCAATCTGTTTGGCTCTAGCCATTTCCAACATTAAAGAGTCCATGAATCTTTGTCTTCTACACTAGTTGGCCATAGCAACAGCCCTTTACTCTTGGAGTTCCCCGCTCAAATTAGTCACTTACTGACTAAGGGTGGCAATCTACTCACTCTGGGAGGCGAGGGTGAAACTAGAGCCATCCCCAGCTGCCTCCTCCTTAGGCTCCTCTTCCACCACCCTTTTTCCCCTCTTTCTACTTTTGTTTGCCCTTGAAGCAACATAGCATCTGGTGGTGGTGAGCTCTAGGGTCAGGTTAGTCTTGTGCATTACTATCCCGTTTGCAGTTCATATATCAGTGATCAAATGGGAAAACACTAGAAGAGTTTGGATATTGGTCACACAGTGGGATACCTAATAACAGGAAATGATAGTAATGTCGACCAACTGCTTGGTCATGAGGAGATACATGAGAAGGGTGCCCTCTTCAGAGACATTAGAAATATGAGCCACCAGTATCACATTGTAAGACATGAAGTTCAGCTAGATTCTAGCCTCATCATTCATGTTCTTATGCTCAAAGACATTTCTCCCATTTTCCTTAATGGTCCAGCCCGCTCCCTCAACTCTTATGGTTTGGAAAACTTCATTTCAAGGAACTTCATCAAGCCTGACAGTTTGTAAAATCACAGATAGTTTGTAAAATGCCTGAACATTATCCTCACCATAGTAAACTTCTTGCCTTTAAAGTTAATCCCTAAGACCATATCTAAAGCAGAGCAAGTGTAAAATTCCTTGACTAAGGTCAGATTTACCTTAGCCCTCTTCTTCAATTCCAAAACCTTGGCCCTCTTCTTCATGAGTTGTCACTACTATTCTTAAAGGATCTTGAAAATTGCTTGAGGAAGTTCCAACATTGTGAAATTGATTGCCTTGGAATTGATTTGGTCTATTTGCTCCTCCACCCCATTTAAAGTTTGGATGGTCTCTCTAACTGGGATTGTATGTTTTTGAGTAGGGGTCCCTCTTCTGATATTGCCCCTCTCTTTCTTGGTACATTGCATTTACCTCTTCAGCTGGCCTAGAGTAATTTGGGGTAGTATGCATCAGGGAATCACAAACCCCACAGCTTGTAGCTATTAAGGCAAGAGATTAAGGTTTATTGGAGTGGAGACTTTCGATAGTGTTTGCAAGCTTGGACATATCTTGTGCTAGTTTGACCAATAGTGGATCCCTTGGATCCCTTGAGCTTACATGTTGTCGGTTAAGAGCAAAAGTTCTTATTAATTCCCATACAGCTTGTGGTTTCATATTCTCCATGGATCCATTCACAGCAGCATCCAAAACTTGTGCATCATATGTCAACAATTTATTATAGAAATACTGTACCAAGTGCTCCTCTAAAATTTGATGATTAGGGCACTTGATAAGCATTCCTTGAAACCTGCTCCAGAATTCAAAGAATGACTCAACGGCTCTTGCTTAGTTGTAGAAATTTCCTCACGAGCAGCTGAAATCTTGGTAGAGGGGAAATACTTATCCAAAAATGCTTTCTTCAGACTAGTCCATGATTTATAAGCATTGTCCACGTAGAGCAGCAAGTTCATATACCATTCCTTAGCTTTTCCCTCCAGGGATAGGTGGAACACCTTCCACATAACATCATCGATACTTGCCCTACTGGCTTCATAGACAAGCACTGCATGTAGAGAGTCCGGAGATGAAGGTACAGGTTTTCTCCTGGAAGGCCATGAAATTTAGGTAGCGAGTGGATCAATTGACCTTTTAATTTCAAAATCTGCATTAAAAGTAGGAAAGGCACCAGGCATAGGATCAAAATTTCCATTAGATTGAGTTAATTCTTTGATAGTTCTACCCCTAAGTTGTCCATGGATCCTATTATGGCCATTATTCTCTCCCTACCCCTTATTACCACCATCATTTGGTGTATTATGATTGCCATTCCCATTCCCACCATTAGGAGGTACTTTAGCCATGATTTCCTCTAACTCCTCACTCTCACTAGATATATGGGATTGGTCTTATAAGATAAGTGGGCTACGAGGTGCTGTATCTCTACCTCTCCTACCTCTAAGCCCTCTAGGCATGCACAATTACTCAAAACTAAAGCATAGATAGAGTGTAAGAGAGAAGTGGTATCAAAACTTTGGTATTTACCTAGTGTGTATTCCAAAATTGAAACAAACTCAATGAATTCAAATAATGCTCAGTGAGTTTGAGGTGTATGAAGTGCTATACACTCTCAAAATATGTGCAGAAAGCAAAGTTATGCAAAAAGAGGAAGTTTGGACACTCAGAAAATTTTCAGTGAAAAACTAGCTTAGGTCACGACTTGGGGTATCCAAGTCACGACTTGAGTGCATAAAAAGCAACCCTGGATTGCAAAAAATTTGAGGTCATGACTTCAATAGACCGAGAGTAACACTAAACAATAGAACGCTCAGGTCATGATAAGGTACAAGTCAAGTCACGACTTGAACACTGAGGTCGCAACTTGAAGAAACTGAGGTCGCGAGTTCAAGTCACAGAAAGCTACCTTCGCCAAACCTTTGAAAAATTCACTAAGTATTTCAACCAGATGCTCAACAAACTATGTACAGAGTTCAAAACTTTCAAGCAATAGGCCAAACACTCAGGATCAAGTTAGAACAAAATGCAAAATCCTGTGCAAGAGTGTAAATGCAAAAGTATAGTAAAACAAGATATTTTTATCTATTTCTCAACAATTTTTATTCTATGAAATGTAAAATTGATGCCTAAAAACTAAAGCTCAACGAGAGTTGACCCAAATCACAATGGTATTGAAAACCAATTACTAGGGAACTAATTTCTTAGCTCCCTGGCAACGGCGCCATTGATCAAACCTGATTGTCACCTTTCGGGTCATCAAAATTGTGATTGCACCAGATACTGCAGTACAGGGCACAACCAATCATTCTTCTCAAGGAGCGCTTTATTAGAAAACAACCTAGATTAAATTGGTAATAAAAAGAATGTTGATTTGGGTAAGGAAAAAGGGGGGTTTTAATTGTTCAAACAGTGGTGCAATAAATGTAAAATGCAAAGAAATAAATATTTTAGGTATTTTTTTTGAATGAATGAAGGAATGTTTTGGATTAAAGGGAAGTTATAGTGAAATAGTCTCTTGATAATGAAAACTTAGCTATCACTGCTCTTAAATTGATTGGGAGTTTTAAAAATCTCTAAGTTTGAAGAAAATTCCAAGCAATCACTTGGGTCCAATGTTTTAATTAATGAAAAATCACTTTTAATCAAAGTTAATTAACATATCTTAAAACATTGTTGAAAACCACTTAGAGTGTAAATAAATGGATGATGCAAATGTCCTCAAATTGTCAATCAACAACCACAGAATACCAAGTACACAGATTAATCATCAATAAACACTAACAATCAATTGAACACAAGGATTCAAAACTTATATATTTATATAAATGATCCAACATTAAACAGCATCTAATCCAAATACATTTCAGTAGTCTAAACACAAGATTTATAATCATAAACCAAGTCTTACATAAGTACAGAAATTTCTAAATCTAGCAATGTTCAACACAAAATTAAGCAAAGTTTAGGCTAATAACTCCCCTATTAAGTCCTTGAGCTCAAGTTTTGTTTTCCATCACCAAGAGGTTAAAGATTTAGCCTTTCATATCTTCAAACTAATCGCAATCACTCCAGGTATGAATAGCCATGAGTGATGCTAAAAATAGGATTGGAAAAATGGAGAAGAAGATGGTCGGAGTGGTTTAATTGGTCCAGAATTGCAGAAAATGATGAAGAAGTGAGGAAAAATGAAGGTTTGGGGTTTGGGATCAATGGAAGTTTGAGAAGATATGATGGAGGCTCATCCCTTTGCAAATCTACAGAAAGGAGGAGTGCGTCTTCATGGTGGCTACCCCTTTTTGGTATAGAAGCCGAGAAACCTATTCCAAAATGCACAGCTTCACTTAACATACTCAGGTTGTGACCTCAAAATACCAGGTCGTGACTTGGGGGCTCAAGTTGCGACCTCATAATCTCATGTCGTGACCTAGGAAAATAGAGAGCATTCAGTCTTGACCTAGCTCCAAAATGTGTAGTTCCGCTTAAAAGGCATCTAGGTCGCGACTTTAGAAGTCCATGTCGCAACCTTGGGAGGCAGAATACTTCAAATCTTACGTTTTGGTGCTTATAACTTTGTGGCTCCATTAATGCTCCATCTTTGGCCTTGGGTCCTTTCCCTATTGCCTCAAAAATCACAACAAAAAGCTTTGTAAAGACTAATTGATTACAGATCAAGGTAATTACAATTAATGAGGAAAAATTGACCCTTTTTACCCCTTAAACAGCAAAATGTAATACATGAATCAACATAATCAAATGGATATAAATGCATGCCTAATGAGGGTAAAAGGGTTGCAAAACATCATAAAACACTTGAGAAAACCATATAAAGATTAGGTTCTATTAGGAGGTATTGATATGATATTGTAATAAATAAATAAATAACAGAATTATGTGAATTAGTTCGAATAATAGTTAGTTACTCGCTGTTGGACTTCGCCTATATAAATAGGCTTATCTTTTGTTTATAAGTGTGTTGTGTTGTGATCACCCTAATGGAAGTCTCTTTCTCTTCTATCTTTTACCTTCAACTCTTCCCTCTTCTCTCTAATTTCCCCTATTCTCTTTGTTTTTCTTCCCTTTCCCTTCTCTCCCTCCCTCTCTTTCTTTTCTAATGACATATTAGTAGTATCAAGAATCTTGTAGGAGTAATGTGAACAAGAGAAACCCAATTAAAATTGATCGATGGTAACAATAAGTTGTGACTCGTTTCTTGAAAGAAAGGGCCCATAAATTCAAAACCTATTCTTGGTCAGAGTTGTGTCTTTGACTTTTCCTTCGTTAAGCTCATCAAATCCGTCATTGGTATGGAGGGCGTTTTCATCATATTTTGAACTGCTAAGTCTTTGGTTCGATTATTTGAATTTTCTTCTTTACCTCCATTCTTATAGGAAAGATCTTTCTTGATGTTATCATTAAGCTCTAGGGGTTCTTGCACTTCAACAAACACTTCTTAGGCGATGATCATTAGTTGTTTATTGAATCCCAATGACTCTTATAGTTTGATGGACTCTTCTTCATAAGAGATATTTGCGTCTTGAACTTTCAAGCCTCCTTTTTTATTAGTGAAACCTTCTTTTTCCTTATGAGATGATTGGAACTTGTTCTTCCAAAATAAAAGGATTCCTTGAGTAAGGCTAAAATTCTTAGCATCATCTAAACTAACGGGCCTAAAAAGCTTCATAATATCTGCTAATTCTTCCTTAAGGCCAACTATATAATATATATATATCATAACATGATACCTTTCTGACAGTTTCATTTTGCTCATGAGTCCATCAAAAAAGTCATTGAACTCCTTCACTCTACCATATTGCCTAAGCTATTTTCTTCTAAATTTGAGATTGAAGAGGGTTCCATGGTTCTTGACCACGTGTGGTGCCAAGAATTGAGTGGCTCTGATACCACTGTTAAGAAAAGTAAAGAAATAGGAGAGAGAAAGGGAAAAGAGTAATAGAAACAGAGGAGAATTAGACAAGAGTATAAGACCAAGAGAAACTGAATAATTTCTAATCACATTCCAAAACTGAGTTACAAAAGATACTGAGTACTTATTTATAATCAAAAGCTCTAATAGATATAAATCCAAATATATATCCTAATATTATCTCAGTATTATCCAAATATCCTAATCTATCCAAATCCTACTAATATAATTAAATCCTATCTAAATCCAACTAATATCATTTAAATCCTATTTATCCTATTTATATCATATTTAAATATTTCCTTATTTATAATTATAATTACATAACATAGGCCTCTACATTTTATTCCCTCAATTTGACCTAAAAGTCTAAATATAAGCTCATTCCAGTTACTCCAAAACTCTCCTTAGTCATCATTAGACTCGGCAAAAATTGCAAACTTAAGAATTTGGATGTCACTAAGTGTACATCTAACTATCTGGCAAACAAAAAAAAAACTAATTGGTTTTCCATGCTGCTATTGTAATATATTTAAGATTATATGAAAGATAAGAGGCCAAAGGGGGAAAAAAAAAGCACAAAGGTTATTTTTTTTTTTTGTCATAGCTTGAGTTTTGAATTCACAATTTCAAACTAAAAAACCCTCAAGAAAGATGCTTTAATTTGTATTGTTTATGCTACAAAGTCCTACATTGCTCTAGATTTCATTTGGATATTAATGCCACCACCAATGCATGTGTGTGCTGAATTGATAATAGGTAAAGGATATATGTAACACTATCTAATGCATTATGTGTAACCATGAGCCTCCTATTTCATGAAATGTCTCCCTTGTCTTAGAAAATGTTGTGGACTATCCAGAGTAGACCTATATATATATATATATATATATTTATCATGATGACTTACTTGTTAACAATAGAATATTATTGATAATCCCTATCCTTTTTTACCACGAACGTAGTTAAGGAACTAGTCTTGCAACGTCAAAACTGTATTGAGAGAGGGGGAGAGAGAGTGAGACTTTAAGGGATCCGAATCTTCTCAACGTCCTTATTCTCAATGGCCCTCAAAAGTTTAAAATCATGTTCGTTCAAATGATCTCAATGCTGAAAATTGGGACACATCATCCAACTTCTAAAATTACATCTCCACCATTAGCTTTCCTATAATCTCAACCATCCATTTATTTTCAATTTTTATCCAAATCAGTGGCCATTTACAAAGATAGTGTTCAATGCATTTCAACCCACTCGACAACGATAATGGTCATGCTCAGAATAACCTTATAGTTTCATTTTTGCCAAGTCCCTAGAGATTTTGGGTTTGTACTCATTCTTTCTTATTTGCATCTATCGTTGGATATGAATGCTTTTAGGCTTCTATATACTGGGGTGATTTTTTTTTAAAATTAGAACATAATTTCCTTGGAGCGGCAATATATATTTGTTAATGCAATAGGAAGTTGTTCTAAATGCCAAAAATTAAGAAACATTAGACTTCTGTATTTGCTGGGACTTTTGAAATTCTTTAGATCTGAGTTTAGATTAAATACATATTCTAACTTCCATAGTTAATGCTCTTACTTCCATGACTTGGTTGTATTTGACGCTTTGATCTCGGTATTGAAATATGAAAATAAAAAGTTCAAACAAGTCTGGAGTTTATAATCATCTTTGGTATCATACATTCCATGATTTCTTGTTTCTATACATTTTTTTTCTAGTTAGAGACAGTTATGTAACAAGCAAAATGCCAAATCCACAATCTTTCATATTCATGCTTTTTTTCGCAAGATCATTTCCTATATCTATAGCTTCTATAGCATTGAGATAGCCAATATTTCTTAGAATTTTTATTTTTATAAACCTGAATTACAGGAAACATCAATGCTTGAATCACTTTTTCCCTGACTTTCTTTCTTCTTATGGTAGAATTCCATTGTTGATCCTTCTGATGAGTTTGCATCTGTGTTTCCTCATCTTTATCTTATTCATTCCCCAATTAGAGCGAAATTTCCTCCTTGAAAGGAATTCCAAGACTTCCTATGAGATTTCATTATGGATTCATTGAGCTCACAGAGATCGATCTCCTGATTGTGTCATGTATTCTTATCTAGAAACAACTATCCATTTGAGTTATTAGATTGTTGCTATATCTCCACTTGGAGTAGCTTTTTTGTTGTTCTTTGGTGCCTTTAGTAGAGCAAGTGTACTTAATTAGAGTAAAATGTTGGCATATTTTCTAAAGAAATTTTCTTGCATGAGGTTTGTTAATGCAATAGGTGATAAATTTATAAATACTTAATGCATTGGTGAGAGAAATGGGATATTGGAGGCGTATTCTAAATTTTTCCAAGGTTTTAAAAATTCATCCAAAACCCAACTCTTGATTCCTTACACACCTTACATCCTCCAGCTCTTCGATAGCATCTACATGGAAAAAGACATGCGAGAAATATAAAGCATAATTTTTTTAAAAATATATTGTTAGATTTGTATGTTTTAGTGACCTTAATGTCATTTATGATGTAAGGATGAAATAGTGAAGAAAACTGCAGTTGAGGTCCTTAGAGATTTAGCATTTTATACATGTCCTTCATATCATATGGAATGCAAAAAAATATTATAAACATCGTAATGAAATGCATAATGAACAAAACAAAATTTGTTGTCATATTGTACTATCAAGGCACCACTTTCTTCCATATTTAACAAAATAAAACTAACCACCATATGGAACTAGCTATCGTGATGAACAAAACAAAATTTGTTGTCATACTGAACTTGTTGCCATGTCATACAAAATAGAACTTGTTAGATTTACCCAAAAAAAAAAGAACTTGGTGGACTAAATGCCTAAATTGCTGAAATTTGAATTGTTATTGCAAGCAGTAGCTGCCTTGTCCTCGATGCTCACTAAACATTGTTGAAGCCATAACAGATGGACCTTTATTTTGTAGGAATTGATTGGAAAATGTTGAAGTTTTATAAGATGGACTATCACCAACTAGGGTGACTAGAAATTGTTGATGCTATTATAGTACAAAGACCTTCACCTAACAAGAAGAACGAAAGAAGAAGAGCAATCTAGATGTTAGTATAGGGTCATTTACTAGAAATTGTATTAGAGTGTAGTTGTATTTGGTATATTGATATAATATACACATTGACTTTAATAAAAGTTACATTTTCCCCCTTTAACTTGTGCATGTATTTGTCTTTTTGTTTTTTGTTTTTTGTTTTTGGGTTAAGGTGCAATTTTAACAATAAAGTTTTCCCGAAAGAGCACTGGGCACCATAAAGTTTATTTGGGTGCAAAAATATACATGAAGTTGTCAAAAGGGAGCATCTGGCACCATGCCGTTAATGTCCGTCAGTTTGCCATTAGAGGGGCCCACAAAGTCAGTTTTAAGGTGCATTTTTAACAACAAAGTTTGCATCAAGGGGCATTAGGCACCATGAAATTTATTTGGGTGTAAAAATATACATGAACTTTGTAAAAGGAAAAAAATAACAAAATTCTTCAACCTCCATAAACATCCATTAATTTTATTCTTTTTGGTCTCACCAAATGCTATATTTTTTCTCAGTAAATTTTTACTTCCAAGCCGATCCATCTTTCTCTCATCATAGTCAACATGCACACTCTCTCTATCATGTTGTTTTCTGAGCCTCCAAGCCTTTTATATGTATTTAAGCAAAACACATCTTTCCCTTCTAGGATATGAGGTTCATTCCTTGCACCCGAGTACTACCTCCAGTCCTTAATATACGATCCAATGGACTAATTTGAGGAGATTAAAATAAATAAATAAATTACTTTAAATATTATATTATTTATTTATTTGACGCAATAGCATATAGTACATGATCTCTCTAAAATATTTATATGCATCATTAAATTATATATTAGTTTACAAGCCAAGAAAATTAATTTGGAGAAAAAACAATAAATATAATATTTTAAAGTAATTTATTTATTTATTTTTAATCTCCTCAAATCAGTCTATTGCATCATATATTAAGGACTGGAGGTAGTACTTGGATGCAAGCAATAAACCTCATATCCTAGAAGGGAAAGATGTGTTTTGCTTAAATACATATAAAAGGCTTGAAGGCTCAAAAAACAACATGACAGAGAGAGTGTGCGTGTTGACTATGATGAGAGAAAGATGGATCGGCTTGGAAGTAAAAATTTATAGAGAGAAAATATAGCATTTGGTGAGACCAAAAAGAATAAAATTAATGGATGTTTATGGAGGTTGAAGAATTTTGTTATTTTTTTCCTTTTACAAAGTTCATGTATATTTTTACACCCAAATAAGTTTCATGGTGCCTAATGCCCCTTGATGCAAACTTTGTTGTTAAAAATGCACCTTAAAACTGACTTTGTGGACCCCTTTAACGGCAAACTGACAGACATTAATGGCATGGTGCCAGATACTCCCTTTTGACAACTTCATGTATATTTTTGCACCCAAATAAACTTTATAGTGCCCAATGCTCTTTCGGGAAAACTTTGTTGTTAAAATTACACCTTAACCCTTTGTTTTTTAATGTACCTGACAACAAAAATTTTTCTTTCAATGCTTCCAGTAATGGTATTAGACAATCTAAGGGAGCCTATAAATTACAAAGAAAAAATGTACATATTATTAACACTAAAAAGCGTTATACATCTAACTTATTGGTACAAACTAACAAAACAAGTTACAAAAGATATCTATATTTTGACATAGAAACTTATTGTCAACATATTTGTGAATGACTACACTTGAGGTAGTGCTTGCAATGCTAGAGGTGTAGAGCATGAATTTGGACAATCTGATTACTCACTTCTTACCTTGGTTAGAGACCAACTTATTTTTCTAAGATGCTCACAAAAATTCTTAAATCTTTTTCTCCTCTTAGTTCCATCTCTCTTTTTAATTCCCTTGGGCTGTTTACATTACAGCTCCATCTTCTTCTTGTTTTTTTTTGGTTGGTTTGCTCCTTCTTTGCTATTTTTATCTCCTTCGTGTATGTTGCCATCATTTGAATTTCTCAGCCTTAAATGAAAGTCTCTTACTTTTTTATGAAGCTCTATGATAGAGTTATGCATAAAAGCAAAAGTTTTTGGATAATCAAACATTTCAGCTACTAATTGTATCATCATATGATATAATTGTCAATATGTTTGTGTGCTTTGAAGCTTAGGATCCACTTGTATTTTATTTCTTTCAATATCATGTATTATACCATCTCTGGCATCTTTGGTCCATCTTTTCCAAACATATTTTTCTAGAAGTTTCCTCACTTCATTTCCTCATATATTTTTAAAGCATGACAACATAATATTCGAATGGATTCAAAATGCCTACAAGTATACCAAATAGAGTCATTATTCAGATCAAATGTCAATGTCCACTTTTGTCTTCATTAACCATGGTACTAGCATATGCGAACAATAGACCTTTCTTATCTTGAGAAGAGATGCATGTGGCAAAAAAGAGATCAAATTTCCCTTAAAACAATTCTAACACCGAGGTCGTATAGATCTTAGCAACTTATCTCAAGATAGGTGCACTTTGGACTATTTGTCATGATTTTTTTTTCTCCCTTGCTTTAAACTCACATTTCATCTCATTATACCTCTTATTTGTAACAACCTGCTCAAAAGTTTTGAAGAATTCATTAATATCAAGACTTGGATTTGTAATACTCTTGATGTCAGCATTAATACTTTCACATATTTGTATGCTACGCATACCAAGAGTAAGAGAGTACTTCATATGACACCATGGCTATTTCTCTTTAATTTCATATATGGATTTTACCTATGTGTTGTCTTCTAAATTGTATGACGATATTAGAGAAGCCCATGTATTTTCAAATTGTGATTCATCAATAGCAAACATACACTTATTGAAGTCACGAAAAAATATGTGAATCACCCTTCATTTTATTTCCTCAATATTTTATCCAATTTCACTCAATATACCATATGCATAATGCATGTTTCACTTTAGGAATAACTTCACATAATGCTCTCGCCATTGCTTGATCTTGATCAATTAAAACTATTGTAGGTCTCTATTGCTTGTTTGCTTTCAAGAAAGTTTCAAACAACCACTTGAATGATTCTGTTGTTTCATCATATAACAAAGCTACCCCAGTAATTACAACTCCTTTGTATTGATTGAGTACCAAAAACATAGCAAGAGGCCTATGATTGTTGCTTATGCAGTATCTAGAATCCAATAAAATGACATCTCTAAAGTAAGCATAATTTACAAGCATATAAGCATCTACTTAAAAAATATTTGTAATTTTATCTTCCACATCAAGCAGGTATGAATGATAAAAGGAAGAGTTCTCAGTAATTTGTTCTTCAAAATAATTCAATAAGCATCGAACTTCCCCATCTATTAGGCTTCTTTGTTATTTAGTCTTCAAATAATTTTTCATATCAACTCGAGTGAAACCAAAATTAGCTCCCTTACTTGCTTACTTACTCATAAGGTGATAACTTGCTTTTTGTTTAAGTCCAGTATGTTTTGCCAAATCAATCTCATTTGCTTAAGCATTACTTATTTTTTTTGAGACCCCATCATGTGCTTTATCTCTTGAAGATGTAATAGGTGGTTATGTTCTTCTATAAAGCTGATGATCTTGCCTTCTACTAATTTAACGATCATTCTAGCTTTACAATCAGTCTTGGTCTCAGGACGATGGTTAGTGGTTAAGGTGTACCTCTTATTTGGTTTTCGTTAACCATCTTTTAAACATACATATCTATAACTAATAATTGTCTTGTTATCTTTCTTACTCTTTGTCAACCCATTTTCCCCTATGCTAAAGGCTACTCTACAAGCATATTCATTCCAAAATCTCCATACCTCCTCTAGATTATCAAATTCTTTTTCTAATCTAGGAGTCAAATCAGCTTCCATATATTGAAACATGTAAAATAAAATTATGTAGGACACACAATAGAATCTTATTTGAAAATAAGAAATTACAAAAATTTTAAAAAAATAGAGCAAAACTTAAACAGCAAAAACTACATTTAAATAGAGAACTAAAAGATGCCTATGCTTTTGGTCAAATACTTATACATGGAACTAAGTATATGATTATTCATGCAACAAACACATGCCTATGTTAACTTCAACGAACATTCTAAATAAATAAAAACTTAAATATAAATAAAGCTATTACACTTCCTAACAAAACCAAAGAGTAAAAAGTAGGAATGAGGTATACAAGACAAGTTTTGTGGCGTTGTGTAACACCTTACGTTTACGACCTTATGTTGTGCCAAGTTAAGACATTCGGAAGCGCAATCTAAGGTTACCGGGTTGAAAAACCTGAATTTGAAAATTTCTTTTCCCGCATTACTATTCACCGTAACCTTAAACTTGGCATAACTTTGAAAAATCATAACTAATTCTAGAAAAATCGAAACGAGGTCGTTCCAAGTCTCACTCGAAGCTCTTAACATCATCTATCAAGGAAAAATGACCTCAGGTTCCGATTTAATCAGAAACGCATTCGTTTTCAATTTCGAAAAGTATTGTTCATTTGGTCATTTTTCTATTTTCCAGGATTTTTGCCTAACTTCGGAAAGGCATAACTTCTTACACAGAGCTCCGATTGTGACGCTTTACCACTTATTTTAAAGGGAAAAATAAGATCTATTCGCATACCAAATTTCAGGGAAAAAGTCAACCATTTGACCAGGGTCTTCGTTGGTCAAAGTTTGGTCAAATCTCGACCATTTCTATCCCCTTTTTCACTAATTCTAACAGCATTTCGTTTTTCACTATAATCATACCATAATCATATGTAAAGCTATTCTATCATTAATATACATTCCAAAAAGGTATCATATCATGTATTTATGATCATAGTATGCTTACATGGCTTGAAAGAGAAAGGTTCAAAACCGTATAATACATTACATAATTCATAACTTCTTCAAGCCATGACTATTTCCTTTCCTTTCTCCTTGGCAGTAGTGGCACCTAGGATATCATGTTATAGGAGGAATGAGATTTCATAGAAATCCCAGTAGCATTGAACATACAACCATCAAGTCAATATGCATAAGATGTCATGCTACATGCAGTATAATAACATTTCTAGTCTTTATGCCATGCCATAATCATTCTGTATCCATGTCATCATATCATGGAGCATATAATCATTCTGGTCAAAACTCAATCATGCAAGAGCCAAGGCATACATTGCAAGGAGTTCACATCATCTGTACATAACATTCTCATGGCACATAAACACACATAGCAGATACACCAAATGCAGATCAACAAAATAATTGCAGTTCACGCTACCTCAATTCCTTGCTTAACGTTTCCTCCTTGATCCCTTGCTGGAGATCCTCCTAGGTTTCCAGAAGAATTGCCTATCAACCATACAGTAAGGGTATGGTAAATTCCATATCCAGTATACCATTCTTTCTCAATATAATGCTACCCTTGTATCTTTCAATTTATAATTTCTGTATACCTTTCTAAACCTTTGACCTTGGTTTGACCAAGCCTTAATCCTCAATTAAGGTCTTGGAATTTTTCCTTAATCCATGATTAATCATGCTTTCTTGATTAATCACTAACCCTTAGTCCTTAATCCAATACTTAATTAAGGTCCTCAAGTCACATAGTCATAATCCTCTAAGATTAAATCACTAATCCCTTTTTGGATTAACCATTAATCATTCTCTAATCAACATGATTAACCATTAATCATTCCTTAATCAACATGATTAATCATTAATCATTCTCTAATATGATTAAGCTTTAATCAATCCTTATTTAACATGATTAATCATTAATCATTCTCTAATCAATATGATCAAGCTTTAATCATTCCTTAATCAACATGACTAATCATAATTAAACATCCTTCAATTAGCATAACTAATCACTAATTAATTAGGGTAGCTAACCTTAATCACTTACTAATCCTTAATCAAATAACATGATTAATCTTAGCTATCACTAAACCATAATTAATCAAGGTAATTAATCCTAATCTTCCTCAAATAAATAATCAACTAAAAATAATTAACACTTAGGGAGATAAACATACCTTAATTAGCTCTTAATCGGCGATTAGAGGTGTCTAAGCTTGCTTTTTCTCTTTCTCTCTCTTCTTTCTTCCTTTCTCTCTCCTAGAACTCAAGAGCACAAAATTCTCTCCCAACAAACCACCTTGGCCGAATTTGTTCATGGAAGGGGGGGGTATTTATAGGCCTTGATATTTCAAAATGCCGAAAATGCCCTTCGGGAAAAAGATGCGATCTCGACCGTCCATTTTTTTTTCACTTTACACATGGACAAATCTTAGGGCACACACCATAAGAAAGTGACACATGTAGGGACACCTAATCACCATGTGATTTTCATGTGGAAAATAAATATTATTTTATTGTTTTGTCTCTTATTTCCCTTTATGCCCTTGAACAATTTGGAAAATTCCAACTTTGTCCTCCCCTTCTAATTTTGGCCGAATTATTGCTCTTAATATTGGGAAAAATATGACTCATCCAATAATCAGTGCAATCCACTGATTATTTGTGTATTTCCGGTCCGATTTTCCAACAATCCTGTCCAATTTACTGTCACAAAATTTCGATTTCAACACCTCATTAAATTCCCCTCATTCCAAGGGTAATCCATGATTTTTCTCAAGTTTTATCTCCCTCTATAATTTTCTAAATTTTATTCTGTCAAAAATCACTATTCTACCGATAATAATTCGGTAATAAATATTCTTTAAGCTAACCTCTGTACATCCAAAGGTGGGAAATAATTTTATAAATTAGGATAATATGTCACATAATTTATCCATATTTTTCCTTGAATTTTTGAGGCCTCTATATATTTTAAATAATGGAAATTGGCTAATTTTCCTTAATTAACCAAAAATTCCAATAATTACAAATAATTTCCTGATAAATTATTTTTAATCTCATATTCATCTTCTAAGCCTCAAACATTATTCTGTACCCTCCTTTCTATTTTTCATGATTTTCTGGGAATTTTCAGGAATTTTGGACATTATTTCCAATACTGCCCTTTCTTAACTGATCTTTTCAGAAATGACCGTTATGTCCCTATCCTGATTTTTCCTCATAGCCTGGATCCTCTACCAGTCTACTATACTACTTGGCCTTAGTCAGTCACAAATCATTCATCAATTAGAATAAAATTATCAGGGTGTGACATTTCTTCCCCCCTAAAAATAAATTTCGTCCTCGAAATTTTAACACATACCTTATATGAAGAGCTCTGGATACTTGCTCCTCATCTCGTCCTCCTTTTCCCACGTGGCCTCTTCTTGATTTAGATCTTTCCAAATCACTTTGACCAAAGGGATTCCTTTGTTCCTCAGCTGCTTGACTTTCCGATCCACTATGCGTTCTGGTCTTACTTCAAATGTCAGATTGTTCTTTAGCTCAATCTGATCATATTCTAGCACATGTTCTGGATCCGGATTGTACTTCTTCAACTGGGAAACATGGAAGACATTGTGCAACTGACTTAAATTTGGGGGTAAGGCCAGTCGATAGGCTACAGGTCCTACCTTTGAGAGTATTTGGAATGGTCCCACATATTTAGGCGTCAGCTTTCTCGCCTTAATAGATCGTCCTACTCCGGTAGTTGGAGATACCTTCAGGAATACATGGTCTCCAACCTCGAACTCTAACGGCTTTCTCCTACTGTCGGCGTAGCTCTTCTGTCTGCTTTGAGCCGTGAGTAGCCTCTGTTTGATCTGTTTAATCTGTTCAGAGGTACGATCTACTATATCTGGACCCCAAATTTTTCTCTCTCCGAGTTCTGTCCAACAAAGCGGGGATCTGCACTTTCTTCCGTACAATGCCTCGTATGGTGCCATCTGGATACTGGAATGGTAACTGTTGTTGTATGCGAATTCTGCCAAAGGCAGATATTCATCCCAGTTCCCTTTGAAATCCAAAACGCACGCTCTCAGCATATCTTCTAGTGTCTGTATCGTTCGTTCTGTTTGTCCGTCTGTTTGCGGATGATAAGCTGTACTGAAACTCAGTACCGTGCCCATGGCTTCTTGCACTGCTTTCCAGAATCTCGACATGAATCTTGGATCCCTGTCAGACACAATGTACTCTGGAACCCCATGTAATCTTACGATCTCTTTAATGTATAACCTCGCTAACTTCTCTGGCGAATATTTAACATTAATCGCCAAGAAATGGGCCGACTTCGTCAGTCTATCAACTATGACCCATATTGCATCGTATCCTGACGACGTACGAGGTAGTCCTACTATGAAGTCCATAGAGATACTGTCCCATTTCCATTCAGGAATACTAAGGGGTTGTAAAAATCCTGACGGCTTCTGATGTTCCGTCTTCACTTTCTGGCATGTAAGGCACTTTGTCACATACTCAGTGACATCTCGTTTCATACCAGGCCACCAAAATAATGACTTGATGTCTTGATACATCTTGGTCATTCCTGGATGAATCGTATATTTGCTTTTATGTGCCTCATCTAGAATTTGCTTCTTGAGATCATCTACAGGAGGAACATACGATCTTCCTCTGAATTCTATTACTCCCTCTGTTGAGATCTCAAAATCTTTTGTCTCGTTGCTCAAGACTTTAGCTCGAAGGGTCTTTGCTAAAGGATCCCCTCTTTGAGCTTCTTTGATTTGTCTTATCATATCAACAGTTGTTCTCTGCACTAATGGCTCATTAGCCACATCATCTGCTGTTAACTGCATGTGATAAATAGGACCCCAATCTCTTATATCTTCTAACAGATCACCCTCTTTGATCATGAGGGTAGCTACTTGCACCACTTTTCTGCTCAGAGCATCAGCCACTACATTGGCTTTTCCCGGATGATACTTGATCTGATAGTCATAATCTTTCAACAACTCCATCCATCTCCTCTGTCTCATGTTAAGTTCTTTCTGGTCTTGCAGGTACTTGAGACTCTTGTGATCACAGAACAATTCTATAGTTGCCCCATACAAATAATGCCTCCATATCTTCAAGGCATACACTATCGCTGCAAGCTCCAGGTCATGAGTGGGGTAATTTTCTTCGTGAGGTTTTAATTGGCGCGAGGCGTAGGCAACAACTCTTCCCTGCTGCATCAGTACACATCCCAATCCCTGTTTGCTAGCATCTGTGTACACTACATATGGTAGTGTTGGATCGGGGATAACTAGTACTGGGGTAGAGGTTAGCCTTCGCTTCAGCTCTTGAAAACTTGCCTCACATTTCTCGTCCCACAAGAACTGCTGGTTCTTCCTGGTTAGCTTTGTCAGCGCTTGGGCAATTCTAGAAAAGTCCTGGATAAATCTCCTATAGTAACCTGCCAGCCCTAAGAAACTTCGTATCTCTGTTACTGTCTTAGGCTGCTCCCAGTTCAGTACTGATTCAACTTTACTGGGATCTACGGCCACACCTTCATGGTTAATCACATGGCCTAGGAATTTAACTTCCTTTAACCAAAACTCACATTTACTGAGCTTGGCGTAGAGTTGTTTCTCCTTCAGTGTACTCAGCACAATTCTCAAGTGCTGCTCATGCTCTTCTTGAGTTTTGGAGTACACTAGTATGTCATCAATAAAAACTACTACAAACAGATCTAAGTATGGTCTAAAAATCCGGTTCATGTAGTCCATGAAAATAGCAGGTGCATTCGTCAATCCAAACGGCATCACTAAGAACTCATAGTGTCCGTATCGGGTCCTAAATGCAGTCTTCGAAACATCTTCTGTCTTTATCCTCAGCTGATGATATCCCGATCGTAGATCGATCTTGGAAAACACCGTTGCTCCTGCCAGTTGGTCTAACAGATCATCAATTCGCGGCAGAGGGTATTTATTCTTTATCGTCACCTTGTTTAGCTCTCGATAGTCAATGCATAGCCTTAGACTACCGTCTTTCTTTTTCACAAAGAGTACTGGAGCACCCCAGGGAGATACACTTGGTCTTATAAAACCCTTCTCCAACAGCTCCTCAATTTGTCTCTTTAGCTCAACCATTTCGTTGGGAGCCATTCGATATGGAGCTTTGGATATTGGTTTTGTCCCTGGTACAAGATCAATCGTGAACTCCACTTCTCGCTCTGGCGGAAGTCCACTGATCTCTGTTGGAAATACCTCTGGGAAGTCTTTCACTATCGGTATCTCTTCGATTCCTTCTTCTACCTCTGCTCGAATTGAGAAGAATACAAAATATCCTTGACATCCGTGCCGTAAGCATCTACTCGCTTCGGCTTCAGTCATAAAATTTAAACTTACTTCTTTTCTAGGGATTTCTTCCTTAGAGGGTAATACTAACGTTTTCTTACCACAATCTAGAAGTATGTTATTGGCAGATAACCAATTCAAACCAATTATCACCTCAATGTCACGAAAAGGCATGCATATCAAGTCAATGACAGTGCAACAATGCTGATAACAGACCACACAATTCAGGCATGCTTTAGAAGTCACAACTTTAGGACTAGTGGGAGTAGAAACAACAATATCATATGGCAAGGTATCAACAGTCAAACCCAATCGCCCAACACAGTCATGTGATATAAAGGAATGGCTAGCACCTGAGTCAAACATGGCATACACAAGGCAATCATTAACAGTGATCGTACCTTGGATCATGTCAGGTGACTTACGGGCCTCTTCCTGTGTAAGGGCAAACACCCTGCCTTGGGTCTGCTGTCTCGTCCCTTCTGCCCCTTGTGGACATTCCTTTGAAAAGTGTCCTGGTCTCCCACATCTATAGCACACGTTCTGGCCAAATAAACATGGCCTGTCGCCATGATTCTTGCCACACTTCTCACATTCCTTGGCCCTTCGTGTGATATCAAACCCTTCAGGTCGTCTGCCCCCTCTTCTCATCTTTCTGCCAAAGCCAGGCCTCTTCCTCTTCTTATTAACATAAGAGGTTCCTTCTTGATTCGGCCTCGATGGGGGTCTCTCAGCTTTCAAAGCTATCGGCATCATTCCTCGATGATTTTGACTTGCTTCAGTAATACGGCAGACTTCTACTGCCTTGTTAAAACTCTCTATCTGTTGAGGCGCCACGACCTCTCTTAGTGTCGGCTTTAATCCTCTGACCAGCTTCTCCGTATTCCACCGTTCATCATTGAGACGTTTTAAATAAGCAGAATAACGGGACAGCCGAATGTGCTTGCTAAGTAGTCATCAAAAGTTTCATTATTCCCCTGCTGCAACACTAGGAATTCAGCTTCCATTTTATCCTGTGCTGATCGGGGAAAGTACTTCTGATAGAATCTTTCTTTGAACACCTCCCATGTTATTGGGGTGTTGTTGGCTTGCAGTACCAACTCAGTGTTGTTCCACCACTGATCTGCTTCTTTCTCTAGCTTATAAATTGCCATCTGAGCTTTAATCTCAGATGAACATCCCATTACCCGAAAGATCTTCTCCAGTCGGGTAATCCAATCTTCAGCTATTTGTGGTTCCAATGAACCCTTGAACTCTGGTGGATTATGCTTGCAAAATTTCGTAATCCACTGCTGAATATCTCCTTGATTCTCAGCCAATCCTGCTTGCTCTTCAGGTACTTGCTGTTGGACTTGTGGGGTTGCTTCAGCTTGCACTTGCTCAGGTTGTCGTAACTGAGCAATCGCTGCTGCTACCGCTGCTGCTATAACGGCGTCTCTCTCTTCTTGCTGCCGTAACTGTGCCTCTTGTAGTTGCTGTACGACTCGTTGTTGCTCATCCAGCCTATTCATTACTTGCTGGATAGGATCTCTATGTGGTTCCTCAGGAGTGTTTCTTGCTCCTCTCCGTGTTCTCACCATTTCGCTTGTTCTTTAGTTAACTATGGGAGAATAAAGGAACTCTTTAATCATTTATCATAAAAACATACCCTTCTTATTTATATAACAAACATTTGTACAGCAACACAAGGTTACACAGAGTTTTTTAGCAGTTAGCCTAACTTATATACAGTCCAAAACTATTTACACTATATACATCATCAGTCTAGCATTAACCATGACCAGCTCATGGAAAAGTAGCCCATACAAAGGTCTCTATGGCGTCGACCATCTCCAGGAAAGTGCATCTGGTTAGGCGATTACATATCTCATTGATTCCTTCATTCCATTTCCATGTCTTGGGGATTACATGGAACAGGGCTAGGATCCAATCTTCATTTCCCAAGGTATGATCCTCTCTAGTCACCCAATAATAAAGGCTCTTAATGTCATCTAAGAACCTTAAGTATACATCAGCTTCCTGGTGCTCATACGGCTTAATAAAACGGCTTCTAAACTGGAACTCTCGAACTAGCTGAGGAAGGTATTGGAACTCTTTCTTAATTTCAAGTGTAGGGATCTTACTCGGACCTGCTTCATCCTTAGTAGGTATCTTAATAACTGGAGCTATATCATTAGAGGCAACAGGTGGCAATGTCTTTCTCTAGAGCCTTCCCCTTGAAACCGAAGTAATCTACCTGGGTAGCTGGGGATTTGGTGCTAAGCTCTCCATACCTTTCAATATCCTCGTACCACCATGTCTCATCATACCACCATGGATATCGCTCACCGAGCATGACCTTGCTGATGGTCTCTCCGGATTTTCCACTTCCACTACAGACAGCCATTACCTGAGCTTTTCTGTAATCCTAATGACCAAATGAACTCATTAATAAGCACTATCACATGCTTTCCTTAAAATGCAGAGCATACAAAATATCAAAATTTGTTCTGTGTGCCAGAATCATATGCTCTGATACCATAAATGTAACACCTTACGTTTACGACCTTATGTTGTGCCAAGTTAAGACATTCGGAAGCGCAATCTAAGGTTACCGGGTTGAAAAACCTGAATTTGAAAATTTCTTTTCCCGCATTACTATTCACCGTCACCTTAAACTTGGCATAACTTTGAAAAATCATAACTAATTCTAGAAAAATCGAAACGAGGTCGTTCCAAGTCTCACTCGAAGCTCTTAACATCATCTATCAAGGAAAAATGACCTCAGGTTCCGATTTAATCAGAAACGCATTCGTTTTCAATTTCGAAAAGTACTGTTCATTTGGTCATTTTTCTATTTTCCAGGATTTTTGCCTAACTTCGGAAAGGCATAACTTCTTACACAGAGCTCCGATTGTGACGCTTTACCACTCATTTTAAAGGGAAAAATAAGATCTATTTGCATACCAAATTTCAGGGAAAAAGTCAACCATTTGACCAGGGTCTTCGTTGGTCAAAGTTTGGTCAAATCTAGACCATTTTTATCCCCTTTTTCACTAATTCTAACAGCATTTCGTTTTTCACTATAATCATACCATAATCACATGTAAAGCTATTCTATCATTAATATACATTCCAAAAAGGTATCATATCATGTATTTATGATCATAGTATGCTTACATGGCTTGAAAGAGAAAGGTTCAAAACCGTATAATACATTACATAATTCATAACTTCTTCAAGCCATGACTATTTCCTTTCCTTTCTCCTTGGCAGTAGTGGCACCTAGGATATCATGTTATAGGAGGAATGAGATTTCATAGAAATCCCAGTAGCATTGAACATACAACCATCAAGTCAACATGCATAAGATGTCATGCTACATGCAGTATAATAACATTTCTAGTCTTTATGCCATGCCATAATCATTCTGTATCCATGTCATCATATCATGGAGCATATAATCATTCTGGTCAAAACTCAATCATGCAAGAGCCAAGGCATACATTGCAAGGAGTTCACATCATCTGTACATAACATTCTCATGGCACATAAACACACATAGCAGATACACCAAATGCAGATCAACAAAATAATTGCAGTTCACGCTACCTCAATTCCTTGCTTAACGTTTCCTCCTTGATCCCTTGCTGGAGATCCTCCTAGGTTTCCAGAAGAATTGCCTATCAACCATACAGTAAGGGTATGGTAAATTCCATATCCAGTATACCATTCTTTCTCAATATAATGCTACCCTTGTATCTTTCAATTTATAATTTCTGTATACCTTTCTAAACCTTTGACCTTGGTTTGACCAAGCCTTAATCCTCAATTAAGGTCTTGGAATTCTTCCTTAATCCATGATTAATCATGCTTTCTTGGTTAATCACTAACCCTTAGTCCTTAATCCAATATTAATTAAGGTCCTCAAGTCACATAGTCATAATCCTCTAAGATTAAATCACTAATCCCTTTTTGGATTAACCATTAATCATTCTCTAATCAACATGATTAACCATTAATCATTCCTTAATCAACATGATTAATCATTAATCATTCTCTAATATGATTAAGCTTTAATCAATCCTTATTTAACATGATTAATCATTAATCATTCTCTAATCAATATGATCAAGCTTTAATCATTCCTTAATCAACATGACTAATCATAATTAAACATCCTTCAATTAGCATAACTAATCACTAATTAATTAGGGTAGCTAACCTTAATCACTTACTAATCCTTAATCAAATAACATGATTAATCTTAGCTATCACTAAACCATAATTAATCAAGGTAATTAATCCTAATCTTCCTCAAATAAATAATCAACTAAAAATAATTAACACTTAGGGAGATAAACATACCTTAATTAACTCTTAATCGGCGATTAGAGGTGTCTAAGCTTGCTTTCTCTTTCTCTCTCTTCTTTCTTCCTTTCTCTCTCCTAGAACTCAAGAACACAAAATTCTCTCCCAACAAACCACCTTGGCCGAATTTGTTCATGGAAGGGGGGGTATTTATAGGCCTTGATATTTCAAAATGCCGAAAATGCCCTTCGGGAAAAAGATGCGATCTCGGCCGTCCATTTTTTTTTTTTACACATGGACAAATCTTAGGGCACACACCATAAGAAAGTGACACATGTAGGGACACCTAATCACCATGTGATTTTCATGTGGAAAATAAATATTATTTTATTGTTTTGTCTCTTATTTCCCTTTATGCCCTTGAACAATTTGGAAAATTCCAACTTTGTCCTCCCCTTCTAATTTTGGCCGAATTATTGCTCTTAATATTGGGAAAAATATGACTCATCCAATAATCAGTGCAATCCACTGATTATTTGTGTATTTCCGGTCCGATTTTCCAACAATCCTGTCCAATTTACTGTCACAAAATTTCGATTTCAACACCTCATTAAATTCCTCTCATTCCAAGGGTAATCCATGATTTTTCTCAAGTTTTATCTCCCTCTATAATTTTCTAAATTTTATTCTGTCAAAAATCACTATTCTACCGATAATAATTCGGTAATAAATATTCTTTAAGCTAACCTCTGTACATCCAAAGGTGGGAAATAATTTTATAAATTAGGACAATATGTCACATAATTTATCCATATTTTTCCTTGAATTTTTGAGGCCTCTATATATTTTAAATAATGGAAATTGGCTAATTTTCCTTAATTAACCAAAAATTCCAATAATTACAAATAATTTCCTGATAAATTATTTTTAATCTCATATTCATCTTCTAAGCCTCAAACATTATTCTGTACCCTCCTTTCTATTTTTCATGACTTTTTCTGGGAATTTTCAGGAATTTTGGACATTGTTTCCAAAACTGCCCTTTCTTAACTGATCTTTTCAGAAATGACCGTTATGTCCCTATCCTGATTTTTCCTCATAGCCTGGATCCTCTACCAGTCTACTATACTACTTGGCCTTAGTCAGTCACAAATCATTCATCAATTAGAATAAAATTATCAGGGTGTGACACGTTGCACTGTCAAGTTTTTTTAACCCATAATTTCATTTCCTTTTAAAGGCAAGAATGATATTGGTTATGAAAAAATTCCAAAAAGGATACCATATTTCATAAAAACAATTAGTTTTTTTCATCTTACCTTGCCTCTTGGAATGAAGACTTGGATTGTTGAACTCTTCTCCTCAAAATCAATAACTCCTCCACTTGAACTACCTTTAAAAAGTTAAATAGAGTCTTGTCAATTGTAGAAACAGTCAACTGGAATAGCTATTGGCCATGGAATCTATATATCCAAGTATATCTATATGATAGTAGAAGAACCAGTTTACCTGTGATTTGTGTGAAGTGTTTGTCACATCTCAATTTTTAAGCCTAGGAGCCCTAGAAGTAGCATAAAGAAGGTAGGCTACTAAGCCCCTTTTGAGCAGAAGTCCCAAAGATGAGAAATGAAGTCAAAACAGTTTCAGAAACTAAACTATAAAGTAAAAGTTTTCAGGGGCTGAAGTATAATCAAAGCTAGATGCTCCAGTAAAGTCTGAAGGACCTAGAAAAAGGCTAGATACAGGCCAAAGGTTAAGTTAGAAGTCTCAAAGAGATGGTTTTATAAGATTGAGCCCAAGCAGGAGTAAAATTGTAAATTCAGAAAGTTACAACCATTAAGGGTAAAAATGGAAAGTATACAAAAAATTTCAAGAAAATTCCAGAAAATGGGAAACAATATTCTAAGACTCTTTTGTGAAGATAAATGATGAAATACCCTTGAGACAGCTTAAATAGAATTTATAAAGTTATGGCCGGTAAAAAGTATACTGTTTGAGGTAATTATTTAAAATAGCATGAGACCTCAAAAATATATGCAAAAATGAGGTTAAAGGGTTGAAAGGTTTTAATAATTTATAAAATTAGTCTCGAAACCAAAAGGCTAGTGGAATGGCTTTAATAAAATATAAAGTTGATTATACCGATAAAAGGGTATTTTAAAGAATGATTTTTAAGTAGGGGCTATAGAATGAGTTATGGCTTGAGAAAACTCATAGGTTTTCTCTAAAGGTAAAAGAAATTTATAGACTAGACAGAAAAAATTTTTGAGCTCCAAAAGACCATCAAGAAAGTCAGAGAAACATGAGCAAAGTAAATTAGGAGGAAACTTAAGGACTAAGTTTTGATCCAATAGCTAGGATTTAATCCCCCTTTCTCCACCACCAAATTTGTGACACCTAGCACCTTCTAGAAGAATGATGTAATGATGATGTAAGAAGGTGATACAATGATAATACAAAAGTCCACTTGAACTTCCAAGTTTACCCTAACTCTTTCTATTAGCCACCAAGGGTATTTTGGTCCATTCAAGACAAAGTTTTGGCTATAAATAGACACTCCCTCCCCCTTTATTTTCCCCAAGTTGGAGAACAAGAGGGAAAACTCTTGTCATTTGGATTCTTGAAGCATAAGCAAGAGCAAGCTACTACCTTCGACCAACCAAGCTTGGATCTAAGGTTAGTAAGAGGATCTATGTTGTTTCTTGCTTCATTTCCTTGAGTTTGATAGTGGAAAATCTGTTCTTTCTTCATTCATTTATCGATAAAATGATCAATCATCATAACCTTTGCATCTTCTTTTCACATCACATGATCGATCAAAGTCTTTTTCTAATCTTTAGTGAAAACATCTTTCAACAATCATTTATCGATCACTTAATCAATTAATCATTAATTGATCATTTAATCGATCATAATCTATTCTATGAATTCACTGTGAAAAATTTCTTTAAAACTATTTTCTGATCATTTTATCTACCAACCATTTATTGATAAGGTATTTGATTAACACACCTTGAAAATATATTTCCCTCATACTTCGCTTTATCGATAATATGATCAATCAAACAATTTTTGATCATTTGTTTGATCATTAAACCAGTTCATTTCACAACAGCTATTCATGATGATCTTCAAAATCATTTATCTCTATATCTTCAAGCTTTTCTCAGCTTTCCTTTGACACATAACTCTCTATTAAAAGGATACGAAAGTAAACGTAACTTGAAAAAGATTATTCTTGCATAATTCATTTAGAGCTCACTGTATTCATTTTTCATCATTTATCGATCATGTGTTCGATCATCGTATGATCCATAATCTATTCAATAAATGCATATATCTGATTTAGTCTTTCTTCTGATATTTAATCGATAACTTGATCTATCAAACATTTATCGATCAAGACATCGATCAAGTAAGTTCAAGATTACTTTTGAAGTATCTGATGATTGATTTTGTGCTTTCCAATCTACCGTATCAATATCATGCTCATCACTTATTATGTTACCCTTAGAAATTTTCTTTAAAAAGAAGACTTACTTGTGTCAAAAGACTTATGCAGATTATAAAGCTCAACGGTTATTTAGTAGCCTTAACCTATCGTGTTAGAAGTATTAATGGTGAACTACCATTGTAACTACCGAACATACACAAGCGATCTTCCAACAGCTAGAAGCTCTTCAATCTAATAGATAATTAAACTACTCTAACTATAAAAGGCGCAAAGGGCATTGAATGAAGTATTGAATATGTGATCTATTGTCTGTTGAAAAATTTATGGTTGCATTCAATACTCTGTTTTGCAAAACTTCAGTGTTTAACATTCATATACTCTGTAAGAGAGTTTGAAACACCTTTCATTACTTATTTTCTGAGAGTAACTCAAGAGTGTGGACTCTTGAGGGGTTTGTAACCTTACAGGTAGTAAGGGGGAATGATTGAGTGGTTCAATTACTGTACTAAGGCACCAAGAGCCCATTTAATCTTGGAAACATAGTAGAAATCTCAGAGATATTTTGAGGACTGGACGTAGGTCAAGTGGTTGAGATTGAACCAATATAAACCTCATGTCTTCATTCCTTGAAGAAACCTTTCTAACTTATCTCCTTTGTTTTATTTATCTAACTATTTTATTTAGTTAAATTTTTATACCTCACCTAATTCACCCCCTCTTAGGTGAAGCTGCCACTAACATTTAGTATCAGAGCAGGTCTCTTCATTTAAGACTTAACCATCCAAAGAGAGATCCTATGGTAGGATTTGTAACATCGGTTATCTCTAACCTATTACTAACCTTTTTAAACTCCAAATTTAATAATACTAATCGTGGTATAAAAGAATCTTAGTATAATATTAAAAAAAAACTACCATGGTTATAAAAAGAAATCTTGATTCGCCAAAAATATTAACCATGATAGAAAAGACTTGAACTAGTTATTCAAAATGTCTATCATGATTATAAGAGTTTTACTAAGCAAGTTGTATAAAAACCATAATTAATAATATTTCACAATAACTGGACCTTGGGCTTTGCAAAGCCCAGAATGTCACAATTCATCTTTAAGCCCATAACATGATATTTTCTGAATAAAATTTGTCCAAACCAACAGTAATAAACTACTTTCAAAAGTCATTGTGGGTTCACAGCTTACAGACCCAAGCAACCCAGTAACAAAAGTAACTAAGATCAAAAGTCTCAAATAAAACAGAGTATGCAAAAAGAGCTAGATGTGGCAATATACAATACTCATCACATGACAAAAAAAGAGGCTATACAAGATAAACTTGATAGTTAAGCCTTCGCTGCCTTCCCTGACGGACCAGCCCTAGAGCTATTATCTGAAAATGTTAAACCACGGGGTGAGACAAAAGCCTCAGTAACCAACAATCCTACTCATTAGGCATACAAGTAAGTGCTTGAGAGGTGTTAAGTGGAACAGTTACTAAAATCATAACATTCACAATTTTCATATGTATATATATATATATATAGACATATCAAAATACAATATCTCACTCTTAATTCCACCTTATTTCCTCACACCTTATTTCCTCTGACTGAACCCATGGGCTAGTACTGTCCCATGTGACTGGTAGTTCAACATAATAAGCTCACCGATCAAGTGATGTGAATAGGCCAAAATCCACAGAGCACAAGATCGGACCATGGGTCCCCCCTCTAGTCCACTAGCGGGGTGTCATACACCCTACAACACATGATAGGGCCCAAGGATCAACCAGTGTACATCTGGCGTCCTCCCACCTTATTACCTCTATAATATGTACAAAAATTCACCCCCTTATTCTCCCTATAACATGTCTCCTACAAATCAACGTTCACCGTCCCCTCTCGTATTTATACTCATGAGAATAATCATTTACCAATAACATAATAACTTTCACATTTACCAAAATCGAGATTTCAAAATTTCAATAATCAATATCAGTCCTCAAATCATTTCTCAATAAATTCTTGTTCCACATGACAAATTTATAAATTCATAATTTCATACTATTTTTTTTAATAACATAAAGTATCTCAAGGCAATTTCAACAATGATGCCTTTCATTGCTCAAATAATAATTCAATGGCATTTCAAGAATCTCGTATAATTCGAAATCACTCGCAAACATCATACAAGCATACATAACAAGTGGAAAGTGGTTACCTCTCGCCAAAGCAATACTAAGGATTACCACAAGGTCAATCCTTTGCTCAACCAATAATTAATCTACACAATTAATATAACCACATATTAATATAAACTAATTAATTAATTAAACTTCTCTATATTATTTAAATTTCTAATCTAATTAAATTTTTATTCTAAATTCCCGCAACTCTCATAACCCAAAAATTATTAAGTATTTTAGAAACAACTTAAAATTTCTAACAACCCAAATTACTTATTCACCACCTCCAAATTATTTATCTTGATAAAAAGAATTTTTCACAATTTTTAAATATAAAATTACTATATTCTAAATTCTGAAAATCTCATTTTCAGTTTAAACTCAAAATCAAACTCTCAAAAATTCAATAATACTTCAAATATTCATAAATAAATAATCTAATGAAAACTTTAATGGTATAACTACCACATACATACATATATATATATATTTCAATAAATAATAAACTTTGTAGCTATAATAATTATTTTAAAACCTCCAGTCACCCAATAAATAAAACTAAACCAATTAAAATCTTAATAATATGTCAAACAATCCAAATAAATTACTTAACTTGAATTTAATCGGTAAAAATATAATATAAATCATATATAACAGATTTTTTATCTAGAAAAACTAATTTAAATACTAAAAACCAACAAATGGATAAATCTAACCGATTAAAATTAACAACTCATTCACTTCTAAATTTCTATAGTCATCTTTTGTCAAAACTCAATACTTAGATCATATATAAGTTTTAAAATTTTCTCCAATCACTATAGTAATAACGTAAATAGGAAGCTTAAAATATACAGGAAATATTTATAAAGAAAGTTTGATAAAAAGAAGTAATTTTATGTACCTAAATTATCTTCAAAGTTTAGCCTTCTCCTTCACGAGCACTGCTGCTACGCTCTTTCTATTTCTCTCTCGCTCTCTTTCTCTCCTCCCCTCTTTCTCTAACGCGTTCTCTCCCAACTTCTGCGTCTCCTCTCCCTTTTATCTCCCATCTTTCAACCACCTAGCGAAAAATTCCTTCCTTCATTTAATTCTCCTTCCTCCCAAAGTCTTCCTAATGCCAATTTTTTCCTCACGTCTCCCATCTTTCCATGCCTCATTTTCCATGCATGCATCAACTTTCCACAAACTAATTTTCCATGGTCCAAATTTTCAACGAAGGTGTGGAAAGTTGCTTCCTTCTTCTTCTTCTTTTTTTTTTTTAAAATATTATTATTTTATCTCTCTCCTTTTTTAAAAAAAATTAATAAAATATTAGGATATTACAGGATTCGGAGATAGTGTGCTACCCGAAAGATGCTCAACCTCAAAACCACTAGGCTTCAATGGAGAAAACTATATGTTTTGGAAGATGAGGATGAAAATTTTCATCAAAGCAACCAAATACGAGTTATGGGATATGATCGAGGAAGGGAAGTATGTTCCGATGAAGACCGTCAATGATCAACAAGCACCAACGAGTCCAAGAGAGTTTGATGAGGAAGATAAGAAGCTCATGCTGTTAAACAACAAAGCTGTCAACATGTTGAGCTGTGTATTGGGCTAGAGAGAGTACTTCCAGGTCTCAAGCCTAGAGACAGCTAAAGAAATATGGGAGGCTCAGGAGATTGCCCATGAAGATGCCACCGGAGTAAAACAGAGCAGAATAAACACTATCACCACAGAATTCGAGCTTTTCAGGATGAAAGACAAAGAAAGCATTCGGGACATAGAAGTGAGGTTCTCACATCTTATCAATCACCTGACTACTCTCAGAAAGAAATACAGTCAAGAAGATCAAGTAAGAAACATTCTCAGTAGACTCACTAAAGAATGAAAGCCAAAGGTGATGGCCATCAAAAAAACAAAGAGAGAATCTATTGGCTCAGTTGCTGCATTGTTCAAAAGCTTGGCAGAATACGAGAGTAAACAAAAGTACAAGAAGGAGATGAACGAGAAGAATCATAAGGGCATCACTCTCAAGACTCAGGAGAGTGAAGATGATGACAAAGAGGACCTGGAGGACGATGAAATGGGTCTCATAGTCAGAAGATTCAAAAAGTTCTATAGGAATAAAGCCAAAAGAAGATTCCCATAAAAAAAACAAAGCCTCCATATCTCAAAGCGAGCCCAAAGATCTGATAATCTGCTTCGAGTGTAAGAAGCCGAGACATATCAAAGCAGAGTTTCCTCAGCTATCCAAGATGAAGGACAAAGATAGAAAGAAAGAAAAGTTCAAAAAGAAGAAGGCGTTTGTAACGTCAATTTGGGGAGATAGCTCTTCTAAAGAAGAAGATAGTGATGATGAAGAAATAGCTAACATCCGTCTCGTGGCACAAGAAGACAAAGATTCAGAGATAGATGAGGTATAATGCAAAGAAAATAGAAATTACAATATGAGTATAATGCGTTACATTCAGAACTAGTAAGAATCGCTAAGGAGTTGGTAAGCTTCAAAAGAAAAATAAAAATTCTAGAGGAACAGCAAGTAAAGCAGATAGACACCACACCTCTAGTCTACACAGAATGTGAGCAGAACAGGAAGAAAGCCGAGGACCTTACTAAAACTTTGGAGAAATTCACTAAGGGCAGTGAAATGTTCAAAGTGATTCTGAGAGCCCAACGATGTTTGATGGATAAATCAGGGATAGGATATGATCCTACTCAAGATAAAGAAAAGGGAAAAAGAAAAGTGGTGGTCGATCGTATTTAACAGTCTTTAGAAATGTTGTTCATTCTTGTAATCCTTTTATATTATGTTCATATTGCAACCGTAAGGGTCATACAACCGCTTCTTGTCATCAACAGAAGAAAGGGACTTACAAAACATTAAAAAATGGGTGCCCAAAGGTACTTATGTACTTAGGATAAACCATACTAACCAAAAAGGACCCAAGAAGGTATATGTACCTAAAACATGATTCTTCTGCTGCAAATATGTCTTAAAGTATCCAGAACAAACAAATAGTACATCGACAATAGATGCTCCAGACATATGACGGGTGATATTGAGAAGTTCTCATCACTCAAACCCAAAGAAGTAGGCAAAGTGAGCTTTGGTAGAAATCAATTTGGGAGAATTCCTAGAATCAGAGAAATAGGAAGTGACAAGGGAATGAAGGTTGAAGACGTTTACTACGTTGAAGGCTTATGTCACAACCTACTCAGTGTCAGTCAGAGTACCGATAAGAACAACTAAGTGATCTTTGATTTAGAAGAATACCTAACCATTAGCAAAGATGACTTGCTACTCAAGAAGGAAGAATTGAATGTAAAGCTAAGAGCTTCAAGGGATGGTAACTATTATACTATTCAAATTGATTCTAAACTCTCTGAAAACTGTTTTGTTAGCAAAAATGAAGAAAGTTAGCTTTGGCATAAACGTCCTGCTCATGTTAATATGAATCAGCTTTCAAAATTAACAAAAAGGGATCTAGTTATTGGTTTACCCAAAATTCAATTTGAACATGATATTGTTTGTGATGCTTGTCAGAAGGGTAAATAAACAAAGTCCTTGTCAAACCCTGATAATTTTATCCTAATTGATGAATGATTTGAGACTGACTAAGGTCAAGTAGTATAGTAGGCTGGTAGAGGATCCAGGCTATGAGGAAAAATCAGGATAGGGACATAACGATCATTTTTGAAAAGATCAGTCAAGAAAGGGCAGTATTGGAAATAATGTCCGAAATTCCTGAAAATTCCCAAAAAAATCGTGAAAAATAGAAAGGAGGGTACAGAATAATGTTTGAGGCTTAGAAGGTGAATATAGGATAAAAAATAATTTATCAGGGAATTATTTGTAATTATTGGAATTTTTGGTTAATTAAGGAAAATTAGCTAATTTCCATTATTTAAAATATATTGAGGCCTCAAAAATTCAAGGAAAAATAGGGATCAATTATGTGACATATTATCCTAATTTATAAAATTACTTCCCACCTTTAGATGTACAGAGGTTAGCTTAAAGAATATTTATTACCAAATTATTATCGGTAGAATATTGATTTTTGACAGAATAAAATTTAGAAAATTATAAAGGGAGGTAAAACTTGAGAAAAATCATGGAATATCCTTGGAATGAGAGGAATTTAAGGAGGTGTTGAAATCAAAATTTTGTGACAGTAAATTGGACAGGATTGTTGGAAAATCGAACCGAAAATACACAAATAATCAGTAGATTGTACTGAATATTGGATGAGTCATTTTTCTCCTGATTTTTAGAGTAATATTTCGGCCAAAATAAGGGGGAGGACAAGGTTGGAATTTTTCAAATTGTTCAAGGGCATAAAGGGAAATAAGAGACAAAACATTAAAATAATATTTTATTACCACATGAAAATCACATGGTGAATAGGTGTCCTTCCATGTGTCATGATCTTAAGGCTTGTGCTCTAAGATTTGTCCATGTGTAAAGTGAAAAAAATGAACGGCCGAGATTGCATCTTTTTCTCCAAGGGCATTCTTGGCATTTTGAAAAATGCAAGCCTATAAATACCCCCCACCCTTCATATTTCAGCCAAAGAGGTTTCCTAGAGAGGGAATGTTTTGCTCTTAAGTTCTAGGAGAGAGAAGGAAAGAAAGAAGAGAGAGAAAGGGAGAAAGAAAGATTAAACGCCTCTAATCGCCGATTAAGAGCTAATTAAGGAATGTTTACCTTCCTAAGTGTTAATTATTTTTAGTTAATGATTTATTTGAGGAAGATTAAGATTAATTACCTTGATTAATTATGGTTTAGTGATAGCTAAGATTAATCATGCTATTTGATTAAAGATTAGTAAGTAATTAAGGTTAGTTACCTTGATTAATTAGTAATTAGTTATGCTAATTGAAGGATGATTAATTATGATTAATCATGTTGATTAAGGAATGATTAAAGGTTAATCATGTTGATTAGAAAATGATTAATGGTTAATCCATAAGGGATTAGTGACTTAATCTTAGAGGATTATGTTGTATTAATGACTATGTGACTTGAGGACCTTAATTAAATATTAAATTAAGGATTAAGGGTTAGTGATTAACTAAGAAAGCATGATTAATCATGGATTAAGGAAGAATTCCAATACCTTAATTGAGGATTAAGGCTTGGTCAAACTAAAGTCAAAGGATTAGGAAAGGTATATAGAAGTTATAAATTGAAGGGCACAAGGGTAGTATTATATTGAGAAAGAATTGTATACTGGATAAGGAATTTACCATACCCTTACTGTATGGTTGATAGACAATTTTTCGAAAACCTAGGAGGACCTCAAGCAAGGAAGACAAGGAGGAAACAATAAGCGTGGAACCGAGGTAGCGTGAACTTGCAATTATTTTATTGACCTGCATTTGGTGTTTCTGCTATGTGTGTTTATGTGCCATGAGAATGTTTATGCACTGATGATGTGAACTCCTTGCAATGTATGCCTTGGCTCTTGCATGATTGAGTTTTGACTAGAATGATTATATGCTCCATGATGATGACATGGATACAGAATGGTTATGGCATGGCATAAAGACTAACAATGTTATTTTACTGCATGTAGCATGACATCTTATGCATGTTAACCTGATGGTTTTATGTTCAATGCTACTGGGATTTCTATGAAATCTCATTCCTCCTATAACATGATATCCTAGGTGACACTACTTTCAAGGAGAAGGGAAAAGAAGTAATCATGGCTTGAGGAAATTATGATCTATGTGTTGTATTATATGGTTTTAAACCTTTTTTTTTCCAAGCCATGTAAGCATATTCTGATCATGAACACATAACATGATACCCTTTTTGGATGTATATTAATAGTAGAGTACCTTTATATGCGATTATGGTATGCTTATAGTGAAAAACGAAATGGTGCTAGAATTAGTGAAAAAGGGGGATAAAAATGGTCTAAATTTGACCAAACTTTAACCAATTAAGACCCTAGTCAAATGGTTGACTTTTTCTCTGAAATTTGGCATGCAAATAGATCTTATTTTTCCCTTTATAATGAGTGGTAAAGCATCACAATCGGAGCTCTATGCAAGAAGTTATGCCTTTCCAAAGTTAGGCAAAAATCCTAGAAAATAGAAAAATGACCAAATGAACAGTACTTTTTGAAATTAAAATCGGATGCGTTTCTGATTAAAGTGGAACCTGAGGTCATTTTTCCTCAATAGATGATGTTAAAAGCTTTGAGTGAGACTTGGAACGATCTTGTTTTGATTTTTCTAGAATTAGTTATGATTTTCTAAAGTTATGCCAAGTTTAAGGTTACAGTGAATAGTAATGCGGGAAAAGAAATTTTTTAAACTCAGATTTTTCAACCTGGTAACCTGAGCTTGCGCTTCCGAATATCTTAAATTGGCATAATATAATGACGCAAACGTAAGGTGTTACAGTCCTCGTTTAAATCAAAGAAGTCAATCTCAACTGAAAGACCACTCCAAATGCTTCACATGGATTTGGTTGGTCTATCAAGAGTCAAGAGTTTTGGTGGAAACCTATATACTCTTATGATAATTGATGACTATTTAAGATTTACCTCAACTCTGTTTCTTTCCTCCAAAGATGAAACATTTAGTGCATTCATTGTTTTTGCTAAAAAGGTCCAAAATAAGAAAGGTATTTCTATTGTGTCTATCAAGACTGATAATAGAGGAGAATTTGAGAACAATGAATTCACCGACTATTGTGACGAACACGAAAATGACCAAAACTTCTCAGCATCAAGAACTCGTTAACAGAATAGAGTTGTGGAAAGAAAGAATAGAGTGCTCACGGAGATGGCCAAAGCAATGCTAAATGAAAGAGGAATCTCTCAAGTGTTCTGGGCAGAAGCTATGAGCACAGCTTGTTATATTTCCAACAGAGCTCACATCAGAACACTACTTGGCAAAACACCGTACGAGCTTTACAAAGAAAGAAAACTGAATCTAGCACATTTAAAGATCTTCAGAAGTAAATGTTACATCCACAACAACAACAACAAAAATATCAGTAAATTCGATCCTAAAGCTGATGAAGGTTTATTTTTGGGATATTCAAACCGCAGTAAAGCTTATAGAGTTTTCAATAAAAGAACTTTTACTATTGAAGAGTCAATTCATGTTGTGCTTGCTAGAACATAGTCGATTTCAAAACCTCTAGATGATGACACTGAAATCATTTAAAGTTTTGAAAAACTAAATTTGAACAAATCTTCAAACAACGTATCTTCTGAGGGATCTGTTGAAAATAAAGATAATTCAAATGAGCCTCCTTCTCAAGAAAATCTAGAACAACCTAAAGCTTGGAAGCACAATAGAAACCATCCTCTGGAACAAGTCATTGGTGAAGTCAATGAAAGGGTTAAAACCCAGAGACAAGTGTTCAATGAAGTATGTTTCTCTGTATTTATTTCACACATTAAACCAACAAATATTGACGAAGCTCTATTTGATGAATTCTGGATAGTAGCAATGCAAGAAGAGCTAAACCTATTTGAGAGGAATCAAGTTTGGGATTTGGTACCCAGATCAAATGACCACCCAGTCATCGGCACCAAATGGGTATTCAAGAATAAGCTCAATAAATCTGCACAAATCGTCAAAAACAAAGCCAAATTAGTGGCTAAAGGCTATGATCAGAAAGAAGGTATTGATTATAAGGAAACATATGCTCCAGTAGCTAGATTGGAAGCCGTACGAGTACTCTTAGCTTTTACCTGCATAAAAGATTTTAAACTATATCAAATGGATGTTAAAAGTGCATTTTTGAACGGCTATATTATGGAAGAAGTTTTCATTAAACAACCTCTTGGCTTTGAAGATCTGAATCTCCCTAATCATCTTTACAAATTGAAAAAGGCTTTATATGGTTTAAAATAAGCACCTAGAGCTTGGTATAAATGACTTAGCACTTTTTTGATAGAAAAAGGTTTTGAAAGGGGCAAAGTAGACGCTACACTCTTTATCAAAAGAAATAGAAAAGAACTTTTAATTGCTCAAATTTATGTGGATAATATTATACTCAGTGCTACTAATGAAGATCTTTGCCAAGAGTTTGCTAAGTTAATGCAAGGTGAATTCAAGATGTCAATGATGGGGGAATTGAATTTCTTCCTGGGATTGCAAATCAAACAGAAGAAAAACCAAATATTCATATCCTAGATGAAATATCTCAAAGAACTACTAAAGAAATATGGTTTGGAAAATGCAAAAAGTGTAAAGACTCCCATGAGTTCAACCATATCACTGGATGTAGACGAGAAAGGTGTGAATTTGACTAAATATAAAGGAATGATTGGATCACTACTCTACCTCACAGCAAACAGACCAAACATTTAATTTAATGTGGGAATATGTGTCAGATATCAATCAAGCCCTAAGGAATCACATGAAGAAGCAATCAAGAGAATCCTCAAATATCTTGTGGAAATGATATAGCATTTCCATGGGTTCTATTGTAGGATCACCTCGTACGTTGTCAGGTTACGACGCGATATGGGTCATGGTTGATCAATTGATGAAGTCAGCCCATTTCCCGACAATTAAAGTTAATTACTTGCTAAGGAAATTAGCGAGGTTATACATTAAGGAGGTTGTTAGACTTCATGGGTACCAAAGGACATCATGCCAGATAGAGACCAAAGGTTTACATCCAGATTCTAGAAAAAGATGTGAGAAGCCATGAGAATCTAGTTGAGTCTCAGTAACTAGACGGGCAAACAAAGTGGATGATCCAAACCCTGGAAGACATGTTGAGGGAATATGTTTTGGATTTTAAAAGAAACTGGAATGAGTATCTGCCACTGGCAAAGTTTGCTCACAATAGTAACTATAATTCCAGCCTTCAAATGGCCCTGTTCGAAGCTCTGCAAGAGAAAAAGTATAGATCCCCAATTTGCCGGACAAAACTTGGAGAAAGGGAAGTTTGAGGTCCAGGTCTAATTGACCGAACCCCCGAGTAAATATTGTTACCTAAGTAGAAGTTGCTTAGGGCTCAGAGCAGACAGAAAGTTATGCTGATAATAGATCGAACCATTAAAGTGAAAAAGTTGATGCTGAAGTACGTAGGACCATTTGAGATTTTAGAGCTATAAGTCCTAATTAGGATATATATTCAGGAATGCTAAATAGGTAAAAAGAAAGGGACATTCTCCTCAGGTAACCTCTCGGTGATAGTCAAACTAGAAGTTTAGCTCTGAAATTTCAAGGATAAAATTTTTAAAAGAGGGGGAGAATTGTCACATCTCAATTTTTAGGCCTAAGAGTCTTGGAAGTAGCATAAAGAAGATAGGCTACTAAGCCCCTTTTGAGCAGAAGTCTGACAGATGAGAAAGGAAGTCAAAGCAGCTTCAAGGACTAAACTACAAAATAAAAGTCTTCAAGGGTTGAAGTATAATCAAAGCAAGATGCTTTAGTAAAGTCTCAAGTACCCAGGAAGAGAAAAGAGGCTAGATACATGCCAAAGATTAAGTTAGAAGCCTTAAAGAGATGGTTCTATAAGGTTGAGCCCAACAGGGTTAAAACTGTAAATTCAGAAAGTTACAACCATCAGGGATAAAAATGAAAAGTACACAGAAAATTTTAAGAAAATCCCAAAAAAATGGGAAACAATATTCTAAGACTCTTTTGTGAAGAGAACTAACAAAAATACCCCTGAGGTAGCTTAAAATGGAATTTATAAAGTTATGCCTGGTAAAAAAATACAATATTTGATGTAATTATTTAAAATAGTAAGAGATCTCAAAAATGTATGCAAAAATGAGGTTAAAGGATTGAAAGGTTGTACTAATTTATAAAATTAGTCCCACAACCAGAAGGCCAGTGGAATGGCTTTAATAAAACATAAAGCTGATTATGCCCATAAAAGGGCATTTTAAATAATGATTTTTAAGTGGGGCCTACAGGGTGAGTTATGGCTTGAGAAAATTTATAGGTTTTCTCTAAATGTAAAAGGAATTTACAGCATAGACATAAGAATTTTCTGAGTTCTGAAAGGCCATCAAGAAAGTCAGAGAAACGTGAGCCAAGTAAATTAGGAGAAAACTTAAGGACTAAGTTTTGATCCAATGGCTAGGATTTAATCTCCCTTCTCCTCCATCAAATTTGTAACACCTAGTACCTTCTAGAAGAATGATGTAAGGGTGATGTAAGAAGGTGATGCAATGATGATGCAAAAGTCCACTTGAACTCCTAAGTTTGCCCTTACTTTTTCTATTAGCCACTAAGGGCATTTTGGTCCATTCAAGCTAAAGTTTTGGCTATAAATAGACACTCCCTCCCCCTTCATTTCGGCCAAGCTGGAGAACAAGAGGGGAAACTCTTGCCAGTTGGATTCTTGAAGCATAACCAACAGGAAGCTACTACCTTTGATTAACCAAGCTTGGATCTAAGGTTAGTAAGTGGTTCTATGTTGTTTCTTGCTTCATTTCCTTGAGTTTAATGGTGAAAAATCTATTCTTCCCTCTTTAATGTTACTGGCCAAAATGTATAGGTTTAGGGGTTGGAAGTTTTGATGTTACATCTAGTTAAAACCCATTGATTTAAGGTTGTTTCAAGTGGTTTTATGTTGATATTTGAAAGATTGTATGGTTTAGATATGGGGTGTGCTATTCAGCCAAGCTAAGATCCATACCCTAGGATGATATTTTCATAGTTTTGATGCTTCCATTGTGTTTAAAATGAAAAATAGTGTAGAGTAAACCTGAAGAACAAGCATTGAAAGCATTAGAATAAAAGTTGGGATTTTTGGAACTCAAACCCCCTTTTCGGCCAACACTGTTTCATAAGGAAGGAGTTTTCTTTTCATGAATCCAAGCAAAATTGTGTAGGATTGGCTTAAGGGAATCATTTTTACAAAGCTAAAACATTAATCCAAAAATTAAGAGAAAAGGGTTAAGTTCAAAAAAGTTAGTCTTTACCTTTATGTAATCTCTTGGTCCTAATAGATTGTGTGATCAATATGATTATGTTTAGGACCTTGAAACATCCAAGAAGATGTTTATTGATGTTGACTGAAAGCAATTATGGTTGGAAAGTCAAGGAAATCAAAGGAAAAGCAAGAATAAAGCTTGAAGTACAAGGTAGTGAACTTACCCTTTTGTGCTTGATGTGGTATGCTTATGTGTTGGTTTCTATTTGTTGATATTTGAATGATATTGTGACATGATGATTGTTGTTGGAAATGTTGTTTTAATATGCTTCCATGGCCATATATTTTTATACTAAGTATAAAGCATGACGGCATGTCACTAGTTAACTTAAGTTTATGAAAAACTACATTCCATACATTAGCATCTATCTTGTGCATGTATGTGGTAATGTTTGCTACTGAGATTCTCCCGAATCTTACCTCTCCCTAACCAACCATTTAGGTCAATCAACGATAGGTAATAATGGCATGAGAAGCAAAGAGAAGAAAGTGGAGAATTATTGATGTTAATGAATGAGATTATTGATGAATGTATGATTCTCCCGTTTTGTAAATTATGTTTATGGATGCCCATGCTGCAATATATGTGTTTAGAATATCTATGGCATAAATGGAAATAAATGAGAATGAATGGGAAAGAGTAAGCCCAAGCTATATATCTTAAAGAAATGAAAACAATTAGAGCAAGAAAAGGTAAAGAGAAAAACGTAGGCTCTGGAGCAGTCCGCTTTGAGCTCTAGTTTGACCTACCAATTGAATGATCTAGGCCTCAAAATTTGGTAGGCTTATAGTACACGTCTCAAGCTTTCAAATGAAAAGTAAATCACCTCAATTGGATGTGCATACAAGGAGATACGAATTTTCAAGGTTGAGGCACAAAATCTGAAAGTTCCAAAGTTTACCAAATGAACAGTAATATTGATTGATTAAATTGTACAAATTGGCCAAAGATAATCTAATTGGATATTTTTTCCTTAAAAAGCATTGAAAGATCTTTTCATGGAATTTTAGGACACCTTCATATGATTTTTCTAGAATTAGTTATGATTTTTCAAATTTGGTCCTGTAATCTAGAAAATGGGCAATGAACAGTAATTTTCTGAAAATGAATGTCCAGTTACGTTTTTTTTTTTTTTTGTTTAAGGCCATCCAAAGTGGTCAGAAATATTTCTAAATGGACTTTAAGGTATCATATAAGTAAGGCGTGGCAGTGTTCCCACCAAACTCAACTAGCAGAATGTCAAATGGCTTCTGGTTTAAAGGCATCAAACATAGATGGCTAGGATTATAATGATATGGATGGCTGAGATGTTGTTTTAAATACCCCATGACGTGTTCGATTTGTGACCGCCGAGATCAATTGAATGGATGTGATTTTAAACTTCTAAGGGCACTGGGAATAAGGACGCTGAGAAGATTCGGATTTGAGAGAAATTATCGCCAGAAAGAGGGAATAAGGATCAATGAAGAATATACAAAAACTAACACTGCACACCATTTCAAATAGGGAAAATTTCAATTAATGGTCCACTATAGCAAATTTATTTCAAAGAGGCCCTAAAACAATTTGAAATGTCATTACAGGACCAAAGGAGCAAATTAATATTAATTTAAGAACAAAAAAGACATTGTTACCCCTTAAAACTATGACCTTGATATTAGGTCAAGCTCTTCCCCCCTCACTCTCTTAAACTTGTCAATGCCTCAAGCTTTTTCCTCTCTCACTCTCTAAAAAATCCCCTGCACACGTTAAAAGAGATCCTTCGCTATCATTCTTGTTATGGTAAGGAGAGTGTTTGTTGTCCCCGCTATTCTATTAAGGAGAGCTTTTGCCGTCTGTGCTGTTTTGGTAACAACAACCTTCGTGTCGTTGTGACCTCTTTCATTGCCTTTCAATTTGAAAATTTCTATATAAATATTGTCAAATCCTTCTCCATTTTTTCTATTATAGATTTTATGGGTTTGGTTTGGGCTGTCATTATATTCTAAACTAGTGAGAAATTTTTTTACTACTCAGATTTCAGATAGAATTATTCATTGGATTGAGTTCAGATGGGTAAATCTTTCAATTCCTATCATGGATTATATTATGAACTTGCAAATTTCAATGGTCTAGGGAATGGTGATTTGGTGTTTTGAAAACTTGTATTTCTATTGTAAATTTGCAAATTTCTATTGTAAACATATATTGTGTTTAATTATTAAAAATTGATTAAAATTGATACTTGAATGATGTGCAGCAACATGTTATATATGGTTAGCAGCAGCAAAAAACAACTATTTTGCATCTTCTAGGTGAGAGGCAAATTTGTGAAGACCTTAGAAGGCAAAATGATATAATGAAGTACTACACTAAAATTGAATGGCAACTATGTAAATGCAATACAAATTAATCTGCTTGCAAATGGATGTATTTACATTGTTAATAGGCATATCCGTATCGTAAATGTCCTAGTTCCACATGTGAACCATCACCCCTAAAGTTGTGAACTGTTTGTTCAACTTTATGAATGAAATAAATCTACTTGCAAATGGGTATATTTATGTTGTCAATGGGCGGATCTGTGTTGCAAACATCCTGATTCCACTTGTGAACTATCGCTCCTAAGCTTGTGAATTATTCTATTCAACTTTATGAACAAGATAAATCCAGTTGCAAATAGACATATTTACATTGTTAATAGGCATATTCGTGTTGTAAATATCCTATTTCCACTTGTGAACCATCGCTCCCAGACTCATAAATTTTTCTATTCAACTTTATAAATGAGATAAATCTATTTATAAATAGACGTATTTATGTTGTTAATAAGTGTATTCATATTACAAATGTGCTAATTTTGCTTGTGAACTGTTGCTACTACACTTGTGAATTGTTGTGTTCAGTTTTAATTAATCAACTTGCAAATGGACGTATTTATGTTGTTAATGGGTGTATCCATGTCACAAATTTCCTAATTCCACTCGTGAACCATCGCTCCCAGACTTGCAAATTATTGTTAATGGACATATTTGTGTTGTAAATTGCCTAATTCCACTTACAAATGAACATGTTCTTGTTGTTAATGTATGTATCTGTCTTGCAAATTCCCTAATATCATTCATCAATAGTACATCATATACTTGTTAACTAGTGGGGATAGGCAAAGGATTAGAATTAATTGACATGAAACATACTCATAATAATACATACTCTTTAAAACTAAAATTGTACAAATTCTCTATGCACAAATTTAAACACATTCTAAAGTAATTTAAATTGTACAATTGCTATGTCATCGCTTTCTTTTTAGTTGTGCCTTTATTTGTTGAAATAGTTTTGCAACTGTGAGTAACAAACCATCACAACAACTCAAATTTTAGTGCAATGTGTTCTTCCTATGGCACAAGGATAAGAACCATCAATATATTTGCACTTGATGCAACAATAAAAACCCAAAATAATAAACGAACTCATAAACATTTAATTCTACTACCGTTGGCCATATATAATATGTTGCTGCAAATCATTCAAGTATCAATTTCAATTAATTTTTAATAATTAAACACAGTACATGTTTATAATAGAAATTTGCAAATTTACAACAAAAATACAAGTTTTCACAACACCAAATTACCATTTCACTAGACTAGTGGAATTTGCAAATTCACAATACAATCCATGATAGGAATTGAAAGGCATACACTCAACATTCAACTGTGTGAATCTGAACTCAACCCACTGAATAATTCTATCTCAAATCTGAGTAGAAAATTTTTTTTTTCACTGGGTCAGAGCACAATGACAGCCCAAAACCAGACTCATGAAATCTACAATAGAAGAAATGAAGAAGGATTTGATAGTATTTTATGCAGAAATTTTTGAATTAGAAGGCAGTGAAAGAGTTCACAGCGACAACAAAGGCTCTTGTTACCAAAAAGCACAGACGGCGAAAGCTCTACTTACTAGAATAGAGGTGACAAGAAACACTCTCCTTACAAAAATAGCAATGACAATGAAGGATCTCTTTCAGCGTATACAGGGGATTTTTTAGAGAGTGAGAGAGGGAAAAGCTTGAGGTATCGACAAGATTAAGAGAGTGAGAGGGGGAAGAGCTTGACCTAATATCAGGGTTATAGTTTTGAGGGGCAACAACGTCTTTTTTATTTTTAAATTAATTTCAGTTTGCTCATTTCGTCCTGCAGTGACATTTTATATTGTTTTGGGGACCTTCAAAATTAATTAGCTACAATGGTCCTTAATTAAAATTTTCTTTTTCGAATAAGTGCCGCGGCCGCACGTTTCGCAGATTGGGAATTAATTTTACCTCAACGTATGAGATAAATCTGACCACTAAGATCAGCGCAATTCTTGCACACCGCACAAAGCACATTTGAGGTTATCCGTAGGTGCATCAATTTTTTTAGTCTAAAATAAAAAAAGTTTTTCAAAAAAATTTTTAAATGTGTTTTTATTACATGTTTTAAGAACAAAAAATGAAAAATTATTCTGAAAAATCAAAAACTGAAATATATTTTTTTTTACCAGAAATTGAAATATATTTTTTGATGTTTTGTTATCTTTTTTGTTTTATTCTCCAATTTTTTTTTTGCCAGATATTCAAAAAACTTAAACAATGCGTGGAGAAACATTACATATTTTTAGTGACACTTATGTAAATATAAAAAAATAATTTTTCACTTTCCATTTCATTCTTTTATATATGTTTTTTAAAATACTTATTCGAACAAAGTTTTCAAATATTTATTTTCAAAATTTAATCTAAAAAATTAATTTACGGAATTGTATGCGGAACATGAAAACAGAAAACAGAATTAAAAAATCCGAAATGTCCATAAATGCTCCAGATTTTTACCTATTTTCCTTTGAATTTAAAATTTCCAAAATATACCCTAAAAAATTGATCATACTTTCTTTTGGACAAAAAAATTGATCATTCTTTTGTTGCTAAAGCACTTAATTAAATTAGGTCCAAAATAATTATGTAACTTAGAATCAATCTAAGTCATTACTTTTTAGGAGCAAGTTATGGATTTTCTTTATATATGAATTTAAAATAAAATGGATCTAAACTAGAATGCAAGACACTAATATCTAAATGTAATGAAACTAAACTAGAGCACACTATTGGAACTTTGGGGTCTTTATATATAGGAAGAAAAATTAAAATGCTAAATAAAAGAAATGGAGGGCTAGCTAAGCAAATTAAACCACTAAAAAATTAACAAGGATTTGATCTACTTAGCTTGAAAGGAGATAACTTATAATTCACATTAAGTTAATTTTTCTAACCTAATTCAACTGACTAAACGAAAAGGGAAATAATAAGTAGTGAAAATAATGAACTTAATTACCTAATTGAAGTCTGGAAACTCTCAAGCGGTATGGCTAACCCCCATTCCACTAGAAAACTTATGATAGAATAAATGCTAAACTATGAATTAGGATCATTGTACCCATTAAAAATCAACAATAATTAATTCAAAGTAATTCTAGAAATTATTATTCAAATCAATTCTAGAAATTATGGTCAAAATTAGCTAATTAAACCCAAATTTGTAACTCAATTATAAAATTAATTAAAAATATAAGGGCTTTTTAAACATAAATTTCATCAAACATTAAGCACAAATCTAAACATCATTCAAATCCAAAAATAAAAATGTTTGCAATCTGGAACTAGATTGTCTTGAAGCATTACAACTCAGCTATTTGATGTATGGAAAATCATCCCCTTATGATCTTGAAATGTAAGTCCAGAACTCCAAATTCCTCCATACTTATCCCAAATTCCCTCCCACTGCTAATTCAAGCTACAATCACTACGAAAAGAAAAAGAGACTCTTAGTGATGACTTTTAACTGCGACTCAAAATGTTGCCGCTTGACATTTAGTGTCAGGCAACCCTTAATGTCATCACTGAAAGTGACTTTTTAGAGTCGCTATTGAAGGTCAATTTTTGAAAATGACACTTTCAGCAACAACACCTAATGTCGCCACTAAAAGTCACTTTAAATGGTGTAACATCTCAAAATTTTGAACTTTAAAGTACAAAAAGGAGTCTAAGACACAAAGGCTATTAGATGCCCTTTAGTAAGGGTCCTAGAGGTTTCCTAGAGGAACAGAAGACTTCCTAGGGATTAAATCGCAAAGCAAAAATTTTCTAGGATTGAGAAAAGAGGAAGATAGAGACTCCCGTGAAGTCTCAGGTGGTTGAATATGAGGAATTGAGGAGATTAAGGGCTAAAGGTTGTGCTAGGAACATCAGTGAGATGATTCTTGAGGTTAAACCCGAGAAGGGACCTATTGTAAATTCAAAAAGTTTCAAGCTGGAAAGGGAAGTGATGGAAAGTATGCCCAAAAATTTATAAAAATGGAAAATCAAGTTCAGAGGCCCATATGAAGCTAAAAATGACAAAAATATTCCTGGAAGGAATTTGTGGAATTCTTAGGGTTTTGGCTAATAATGAATATTAGTGAAAATTGAATTATTTAAAATACAAGGAGGCCTCAGATATTTGGAAAAAATGGAAAATAATATTTGGGAAATTATCATAGATTTTAAAAATAATTGCATCCCCAGAAAGCAAAGAGGTTGGCTTTAATAGAATTAAAAGCCTATTTACACACTATGTAGGGGAAGTCAAAATAAACTGTCTAAATCACGTAAGTATGTACACTTGCATCCATCTTGTATGCATAAATGGTAATGTTTGCTACTGAAATTCTTCTAAATCTTATTGAGTGATGGCCCGAGAAAATTCACAGATGATTTTACTCTGGTAGCGTAATTAGTTTTTGTATATGGTCTTAAGGTCACCTCCTTGCCTTTTCCCTTTGATGTTGCATTGATACCCAGAGACGTATTCTCATAGTTATGAGCTAATAGAAAGAATCCAGTCAAGTTTATTCTGAAATAAATAATATCAAATGATTTTAATCAAAGATAGAGGAAAAGGAATTTCTCCCTTCATGGCAAGCATATATAATGCTATGTGGACCTATTTGAGATGAGAAAAAGGTGCCAGAACATGTCCCAATGGTTCTAGACAAGTCAGGACCTAGAAAAGTACCTGATACAATACAGAACGGCAAGATAGGTGGAGGAATACCTAGAGGCTGCATTTTGTACAAATTTTCTATTAATTTCCTCTATATTTTAATGTCAAAATGATAAGGGGACATGCAAGGGATTATGTTTATGGTTGGATAGGAGGTAAAGGTATTACATGTAAGGTTAGATGGAAGATGAGATAAAAGGAGAGACACATGGCATACTTGATGTAAGCATGATGATATAAGGCACGATGATGTCATTTGACATTTGTCAATTTTGATTACACTTGGCAAGATAATAAGGAAGGAATCAAAAATCACCAAGATCATGCTACACATACATAAGATCAAGGGCTAGGATTTAAGCAAAATTTCTATAAATACCTCCCCTCCCCATTTAGGCCAAGTTTTGGCCAACATAGAGAAAGGAGAGGGAGAAACCAAATTGAAGAGGAAGAAGGAGAAGAGGAAGATCAACGGAAACCAAGCAAGATCAAGCTCCAAAACAAAGTATGTTCATGGTTTTTGGTATAGTTTTATTACCCTTATTGTTGTTAAGCTTGGTTATAGGTTTTGTTGGATTTTGAAAGCTTGAAACCTAGGGTATAGTGCTGCACAAAATTAATTGAATAAGAAAAAGATGAAATTGAAGTTAGAATCATGTTTAAAGCCTTGAAAGGAACAAGAATTAAGTGGTTTTATGATGAGTTTGCAAGAAATCCAACTTTCCCTAACTTGGATGAATTTTGGCTAGACTTAGGGTTTAAGTTACATCTATATTTTGATGATTCTGATGCTTTCAATGAGTTTATAATGAAAATTATGTGGAGTAAAGGTGAGAAAGCAAGTTTGGAAGCAATAGAATTGAAAATGAAATTTTTGCCCTAAAAACCTATAGTGTTCGGCCAAGTTGAGTTGAAAGGGAAGAAGTTGGAGTTTGTTTATTTTGAGCTTGGAAATGGATTGTACATGTAAAATTGTGTGGAAATAGTATATGAAATTAAATTTAGAAAGATTAGAAACCAAGCTCAAAAGTTAGAAGTTAGTATGAAGTTAAAAAGGATTAAGTATGAATGTGTTGATTAGAATTGTGATTGAGAATGCCTTCTTGAATGCTTGATAGGCACTAGGTATTGGCAAGAGCAAAGCTCCAAGAGGAAGAAAAGGAGGCAAGAGTTAAGGCTTCAAAGAGGTAGCAAGAACCTACAACTTAATATTAACTTGCTTTGTGTGTTGTTTGTTATTTGTCTTATGCCATAAGGTGGTTGAGCTAGATGTGTTATGATGTGTGAAACTCTTTGCATTTGATGCCTTGGCAATATTCATAGTTGAGTTGTGAAATAGAATGGTATGATGGCATGCTCCCTTTCCAACGCATGGTAATGAAATAATATGCATGAGAAGTGCATAATGAATATAATGATGCATAAGATGTGCATTGATATATAACATGGCATGCATTGCATTGTTGACATTTTGTTATGGTTTATTGCTACTAAGATGTCCTCCAAAATTTCACCCCTTCCATGTTTAAATTATACCATCTAGGGACTGAAAATTCAAGTGGCAAAGAAAAGAAATGAAGTTGGCATAAAGACTCCTTTGATTAATGACGAATTATGTTCTTGAGACTTGTTTTATATAATTTGTAAAAGTTATGTATGAAAGAACTAATGACTATGTAGTGATGCAAGACATAGCTAAGTTGTATTTAGTGTCATTATATTTGAGTTATAATTATATGATTTGAGAAAAGCAAGAGTTCTCAAGAAATGGCATAATAAGGGATAAAAATGACTTAACAAGGGTCTAACTTGATCACCACATGAATATAAGCAAATGGTGGAATTTAATCATGAAATTTGGCATGCTGTTAGATCTCATTTTAAGCTTTAAACTGAGTAGTAATTCATTAAAATTAGACTTTTGTACAAAAAGTCATGTTTATCCAAATTAAGCATAAATTCTGAAAAATTAGAAAATGACTAAATGACCAATACTATTTTGGCTTAAAACTGGACTTGAATGGTGAGGTAATGAGACCAATGAGTATTTTTTCCACATAGACAATTAATAGAGCTTCAAGCAAAACTTAGAGCCATGGTGTTTTGATTTTTTGACAATTAGTTATTATTTTCAAAGTTGGCTAAAATTTTAAGAGTTACCGTGAATAGTAACTTGAGAACACAATTTTTGAAAACTTGATTGTTTTAATCTTATGGCCAACAAATGTGATTCCAAATGCCTTCACTTGATGCGCTATTAGGTATAAAAGTAAGATGTTATAAGTGGCAATACTAAATGTCAATACTAAAAGCCCTTTTTTGACTCATCATATTGCCACTAAGAAGCACTTTTAGAATGGCAAGATAGTGACACATGGCATAGGCAAGGTGGCAAGTGATGTGATGACACTTGGAGGTGACATAGTGGGAGTCAGCAGTCAATGATGATGTAGCGACTGTACTATTTTTCTTCAATAACACTTAACTTTGTGCCGCCATTGAAAGGGTCTTTTAGTAGTGACTTCTTTGTTGCCATTGAAAATGACTTTTACCAGTGACTTGTTTGTCACCACTAAAGGGTATTTCAACTGCGCCTCACTTTAACCCTACTGAAAAGTGTAACATCCTCATTTTTAGGCCTAAAAGTATAAGAAATAGCCTGAATGAGTAGGCTACCAAAACCTTTTGGTAGGAGTTCGAAGAGTTCCCTAGAAAGACAAAAGGATTCTTAGGTATTGAATCGCGAAGTAAGAATTTTTTTATAATCAAGGAATGAGAAAGATAGAGATTCTAATGAAGTCTTTAGAGTCTAGTATGAATATAGACTAAAAGTTATGATAGGGATCTTGATGAGATGGTTTATAGGGCTAAACACTAGCAGGGACTTGATTGTAATTTTGAAAAGTTTTTGGTCGAAAAGGGTAATGAAGGAAAGTATGCCCAAAAATTTTAGAAAATGGGAAATGAGGTATGAAGGCCCATTTGAGGTTAAAAATGACAAAGATACTCCTAGAATGAATTTTAAAGAAATTTTAGTAAATCAGTTAATTTTGAAAATTTTGGCTGATTGAGGAAAAATTTGTCAAAATTGATTATCTAAAATATGAGGAGACCTCGAATAATTAGACAAAAATGGGGATTAATTATTTGAGGAGTTATATAAAATTATAAAATTATCTCTAACACTTGAAAGAAAAAAGGTTAGCTTTAGAATAATTTAAAGCCAAATCTTATAAAAAGGGTATTCGAGAAAAGTCAAAATAGACTACTTATATGCCAAAGTTTGATTTGAAAAAAATTAGAGAAATTCCCTCTGATAAAAAAAATTTAGTGGAACCTAGAGATAGATTTTTAGAATCATGGACCGTTAGAAAGAATTTGATCAAATTAAATCCAAAATAAATCTTATTAAATGCTTAATAGGGGATAAAGGGAAAAAAATATTTATTTTCTCTTGTACATGCATATATAACACTATGTGAAGTTATTTGTGATGAAAAAAGAGTGTTAGAAAATGTCCCAAGTTTATCATTAGGACATGAAAAGGTACTTGATACATTGTAAGATTATAAGATAGGAGGAGGAATAGTCAAGGGTGAAAAGGAGCACGAATTTCTCCCTATTTTAATGCTAATTTGATAAAGGGACATTAATTTAATTTTAACTTAAAGTAAATAGTAACTAAAGCCTTATAAATAGTCCTTTCTCCCTCCTATTTGTGGGTTTGGATGGCTAAGAGAGGAAGAGCAAGGGGAGCACGAAATTCTAAAGCCAAGAAGGAGAAGGGGAAGAGCTTCAAGTTCTATGCAAGACCAAGCTTCAAGACAAGGTAAGATCATGATTTTTAATATAGTTTATGATGCTCTTTGTCTTGTAAAGCTTAGGTATGATTTTTAATGAGACTTTAAAGCATGAAAACCTAAGATGATATGCTGTCCAATTGTGTTTAAACCATTGAAAGGATTAATTGATGTTAGATTAGTGACTAAGAGAAAGAAAAGAGTAAGAATTAAGTGGTTTTGTAATGAAATTGGAAAGAATCCAACTTTCTCTAACTTCATGAGGACTTTGGCTAGACTTACGGATGATTTTAGGATTGGAATTTGATGATTTCGATGCTTTCAATGTGTTTGGAATGAAAAGTTGTGTAGGATACAAGTGAGAAAGCAAGTTTACAAGCATCAGAATTGAAAATAGAATTTTGAACCCTAAACCCTATACAGTCGGACTTATTGAGTTGAAGGGAAAGGAGTTAGATTTTTTTTAATTTGAGTTTAAAAATAGATTCTTCATTCAAAATTATAGAGAAATAGCATGTGAAATTTAAGTTTTAAAAGGTTGAAATTAAAGCTCAAAAATTAAGGTTAAAGGGTTAAAGTGTATTTGAGGGAGTTATGTATGAATGTTACTTGTCATCATGGCTCTAGTGAATCAATGACAATAATGTGTTTAGGTATTTCGAGTCATGAGACATTAAGAAAGAGAAATGAAAAGATTGATCAAGCAACATTGATGGTTGGAATAAAAAAAGAGCAAGAAGAAAAGTATAGAGTTACAAAGTAGCGAACTTACCCTTATTGTGTACTTGATATATATACTTGAATGTTGACCTTTCTTGGTGATGATTTAGAATATGAAAGATTGAATGTTACTCTGTTTCTTGTATGTTCCATGGCCATGTGTGAATAAAACATTGAGCATGAAAGTATGTCATTTTTATAAGCACGACCATAATAGCATTTATCTTGCATGCATATTGGGTAATGTTTGCTACTAAAATTTTCCTGAATCACACCCTTCTTTAGCCAACCATAATAGGTATGATGTGTAAAGGAAAAGGAATGCACAAAGAAAACAAAGAAAGAAGAGAAGAAAATGATAATTGTGCTTACGTATTTAATGTATTTTTTTTTTATGTTAATGTATATATAAACAGGCCAATGACGTTATGTAATGTTAAGTGATGATAATGGCAAGGAAGATTGAATGTGGTGATACATGAGTATGATTTGTGTAATGTCAGAATAATTATATATATGCAAGAAATGAATATGAATTTTTAAATTTGAGTCAAGGGGGATAAATCGCTCATAAGGAGTAGGCAAGTTGAGACACAGTAAAAGTAAAGTAAATAAATAAATCTGCCCATAAAATTTAATGAGTAACTAGTACACATCCTGAGCTTAAAATGGATGTGTGTGCTAAGAGCTATGATTGCCCAAAGTTAGAGCAAAAACTCTAAAAAATACTATTTGACCAAATGAACAGTAAAATTTGGCAAATTAACTGTATGAATTAAAAAGGTTTAAGTCCAGATTTATATTTTTTTCCTATAAAGAATTAAAAGAACTTTAAATGGGGACTTAGATCATCTCAATATGATTTTTCTATAATTACTTACGAATTTTCTAAGTTGAATCAAAAATATAAAATTTACCAGTAAATAGTAACTCAAGAATCAAATTTCAAATTTCCAATCTGCATGCTTATTTCACAATTCACTTGTATCATAACACTTCCAGATACATGCTAAAAAGGATAAATGGAAGAATGTTTCAAAAATTATCAGTGACAATTATTATAGCAACAACTTGGTGATGACTTTTTGTCACCATTAAAACCTTCCAGAGACGATTTTTTGACTTTCAGCAGCAACTTTTGTTGCAGTTGAAAATGAATTTCTTCTAATACATGAAAATCATCCTTCCAAACTCCCTTGAGCAAATCATAGACATGAAGAATAACACAAAGGAATAAAAGGCGGAGGTTAGATTATAATAATATGAAGATCCACATGCCCTGCTCAAAAAATCTTTGAGTAGGACATGCTCATCCCCCAAACTATAGCGTTTGGGTGATGAGACAAGAAGGACTTTTTTTTAAAAAAAAATTTTATTAATTTTTATTTTCTATTTATTCGAGTTAAGTTATATTAAGCATCTTAAAATATTTTTCATTATTATCTAGTATTTTTAGTACATCTAACATTGTAAAATATTTTTTCAATGACACTTAGTATCCTAAATTCATTTCTAACATTATAAAATATTTTGTTAGTAGCACTCGGCATTCTAAATTAATTCCTTTTTAGTGCATCTAGCATCTTGAAGCGTTTCTCAGTAACACTTAGTATCCTAAATTTATTAATTTTTAGTGCATCTAGCATCTTGAAGTATTTTTTAATAGCATCTATTATCCTAAATTTAATAACTTTTAGTGCATTTAGTATTCTCCAATATTTTTCTAATAGCATCTATTGTCCTAAATTTATTAATTTTTAGTGCATCCCAAGCCCTAAAATATTTTTTTAATAACACCCAATACCTTGAATTAATTAAATTTTATTGTATCCAGCATTTTGAAGTATTTTTTTTGTAATACTTAATATCCTAAATTAGTTAATTTTTAATACTTTCAGCAGCTTGAAGTATTTTTTTTTCAGTCGTACTAACAAAATTATCATAAAAATATATGAGTAGGGTGTGATAAAATATAAAAAAAAATTATCATTATCAATCGTCCATGTAAATCTTGATATATTTATATTTTAAAAAGAAAGCTGCATAACGCTTGTAGAGAGGGATAAAAAAATAAGGTTAAAATATACAAAATTCTCCTAAATTTTAAGTCAACTGCACATGATGTCGACTCTCCTATTGTTAAAATTATAATTAAAGTTATAATTTTATATTTTTTATTGTATATCATAACATTTAAAAAAATAATATTTGGTACTTAACATGTAATTTTAATATTTTTTATAATTAGAAAATACCTAAAAATTTAAAATATTTTTTGACCATGTCTTTTTTAAATAAAATAAAATAAAATACTTCAAACTAAATTTCAAACACACAAATATTATTAGGAGAATAAACCCCCTCGGTTGCTAATTAATATCAGTCAACTCCCAAAAGATTTTAACATTTTAATCCACCCCTAGGACCAAAATAAAATTAAAATTTAAGGATAAAAATATAATTATACCACTCCTTTAAATAAATATTAATTGTAGCCAGAGCTCTGGGTACCTGAGCGTTGGTGGCCGAACCTTCGACCTCCGATGGCTAGTCACCAAAGCTCTAGTAACCAGACAATTTTTTTTAGACAAGGTGGCCAAGGAAGAGTTTAAACCCATAACCTCTTAGCGTAGCAAAAAAAGGAAAAAATATAACCACCGAGCCAGCTAATCATCTTAGTCACATGATGCAAAGAAAAATATACGTAACAAAACAAATCCAAGTGTCAAAGTGTGAATAGGCAAGTGAAATTTGATGATTTACAAAAACATAAGGGAATTTATAAACCCAAATATAAGGATTCAAATGTGAATGAAGAAAGAAATTCAGTGATTTATAACAAAAATTTATCTGTTCACAACTCAAATTTCAAATTATAAGAAACATGAACACTTGTATTTGGGTTATAAATTCTCTTATATTTTTTGTAATTTTAATATTTCTTGTAAATCATCGTATGTGAGTTATGAACCAGTGAATTTTGCAAATTGTTAAATTTTATTTGTTCATTCACACCTAAACACTAGCATTTTAGGTTATGAATTTTCTTATATTTCTTCCAAATTGCCAAATTTGGGCTATAAATTGCTAAAATTTTGTTATAAATTGTCAAATTTCACTTGTTCATTTATTCTTAAACGCTTGTATTTAGGGTTGTGAACTCCCTTATATTTCTTCCAACTAGAATTTTTTGTTGTAAATCTTCAAATTTCACTTATGCATTCACATCTAAACACTTGCATTTAGGGTGGTGAATCCTCTTATGTTTTTTATGAATCACTGAATTTAGATTTTAAATCATTGAATTTTTATTGTAAGTTACCAAATTTCGCATATTCATTCACACTTGGACACTTGCATTTCGGGTTATAAATTTTCTTGTGTTTTTTTTTTTGCAAGTCTCCAAATTTTAGTTGTGAATTGCTGAATTTTACTTGTAAATAACTGAATTTTACTTATCCATTTATACTTTGATACTTGCATTTATTTCATTATATATATTTTTCTTTTCATTATATGACTAAGTGGATTAATTTGGCTCAATCATCACATTCCTTTTAGTGTGAGTAGAGGTTATAGGTTCCAACCCCTTTAGCCATCTTATTTATTTAAAAAAAAAAAAATCCTCTGACTACTAGCTCTCAAGTGGTCAGCATCAAAGGACAATTAATATTTTTTAAAAAAAATAAAAAGGAGGGGTATTATTATAGTTTTGCTCTTAGATTTGAGTTTTATTTTGGTTCAAGGGTGTGCACTTAAAGTTTGGAATCCTCTTAGGGTTGACTAATATTAATTAACTACTGATGGGATTTGGAAATTGTTCCAGTATTATTTTTGAAAAAATCCTTAAAAAATACTTCTAAAATTTCAAAATCTCATATCAAGAATGACTACAAAAATAAATATTTTGTCATTTGCTTTTCAAATATTGTCAATTGTTATTAAAATATAGTAAACAAGACTAATATGGCATTTTGAAATTCAAAAGTTATTTTTTGGGATTCTCCCGTTATTTTTCAAATGATATGGTATATAATAAAAAATATAAAAATTATGACACGTCAAAAATTATTAACTTAAATGACCGTAGGAGAGATGATAGTTAAAACATGAAATATGTTTTTAATTTAAACTTTTAAAGTAATGAAAGTGATGTAAGCTGACATAAAATTTAGGGACTTCTATATATTGTAGCTTAAAATTAATGAGTATAAAAATATTTGTCACCTATGAAATAATGAAATGAGAAAACACTTACAAAAAAACTCTTAATTTTTTGTATATTTGACGATTCAATTTTTAGCTATTAAAGAGATTGAACTTTTGTGCTTTCAGCAGAAATTTTTGACACCGAGAAAGACGAGGTTTCTCAACTAACTTCAATTACAAAACATGTGGGACAAAGGAATTTTGAAAAATCACTGCACTGCAGAGGCATGCGTTAAAATTCTTTTGTTGGGAAAAAACTGGAATCGACGAATGATAAGATTCAATGGCTGACTAAATAGGACTGGTTTAGTTAACTAAACCTTGTTGAGAAGACTGGAATCGATGAATGAGAAGATTCAATGGCTGACTAAATAGAGGAGAAAAACTGGTTTAGCTATTTTGAAGTCTTTGGCGTGGTGATCAAGGCCTTACGACTATTCCAAATTTTTGCAGGCTTTCTTCTTCACCACTGCAGCAGCAGTTCAAGAAAAACTAAAAAGTTTAGAATGCTATGCATATTTAAGATGTAGTGATATTGCTAACTTTTCTTGCAGAGTAGGATGACCGAAGTAGAAGAGGCTGCTGGTTATGCTTCATACCATTTCGAAGCTTATCTTCTTCCTCACTTCCGATTATCATCATGTTCCTCATGGGATTCAGTAGAGATATTTGCTCGTCAATTTCTTTTCTTATATATTTGTTATCTTTTATTCTTCTGGTCTGTTCCTTGGACACCATCTTGCCGCCTGTGTTGATCCATGAACCTGAAACACTGAGCTCAAATAATGGCATCTTCAAACTGGGATTCTTCAGTCCGAAGAATTCAACAAATCGCTATATGGGAATTTGGTTTATGTCTAAATCCAATCTCATTGTTTTGAATGGGCAAAAACAAATTGTTTGGTCAACAAATGGCTCACATATTGCAGCAAATTCTAGTGCTCAACTCTTGGATTCTAGAAACCTTGTCCTTATAGATAAAAAGTAGAATGACAAAAAAGATGCTGGAAATTACTAAATCCCAAATCAGATTTAGTAACAACATTTTATTTGTTATTGACAACACTGAATTTACAAATGACAACAAAATTTTGTTGATATTTTGTATTCGATATTTACAAATTTTCAGCTTATTTTGCTGTCATTTTCACTGGATAAAACTAGAGGAGTATCCATGTGGCAGAGTTTCCAACATCCTTTTAATACACTATTACAAGACATGAAAGTCAGTACTAATAAAAGAACAGCTGAGAAAGTGCAACTTATATCATGGAGAAGTCCATCTGATCCATCTTATGGAGAATTTTCTTGCTGTCTTGAAACGCGTAATGTAACTGAAGTATTTGTGTGGAAAGAAAATCGTCCTTCCTTTTGGACTGGTCCCTGGGATGGCATTGGGTATGTTTCGATTGTCATTCCAAACGCTAAAAGCACATAGGAAAGGCTGTAACGGAGGTTGGTGGCTTATTTGAGGCAAACTGATTGTTTGGACGAGTTGCTTTTGAAACTGACTTGTAACAAAAAGCAACTTATTTTCGGATGCCCCCAGCTCCAGCTTTTCCACCGTTCAGAATGCATTTTACCGTTACTAGGGCAATTAATGGGTATTATTTCTCTCACCTATCATTTTCACCCAACCCGAAGCCTCAGAACACTCGACCCTCAACACTCGACCGAGCTCTCTTCCTCTGCATTCGGCCTTGGAGATCACTCTCGGCACTCTCACGCCTTCTCCCGTGGGTCTCCGTCTGTCTCCGTCTGTCGCTCTCTGGCGTCCCCGTCTGTCGCTCTCTCCGGCGTCTCCATCCATGGATCTCGGTGGCTGTTCTCCCTCCAAGGCCGAAGCGACAGATCTGTGTCATCCTTCCTTACCATCACCGACGTGTGCGCACAAGGAATCGCGGTTGTCTTCCTCCGCCGATCAAGGTACCATGGTTGCCTTTCTGTTATTTTTCCTGAACCTTAGAACCACCCCAAAATTCAATATTAATTTAAACCCGGCCTCTGTTTTTGGACTTTTGGTTGTAATTACCAGTTGAAATTTATATACATAATCGACAACATTCATCAGACGTCAAATGTTCTTGTCGAAGCGGGTGTTTTTTTTTTCCCTTTCTCCTCCGATCAAGGTACGAAGGCCGAAGTGGGTGTTTTTTTTTTTCCCCTTTCTCCTCTGGTTGTAGCTGCTGTTGTGTGTGCAAAGAATCATGTCCTGTGTTTTTTTTCCCCTTCTCCTGCGCACGTTTAGTTTGACCGAAGTGAACCAGTGCCGGTGTGCCCCTGTCGAAGTGAACCAGTTTCTGATCTGTGGATATAATATTTAGCTAGGATATGTGCAATTTTTGATCTCCAGTGCAAACATATGCTTCGGTCAAAATAGATATGTGGATATATTTAGCTAGGATATGTGCAATTTCTGATCTCCAGTGCATACATATGCTTCGGTCAAAATAGATATGTAGATATATTTAGCTAGGATATGTGCAATTTCTGATCTCCAGTGCAAACATATGCTTCGGTCAAAATAGATATGTGGATATATTTAGCTAGGATATGTCCAATTTCTGATCTCCAGTGCAAACATATGCTTCGGTCAAAATAGATATGTGGATATATTTAGGTAAAATTAATTAGAGACGGAATGAATTTTAATTTATGTTCATGTTTGTCCATTATATATATTTAATTAATTATCTAAAATGTGTTTTTAAATTTTTTTATCTTATAATCTCACAAATAAACTATTTTTATTTTATCATAATAATTTTAGATATTTTTTAACAATTATCACATTAAAAATATCAAATACTACTATTTAATAAAATATATGTCCTTTTTAGTCATTTTACAACTGAACTAACTTTTTTATTCATCCAAACAACTTTTAACTTTTCCAACTGACTTTTTAAAAGCACCTATCCAAACATACCATAACTGACTTTTACTCTAACTTCAGTTACAAAAGTCAGTTGGACTAGAAGTCAGTTTTGCCCAACGCCAATCCAAACATACCCATTGACTTACTTGGGATACCTGGGATAGTTTCATCTAACTCCCAAAATGGGTTCCAGGTGAAAGGAGAGGAAGGGAGTTTTGAACTATCTTTTTATGTAGACGAGTCCTTCTGGACTTTTACATTAGATTCTCGAGGCAAAGTAGAACAGCGTTGGAATTTCCAGACAAATATATGGGAACTTCAGCGAATAATTGGTTCTTCAGAGTGTGATGTTTATGGCAAATGTGGCCCATTTGGGAATTGCAATTCGCAGAACTCCCCAATTTGTAGCTGCTTGAGAGGGTTTGAACCAAGGAACAAAGAAGAATGGGGAAAGCAGAACTGGACCAGTGGGTGTGTGAGAAGAGAAGCACGTCAGTGTGAAAGAGACAAAAATGATTCTCAAGCTAGCAAAATAGATGGGTTTTGGATGCTGAAGACAGTGAAATTACCAGATGATACACAAGTGTTACCTTCTTACCTTGAGGATATTGTAGATTGTCAAACTTCATGCATACCTGAATAATTGCTCTTGTATAGCTTATGCCCGTGAAAGAAGCCTTGGCCGTATGATCTGGAACGCAGATTTACTTGATATACAGAGCTTTCCAGATGGAGGAGTTGATGTTTAGATACGTTTAGCCAACTCAGAGTTAGATAAACAATTTAATTATAGAAAGCTTTTTAGAAGACCCAAGAACGTACTTGTTTTCTTTCCAACATGTCTTCAATAATCAACTAGGATTTTTGTTCCGCTTTAAATTTCGTTTAAGCATTATATATCTTGTTGTATTATATCCGTGGGAACCATGTTATTTCTTCTTCACTTATTTTCAATTCATGACGTTCTTAATTTCTTCAAATGAATTATAAAATCTGAGGGCAGTTTTCATTCAAGAAGTCTTGAAGTTATTGTCGGAAAATGAAGGCTCTCAGAATATTCTTTTCTTTGGTACAGGCATTCGCAGTAGTAAAATGACAGACCTATATCAGTTTTGATAGGAACAGGTCTCATTATTGTGTCTGAATATTTCTCATGGAAAAAAATTCTTAAAGCAAAAAGGTGATTTTCAATTTTCAATTTCACTGTAAGAGTTCATTCATGGGATTAGTGATTGATAAACCATATTTTCAATATGCTTAAAATGTGCATTTTGGGCTATTTTAGGGAGCTAATTAGATAATATTTGCATTATTGTTTAAATAATATCATGAATGCACATGGGTTGAGAATTTAATCTAACATGATACTTTATTAGTGTTTTGAATGAATTTCTAGTTTGGGAATTACATTTGAATTAACTACAGGCGCAAAATGGGAAAGAGAGCACATTCTGGATCTGCAGAATTGCTAGACGGTTTTGGGCCAGGAACAGTGACAGAGCTCAAGCCCAACCCAAAGGGAAGGACTTGCTGATTAGTGAAGCGTAGAGTTTCAAGGGAGGAAAAAGCGAGGGGATTCTGTTATGGATCGTCGGAGGGAGAAGTGGTTTTAACAGATCAGATACGAAGGAAGAAGTGGGACGCTGATTTTAGGCAAGCGGGGAACTGATTTGCTCTCCATTTAGATCTGAGATTCGATTCTCCATTTTCCTTTCGATTTCTCCTCATCTATGGCTGTCGCATCCATGAGACGAAGCCTTTTCCAAATCCAGATCATACGTAGCTGAACTTTTTGGTTCTCTTTAGAGATGTGAATGCACCGGAGCCTTGGATCTTTGAGGACGGGGAGTTTCTCCTTCTCATATAGACTTGAGCTGAGTTCTTCTATTTTGTTGGATGAGTTGTAAGACTAAATGCTAGAATTCAAAATTGTGATGATTGATACTATCTGAGTCGTTGAGATTGATAGGAATAATGATTGATGAATCATTCGTAGGCTCCAGTTGATGTTTACTTCCTCTGTATAAACTGATTTGCATCTGAACATTTTTCGAGTTGCTTTATTGTTCTTGAATGAATTCAGTTAGTTTCGAAATGAACCGAGTCGGTCATTGGTGCAGGAATTGATTTGCTGATTATTATTCCTAGGCCGAATTATCTGTTACTTGCTGTGATTCCTTCGAGTTGAGTGTTCACAGTTAGCAAGCTTGCGAGTTGTGAGTCAATCTTTTATTCCGTTTTCAACTCCTGCTATCAATTAGGCGAGGAAGGTACAGATTATCTCTAAGGGAACATTCTCACCATTGTTTTTGCTCAAGTGTTATCGTAGTGTTTGATCTCTTCTTCAATTGACAACTGTTTTTCTGAATATATAACTGAAGTTCCAACACCTTTCTTTTAGTTCAGTTAAAGTCAGAAATTTGCAGAAACAATCCTTTTCTTTTGACATTCTTTACAATTTTTAAATTGTTAACTTGTGGTTCATTGGACCTGTTAGGGAATTTAGCATTAGAAAGGCTCCTTGAGACATGACCTAGGCTAGTTCCTACATTGCTGCATTTTAGCTTAGAATTTTGATGGGCATTACGACATGCTTTTTCAGTGATTTTGTTTTAATCGTTTATATAGGTTACAAAATCATAACTTTGTCATCTTAGATAACTCTCAATCGAATAGTTGACTTTCATCACTTTGATACAGAATATATGAGAATTTCATATAGCTAACTTATTACATATCAATGAACAGTATTAGAATAGCAATAAATGTTTTTCAAGGAAATAAAATGGGAAAATCTGCACACAAAAAAAAAACATAAGGGTAATGCAAATGCAGACTCAAGACCAAATAAGGGTTATGTCGCTGAAGCAAGTCCATATTTTAGAGCTATTATTATTTGATTTGAAAGAGTTGGCAATTTGATTTGAAAGAGTTGGCAACTACAACCAACAACTTTAACATAGCAAATAAACTTGGGCAGGGTGGCTTTGGTCGAGTTTACAGGGTGACTTCCATTTTTTTTTTTTTAAAAAAAAAACTTCATCATCTTCCATTTCATGAGAAACTAATGTATTTTATCATCTTATTTTAGGGAAAATTGAAAGATTGACATGAAATAGCAATTAAGAGACTGTCTAGGTCATTTGGATAGGGCATGGAAGAATTTATAAATGAAGTGGAATTGATTTCCAAGCTTCAACACTAAAACCTTGTTAGACTTTTTGGTTGTTGCACTGAAGAAGAACGATCAAGAATAAGTATCTGCTTCCATGGATTGATGATCTGTTAGAGCAGCTAGCTGGCGCAACCATATTTTCCAAGATCGATATAAGATCTGGATATAACCTGCTTAGAATTAAGGTAGACGATCAAAGATCGCTTTTAGGACCTGATACGAACATTATGAATTTTTAGTGATATCCTCTGGTTTGACTAATACACTTGCTATTTTCATAGACTAAATAAATCAGATTTTTTGATTATATCTAGACTATTTTGTTGTATTCTTTATTGACAATATCATGGTTTACTCCAAAACTTCTGAGGAACATAAGCAGCATCTGAGAATTATTCTAAGTACCCAGAAAGAGAAGCATTAATGTTTGTTAAACTCAGTAAATGTGAGTTTTGCTTAAATCAAGTAAAATTTTTAGGCCATGTAATCTCACGAGATGGAGTAGCCATCAATCCTAGTAAAATAGAAGCTATATATTGCAATGGGAATAGCCTAAGACAGTTACGAAAATTAAAGATTTTCTAAGATTAGCAGGTTATCACCGGAGGTTTGTTTGAGACTTTTTCTAGATTGCCCAACCACTAACCAGACTTACTAGATAGAATCAACCTTTTATGTGGGATGAGAAACATGAAGCTAGCTTCTAGGAAGTAAAAAGGAGGTTGACTTCAACTCCTATGCTGATTATCCCAGATCCTACACAGACTTACATCCTATACACTGTTGCTAGCAAGCAGGGATTGAGATGTGTACTAATGCAGCAAGGTTGAGTGGTCACCTATGCCTTATGACAGCTCAAGTCACATGAAAAAATTATCCCACACATGATTTGAAATTGGCAACAATAGTATATGCCTTGAAGATATGAAGGCATTACTTATACGAGGTAACCATTGAACTATATTGTGATCATAAAAGTGTCAAATACCTCCAAGATCAGAAAGAATTGAATATGACACGAAGGAGATAGATGGACTTACTTAAGGATTATGATTATCAAATCAAGTATCATTCAGGTAAAGCCAATGGTGTGACTGATGTGCTAAGTAAAAATGTTGTGCAAGTGGCGTCACTAATGGTCAAGAAACATGAATTATTAGAAGATGTAAGAGATTAGGGTCCTATCTACTAAATGCAGTTAATAACCAAAGAAGTTGGAACACAGCAGGTAGATATTTTGATAAAATTACAGATCGAGAAAGCATAGAGACAAGACCCCAGCATATTGTATTTTACCTTCTATATTATTAATATTTTGTCCCCTTCTATGAAGGAAATAGAATAGCTACTTTCCACTTGAAGTTGACATCTTTCATATCAACCTATAATATGCACTTATTATTGACAACTAAATTAGTTATATTGACAACCTTTGATACATCTATCAACACCATTTTTCTTTTCACATGCCTATCATATTCATTCGTTTTCACCAGAAACAAAGGATCATATACTAAAAAACAAAGAATAAATTCATAACCCTACCCGCAAATCATGAGACCACACTTAAAATGATTAAGACCACATATGATTAAAATGGGTCACTCCACATGAGCTGAATCATCTCCTCAATACCCACACATCCACACCCAATTAACTTCCAAACCAAGATTAATCTTTCAAAGATTGTGGGGAAAAAAAAGATAAATGTTGTTAATGATAAGATCTACAAAGAAGATAAAGCAAAAAAAAAAATTGCCTGGAATAATAGAGATGGTTGCAAATTTTCTTTCCTCCTTTACCAAGCTTCTCTTCCTCATGTAGCAACAAAATAAGAGAGAATTGAACCCTCTTTCCTTTTCTTTTTCCTTTTCAATTAATAAGGGCAAAATCATCTTTTCATAATTATACTATTTTGTTCTCAGGTTCCTAGGAACTCAAGAATAATTTGAGGATTTGAAGAGATTTTGGATTACTAAATTGTGTCGCTTGGAACCTGTGTGTAATTTTCTCAACCATATCAACCAATACTACACACTTTTACTACTCTAATGCTGCAACACAAGCAGTGAAAATATGAAGACCGTGTTTAATTAGCGAGAACAGCTTCTCTTGTCTATCCTTCCCTTCCTATATCCTCTTCATCACCATTGGATCAAATCTTAATTGTCCATATTTAATATTTTTTAAATATTATTATTATTTACCAAAAATTATAATTTTACTTAAAAGACACAAATAAATTTAAATTGCTAAAATTTGATATGAAGATTTACAACTATAAATTATTATAACAAAATAGATTATTTTCTTAGCAATGTTCAGATCATATTTTAGCAGTTCAGATTTATTTATGTATTTTTGAAATGAAATTATAATATTTTTTGTCCAAAAATAATCATGTTTTTTAAATATTAAATTTGGACCATTGAGTGTTGATCCAATGGTGATGAGGGGAGTAGAAGAGGGGTAGAGGAGGGGAAGAACAGAGGAGAGAAGCTGAGAACTTTGTTAGCGTGGTCATATTTAGAGAGGATCTAATAGTACATGAAAATAAATGGTCAGCGGATCAAACCAATAAGTCAAATTTTTCATTTTTAGGAGGGACCATAACTCCAGGTATTCATTATATACCGTAAAAACATTTTAAACAATTGGGGCTAACAAAATAATTTTTTTGTAGCTAGAAACAAGGTTTGCAGCTACCCTATTGAACATCATCAAAGTATGTGTATATCAATATCAATGAAGAATGCATTTTACATCTTTCAAATGATACATAATGACAACATATTAATTACAAACAAAAAAACAAATTAAATGTTTAGGCCTAACAAAATAAAATAAAAATTGTAACTAGAAACAATGTTGTTAGCTGCCCTATTGAATATCTTGAAGATGAATAATTTATTGTATTTTACATCCCCAAATGAACAAAAATCAATTTGTACCCCACTATCTCCCCTTAAAATTTGAGAGAGTTACATTATTGATGGACCACAACTCATCATTATTTGGAGTTGGCCATACAGTACAAGACATAGTTTGCCTAATCATGGATGCAAGTTTGCTTGGTGGAGAAATATCCATAATCTCACTTTATAGCATTGCCATTACAGAGGACATAGGGGGCCTATCTTTTGCAAGTTCTTGCACACATAAAAGACCTATATGTATGCACCTCAACAAATCCTTGTAAAAGCTTGCTTCACATATTTGTGGATCTATTAGAGGTATAATATTGCCATCCATCCATAATTTCCATGCCTAGAAAAATTTACAAGAAAAAAACAATTACAGTAGTCAAATTCCAACATTGTATTCATCAAGACAAAGGCAAAGGCAGTTAAGACCCTTTGCAAGAAAGGAAGATAAATTAAAGAGACTTACAAAACCTAGAAGTGTAAAAGATTCGGTATCTTTGTAAAAGCTAGTATTTTTTTCTTCCACTAATAATCTCTAGTAATAAAATGCCAAAACTAAAAACATCTAATTTCTTTGAATAGAGTCCTTCTGTTGCATATTCAGGACAAAATGTAGCCGCTGCATTTAAACACATTTTTGAGCTCTTAATATGCTATCAATATTCTTATCTAGGATAAAGGGAATGCTTTCTGTATTTGCTTGGTCTTGACCACCTTTGAAAAGTTTAGCCATTCTAAAATATGATATTTTTATATTCATCTCTTCATCTAACAATATGTTACTTGCCTTTAAATCTTTATGTATAATTCTTAATCTTGAATCTCTATGAAGATATAGTAATCCTCTAGCTAATCCCTCAATTATGTTGAAACACTTTCCCCAACCGAAGCATTTTTGTTGCAGTGGATCTACAAAAAGATTTATTTTAGCAATAAGTGATGAAGAAGGGAAAATTTTCAGAAGAAGACTCCTCATTTACATCCAAAAATATGGCAAAAAATATTAAATATAATGTTGGTAGCATTTAGCATGTGGTAGGCGACTTCTTGTGACTTGGTTATCTCTACCTTAACAACTATTGAAATCACACATAAATAGATGTGAAAGCAACTTTATGTGGCTACAAATATCAAAGAAGAGGTAACACGTATAAGGTAAAATAAGAATTGAAGTGCAAAACTTGTATTTCTTTAAATAATATTCTTGGACGCCCAATCATGTTTTCTTCCTGTCCCCTGTTTCTTTTGCAAGGCATGCATGCACAAAAGATGGGAACTAACCAAAGATGTATGCATCTAAACTTTTGTTTGGTAGATATTCATAAACCAGTATCTCTTCTCCTTCAATGCAACAATCAAGAAGTTTAACAAGGTTTCAGTGTTGAAGCTTAGAAATCAACTCGACTTCATTTATAAATTCTTCAACACCCTGTCCAGATGATCTTGATAGTCTTTTTACTGCAATATCTTGTCCATCTTTAAATTTCCCCTGAAATAAATTGACAGAAAACCTCTTATAAAAATGATAAAAGCCTTAGTCTAATTAATTTCTTATGAATTGGAAAATGATGAACAGGAAAAGAAAAAAAACAATGAATATCACCTTATATACTGGACCAAAACCACCCTGCCCAAGTTTGTTTGCTATGTCAAAGTTGTTTGTTGCAGTTGCCAACATTCTAAAATCAAACAGTGATATCTCTTGAATTTTCACTTGCTTTAGTTCTGTAATCCTTCTTCTGGTTTGCACATTTCCAACCGTTTCATTAATATGTCATCAAAATTATAACAAGCTACAGTTTACAAGTCAGATGTAGTATATCGTTCATACTTTCAAAAGCACAAGAAAGTGTGTCTAGTATTAGCTTCTTTAAAAAAAAGTATAAATAATTAACTACATTTTTCTTATATAGTATGTGTTTTTAGACGGGGAGAGAGTAAAAAGAGAGGGAGAAATGTCCTTCAGTCACCCAAAACAAGGATTTATTCACCTTATGTCTCAAATAATTGATGCCTTGAATGAATTCTTAGAGTAAATCACAGAGTATAACCTTTCTGCTTTGACCATTTTTGGCACAAGAAAAATCCAAAGACTGTAATGAGAACTGTTCCTGTCAGAACAGATATTAGAATTGGTGTTGTCATCTTCCTTTCACTCGTGCCTGTGGGTTCTGCATGAAAGATAAGAAGAAAATTCGTTCAGACTTCTTTTTCTGACAACTCTATACTGCACATATTGCAATCAAAAGAGGTTAAAGAAATAGAGAACAAAAAAAGCCAATAAGGCATTCAAGTGCATATATATAATTCAAATTCGTCCATAAATATATAAAACGTGCCGTTGTTTGCATTCAATGATCACAATAGTTAACTCCTTAGAAGAACAGCACCCCATATGTCATATATATATTGAAAAGGCATACAAGTTCTGCACCAAGTCCAATGTAAATTAAGCAAAACTGGTCTATTCCTAGGCGTTTCAGTGAGTTTTTTATAATTAAACAGGGTACCTAGTTCTGAGGAAGCAAGACGTCAGTAAAGATCCACCCCTCCAGGTGAGTTGCTTATTATGTCAACTAAATCTACGTTCCAAACATACAGCCAAGGCCTGTTTCGTATGCATAAGCTTTGCAAGAGCAATTCTTCGAGCACGGAGTTTGACAATCTATAGCATTTGAGAAGTTATAATCAGGTAACATTTCTGCATGAGCTGGTACTTTTACACTTTCCAACTTTAAAAACCCGTCTACTAGGCTACCTTGAGAACCATTATTATCTCTCTCACACTGAAGTGCTTCTCTCCTCACACACCCACTGGTCCAATTCTGCCTCCCCAATTCTTCTTTGTTCTTTGGTTCAAACCCTCTCAAGCAGCTGCAGATTGGTGAGCTCTGCTTATCGTAGATCCCAGATGGGCCACATTTGCGATAAACATCACACTCAGAATCCACAATTGTCCACCCAACTTCCCATATATTTCTCTGGAAACTCCAAAGCCTTTGTTCTAATCTACCTTGAGAATCTGTTGTGAAAATCATCAACAAAGACTTATCCGTGTAATGAAAAGATACTTCAACACTTCCTTCCTCTTCTTTCACTTCAAGCTCGTTTCCAAAAGTAGATGATTTCCCAGGTGTTCCAAGAAAGTCTACACCATTCCACGGACCACTCCGAAAATAAGGACGATTTTTTTTTCCACACCAATAATTCTGTAACATTACGGGGTTCAAGTTCAAGAGAAAATTCACCTGAGGACGGATCAGATGTACTTTCCCATGATGTGAGTGTCACTTTCTTACCTTTTTGTTGATTAGTGCTGAGTTTCATGCCTTGTAAGAATGTATCACAAGGATGTTGGAAACTCTGCCACAGCGTTGCTCCAGTAGCGCCATCAACGAGTACAAGGTTGCCAGAATCCAACAGTTGAGCACTGGAATTTGATGCAATATTTGAGACATTCGTTGACCATATACCCTGTTCTTGCCCATTCAAAACAAGAAGATTGCCATTACTCCACGATGTTGTGAGAATCCCTGAAGAATCCCTTAGTGGGTTGTTTCTATTCGCTACCCAAACAACATTGGATTCAGACATTAACCAAATTCCCACATAGCGATTTGTTGAATTCTTCGTACTGAAGAATCCCAGTGTGAACATGCTATTATTTGAGCTCAATGTTTCAGGTTCGTGGATCAATACAGATGGAACGATGGTGTCCAAGGCACAGACCAGAAGAGTAAATGACAACAAATATATAAGAAAAGAAATTAATAAGAAACTTTTCTACTGGAACCCATGAAGAACATGAAGAAAATCGAAAGTGGAGGAAGAAATTGGATTTGGAATGCTGCGAAGGATAACCCGTAGCCTGTTCTACTTTGGTTATCCTACTCTGCAAGCAATGCCAGCAATATCATGACATCATATAATCCATAGCGTTTTGAACAATTTAGTTTTGCTTTAACTGCGACTGCACTGGGGAAGAAACAACCCTGCAAAATTTTCGAATCGCTTGGGGCCTTGATCACCAAAGACTTCTAAGATAGCTAAACCAAATTTTCTCTGCTATTAGTGATTTTTAATTAGTACAGCCTTGTCATTCATCGATCCTAGTCTTCGAAACAAGAATGTACAGTATACCTCTGCAGTGCAGTGAGGAATTCCCCTGCCCCCACATATTTTATAATTGAAGTGACCTGAGAATGTCCAGTATCTCCTGGTATTAAAAAAATTTGGTAAAAACAAAAGAAAGTTCAATCTCTTTTGTAGTTAAAAAGTTTAATGGTCAAACTTAATATCAAAAACTGAAAATTCTGTATGCGTGTTTTCTCTCTGTTTTTTTCATTATAACATTAACATATCCCTTTGATTAATAAAGGACAACAATGTAAGTTCTGCATTTTAAAATCTGATTTATTCATTATGACTAATTTAGAATTTATAAAATTCAGATGATTTTTGGGCTTTTGAAATTCAACTATCATTTTTCTATAAATTTTCCCATTTATTAAACCCATCCACGTGACTAACAGATTGTTTTTTTTTTTTTTTTGCCATCACCAACGGATTGTTATTCAGTAATTGTGTGAGACCAAAATATGAAAATTCCAAGAAACATTATATATAGCCTCCATCCATTATTGATCAACATGTATATTTAGATTTGATGCTATAGATAATGTTATAATATCAGTCTTCCATTATTTTTCATTTTATTATTTATCTACCCACAAATTTTCAATAAAGCAAAACAGTGACTTATATATAATTTATCATTAGTGTTGCGTAACACTTCTAATTTAATTAAGCGCGTAGATCAAGTCAGTTTGTCTGACTTATTCTTTGTGGCCAAAAAAAAAACAATTTTCTGACTTATTCTTCGGAGATGATTTGTTTTTAAAAGGAATTCTTTTTACTGGCAATCTATTAGGAGTGGTGCGGGTTCAGATGCAAGGTGGCCATGCGTCAGAAAAATTATTAATGACGTGCCAGATGCGACTGCAGTTTTCTATCCATATGCTTAACAACGTTCTCCCATAGCAAAAAACAGTTTTGACTTAGGTTCGCTCAATCTCAGACTAGGCATGGAGACTTGTTTTTTTTGAACAGGATGGTATCACTAACTCCTCCGGTATCCCACACCATATTGGGTGAGCCCATGACATGGTAGGAACGTGGCGCCTTGCCTTTCCCGTTTGCGACCAGTCGGACCTGTCCTCCCGGGCATGGAGACTTTTTTTAATTTGCAGCCAAGCACGGCACTATTTGACCCCACGCTACCCCAAAAAACAAAAACAGCATTTTATAACGGTTTTTTGTAATGGCCTTGAAGATAATAAGATAATTAATTAATTCTCGATTAATATTTTAATCATTTTTCGTAAATTTCTAACAAAAGTAAATATCCCAATCATGTTAAGAGAATAATTTTATTATGGGCTAAAATATACATTTGGTCTTTTAACTTTATATAAAGTTCAGTTTGATCTTTTAACTTTAAAAAATATACTTTTAGTCCTTTAATCCTAAAATTATTAGTCTTAAATGATGTTTTTTGTTTGCAACAATTATGATTGTTTTGAATATTAAACTTGATATGTAAAGATTTAGTAATATTTTATTAGCATTTAAGAGTTCAATATCATCATTTTTTGTTAACAATTTTAGGGTTATAAGACTAAAAATTTACTTTTTAAAGTTAAGGGATTAAAATGAAACCTTGTATAAAATTTAAAAACTAAAAGTATAATTTAACCTTTTATTTTGTATTATTAGTATGAAATTACCATAACGCTCTTGTGTAATTTTGCCTACGCTTGTTTCATAGCTTCTAGTCGTGCTTGCTTGGTTACTTACCTTTTGTGTTTAGCTTTGAGTCATGCTTCATTGGTTAATTATTCTCGTGAACTGTTTGTTCACGCTTGTTATCCATTTTAAGGAAGTCTTATAAAAAATGAGATTTGAAATTTATTGATTTTTAACTCATACGGTTGAACAAACTATTTAATTACGTGTTTGCTTTTATTCGTTTAATGACAATTTATATAGTCTCTTGTATATATATGATTGTGTATTTGAGAAGTCGAAATTTGTCATGTTTTTGTTACTCAAGGTAAAATATATTTTAATTCATTCTTTTAGTATTTTTTTTTTAATTTCGATAAGTGGGATGTTATTTGCTGGAAAATAATTTTGGCCTAAAGTACTTTTCATGTGTTGATCAAGCTTATCTTCCCGTCACACATTTCTCCTTCTAAAACTCATTAGTCTTGCGTTTTTCATTCTTCAGTTTATAGCTTTCTTAATTCTTAGATAAACAATAGTAGTTTTTTGTAATTTAATCAAGGATTTTTCCTTTCAAGACTTAAAGCACAAAACGTTTTTTTGTCTCTTCCAACAAGTATATTTCTTGAGATTTAAACTTGTGTTCTTCGTCTTAGGAGGTGAAGTTGCATACCACTTCAATTAATAGTTTGTTAGTAGTTAAGCAATAGTATTTCTAATTTATGATATTGAACCTTAATCTTAGTGTTTAGTTTGGCTTCGTTCTCAACCACGACCTTCTTGTGTAATCATAATAAACCATGCAAAATGTAATTTATCACAAATTCAAAATAAACTCTCTTTTAATCCTTTAAATTTAAAAAAATATATTTGTAGTCCTTTAAATTTAAAATAGTTAACATCTCTAATGAAAAATGCTGATTAAGCAATTTCAAAAGATAAAATACATAAAACTCAAATTTTAGATTAGCTAAATATTACCTCTCTAACCTTTAAAAGTTTAAAGTAAAGATTTTGACGTTTCGTGGGTAGACCATCAATTCTTCTATGGTTAAAATTACCGTTAAAGTTATGATTTTCATGATGTCATATTTTTTTTTATTATATACCATTTCGTTTAACACATAATACTTGGCATGTAATTTTATATATTTCTTATGCTTAAAATAAAATACTTTAAAATATAAAAAAATTTAAAATATTATTTAACCATGTCTTTTTCAATTTTTTTTGGTAAGATGTCTTTTTCAAATTTAAAAATCTTAAAATTACATATCAAATGCCAAATATTATTTTTTTTAAATGAAATGATATATAAAATATAAAAAGTATGACATCTAAAAACCCGCTAAGCTTAGCGGCAACTTTAATGATAGGCGAGTTGATAGTCAAAACTTGAAACATCAAGATCTTTAATTTAAACTTTTAAAAGATAGGGAGGTGATGTGCAGCTGATCCAAAGTTAATCAAGAGATTTTTTTTTCCTTATTTTAGTTATTTCAATGCCTTAAATAAGATTAATTTCTAATAGGAGGATACCTATATGTAGCCAAAAAAATGATAATGTTGACATGTTAATTTTTTTAATTAAAATATGTAAATTAAAACGTATTTAAAATCAAACATAATTAAAGGTGCCGTCAAGCATAATTACTTCCTACTGCGAAATTTTCTAACATAGTTTTATAAGATTTTCTCTTAATTTTTCATAAAATAAATAATTTTAAAATATTTTAAATTGTAACTTTAAATTTTTTATGATAATCTTGTTAAATTATGATGGTAGATCTAGTGTAAAAGTTTATAATAATGCTAATCTCCCAAATAATTATAATTTTTGAAATGTTTGAATATAAATGTTTAAGACCAATTAGATCATTTTTTCAATGAGTAAAGTAAGAAAAGAAAATTGTTTATCTCATAATTATTAAATTGTGTATAAATTGTTGATAAAAGTAATGTTTTATTTTAAATATTTTTATTTTATATACTTGAATTGAAAATTAGTATCTCAACATTTAAATATTGAGTCATTATTCTAAAATAATTGAATTAACATTTTCCATTAGTAAGATTAGTGATGTTAAGTCTAAAAGAAATATATTTTTAAACTTGAGGAACTAAAAATGTACTTTTTCTTGAAAAACTAAGCTGAAACTTCGATATAAATTTAAAGGACTAAATGTATATTTTAATGGGCAATGGAGTTTTATAAAATCCTTTCTAAAGAGGAGAATGTGAGGAGAAGAATGGCAAGGTTGGTTCCTACCATGAGCACTTTTCCAGCACTCGCTGAGGAGAATTTGAGTACAATGAGATCCGCTGTTATGAAGGATGAAGTGAGAGAGTCAGTTTTCAGTATAGAGGTTTTTATGGGCCCAGGCATGGATGGTGATTCAACTATTTTTTCTTTTTTCAAAAGGAATGGGAAATAGTTGGTGAGGAGGTATGGAGGCATATGCAGAAGCTTTGGAAGGGTGGGAAGGATATGCAAGAAATTAATGAGACCTTATAGGTGTTAGTACCAAATATTGAGAGACCTGAAAGTTTGAAGCAAATGAGACCTATTGCACCGTGTAATGTGGCTTATAAATGCATCCCTAAAATTGTAGTGAAGAGGATGAATGATGTTGTGAGGAATGTGGTTGCTCCTAATCAAGTGAGTTTTCTGCCAAGGAGACATACATAGGACAATATTGTGATAACTCAAGAAACTCTTCATATCATGAGAAGTCTAAGGGGGAAGAAGGGGTTTTTCGCTATAAAGACTGATCTAGAAAAGCCTATGATCGATTAAAATGAGCTTTTGTAAAGGAGGTTCTAGAGGAATTGGGGATAGAAGTTTATTTCAAGAATCTGGTCATGTGATGTATTGAATTGGCGCTTTTGTAAAGCCAAGTGTTGTGGAATGGCGTGAAGACAGAGGATTTTTTCCCGGAGAGGGGAAATTCATCAGGGGAATCCCTTATTCCCTTTTATTTTTGTCTTGGGTATGGAAAAATTGTCCCACATTATTCAAGATGCAAGAAGAGAAAGGCGATGGAAGTCGATTAGAGAAGGGAAAGACTGAAGGTGAATCACTTAATGTTTGATCATGACCTCATAATTTTTGGGCGAGTTACAGAGAAGCAAATGGATTGTACTTTGAGTTGTCTGCAGAAATTTTGTAAGTTTTCATGGCAGAAAGTGAATTTCATGATTTCATGAAATCGGCAATACTGTTATGTAGAAATGTGAATAATGAGGAGAGGAAGAAGTCAGCGGGGATGGCAAGTTTAGAGGTTGTAGAAGATTTGGAGAAATATTTGGGTACCCAAATATAGTAAACTTGGGTTTATTTTGGATAAAGGAAGGGGTCGGTTAGTTAGTTAGAATGCAAGATGCTTGAGCATGGTAGAGCAAATTACCTTGCTAAATCTATAATTAGGCTAATACCTATCTATCATATAATGGTCATTGAGTTGCTTAAAGGTTGATTAATGATGCGGAAAGATTTTAAAGGAGCTTTATTTGAAGGCATAATAAAAGAGATCAAAAATTGCATTTGGTTAATTGGGGAAGAAATTCAATTGCAGAGGCAGTATGGGGGGAGAGGAGTGTTAAGCCTCCATGACATGAACAAGGCTTGTATGATGAAGTTGGCTTGGAAGCTTAAGACACGAAAAGAGGGACTATGGAGAGACGTTATAATCCATAAATACAATGAAGGGGCAAAGCTGCCTTTAATCCCAAGGGTTTTAGCATCAGTGTCTCCAGCTTGTAGAAGGAGCTAGCAGAGAATGAGAGCTAGTGAACCAGTTTTCATGGAACGATGTTAGAGATGGGAGAAGTACTAGTTTCTAGAAAGAGACTTGTGTAGACATTGAAATTATCCTGGATAACTTCAAAGAACTAACAGTGAGGGAGTGGAGGATTGGAGGGTAGTGGGTGTTGTGACATATGAAGAAAGCTGGAATTGGTGTTTGCTAGAGAGTCTGGCTAAGATGAGGCTCTACAGCATATTAAAGCTGAAGTTCCTCCTAGAAGAGATGGGAATGAAGATTTAAGTTTGTGGGCAAGCAATAGAAGTGGGGAGTTCTCAGTTAAGAGTGCTTCTAAGATTCTGTGTCAATATAAATGGGGGCAAGGGGGGGGGGATTCGGGAGGTTTTGTGAAAATGGAAGGGACCAGAACGCATCAGAGTGCTCCTCTAGTTAGCAGCTCATGTTCACTTGTAGACAAATTCTTTGAGGAAGAGAAGATTGGGTATGGATGGGAGATGTCAATTTTGCAATATATGGGAAACATTGATGCATGTTTTTTAAAGGAATTCACCAAGGCAAAGGAGGTTTGGAATGAAATTAGAGTAGAGGAATTGCAATCAAATAACTAGCAAATCCCAAAGTGGGTACGACAAAATCTTTTAAGTAGTAAGAAGGTAAAAGGCGTATCTTGGAGCATTGTGTTTAGAGTCACTTATTAGACCCTCTGGAAATTAAGAAACTTGAAGATATTTAACCCAAATAGGGCTTATGAGATTACCTCTAGATAGGTTAAGTTCATCTGGAGTTTCAGTTTTCAAATAGCAACAACGAAGAATAGTAAAAAGGAAGTCTTAATAAGGAGAGTGGATGAAGAGGTGGAAGGAGTAAGCATATGGAGGGTTCTTGAGAGGGGTTGAACGAAATAATGTGGGTAGAGCTTGCAGGGCTGATTTGGGATCCGCAAGATGTGGAGGAATCTTAAGGGATAGTTAGGATTCTTGGTTTGAGGATTTGTCTTCCCAGATTGGGATCTACTCGATGATGGAGGCCAAGTCATGGGGTTTTTTTGGGGTTGGAAATGGCGCGGGACATGGGGATAAGAAAAGTTCAACTTCAACTGAATGCTTTGGAGGTAACTAGGAGATTAAGGGGGAAGGAGAAAGAAGATACCTTTAACTATGGTTTGTGGGCTTGGTTCTAGGAGTTCATGGAAAGAGGATGGGATGTGAAAGTGAAGTGGATTTGTCAGGATGACAATAGAAGTGTGGACATAATGGCAAGGTTGAGTTTTGATGGAGGGGAGAGGTTAAAGATTCGGAGAGAGATGCCGATTGAAGTTGTGAATAGTTACAAGGAAGTGCAAGCTTTCGTATTGTTTCAAGTTGCTGTGGAGGAAAGAAGAGATACCGTCGGCTAGGGTTCTTTTTGGTTGATTGGGTTTGGGCCTCCAATCTGAACACAAAAAAAGTATACTTTAACCCCCTTTATTTTATATTTCCAGCAAAATAGAAAGAATATGAGTAGATTTTGTAAAAAGAGTAGCTTTATCCTAATAATTAAATTGAGGGGAAGTATATAAAATAAATTAAATGTACATAAAAGTTTTATAGATATGACATAATATATATGACATCTTTACTTATTTAGGGTAAAAGGTTTAATTTTATCCCGAAAGTATTTATTTAAGAGTTATGGGTATCTGAAAGTTTTTTTAGGAATAATGTTGTTATGAAAATGTTAAAGTCGTAGCAATATCTCCCTGTCCTTTGACAAAGTTAATTTTGATCATTAGGTGACACGATTTTGTTGAGTTGGCACATAGGATATAATGCCATGTATTACTCACCTAGTATGCCACGCTAGCATCATCTTCCTTCCCGCCCTTTACTTGTCACCCCTGTACTCGTGGGAATTCAGCTCTGCCCCACCTCCTACTTCTCAAACCTTTCTTTCACTCCTTCATCCATTTCCTCCCCTCTCAAGTTCGACGCCTCCTCTTGCCATCTGTCTCCCCTTAACCTGGCCGGCAACAAGAAAATAGAAATCACTCTCCAGCAATGTCATCTCTAGCCTCACCAAACTCTTGCTCTTCAATATCTCTTCCCCGTTATCCACTGGACCCCTCACTATTCCCTCAACCTCCTTCGTTCTGATATCATCTTTGGCCTCACCATTGCCAGCCTGGCCATTCCTTATGTCAGTTTCTTCATCACAACTTCAACATAAATTACCACTTGCCTTCCATCTCTCCTCCCACACCATTAAAAAATCAGTCTTTCGGTTTTCTTATATCTGTCACCATCATGACTGCTTAACCTATTATGATTCTGAATATGAATTTAAGAATAATTTTGCCTTGAACTGCCGCTTGGTCAAAGTATATGTGTTTGCAGGTTTTTTGGAGTTCTAAAGAGAGAGAGGGAGAGTGAGTGAGTGAGAATGAGGATCACCTCTGTAGTTAGCACCGTAAAACAGAGCAATCAGGAAACAACAAAAAATGAAGGTGATAAACATGAGAGGGCTAGGAGTGGATGAAGGAATGAAGGGAAGGTTTGAGAAGAGGATGGGGCCGAGTCGAATGAGTACAGGGATGAAAAAGTGAAGAGAAAGAGGATGATGCTGACATGGCATAACACAACAGGTGATAATACGTGGCATTAAATTCCAGGAAAATTTGTAATAAGATCCCACCCAAGAGAATTAAATATAAAAATGTTTTTTAAAATTATCAAATTATTTTGAAGTCCCAGGTAGTGATGAGCACTTGGTTTTTCAGTTTGGTTTTCAGTGATAACCGAATTAACCGAATAGAGTGAATTTTAAACATCAAATTGAAACAGATTAACCAAATTAACCGAAACCGAATTAACTGAAATATTTCAGTTCAATTAACCAATTAACCGAAATATTTCAGTTCGGTTAACCGATTTATCGAAATATATATAATTGTGAAAGATAATTTTAAATTAAATAATAATAAAACACTATTACAACCATTAATTAATAATATTTCATCATTTAATGTGATTTATTATAATAATATTTATTATAACCATATTTATTGAATATAAATATATTTAAAGAGTTCACATACATATTTATTATAATAATCTTTATTAAATATAAATATATAATATATTTATCTCACTTTTAACCAAATTTTTTTCTACTAACCGAAACCGTACACTGAAATCAAATGTTTAAAAAATAAAAATCAAATTTGTAACCAAAAATTGAAATAAACGAACTGAAAAGCCAAAATTAAATTCAGTTTCGTTCGGTTTTCTATTATGGCTTGGTTTTGCTCACCCCTAATCTCAAGGGACCTCATTGCAATAAATTCCATTTGTTTAATTACCAAGTTGTCTTTTTTTTTTAAGTACGCATTGACAACTGAAAGAGTATTCATTAACAACTTAAGGTATAATGATGAACAACTATCGTGACAAGTATTAACAATACATTTTCTCAATACATCACAAAATGTAATGCATGAATTGTTAATAGCTGTCACGATAGTTGTTAATTGTTATACCTTGAGTTGTTAACGACTGCACTTTCAATTGTTAATGCATACTTTTAAAAACAGATAAGGGCAATTTGGTAATTAAATAAATAAAATTAATTGTGATGAGATCCCTTGAAACTTCAGATTAATTTGATAATTCCAAAGGACATTTTTACATTTAATTCTCATATGTAGGACCTTATTACAATTTTTCCTAAATCCTATGTGTCAGGGTCAACTCAACAAAATTTGGTCAATTAACGATCAAAATTAATTTTGCTAACGAATGGGCAACATTGTTACGTTGTTAACATTTCTTGGGTAACATTGCTCCTAAAAAAACTTCTGAATGCCTATAGTTCCTGATCTAATACTCCAGACCAAATTGGACATTATTCCATTATAAAATATACACTTATTTATATCTACATCATAATTAACAATAATACCCAAATGAAATGTGTTATTAAGGGGAAAAAACTTAATTACTTCATTGATTTTATGAAATAACTTATAAATAAAAAGATTAAAAAAACTTTTAAAACATGTAATGCAAATAGAAACATAAATGACTTATTTTTGGCCAAAAATTAAAAAAGAAGATAATTTATATGTAGACAAATATACAAGCGACATCGACTTTCTAAATTTAATCATTAGGATAAAAATGATGCTCTTTTTATAAAATTGACTCATATTCTTTCCATTTTTCAGTAAATAAAATCTAATCATTTTCTTTTTATTTGGACGAAATATAAAATAAAGGAACAATGAAAGAAGATAGTGAATGGGGAGGGTTATTAACTGCAATTCTTTCCAAAATATAAAACGAAAGAGAAAGACACTAGAGAATTGTAGTTGATGAAATGAGGTGTTCAGATGTAATTTTTATTTCTTATTGATGAAAAAAAGAAGGCAGCTAAGAGATAAAGAGACAATTTGTAAACTACTAGATGAGTTCAAATCGTTCTCTTAATGAACGACTTCTTCAATATTTCAAACGCATTTTTCTAATGAACGGTTTTTAATGTAGTATTTTGATAAATATTTTTAATCCAATAGCATTTTGATAATCTTTTTTTTTTATTGTTTAACCTATTTTGACTATAAAAAAAACCCCATGTTCACTGCGAGGTGGTCTTTTGATGCTGCAACACGGGCAATAGAAATAAAAAGACCACGTTTAATTAGCATTGCCATATTTGGAGAGGATCTAATAACATATGAAAGGAGATAGTGAATGGAGCAAACCAATAAATCAAATTTTGCATTCACAATTGAGCATTCAAAGGAGGGAAAATGATTCGAAGTATTCATTGCACGCCAAAAAAAAAAAACTAAAGTGTTAGGGCTAACAAAACACAAACTCTCTTGTAATTAGAAATGAGGTTTGCAGCTGCTTTGTTGAATATAATGAAAGTATATATATTAATTAAGAATGTATTTTAGAGCTCTCAAATGATACATAATCACAATAAACCCTAGTCTATCTCCCCTTACAATTTGAAATGGTTACTATATTTATGGAACATAACTCATTATTGTCTAAAGCCTGCTCTGCTGCATAAGACATAGCTTGCCTGAAGATGAATGCAGGTCGGCTTGGAGAAGGAAGATCCATCATCTCACTTTGAAGCATTGACATTATAGATGCCATAGTAGGTCTATCTTTTGCAAGTTCTTGCACACACAAAAGACCTATATGTATGCACCTCAATATATCATTGTGAAAGCTCAGATCATATATCTGCGGATCTATTAGAGGTATAATATTGCCATCGACCCATAATTTCCATGCCTAAAAAAATTAACAAGAAAAATAATAATTGTTAAACTTTGATGTTATATTCTCTGGGATAAACGTATTTTTAGAGCTTTTCTAAGAAAGGGATGTATGAATAGGAGAGGCTTACAAATCCTAAAAGTGTCAAAGATGCTGCCCCTGCATAAAAGCTAGTGTTTTTTCTTCCACTAATAATTTCTAGTAACAAAACACCAAAGCTAAAAACATCAGATTTCTCTGAATAGAGCCCTTCAGTTGCATATTCGGGAGAAATGTAGCCACTATAAGTAAACATTACATCTTTGATGAGCTCTCAATATACTATTAATATTATTACCTCAAGCAAAGCAAAATGAGCACTTACTATGTTCCAACGATTCTTTCTGTATTTGCCTGATCTTCATTGCCTCTAAACAATTTAGCCATCCCAAAATCTGATATCTTTGGATTCATTTCTTTATCCAATAATATGTTACTTGCTTTCAAATCTCTGTGTATAATTCTTAATCTTGAATCTCTGTGAAGATAAAGCAATCCTCTGGCTATTCCCTCAATTATGTTAAAGCGCTTTTCCCAATCAAAGGATTTTTGTTGTAGTGGATCTGCAAAAGATTGATCTGGTAAATATGTGATGAAGACAAATGTTCATAATAAGAATTTTTATTCATTTCCTGCAACATGATAGTGTCTGATATATTATTATTTGGATTGCGAGGTGACCTCTTGTAACTTCGTTTCTTGTACCTTAACTTGGTATCTGAACTTGCACATCAATAGGTATAAAAACACACATATACGTCAAAAACAGGGAATCATTTCTAGGAATGTCAACAAAAATGGAAGCATCAAGAGCATCAAGTCAATTAAGCAGTAAGTATTGAATTCGTGTTTCCCTAAATATTTATCAATTCTCAATGAAGTCCCCCCCCCAAAAAAAAAAATCTGATGCAAAGCATAGAAACATTCAATTTAACAAACTATCATATGCATAGAAGATGTTCACTGACCAAATATATAGGCATCCAAACTTTTGTTTGGCATGTACTCATAAACCAATATCTCTTCTCCTTCAATGCAACAGCCAAGAAGTCTAACAAGGTTTCGGTGTTGAAGCTTGGAAATCAATTCCACTTCATTTATAAATTCTTCCATGCCCTGTCCAGATGATCTTGACAATCTTTTTACTGCTATTTCCTGTCCATCTTCCAATGTACCCTAAAGTAAGATGATAAAATATATTAATTTCTTATGAAACGAAAGATGATAAAAGTTCCCAAAAAAAATAAACAAATGGAAGTCACCTTGTAAACTGGACCAAAGCCACCTTGCCCAAGTTTATTTACTATGTCAAAGTTGTTTGTTGCAGTTTCCAACTGTTTCAAATCAAACAATAATAGCTCTGGAATATGAACTTGCTTCAAGGACATAATCTGCCTCTTTTCTTTAGTCTGCATCTGCATTTCCCCTGTGTTTTACAGATTTTCCCCATTTCATTTCCCTTGAAAAGCACATATTGCTATTCTAATGCCAAGTTCCTCGAGCAATGAGTTAGCCATATGAAATTCTCACATATTCTTGATCAAAATGAAGAAACGCAAATGTTCAATATATTATCTGAGATTGCAAAGTAATGACTCTATCCTGTATAAATAATTAGAAACAAAATCACCGATCCCTTGAATGAACTCTTACAGTGAAATTGAAAGTTACCTCTCTGCTTTGAGCACTTTTTCCATAAGAAATATCCAGCCACAGTAATGAGAATTGTTCCTATCAAAACTGATATTATAATAGGTGTTGTCATTTTCCTACTGCCTTTACCTGTATCAAAGATCAAAGAAGAATATTCAGAGAGCCTTCATTTGCTGACAATAAATTCGAAACTCCCTGAAAGAAAATCTTCCGCACGTTTTAAAATTCTTTTGAAGAAATAAAAAACAATACAATTTGAAAATAAGTTCAAAGGTAACATCGTTCCCAAGATATATAACATGGCATATCATGTAAAAAGTCATACAACAAGATATATATAATGCTTAAATGAAATTTAAAGTTGAATCAAATCCTAGTTAAGTGTTAAAAAGCTTTCTTTAATTAAGATATATACATAGTTCTGAGTTGGCTAAGCGTATGTAAACATCTACTCCATCTGGTAAGCTTTGCATGTCAAGTAAATCTGTATTCCAAATCATACATCCAAGGTTTCTTTCATGGGCATAAGCTTTACAAGAGCAATTCTTGAGGCATGAAATTTGACAATCTTCAGGATCCTCAACATAAGAAGGTAACACCTGTGCCTCACCTGGTACTTTTACTTTCTCCACCATAAAAAACCCATCTATGTTGCTGGCTTGAGAATCATTTTTGTCTCTTTCACACTGAAGTGCCTCTCTTCTCACGCACCCATTGGTCCAATTCTGCCTTGCCCATTCTTCTTTGTTCTTTGGTTCAAACCCTCTCAAGCAGCTACAAATTGGAGAGTTCTGCAAATCACAAATCCCAAATGGGCCACATTTGCCATAAACATCACAATCTGAAGAATACATTATCCTCCGAAGATCCCATGCATTGGTCTGGGAATTCCAGAGCCGTTGTTCAACTTTGCCCTGAGAATTTAACGTAAAACTCCAGAGGGACTTGTCTGAATAAAAAGATAGGTTGAAACTCCCTTGTTCTCCTTTCAATTGGAACCCAGTTTGGGAGTTAGATGAAATTGTCCTAGGTATCCCAAGGAAGTTTACGCCATCCCAGGGACCACTTCGAAAATAAGGATGATTTTCTTTCCACACGAATATTTCTGTAACATTACGAGGTTCGAGACCGCAGGAAAATTCTCCAGAGGATGGATCAGATGCACTTTTCCATGATGTAAGCCTCACTTTCTCACCTGTGTGTTGATTAGTACTAAGTTTCATGTCTTGTAATAATGTGTCACAAGGATGTTCGAAACTCTGCCACACCGTAGATCCAGTAATACCATCTACTAGTACAAGGTTGCCAGAATCCAAGAGCTGAGCACTGGAATTTGATGCAATACTTGAGACATTTGTTGACCATAAAATCTGTTTTTGCCCATCCAAAACAACAAGATTGCCATTATTCTCTGATATTGTGAGAATTCCCGAAGAATCTCTTAGTGGGTTGTTTCTATTAGCTACCCAAACAACATTGGATTCAGACAAAAACCAAATTCCCACATAGCGGTTTGTTGAATTCTTCGGACTGAAGAATCCCAGTGTGAACATGCTAATATTTGAGCTCAATGTTTCAGGTTCATGGATCAACACAGATGGCTCGATGATGTCCAAGGCACAGACCAGAAGAGCAAAAGACAACAAATATATAAGAAAAGAAATTAAGAAGCATATATATCTACTGAATCCCATGAAGAACATGGTGATAATCGGAAGTGGAGGAAGAAGATAGGCTTCGAAATGCTATGAAGGATAACCCGTAGCCTGTTCTACTTTGGTTATCCTACTATGCAAGCAAGGCTAGCAATATCATTACAGCATATAATATATAACAAAATTTAGAAATGTCGCGAGGCCTTGAACACCAAACACGACTAAAATAGCTAAACTAAATTTTCTCTTCTATTAGTGATTGTCAATTAGTACAGCCGTCTCATTCATCGATCCTAGACTTCGAAATTATGGTGTGAACAAAAGAATTTAAAAGCATACCTCTGCAGTGCAGTGACGAATTTCCCCCGCCCCACAAATTTTATAATTGAAGTTACCTGAGAAAGCTCAGTCTTTCCGGGTTTTAAAAAAATGGTAAAAAACAAAAGAAAGTTCAATCTTTTTCATAGTTAAAAAATTAATGGTTAAATTAATTAAGAAACAAGCTAGGAATTTTTTATGCGTGTTATGCGTGTTTTCTCCTTTTTATTATTTCATTGTTTACTATATATTTACTCACAATATACTCAAAGAAAGTTCAAACGAAGTGCATTAGTTTATAGCAGGTAGAACATTTTATATCACTTTGATTGATGATGAGGTGCTTCAGTTTCTACAATCCTAATCTCCTAAACAAGTCCTGGACAATAGAATTTAACACAATTTTGTTTAGTTACCCAAAGAATAATGGATTCAGACGTGAACTAAATTCCGCAGTGGCGATTTGTGGAATTATGTACAGTGAAGAATCCCAGCATGAACAAGAAAAGTAAGTGATGACAAACAAGAAAGCATTTTTCTGTACTCAATCCCACCATAAACATGATGATTATCAGAAAATGTGTCTTCAAATGCTGTGAAGGGTAAATCCTAATCTCGCATAGTATAGTTATCCGACTCAACGAAGCAGTTTCTCTGTATAAAATTGATAACTAAATGGGTTAAGGTTTATCTAATATTGTAAAGTATTTTTTCATATGAGCCTGACACTTCAAAATATGATGCGATTCATTTAATATTTCAAAGTATTTTTTTCAAATGCACCTAACATCTTAATATTTTAACAGCAAAGTTGCACCATAAAATATGATAAGGTGCTAAACATCTAAAATAATATTCTAGGGTGCTAAATGAACTAAAATATACTCTTTCGGTTCTAAATATAAGACTCATTTTGTAATATAAAATACACTAAAAAATCGATCTTATATTTAGAACCGGAGGGAGTACTTTGTAGTGTTAAAATCACTTGGCAAGGTCACATCATAATATATTTTATGGGTGTTTGACCTATATCCTTTAGGCTAATGAATAAATCTTAACCATAATTAATTTATAAAGATTAAAATAATTAGTTAAATTAATTATTTAAAAGACAAACTAAAATAAAATATTATAGTTAAAAAAATACTAATATTTAGAAGAGTAAATGTAAAAATTTACACTAATGCATCCAGTGTCCTATTTTTTTAGTAGAACAATTTTACTCATAATATTTTTCTGTGCAGCACTGAAAGATGAAAGGTAGAGTTGCATAAAAGATTATGGCTGAAACAGCAAAAAAGAAAAAAGGAAAGAAAAAAATTATAAGTAATATTACACTGTAAAAATTGGGTTGCTGAATATATATACCTGAAAAATAAAATACGTGTAAAATTGCACATTTATGCTATTTAGACTCAGTCAAGGGATCTTAGTGCCCTCGTTATCAACTTTTTTAATTTCCTTATTGTTTTCCCCTTTGGGCAAGACCGGTCATATTTATGGTTTTAATAATTGCCACTTCAAGGTCTTAAAAATATTTGAAGCTGTTGAAACTAACTTATATTCTGCGAAAATTATAATATATTTATATATTTTGCCAGCTGCAAAAATTGTATTGTCAAGCCAATTAATCATCTTCTAGGTGTATGTGAGATAGATGACTTGCAAACAAGGGTAAGCGCAGCTTGAGGAGGAAGGGGGTCCAATCTTTTTAGTATAAATATATATTTATATGGCGTGCACAATGTAACTACAATTATATATTTTTGTATATTTAATAATAATGCCCCTTTATCATGCATAAGGGTAAGATTAGATTGGGTTTAATTGGCTTTGCCATTTATTAAAATCCATGTGACTTTGAGTATTCAGAGATGTTTACGTTATTCCCAATAATAGGGCTCGGTAACAGATCGCTTCTTCCAAAGCACGTCCCGTTCGTTCAGCTCGCAACAATCCAATTAGTTCACCGGGTGAAAAAACATTAGACATTCCATCTTCTGAAACCAATACTTTTGATGTTATTTGACTAGCGAATTGTTATTCAGTGATTATATTTGACCAAAACATGAAAGTTTGAAGAAACATTATTTATAGTCTCTATCTATCTATTATATTTAGTTATGTATCTGCGCGCAAATTTTCAATGAAGCACAAAAATGATCTGTGTATAATTTATAATTAGTGTTACGTAATGCTTAACCTTCCAATTGGATTTAGGGAAAATGACAAAAAAAATTAAAAATTACTAAATGTCAACACAAATTTGGTGCTGTCAGTACCAAATAAAATGTTGTTACCAAACTTGAACTGAAATTTAGTAAATTTCAGCTTTCTTTTTTTGTCATTTTTTCTTGGATTGACCGTGTAAATCAAGTCATTTTGTCTGACTTTATTCTCAAATATTGATGTTTTTAAATAATTTTTTTGGGAAAGATGTAAAAATCTCATAAACTTTTAACCAAAGTACATTTAGTATCATAAAGTAATACCCATAAATTTGCAAAATCAAAATTAAAAAAAACACACGTTAAAGTTGCCTAATGGTTCTTAATTTTTGTGGTAAAGCCTATACTTTAAGAAAGTATCAAAATATTTCTAACTTAAACAAAAAAATAGGATAAAAATATAAAAATATGTATAAACTTTCAGTTAAAATGCGTCAAATACCCTTTTTTTTTTTGCATATGCAAAAGTGTTAGTGGCAATCTCACCCAAGAAATAGGTAAATTGGGTGAGTTATAAAAATTTTACGAAATTAAAACAATGAACTAACAGAAACAGAGAGTGTGAGTTGGAGAGATTTCACCGTAGAAAAGTGGACACAGAATTTATACTGGTTCGGTCTCAACCATTTGACTTACATCCAGTCCTCAAAACACCTCTGAGTATTCCACTATGTTCCAAGATTGATCGGGCTCTTGGTGCTGTAGTACAGTAGTTGATACTCTCAATCATTCCCTCTTACTTCTCGTAAGGTTACAATCGCACTCAAGAGTCCACATTCTTGAGTATCACACAAGACGTGATTAATGATGAAAAATATAAACTCTCTTATAGAATGAATAAGTGATAATCACTAAAGTTCGGTGTATAGAAGAACAGAATATTGAATGTAACAGTAAATAATCAACAGAGGGTAGCTGCGTATTCAATCTGTTCATTTAATGCTTCTTCGCGCCTTTTATAGTTGAGGTAGTTTAGTAACCGTTAGACGGAAGAGCTTCTAACCGTTGAGAGTCCGATTGCGTATTTTTCCAGTTGCAATGGTTTTCGCCATTAATGCTTCTGACAAGGTAAGTTACAGGCTACTTAAACAACTATTGGAGAGCCATTGGTTTTTCTTTGCAATATGCAATAATAAGTTAATTCAATAAGTTTTTTTCTTTGCAGAGTAAGATCAAAAGCAGAACCAAACAAATGATAAAGTGAACATTCATAGTTTACAAGTAGAATCAATCAGTTGTTAAATGTGCTGAGCAATAACTGAATGTGCTTGATTGAAGTGATGATCGATTACTGGTTGATCGATCAGGTTATTGATTATTCAGAGTAAGAGCTTTTGAAACAGATAACTAAGTTTATCGATCAAGTGATAGATTAATGATTTATCAATCCACTTATCGATAAAATGAACAATGGCTTTATACTGATATGCAGAGAAAAAGAAGATCAAGGTCACTTTTGATTTTAAATATCTTCAAATAGAAAATTAAGATAAACATGAAGACTGAAAAAAGCTTAAATGAAATAGATGATAAATTTTGAGAAACATCGTGACTGGTTGAAGTTTAAACTAAAATCGCTCCATGATCGAACAAGTGATCGAACACTTGTTGATCGATCAAGTTATCGATAAACATGGTGTTATAGAAATAGATTTTAAAACAATAATTTTCAAACACATTATCGATAAATAGATGATGGATAACCTTATCGATAAACAATAAGCAAAAGTATATTCAGTGAAAACTCAGGCTATGTGGGTTAATCGAATAGGTGATCGATTAATGAATGATCGATCAAGTGATCAATAAAGAGGTTTAATCCTGCAAAGTCAAAAGAACTGATTTATATCGATCACGTTATGTGAAAAATAAGGTAGATATGTAAGTGTGATGATCGATCATATTATCAATAATCTGATTATCAATTCAGTGATCGAAGAACCATGATTTAAGAGTGATGTATTGATTATCGATCATGTGATCGATAAGTTGTTGATCAATCAGGTGATCGATAAGCTTCTGAAATAAGTACCTGCACACAGTGTTATGAAGTAATGTTCGATCATATTATCAATAAATGACTGATCGATAAATGGTGACTAAAACAAAACATAGAATGAGTAGAGCGCATTACCATTTATCTGTCTCTTCATCGATAATCTATTTATCAATCATGTTATCAATAAATGCCTATCAGATTTGTATTCCTTTATCTGACAGATGTTCAATCATCCTGATTATCGATCAAGTGATCGATAATTTACTCCAGACTTTTATACATAACTAAATTAACAATGATTGATCAATTGATTGATCAACACATTATCTAACAAGTTATCGATCAAAGTTTCTGCTAAGTTACTTGATTGTACAGAGATATTATCTATTAGCTTATCAATAAGTCCTTGATCGATCAGATGATCGATCAACATACTGAAACACAAATTTCTTATTTTGTTATCATCAAAACCTTAATCCTAACAAAAAGTACCTATGATGATGGAAATAAATTAATTCTTTTAGTTTTGGTCAAAAATAAAACTCTATTAAAGTTCATTATACTATTATAATATTAAGAAGTTTATGGTTAATGAATAAGTTTGATCCTTTTATTTTACATCAAGTTTTTAATTTAATTCTTTAAATTCATAAATATATTTTCAGTGATGGTGAAGAAAATAAAGTACAGTTTCAATCACTTAATAGTAATATTGTCAGTCTCATTAAAAAAAAATACTAACTCAATGAATTTAGATGGCAACTCTACAATTATACTTGGTGAAATGAGGAGATTTACAATGAACATATTTACAAGAAATATAGGGATATTTACAACAATATATAAGGGAATTAACAACATAAAATAGGCCTCATGTTTCTTTTAAATCATCTAATTTATGTTGTAAATATCCCCTTGTGTTTCTTGTACTTAGTCTCACTTTTGTTGTTAATTTCCTTATGTGCCTTATAAATTACCTAATTTTTATAGCTAATTCTTTTATGTGTTATTAATTTTCTTATACTTCTTATAAATTGTCTAATTTTCGTTTTAAATTCTCTTATTTCAATTGTTCATCTACATCTTGATATGAACATTTTTCTCTCCACAAAACCTCCAATGGGATCTTGCTTTGTAAATCACTTTATTTTGCTTTGTAAATCATCTTATTTTACTTGGTTATTCATAGTTGGACATTTATATTTGTTTTGTTACATAAATTTTTGTTTGTTTGCATCATTAAAGGGATTGGATGACTTGATGGCCATTGGCCACAATTTTTCTTCTTGGATCACCAAAACTCCAGTTGGGTAGTTGATCTTTCCTTCAACCAATTTTATTTCTATTTAATATATATATGTTTTTTTTAAAAAATATCTACGTTACAGTAAATAAAAGATAAAATAGTATATTTACATTAAAAATTTAATGAGGTGGTTTATAAAAAAAAAGTACCAAGAAAAATCTTTCCTCTTCGCTTCATAAACAGGACTAGAGGAGTATTTACTAACCAAAAAGCAAAACATACATACAACATAATTATTTTTTTAGTTTTGTAATTTTATTTAAATTTTAATATCATAAACACTATTTGAAACTTCATAAGGATATTATTGAAAACAAATTATAATTGCATGTTAAAATTTGAAACAAGAGTATATCTAAATATAAAATTAAAATTAAAATTGGAGTTAAGACGAATAAATAGAAAAAACAAATTATTAATTTTACAATGAATAAAAAGGTTATCGAATATGATTAACATAAAGTTAATTAATTTATCACTTCTTCTCATTTTTAGCTATCCTTCTAGAATACATTTGATTAATTATCGTAATTTATTGCTATTTTATTTATATTTTTAAAATTTAAAGATGACATTATTTATCAATATCACTATTTTAAATTATATCTTTATCTTCACTTACCAATTAAATTTCAAAATCTAAGGAAGCATTAATTATGCATAAAAAAATAAATTAAAAGAGCACATAAAAAATAATAACATTAACTAATTTTCTTATATTATTATAATTACAAGTTTCTAACAGGTTTTGACCAGCCTGACAAGCTGAATAGGCTTCTCAAAAAAGACATCGTCTATTAAACTAAGTCCTTAAAAAAGTTGTGTTCCTAATTTTAAATAGGTCAAGCCTAATGTATGTTAGATCAAAACCCCTAATAGGCTGTCTGATCTATTTTCATTTCTAGTGATAAGGATCTAAAAATGTGTAGAGTTAGGAGAACAAACTGAAACATGCATAAAGTTAAATCATAAAATACATAATTTAGGCCTTTTTTCCCCCCGGAAAATCTGAGTCAATGATAACCCATCCTATGTGGCACCAAGACTCTTAAAATTGGCCCATTTAATCAGCGCCACATCAGAAACCCTCTGCTTTCCAATTGGCGGCGAGTCGGCGACTCACAAAAGCAACGCTGGTTTGACTCACAGCAACAGACAAGGACGTAAAAGAAGGCGACAAAGATGGCGAAGAAGTAGCAGGTGGCGACGGCGGCAGCGGAGGAGCACCACGTGCTTTCCTTGAGGTACGCTTTACGTAAATCAGATTCTGGTATCCCTCTCCATGCTTTGTCTTCTCTCCCCCACAAATTCCTGTACTATTCCCTCCCGGCCCCGCCCCCCTGTTTCTTTTCTCTCCCATACCCCCTCCTCTCTGTTGCATCTGTAGACTTTTTACATAAATTGAGGTTGGTCAAGGATTAATAATCAATAAATTAATAAATACGAAGTAGATGTTCAGATGATAATGATTATGGAAACTAAGTGTATACAGACCGATATATAATATCATTGTTATTTCGATGCTCTAATTCTCATAGGTTTTATGTTTCATAGAATGCTTAATTCATTCTAATTAACAGTTCAATCCTTAAAGCTTGTTACTGTAGAAGGAGGGGTTTCTGATTTTTGGTCACTTAGTGCCTGTTTGGCATCACTTATTTTGAGCTTATAAGTAGCTTATAAGCTCTATAAGCTCGATTGACATAATATGTATGTTTGGATCATCTTTTCTGCAATCGGGCTTTTGTCTGAAAAGCTACAATAAGCTATAAGCTAAAATTAACAATTTATGACTTATAACTTATGGCTTATAACTTTTGAAATATGGAGAGAGAAAAAGTTAACAAATTTATTACCTCTTTTGGTTCTTATTATAAGCCTCAAATAACTAATTTGTATATAATAAAAAATCAGTTAAAATTAGTTGAAAGTAATGAATAAGTTAGAAATATATTTTTATTTTTAAATATGCTTCTAAAAATATACTTTTATTTTTTCATGTTTCACTTTATATTTAAAATATTTTTTATGACTTCTTCATATTAAATTATTTTAATTTCATTGTATTATGTGAAATTATTTTTTTAATCATGTTTCATTATTTATTAAAAATCATATATATTTTGGTCATTTTACAACCAAAGTTACTTTTACTCAATTACAATCCAAACAACCTTTTACCAATATCACTTTTGTAATCTAGCTTTTCTGAACTCTAATCCAAACACAATTCAGCTTATGCAATTTAGCTTTTATCTAATTTCACTTTTCTATAAGCTACTTTTTCAATGAGCTACTTTTCCAATCGCTGATCCAAATGGACCCTTAGTTTCTGATTTTTGGTCACTTACATTGAACAAAGTATTGAAGCCCAAACCAAGAATCCCTGGCCTATGGTTCATGCACCATTCTTTGGGAGCTGTACTGAGAAGTTTGTTTAAAATACAATTTTAAAATATCAAGTTTGTTTTGGCCTGTAGAACTTTGGCCTCCCTTTTGTCTTTTTATTTTATTGGTTTGTTTTGCTTCTTGAATGTATGATGATATCATATACTACTAGATATCACCACTGATACACTGAATATAAATTTTGTCCTTAATTTGAACTGTATGTTATCTTCAGCCAGATATCTGAAAACTTGTTCTTGGAATATGAAATCTGTTGTGAAAAATGCAGAAGGGCTACATGAGTTTATCTTCTTTCCAAATACAACCAAAACAGTTCAATCCTGTCATAACTTCCTATCAACACGTGATTCCTTCCGTTCCCTTTTGTATGCTGTTCTAACCTCGTGTCAAGAGGAAAAGGTATTATTAGAGCTTGTGGAGTTCTTAATGATGATATACCCTTTTGGAAAATTCACCTGAAAGCAATAATTGTTCATCCTACATACTCAGATGCTACACACATTTGTTATGCTGCAACACAAACATTAGAAGTAAGGAGAAGTTTTTATTTACACTTTTTCATATTTGTAAAGGATCTAATAGTATAAGAATAGATGTGTTGAACAAAATTACAATGCAGCACATTGAAGGAGGGAGAATAACCATACATATTCATTAAATACAGAAAATATTGAACATTAAAGAACAAGACAGCAGATTATGTAGGAACAAAGGTTTAGAGCTACACTGTTCAAGATCTTGAAATCACTTATCAATGAACAATGCTTCAAATGAAACAAGAACATCGCCAACCCCTTCTATCTCCCCTCAAAATTTGAGATAGTCACTTTATTGGTAGAATATAAATCATCATTTTTTGGAGTTTGCTTGATTGAATGAGGCATTTTCTGTCTGAGGATGAATGCAGGTTGGCTTGGGGGAGGAATATCCATGATCTCACTTTGAAGCATTAACATTATAGAGACCATGCTGGGCCTATCTTTTGCAAGTTCTTGCACACATAGAAGACCTATGTGTATGCACCTTAATATATCCTTCTGAAAGTCTGGATCATATATTTGTGGATCTATTAGAGGTGTAATGTTATCATCAATCCATAGCTTCCATGCCTGTAAACATTAACAACAATAAAAGATGATTCTAGGTAAATTTCAATATTATGTCAATACTAGAAAGGGCTTTGAAGTTTTTGCAAGAAAGGAAGTCACAAATCGCAGAGACTTACATATCCTAGTAGTGTAAATGTCTCTGCATCTTCGTAAAAACTAATATTTTTTCTTCCACTTATAATTTCAAGCAGCAAAACGCCAAAGCTAAAGACATCAGATTTCTCGGAATAGAGTCCTTCTGTTGCATATTCTGGAGAAATATAGCCACTACATTTAAACAAATGTTTTAGCTCTCAGATACTACTGATATTATTATCTAAAACAGAACAAAAGTTGCACATACTATGTTCCAACAATTCTCCCTGTATTTGCTTGATCTTCACTACCTCCAAAAAGTTTAGCCATCCCAAAATCTGAAATCTTTGGGTTCATCTTTTCATCCAACAATATGTTACTTGCCTTCAAATCTCTATGTATAATTTTTAATCTTGAATCCTTATGAAGATAAAGCAATCCTCTAGCAATTCCCTCAATTATGCTGAAGCGCTTCCCCCAATCTAAAGATTTCCGTCGTAGAGGATCTGTAAAAGATTATTTTAGGAGGGATGTTGGAGGAAGGTAACTGTTTTAAGGAGACTCCATTTAATTCCTGCGATGTGCAAGCAAAGAGTGGAAGTATTTGGTACGCTAGGTGATAGGTGTTCTCTTGTGACTTAGTCACTTGTGCCCCTACCATTTCTCATTAGATAAACCACATGAAATGTCCATCCACTACCTTGGACTTGCACATCCAAAGATACAAAAAGACACATGTACTAAGAAACTCGAGAAGCATTCTACGATGTCAACAAAGTGGTAGCATGAGTAAAAAATATGAGTTGAGGTTTCAAACCTGTGTTTCTTTAAATGTTCACAAACATTCAGTCCAGTTTTTCTTTATCCGCCTCTTCCTCTTATGTACAGTGTAGAAGCTAAAAAAATCAGATTTAGTAAACTATCGTATGCATAGAAGATGTGTACTAACCAAAGATATATGCATCCAAGCTTTTGTTTGGCATGTATTCATAAACCAATATCTCTTCTTCTCTTTCAATGCAATAGCCAAGAAGTCTAACAAGATTTCGGTGTTGAAGTTTAGAAATCAACTCCACTTCATTGATAAATTCTTCCATACCCTGTCCTGATGATCTTGATAGTCTTTTCACTGCTATTTCCTGTCCATCCTCCAACTTACCCTGAAATAATATATAAAAAATGCTAATTCCTCATAACTTACAAGACGATGAACTTTAAAAATTGAAAATCACCTTGTAAACCGGACCAAAACCACCCTGCCCAAGTTTATTTTTTAAGTCAAAGTTGTTTGTTGCAGTTGCCAACCTTCTATGGTCAAACAATGATAGCTCCTGAATTTTGATGTGTTTAAGGTTTGTAATCCTTCTTTTTTCATCAATATGCATCTCCATTTCACCTGTATTTAACACATCTTTTTCCATTTAATTTTCATGGAAAAACAGACATTGCTATTCTAATACCAGGCTACTAGAGCTTTAAGTAAGCATTTTGAAGTTCCCATGTAATTTGTAAGGAAACATGGAAACTAATACAAGTTGTGATAGCATGATAACTTTCTCATTGGCATGTTCCTTTTTCTCTTCGTATGCTCTGATAATCATGTCAATCAGGAGCTTTACAGTAAGAAACAAAATCATTGACCCCCATAATAAATTCTTGCAGTAAAACATAAAACTTTACCTTTTCGCTTTGTTATTTTCTTCCATGAGAAATATCCAGAAGCAGTAATGAGAATTGTCCCCATTAGAACTGATATTACAATAGGTGCTGTTATGCTCCTAGCTCTACCTGTATGAAGGAAAATACGAAATATTCAGATAGCCTTCATTTCCTGACGAGAAGTTCAACATTCTACAGTATATATGTTCATCAAAAGAAGTGAAGAAATAAGATAAAGTTCCACAGTTATTTGTTATCTCATTTAGGTATAAATACAGAACATGTGGAGTTGTTTTACAATCAAGCACCACACTAGTACGTTGACTCCTTAAAAGGAATATAGCACCACATGTTATAATTCTATTTCACAATCTAACAACAACATCAATACCCAAGTCAAGAAGCACCGCCATAGACAAATAGGTAAACCGACTTGATATGACTCCTGTGACAAATATATGATGCTTGAATCAAATTTGAAGTTATTTATCAAATTTTGGAATTTTTCTAACTAAATGAGGTACCTAGTTCGGAGTAGGCTAAACGTATGTAAAGATCAACTCCTCCTCCTTCTAACAATCTCTCCAGGTCAACTAAGTCTGCATTCCAAAGCATACAACCAAGGCCTGAGGCAAATGCATAAGCTACACAAGAGCAATTCTTCAGGCATGAAGTTCTACAATCTACAGTGCCTTCAAAGTTGAAAGGTAACGCCTCTGCATGATCTGGTGGTTTTATCCTCTCCAGCTTTATAAACCCATCTGTCTTGTTAACTTGAGAACCATTATTTTCTTTCTTACACTGAAGTGCTTCCCTTCTTATGCACCCACTGGTCCAGTTCTGACTTTCCCATTCTTCTTTGTTTTTTGGTTCAAACCCTCTCAAGCAGCTGCAGATTGGTGAGCTTAGCGAATTGCAGATCCCAAATGGGCCACATGTGCCATAAAAATCACACTCTGTGACACCAGTTATCCACTCAAGCTCCCATATATTTGTCTGGGGATTCCAACGTTGCTTTTGTATTTTACCTTGAGGATCTAGCCTAAGAGTTAGCAACAATGATTTGTCTGTGTAATGAAAATATATCTCAAAACTCCCTTTCTCTTCTTTAATCTGAAACCCATTCAGGAACGTAGATGAACTCTCAGGCACCCCAAGAAAGTGTGTGCCATTCCAGGGACCACTGCGCCAGTAAGGATGATTTTCTTTCCATATGAACACTTCAATAACATTACGAGGTTCAATACTGCCAGCAAATACTCCATAGGATGGATCAGCTGTACTTTTCCATGATGTAAGTTGCACTTTCTCACCTGTTTTCTGAATAGTACTGAGTCTCATGTCCTGCAACAATGTATCACTAGGATGCTGGAAACTTTGCCACATGGATACTCCGGTAGTTCTATCTACAAGGACAAGGTTTCCAGTATCTAACAGCTGAGCACTTGAATTTGATGCAATTGAGACATTTGTTGACCAAACAACTTGTTTTTGCCCATTCAAAACAACAAGATTGCCATTCTCTGATATTGTGAGAATCCCAGATGTATCTGTTAGTGGGTTGTTTCTGTTAGCTACCCAAACAACAGAGGATTTGGACATGAGCCAAATCCCTACATAGCGATTTGTGGAATTCTGAGGCCTGAAGAATCCCAGCGTAAACATGTTATTGTTTGAGCTTACTTTTTCAGGTTCTTGGATTAACAAAGATGGTGTGATGGTGTCCAAGGCGCAGACCAGGACACTAAAATAGTACAACAAATATGCGAAAAAGGTTAGTAACAAGCAAGCTTTTTTACTGAATCCCATAATAACTAGACGGTTATCCGAAATGGAGCCAGAAAATGGGTTTTGGAATGCTGTGAAGGAGAACCATCGACTGCTTTCTTATGAACGAAGCAATGCTTCTGTCACAGTTATATCTTAACATGCTACACAGCTATTTTATTCGTACTGTCGTCATTACAAGTTTTTTCCTCCCATTTTTCTCTTTGGCTATGACTGGTTCTGTTTATGGTTTTAAAAATTTGCCCCTTCATCCATTAAAAATGGTTGAAGCAGTTGAAACTTGCTTGTTCTGCTAAAATGACTTCATTTTATATTGTATGGTCAGGTGGATTATCTTCAAGAGATTATTTGAGATGACTCCAGCAAATTATTTGACCAAATCAATGAATTTCCAAGAAATATTATGTGATCTCAACTCAGCATCTTACAAATATTTAGATGCAAGATGGTCCATAATATTGTGGCATCTGACTGCTATTCTTTAATTTTTCTTAATAAAAATTATTTTTTCCATAAAATTTTAGTTATGCACGTTGACATACGAACCTCTGATTATTATTAGATCTTCGGTTAGATTGGATTAACAATGTAAATTGTATCGCTTTGTCTGACATATTCTTTTACGTGCGAATTGGCCCAGTTTAAGCAAAATGATAAATGGCCTGCGAAATTTAACTATAATTTTATTTTTATACTCCTGTGGTCTTTAGTATGAGATCTATTTAACTAATTTGATTAAATTAAAAAAGTTAGGTAAGTTAGCTAATTGTAAGAAATATGACACGGTTTTTGTAAAATGCCATAATCATCTTCTTTGATATTCTCTCTCTCTTCTACTTGATTATGGTTGAGAAAGTATCAATAAGAATAATTTAAGAAAAAATTGATAAATATAATAAATAATTCTTATATTTAAGATTAAGATTAATACAACAATTATATCCGACATTATTAATGGCAGAGTATGTTTTATTTCATCTTTAATGAGTACATTTAATAACAATATAAATTAAAAAAGTCAGGTTTGAATGAAATATATTTTATTTTTATGTCAGTTTCTCTGACTTATTTGAACATGATCTTTTATTAGGAGTGCTTTTTTTTAATATATTTTAGTTTGGGTTAATATAATTTCTGGTTCTTAAAGTTTTTTATTTTTATTTTGGTTTTGATCTTTCAATTTTCAAATCTTGGATTTTGATTCTTTAAGTTTCTTTTTATTTAAAATATTAGTCTCTATAGATTAATAAAAATTTGGACCATTTTGTCCATTAAGGGATCAACTTGAGGCGCCAAAAAAAAATACATAATCTTATATTTTAATATGTTTCATGTTAGGAGTGATTCACAGAAGTTGGCCTTCTATAAGCAAAATGATAAATGGAATTGCAACTACAATTTTTATATTTATGTATTTAATAACGGTGATGAGGTATAATAATAACGTTTTGCAGGGATCAAATTAGACGGCCGTCTTTTCAGCTCAAAAAAAACAAAAAAGAAAAAGACTGCAGTATCCCAACGAGTCGGTCTTTATACCCATCTCATTAAAATTAAAAGAAAAAATTCTTGAAAAAATGACATTGAATCTTCTAAAAACAGGAATGGCAGGCAAATCGTCAAATTTTGGGGGAAAAAAATAGGTTTTTTTGGGCCGGAATTAAATTTTTTCTCAGTTAACTTTTTTCTAACGTCTTTTCTATTTTCCAAACACATCTTTCATATTTTCAGTTCTAAATTTTTCAATAATTTAGAAATATTTTTAATATTTAGCTTCCATGTTTTTAATTAAATGTAAATTATAAGTACTAAAAATATTTAAAATGACTACCTAAAAAATTAAAATTGATTACTAAACTATCTGCTATTACTTTTATTGTTAATTTATTAATGGGAATTGTCAAGTCAAATAACAAGGATATGGATTAAACAATTTAGTCGAGTGCAAAAACTTGATAAACATTGCGTCAGTTATATACAACTCCTTTGATATTTCAAAATTTAAATTTACACTCTTTAGAATTTTAATTTTTAAACATAAAATCCCTGCTGTTATTTATTGGAGAAATGACATGAAAAAAAGTTGAAAATTACAATATTCCAATTCAGGCACCTAAGAGTTCAAAATCCTAGAGGAGGAAGTGGTACCTCATTTGGTATTTTGCAAATGTAATCTAATGACTAAAATGTCCTTGTATCAGATTAAAAAAAAAAGGCTATCAAACTTGTCATTGCTAATAAATTTCTTGTAATTAACTGTTTAATACTTGTCATTGCCAGTTCAGAACTTATTAATAAATAATATGTCATTGTCTACACATTTTTTATTATTTGTTCTTTAATAGTTGTCATTTCAACTTATACAAGGGCATGTTTGCCATTTAACTACATTTGCAAGATACCCGATTATGCATCACTTCTTCTCCTAGAATTTTGAAGTCTTAAGTAGCTAAATTGAAATATTATACTCCTCTGGTCCTAAATATAAAACCCTTGTACATACTACAAAAAAAGTCTTATATTTAGGACCGGAGGAGTAATTTTCAACCTCAGTCGTTTTTCTTTACCTATTTTCCGTTTTTTTCCCGCCATCGTTACTTATTTCCCCATTTAATGCGTATCAAAATGAGTTCATTACTTTCATATGATTGGATAATTCTATTTTTTAATAAATTATGTCATCAATAATCTCTTATTCTCCTTCCATAAAAAATATGTTTTAGTTTTTAAACTACGATGAGTTTATTTACAAATTCATTTCTTTTAAATTTTACTAAAATCGTTAATATTTTATTTAGAAGTGCTTGATACTTGGGAGTTGTGAGGCAAAGCAATTAGTCAAAAATGTCAATAAATTAAGTTATAAAAGAAAACAATAAAAAATTTTGATCATGTGAAAGCAATGAATTGGTTTAAATAGGCATTAATAGGGGGAAACAATAAGAGGAGGGATTTAGTATTAAAAATAGAACTTTTGTAAGTTTTAAAATGAAATTCTGAAATGTGTTAGATTTTCAAGTATTATTGAGTAAAATTTTTGAGATAAGTTTGCACCTTTACACAAATTAAATTTAAATTCAGGAGTTTTATGAACTCTTGCATGTTTATTATTAGGCCTTGCTCTTAGCTGCTGATCCAGTTTGATCTTTTTGAACATCTTTGTTTTAAGCTATTAGTTTGAGTTTCAAAGAATAGAAATTTTGGATGTCGTCTCCAACGTGATAATGGCGGCTTTGATTTTACTTCCACGTGAGCTATTGTGAGGAATTACCTTCCCGTTTACTCTTCTAAAGTAAGGATATTCAATCTGTTCCGTTGGTAGGCTCACTCCAGTCCCGATCATTTTAAGAGAGAACGGGATAAAAAAATTTCCGAGATGAGATAATTTCGGATTGGGAGAGATGGGAACGGGACTGAGTCTTCCCATCCCGGGATGTGCAAAAAAACATTTTGCAAAAATTAAAAAAAAAAAAAAAGCCCTAAACTAATACTCCCTCTGTTCCTTATTATAAGAGACACTTGATGCTTATGCCATGTTCCTAATATAAGACACTTACAAGTTGTCTCTACTTTTTTGTGTTTATATTTTACCCATATTTATTATCTCCAACTCACACTCTCTCTTTAATAATTTAATTGTTTTTCTCATGTTTTCTCTCCTTATTAATGAGGATATTTTAGAAAAAAAATTATTTTTATACATTAATTGTTCTTAACTAACTTACTTTTTTTCAAATCAACGTATTTCGGGTCTCTATAATAAGAAACGGAGGGAGTACCAAATACCGTCTCCCTCAGTCCCTCTCCAGCCTCCAGTTCTCTACACCCCACACTCACACGGTACACGATCCATCTCCTTCTCGCCTTCGCTCTGAAATTGCCCCTTCCTGTGCTGTTGCGTAGCCGTGCCTCGCCATGTCTAATGCCTCATCGTAGTTCTAAAAGGACCTTCTTGCGTTCGCTCTGCTGTCGCTGAAGCCTCTAATGCCTCGCCGTGACTTCTCGCCAGCTCGTCTCTCCCCGCGCCGTTACCGTGACTTACTCCTTCTTGCCTTCCCTCTGAACTTTTGAGTCTCATTGCGCCGCCGTTAATCCTTCTTGCCAGATCGCTCTGTCTCTCCCCGCGTCATCGTGAGACTCATTCCTTCTTGCCTTTGCTTTGAACTCTGAAGTCTAAAGTCTCATCTCGTGAATCCTTCTCAGTTCTATTCTGTCTCTCCCTGTGTCGCCCTGAATCGGCTCTGAACTCTCCCCGTGCTCACCGTGAGTCGTTCCTTGCCTCCACAAAACTCTCCCTCCAAACCCACCAAAAAAGGAAAAAAAAAAAAAAAATCAATCAGGGTCAGATTCATGCCTTTAGTTTGATTGAATCCAATAATCTTACTTCTCATTTGTTAAAAGAAAAAGGTCAAAATAACGCATGAAGGTTGCCAACAATCCACACAATTTCGAAGTCCATAATTTTCCCTGGCCACAGCGACAATGTTAGGCCCCAAAAAAAGACAAGAAGTTTTTCGACACTAAATCAGGCCCCAACAAAAAACTAAAGACAGTCCAAGAAAAAACAAGACGGGACATTCACGGGAAGGGACACAGAACCAAAACCCCGTCCCATCATTGTTCACAAGGACGGGACAGGGACGGCCCTGTCCCAGTCCGTCATGTCCCATAAACACCACTACTCTAAAATTAGGCTTAGAGGGTGTTTAGATACTCTAAAAAATACTTCTAAAAAGCACTTTTTCGTAAATCGAGATAAACTCTTCCATATATTTATCTCGTAGACCGTAAAATCACTTCTGAAACCATAGTTTGGTTTCCATCCAAACATCCCCCTTAGAGTTGTTCACAAGATTGTATTTCTATCCTGTGTCTCATATCATTTAATTTTTTTCAAAAAATTATAATTTTGGGTATGAATTTTTTTTTTAATGTTATAATGCTTGTTTTTCGTTGGGTTCAATGTAAAAAAGGTACAACAAATATTGTAAAAAAATACTACAAAAAATATTGACTTTCTGAATTATTTTATTAAGGAAAGAGATTTTGTTGAGATAACATTGTAATTTAAAAGCTGAAAATCACTGTAAAAAGTAATTATTATTATTAATAAGTGAAATGAATAATTTAATAATAATTATTGCTTAAATTTTTTAAATAAAAAAAAATCCTGAGAAGAAACGGGAAGGGATGATCTTGTCTCGTGTCTTATCTCATTCCAACTACTTTTTTGTCCTGTCCAATAGTCATCCACTTTCAAAATTCTTTTCGTCTTGCCTCGTTTGGCTTTAAATTGATTGGGACCGGAATGGGATAAGTTAAACAATCCTAATAAAAATTACTCCAATTCCTATTATCCATTTGTTTGGTGTTACGTGGTTCGGGTCAAAGTTGCCAGATTTATTTCCTTTTTCTTCCTGCAAACCATTTTTAACTTTGTTAGTTGTGTTTCTTTCGTATTTTTAACTTTCTTCCTGCCCACCTAATTCGCGCGTGTTTGGATTGGCGTTGTGAATTCTCAACATGATATGGAAGAGTTAAACACGCTTGAGTTTGACGGTTCGTTTAAATCAGCTTTTTCCAAATTAATTCTTGCAGGAAAAATTCTTTTAATGCAGAAGTCATTCCACGGAGCGTCAAGGACGTGGAAAGAGGGGGGAAAAGATGATAATAAAAAAAAAAAAAATTACCCCAACAAACCCAATAATTTGATACTATTTGATTCTTAGTATAAAACATAATTGACTAATGTAAAAAAGTATTAAATTACTTAATTATAACATGTATTATATTATTTTTTTAAATGGCTATACGTATCACTAGATTATATATGCAATTATAAGTAAGACAAATTAATTTGAATAAAAATAATAAATATAAATATTTTAAAGTGATTTAGCATCTGTTTCGGTTGTCGTTGGAGGGACCAAACATGTATTAGAATTGATAAAGCTACAGTTTGTGGGTAAGTTGAATTTTTGAGTTGTTTGGATGGCCTTTTCATCTAACAAACTTTTACTTTAAAAGTTGGTTGCCTTGGAAAGTTGTAATTTTTAATTTTCGCAGCTGCACCATGGAGAGAATGCAGACAAGGATTTAAAAAAAAAAAAAGGTATTTAAGTGGGTCCTACTTGATCCAATAATTTGATTTTTAAGTAATAATTTAATTATTTTTCATTTATTATTTTTCATAAATTTATCAAATTATATCATCAAATTTTTTTTTGTCAAATTATATGCATGTGATATACTGTGTCGAATCCTTAATATAAGATCCAATAAACTATTTTGAAGAGATTATGAAAGCACAATAAATTACTTAATTATGTTATACGTTATATGATCTCTCTAAAATACTTATACATATAACTAGATTACAAATAAATTTATAAGTTAGGCACATTAGTATGAAAAACGCGATACTTTTTTCAGACATTTTACATCTGAACTTACTTTTCCATTACTTATCCAAACAAGTTTCAATTTATTAAACTGATTTTTGTAAAGATCAATCCAAGCATAAAACACACTATACTAATTAACTTTTACTTTAACTCACTTTTGCAAAAGTCATATGGAATAAAAGTCAGTGTTGCCGTTACTAATCCAAACACACCTTTAACAACTTTCTTCGTCTCCCCAGATTAGTTAATTGAATCTTATATTAAATAGCAGATGTAGCATTTATAAAAGTATTCAAAGGAGGAAAATTTTAAATAATAAAATGTAGAAAAGAATTAGGAAAAATTCCCTATTAAAAATTAAAAATTTAATTAACAAGAAAACCTGATAAATTTTTATACCTCTAGAGTATTGGTATTTTGCAAATTTTGTACACACAAAATATCAGTGTTTAGTACTTTGATTTAGTTCCTTTTCACTAATTAAATATTCACTATTTTTATTTTTAAAATTTAAATTATTTCCTAAGAATTATCACTTTTTAACTGCCAAAAATTATCACATTATAAACGTATAATATAAATATGTATTATTTGATAAAACTTATGTTCAAATAAGTTTCTATTGGCTATCTAAATAAGTTTCAATTTGTTAAACGAGTCTTTTTTTATAAAAATTAATCTAAATAAAAATCACATTATACTAATTGATTTTTATTTTCACTTACATTTATAAAAGTCACATGGAATAAAAACTATTTTTGTCACTGCTAATTCAAATTCACCATTCTTTAGTTCATTTGTAATTTGTTCAAGTTAACCAATGATTTGCTCTTTTAAGTTGTAATTTACTTGCTTTAACGAAATTGTTTGTTGCTCAGCCAAAAATAAAAAGCTGCTGAGAAAATATTGGAAGGGCCTATGTAAGGAAGTCCCCACCAAGACAAATCCGCCAACAGAGAAGCCGAGGAGATTGCAATCAACGGCCCTGCCCGGCGGCCAGAAAACATCAGGCAAATGCTGTACAGTGCGGGCACGCAAGACCGTTCTCTCCTCTGATAAGCGACCAGATCTTCATGGCATCCTCTCTCTAGTAATGAAATACTGCACGAAGCATTCTGAGGATAGGAATGCCAACACAAAGGCGTCGCCGATAGGTATGGACTCTTCCCTTGGCTTCATTTGTGGAACTTATACGCGGTCACTTTTTTTTGGATATGGGGATACATTTTGATAATCTCATCTTGAAAAGAAAAAAAGGCAGGTACCAAAAAATGGACAGGATGTTCAATGGTCAATGGTGGTTCTAGCCTTCCTGGGTCACTTATCACTACAAAAAAAAACAGCTAATTACTGATGAAATAAATGACGGAATAATTTCCGTCGCTAATTTCTGACGGATTACCCACGAAAACTCCGTCACTTAACTTAGTTATGGAATTAGCGACGGAAAATTTTTCCGTTGAAAAATTCTGTGGCTAAAATTTTATAATTAAGATTTACGATGAAATACTTTTTCATGGCTAATTTAGCCATGGAATTAGTGACGGAAATTTATTTCGTTGTTAATTTCCGTGGCTAAAATATAATATATAATATAATATAATAAATATATAATTAAATTGTATATCTTATGAATGTGAAATAAAAGAATTAAATTTAAAAAATATATTTATGAAAAAATTATTTACTATTTAAAATTCAAAATTAGTGTCATTGGAAACTAATATTATATTTAAAATAATTTTTTAAAAATAAAGCATTATAAAATAAATTGTAAAACAAATATCTAAAATTATTTTGTTATAAAAAATAGTTATGATTAAAATTATCATAAAGTTTTATTTTAGTTTCTAATAATATATGTGTATATATAATTATTTGTGTAAGAGAATATTATATATATATATATATATATTTTACATAATAAGTCAGTAAGTTCATTGCAGCTCAACTGGTAAACTCGCATGCATTCACAAATGAGGTCTTCGGTTCGAGCCGTGAAGAAGTTATTTTGAGGAGGAATTATATGGTGGCGACATGTGACAATACAAGTTGACATGTGAGATAGCACATGTGGCAAATAGAGTGTAGAGGTGACAGGGACACGTGCAGATGAGGTTATCACATCTAGTAATATGACATTTAGGAATAGGGATATTTCTAAATAATTAAGGGTCAAAAGTGACAAGGAGCAATAGAAGAATTTTTGTGAAAAATAATTATTATAATTTTCCAAGCCAATTATAAAAAGTTTGACTAATTAAAGAAAATTGGTCAAGAATAATTATGGAAAAATATTTCCAAGCCTCCGAAAATTAAGGAAAAATAAGGACAATATTCCTTGAGAATTATATGGGATTATAAAATTGGTTTTATGACCAAATTACCCTTAGAGAAATTACAAAGGAATTTAAGGGCGATTTAAGCTAGTTTAAGGTCCTTTATTTGGAAAATTCCAAATAAATATTTTTAGGGAGAATAAAATCCCAAGAAAATTCTTATGATATTCCAAGGAATTATGAGAGATTATGAAATTAAAAGAAGACCCTCAAGTATCCAAGATTTTTTCCAATTCCTTTAAAAAGAGGAAAAATCACTAAAGAGAAGGAAAATAGTTTTTCTTTTTTATTTAATTATTTGGAAATTAAATTTGAGACAAAGAGGGCAATTTAGGAAGATAAAAATAAGGAGAATAATTTATGGATCTGATAGAAGATAATTACAGAAGCTAGAGCACTGTAATTATAGAAAAAGAATTAAACCTGGAGTAAAAGTGCACCAATAAAGTGTTAATCAGAGTCTTGCACTTTACTTGGCCCATAAGTCGCCACTTGTCAAGCCTCTAATGGATGGAAATTAAAGCTTTCCAAGTGTCAAGCTACCAATAGAGAGGATCTTGACTTTGGAATTTAATTACATTGTGATTTAAGTTAATTAAGAGAGAGGATTAAGGCTAAGTAGGCTTATGACACTTGGCTTCTCATTAATGTGGGTAGATGGGATATTTTTGGTTCATTAATGAGATCTTCCTCCCCCCTAAATCAAATCATATTTCGTCCAAAGCATGAAGAGAGGGTAAAAGAGAGAACTTGAAGGGAAATCAAGCAAAAAGCAAGCCTATTTGACCTTCCAACTAAGATCCAAGCTTGGTAAGTTGTCTTAAGATGTTGCTTGCTTTGTTTTATTGATTTGTATGGTTGGAAAAATCACTTCTTTCCCTTTTTGTTACTGGCCGAAATGGATATAGTGTAGGGAAGGAAGTTTTGTTGTTAAACATAGTTAGAACACTATGATTTAAGATGGTTTCAAGTGGTTTAGTGTTGTTTTGAAAAGCTTTTCATGGTTGAACTTCAAGAGGTATGGTTCGGCCAAAGCTAGATCTGGGCCCTAGGATGTGTTTTTCAAAGTTTTGACGCTTCCATTATGTTCAAAATGAAAAATGGTGTAGGATAAACCTAAAGAACAAGTGTTGGAAGTCATAGAATCAAAGTTGTAATTTTTGGATTTTTAACCCTAATGGTTCGGCCAAGCTGAAACTGAAAGAAGGAAATTTATTTTGTTAAATCCAAGTAGATATTTAGAATCTACATGAAAAACTATGTAGGAAAAGGTCAAGAGGGGATTTTTAGGGTTTGTGGAAACCAACTCTAAAAATTCAAGAACAAAGATGGAAGCTTTAAGGGGTTTAGGAATCACTTGAATTATGTTATTGATTTTATATGGAATGGTTGATGATTCTTGCTGCCCTTTTTGTGGATTGCCATGTTAGGGTTTGGCATTTGTGGAAGCAAGAAAGAAGAACAAGAAAATCAAAGAGCATTGGATTAAGGTAGTAAGATTTAATTGACCTTAATGTTGAATGTTGCATTGATTGCTTTGCAATTTCATGTGCTATTATGTGGTTGAACTAAATGATAAGAATGATGATTGTGTAGCTATACTCCTTGCTTTATGTGCCTTGGCTATTGCATGCTAGAGTGTTACATGTATGAGGTAAAGTAGTTCCCTATTAATAGCAAAAGGTTGGAATGCTTGTAATTGATGCATGTTAATGTTTTGGTTGATTGATCTTGCTACTGGGATTTCTTAAAATCTCATCCCCCAATTATAATGTAACATTTTAGGGCCTAAAACTCCCAAGAGCAAGCTGCAGATTGGAGGCTAAATTATGGTGATACACCATAAAAATTCACGGACATTTGGTTATGTATAATTATCAATGGTTGGTGTTGTAACCCTTAAGCAGGACGGTAGTTTAGAGCCACGTTTTATTTAGTTATCGAACGAATTCCTGCACGAAATTTATCATGGTTAGGGTTGATGTCCTGAGTTTCAAATTGATTGGTAGAACGTTAAAAATGGCCAAGTACGATTTTTAATGATTTTTCAAAGTTAAGGTTCAGAATCTGGAAAAAGGGTTTTTGGCAAATGGACAGTGTTACCTTTCACAAAAACCTGACGCTTTTTCCTAAGGAATTGGATCATAAGATTATTTTTTCTTGAAAGAGGACTTAAATAGTTTTAAATATAATTTTGAACCCCCATTTCGATTTTTGTGGAATAAGTTATGAATTTTTGAAGTTGAGCCAGAAAACTGGATTTTTACCCAATAAACAGTAAAAATCCGAAAATCAACGTTTTTATGAATTTTGAGCCCAAGACCATCCAATGTGATCTAAAATGGTTTTAATTAAACCCTAAGTGGATCCGATAGTAAGGTGTGACAGAGGTCGTGACATATGACATAGCTGACAGCGGAGTTAGAGGTGAGGTAGCAGCGACACATAGTAGAGGTGAGGTGGCAATGACACATGGTGGTGAATGTGAAACGGTATCGACACGTGGAGATGAGTTAGTGACATGTGGCGGTAAAGGTGAGGTGACATTTAATTTTTTAAAAAATTAGCAACAAAATTGGAATTCCGTCCGTAATTAGAGACAAAAAAATTCCGTCAGTAATTAGCGACAGAATTTCAATTCCGTTGGTAATTTCGTCACTAATTTCGTCTGTAATTACTGACAGAATTTCAATTCCGTCAGTAATCCAATTAGTGATGAAAAAATTAGTAACGGAACCAATTCTGTCACTAGTTCCGTCGGTAATATGATTCCGTCGCTAATTCAGTCGCTAAATAAAAATTCCGTCGCTAATAACATGTTTTTGGTAGTGTATTCAAATGGAGCTAGCCCATTATTAAAATAATACTACCTCCGTTACTTATGACTCTTTCGATCCTAAATATAAAACCCTTTTTGTAGTGTAATTTACATTAAAAAAATGGTCTTATATTTAGGATCGAAGGAGTATAAGAATTTGATTGATTTTTAATTTGATCATAAATATAAGAATCATATTTATTTTATTTTCATATTTATTTATTTTTTTGAAATAGTCCTTATAATAGTTGTGCATGTTAAATGTTTTATTAAATAATAATTCTAGCTAATATACTATTTTGATTATCAATATAACAGCTAGTTGACTAATTTGAGTAGATAAAAAAAACTAGTTAAATTAGTAATTTGTAATAAATAGTTATTGTCTTTCCTAAAATATCTTTACTAATCAAATGTATCAGTTAGAATTACTATTGTTACAAGAACTATCTAAAAAAATGGATAAATATGAGAGACAAAGTGGATAGGGGTTTTATATTTAGAACCAAAATAAAAGTCAAACAAACTCTTATATTAAGGACTAGAAGTAGTACATGATTAGAAAAGATATTCTAGAAAAGATAACATATATTTATAACAAATAACCAACTTACTTAATTTTTTGATCTCCTCAAATTAGTCAATTGGATCTTATATTAAAAATCGGAGATAGTATAATTTAATAAGATATATTTAAATATTTTTATAAAGTTATGAAAAGAGTATTATGAAATACAAAATATTAATTCAAAATTAAATAAAATATTTATGTATAAACCACACAAAAATCCAACAAAATAAAATTATTAAAACATAAATAGGACATAATGCTATTTTTAAACTCAAAATGATGTAATTTCAGGTTTAACAAGGGAAGAGAAAAAATATAATAAAATACAACTGGGCCAACTCGTCCAAGACTCTTGACGCTAGAGAGAATTGGTTCACTGATTCACTACTTGGGTTGATTTTAATTTATCATGTTATAAGCAAGATTTTGTTTTTTTTTTTTTGTTTTTTTTTTTTTTTTTTTTTTTTGCGCCTTTCTTTCTGCCTATTCGAACTTGCGTTTGCTGTTTAGTGCAGCGCGCGCAAACCAGCAAGCCGCAGGTCATCAAGACTATGAAGCAACATTTAAATATACAAGAAAGTCATCCGAAAATGGCAATGTTTTTTATTTGTTTCAGATGCCACAACTACCTTCTTCATGTAAGTCCAAACCATCTTAAGTGATTTTCTACCCCTTTTTTCATTTTTTATTTTTAACAGATGCCACTCCTACTCTTTCTCATGTATGGTCATTACGAAACACATCCATCATTGTAGTTACCCTCATTTTATGCTCATATCATCCATTTAAAACCCGACACTCACTATCATGTAGCATCTACTTTTCAATTATACTATCTTAAAAATTTATCCAAGCACCCTATTTTTAAATCAATTATGTTTATTTAATCCAAGCACACTTGCAATTGTCATTCTAAATGCAATGCCTTTTGTCATATGGTTCGCTAAGGGATACCATAATTTTTCTAGCACCAGATTTTGTTGGATCATGTCTTTGTTTCCATTAAGCCTCTGTAACTTGAAGAGAATATTGGATGTTGATAAGTGCAACTGATAAGGGTATGTTTGAGATCCAAACTGATAAGAGAATATGGAATATTGTCTCCGTTTTAAGATCCAAACGTGCCTTGGAAAATGGAATAAGTCAGTTGGGGGCTTTCTGAAGGTAAATGGTTGTTTGGATAGATAGCTTTTGAATCTAACTTCTGAAAAAAAGGAACTTATTCTTCAACGCTATGGGAAGTAGCTTTTCACAGTTGCAAAATGTAATATACCGTTAAATAAGCATTTAATGAGTATTAATTTCTCTCACCTATCCGGACCGAGCTCAAGCCTCTCTTCAAATCAAAACAGAGAACCCGTGCTACTACATTCGGCTTCGTGTGTTCACCTCCCTTGCTCTTGGCACTCTCCATTCGTTGCTCTCACACCGGTGTCTCCATCCATCGATCTTGGTCTCGGCTGCGTCTCCATCCGTAGATCTCTCTGGCGTCTGTCTGTGGGTGTCGCCGGCTCTACACCCTCCATCAAAACAGATCTGGGTCATTGTTCATGCCATCCCTGGGTGTCTGTCCAAAGAATCGCCGCTGTCTTCCTCAACTATCCGGACCGAGCTCAAGCCTCTCTTCAAATCAAAACAAGAACCCGTGCTACTACATTCGGCGGCCGTGTTCACCTCCCTTGCTCTTGGCATCTCCATTCGTTGCTCTCACCGTGTCTCCATCCTCGGTCTTGGTCTCGGCTGCGTCTCCATCCATCGATCTCTCTGGCGTCTCTGTCTGTGGGTGTCGCCGGCTCTACAACCTCCATCAAAACAGATCTGGGTCATTGTTCATGCCTCGCTGGTGGTGTCTGTCCAAAGAATCGCCGCTGTCTTCCTCACTATCCGGACCGAGCTCAAGCCTCTCTTCAAATCAAAACAGAGAACCCGTGCTACTACATTCGGCCGTGTTCACCTCCCTTGCTCTTGGCACTCTCCATTCGTTGCTCTCACCGGTGTCTCCATCCATCGGTCTTGGTCTCGGCTGCGTCTCCATCCATCGATCTCTCTGGCGTCTCTGTCTGTGGGTGTCGCCGGCTCTACACCCTCCATCAAAACAGATCTGGGTCATTGTTCATGCCATCGCTGGTGTGTCTGTCCAAAGAATCGCCGTTGTCTTCCTCTACTGCTGAAGGTACCGTGGTTGTTTTTCTTCTCTTCCCTATTCGACTTTCAGATCCTCTATTCTCCCTGTCAATGGTCACAGTGGCTGAAGGAGGCTTCGTTTTTTTTCTTCCTTCTCTGATTGTAGATGCTGTTTGACTGACACATATAATTTATTTAGAGTTCTCGATGATTCATCGAACTGATCTACCACTTCAATGTATGTGCACTCTCTTAATAAATTGAAACCTCTCTGTTACTCCTTCTTCGTGCTTTTGCAGGATTTTTGGACCTATTTGTGCAGTCTATTCCAGTAACAGCATTCCAACTTTCATATAGCGCTGCTGTGAGGGGTAAGCTAAACATTTCTTCCCTGTGTGCATATGTGTGGATGTGAACTGAATGGCTGTAATTAACGGTGTATGGTGTTGGTTTATGGTGCAAGATTTATGGACGTGTGAATGCTCTTTTGACCAAAGCATATGGGTGTTTGGCTTTTTTCGCTCCTCTTTTTGTTGATCGGGGAATTTTTACTTGATGTGTTATTTGATCTTGCTGAGAGTAGTTTAAGTCACTAAATTAAATCATATGTCACAATGTAGTATAGCTAGAAGCCTATCTGATTACTCTTGTTCTCATTTTCTTTTCTGTATTGCATAGAAGTATTGCCATCAGAGTCAATGAATGAATGAATAAAAGTGATGGGAAGATGGGGATGAATGAATGTGTGAAGCAAGGGGGAAAAAGAAATTATATTTTGTTGAAATTGCCTTAGTTGTCTGCATTGAACTATAGTTTGGCCTTAATTTTGTTAGATATTATGCTTTAATGCGTGGTTGAATTTTTCAAGTTAAAGGAAAAGAGTATTTTTGGTGCTATGTGTTGATGTGTCATGATTGAGAATGGATGGCTGTATTGTGTGCGATGTTTTGAACTTTGTGGGGGAAAAAACAGAAATGGTAATCAAGGATATGTGGATATATTTAGCTTGTACCTGGTTCAATGACCAAACAATAGGTAACTTTTATTGATTTAAGAATCTATAATTTCAGCTTACCCAATGTTGATTGCTGTCTCCATCTTATCGCTGGTCAAAACCCATAGCTTAATTCGAGCTTGGTTTAAGCTTTTGAGTAAGTTGAAAATTCTAATATTAAGGTTAGCTAGCTTATGAAAAGGAGAAAAAAAATAGAAAGGCAGAGTTTGGCATATTCAATTGGGCAGTGATTAAAATCGCATTCGTCCAAAGATGTCACCTTGGTCATATTATTTTAACAGACAAATGTTGTGTGTAGTGTCCATATTAGCTGGTCGGATTGGCAAGTATTTGTTCTTAAACCAAAGTTTCAAATTGTATAATTGAGAGGCCACTTTGAATTCAGATACAATCACATTTTTGCTGTAGTAGCAGCGGGAACCTTGTTCGTAAATCCAAACATCGATAAGTTCCTATTTTTCTGCATGTTTGTAACATAAGGCAGAGTTTGAATTAATTCACTTTTGGTGATTTGATTTACATATATTGTGGGTTTATGTTGCTTGATTATACTGCTTGATTCTTGACTAATTATGGGTTTGATATATATGTAATTTCAACAAGAACTATGAGTAACGATAAAAGGCAAAGTACATTGGGATGTGAGCACCACAGGTGTGTTTCTCAAAATATGTTTTGACCAGATTTATAGCAAACTTCGTCAAGGATCTTCATTCACAAGACAAGGTTGGGACAACATTCACAAAGAATTCAATGAAAAGACAGGGAGAGGATATGAAAAAAAAACAGCTAAAAATAGGTTAGATAACTTGAGGAAAGAGTGGAAGACATTTGATAAACTAATTGCTAAGGAGACTGGTATAGGGTGGGGCCCTGAAAGGAACACAGTGGTGGCATCTGATGAGTGGTGGGAGAGGAATTACGGTATGAAGTAGCTTATGTTAATTTATAAGTAGTATTATACTTTTGGAATCGATTTAACTTCGGTTTACTTTTGACTTTGCAGGAAAATCCAGCATATGAAAAGTTTAGGCACTATGGGTTAAGGTTTCTCACTATTTGAAACTATATTCAAGGACACTATGGCATTAGGAGATGATATGTGGGCACCACTTGGACCGAGCTTGCACCACAGAGGGGTGATTAGCCAAATGACTACCAACTAACAATGGATTGGCAAGAAGGGGTTAGGGGATAGTGAAGATGACACTGGACGCCGTGCAGAAGTTTTGGACTATTTGGACGGCATCAATTTAACTGCAAACACATCGAACATTGCACCCCTCTGTACCTAGTGCTTTAGGGAGTCAAGGGAAGAGGAAGAGAGGTGAAGGGTTGGACAATTACAAGAAGAAAAAATGCCAGCGACAAGAATAGTAGATGTAGTAAGTTCGATTGAGAAGGCTTCAATTAGTATAGTAGAGGCAATAAACAAAATCTCCAACAGTGATAACACTACTGAGCTCACCGCTGATCTGCTGAGTATGCCTGAAATCGTCAGTGACACTCATCTTTGTGTCATTTGTTGTAATCTGCTGGCAAACAAGACATTCAGGGACATATATGCTAGTCTGAGAGAAAATCGGGAGGTATTAGTAGCTTGGTTGAAGCACAATGCTGCGAACCCGCTGCCATATGCTGCATCGAAGAATCCTTGAGTTCTGCCTAGTGACTTATTATGATTTTTGTTTATCTATCTTAATGTATTTGGTTATTGTGTGTCATAACGATGTGTTTAATTATTGTGTGTTTAATGACTTTGTGTAATGTTGTGTGCTTTATGACTATGTTTAATGTTGTGTTTCATGACTATGTATAATTATTATGTTACAGTTTAATGGCTATTTATCACTTATCTTTTCTCTCTCTCTTGTTTTTTTTTGTGAAAATGTTACTCACATTTAGTATTAACTACTCACAGGTAACATAATCCATGTCTGATTCAATGGCGGGTTGGGGTGAGGGTTGGGGCCTTGGGATGAGGGTTGGGACGACGAACGGTCTCAATTACTTCCTACTTTACATGAACACACAACACAGGTATCATAGCTAAGTGTGCTAATGGGTCAGTATATGACACCTTTTCTATGCAAACAGCCATGTAGAACTAGCGAATAAACAAGTTATTTATGCGTTCAAGAACTTTTGCATGGGCATGAAGGACGGTCTAAGGAAATGTTTTGAATGGAAACAGAGACATTCTATCGGTTATGTTCTAAATTGGTTGAACATGGGTTGCAAAATTCTAAGTACATAGGTGTCCATGAATCTGTTGCCATGTTCTTGAATACAATTGTGCATGGTCAGTGTAATAGGATGATTCAAGAAAGGTTTCAGCATTCAGGAGAAACTGTCAGTCGGCATTTTCATAGAGTGTTGGATGCTTGCCTCAATTTATCTCAAGAAAATATCAGGCCCACTGATCCTACATTCTCCTATTGCCACCCAAAAATAGCAAATGATCCACGATACTTCCCATTTTTTAAGGATGCAGTCGGCACAATTGATGGCACCCCATAAAATGTCAAGTTAGTCAAGCTAGCAAGACAAATATATTGGGAGGAAGGGATTTTCGAGTCAGAATGTCATGGTTGTATGCGATTGGGATATGTGCTTCACGTTCGTGTTGGCAGGCTGGGAAGGTAGTGCACATGTTGCTTGTGTCTTTCAATCAGCTATTTCAACTGCATCCATGAGTTTCCCTCATCCACCTGAATGTATATTTCTGTAAATTTCAAATCAATTATTTTAAAATTAAGCTTCAATTGCATTATTTTCACCTTAACATAATTGAGTCATGATTTTCTAGGCAAATTTTATTTGGTTGATACTGGTTATTCATCACAAGTGGGATTCCTTGGCCCGTACAGATGTGAGTGCTATCACCTTCTAGACTTTAATCATTAGCCAGGATTTAGAAATGAGAATGAGGCCTTCAATTATTATCATTCAAGTTTGAGATGCACTATTGAAAGAGCTTTTAGGGTTTGGAAGAATAGGTTTGCAATCTTAAGAGACATGCCCAGATTCAAGTTTCAAGCACAGGTCCACATAGTTTGTGCAACAATGGCTGTCCATAATTTTATCAGGCAAAATTCTCCAACTGATGACCGCTTTATACAAGCTGAGGTGGAAGTATAATAGATGAAGATAATAATCATCCAGCTGGTGAGGCATCCTCGTCAAGTTTAACATCTACTGCACAAATGAATCGTGTTCGTGACTCAATTAGAGACCAAATTGTGCAAAGCTTACGATCTAATTAGTTATGTGATTTTATTTACTTTAATTAGAGACCAAATGAATTTTAATTTAATTTATGTTTATGTTTATCCATTATTATATTTAATTAAGTACGATCTAATTACTTAGGTATTTCATTTACTCTAATTAGAGACGAAATGAATTTTAATTTATATTCATGTTTGTCCATTATATATATTTAATTAATTATCTAAAATGTGTTTTTTAAATTTTTTTGGTAACAAATATTTTTATTTTATAATCTCACAAATAAACTATTTTTATTTTATCATAATAATTTTAGATATTTTTTTAACAATTATCACATTAAAAATATCAAACACTACTATTCAATAAAGTATATGTCCTTTTTAGTCATTTTATAACTGAACTAACTTTTTTATTCATCCAAACAACTTTTAATTTTTCCAACTGACTTTTTAAAAGCACCTATCCAAACATATCATAACTGACTTTTACTCTAACTTCAATTATAAAAGTTAGTTGGATTAGAAGTCAATTTTGCCCAACGCCAATCCAAACATACTAAGTCTTTGATGACTAACCTTTTTGAATAATATTTTTATGGGTAGAAGTGAAATATTAAAAAAACTATAAGGTATAATGGTCCAAAAATTTGGCTCTCCTCCAAAAACCCCCAATTTGGAGGGGAGCCAAAATGGGGGGAGGAGGGAGGGGAGGGGAGGGGACATTTTAGCTCCCCTCCCCTCCAAAATTTTTAACCAAATGAGGGGAGGGGCTCATTTTCCCTCCCCTCTCCCCTCCCCCCTCCCCCCAACCAAACAAACCCTAAAATTTAATATTCCACTTCTACCCATAAAATATATTATTATAATATTTATTTCAAATAAAAGATATATTATCCTAAGTAAAAAAAAAATATATACATTATTATAATTTAAAATATATTATAAAATATTTAAAATAAAAAATTATTTATAAAAATTATAATATTATAAATTAATTGTTTTTTATAAATATATTATTTATTAAATATATTTTAAAGCTGGAAAAAAGATAGCCTAAAGAGAATAAAATTTTATTTTTCTTAGAGTATATAAAATTTGTTAATTTGATTATTTTAATATATTATTATATTAATTAGAATAAAAAATTACTTTACGATTTTTTTAATACACATATTAATATGATAAGACTGAATTTTTATTAAATTATATGATTTAAATTAAGATGTAAATTAATTTATATAATATCAATAAAAACATAAACTAATATGTAAGGGTAAAATGGTAAATTGATTATTACTATCCTTCCCCTCCTCTCCTTGAACCAAATAAGGGATCATTAAATATTTTCCCCTTCCCTCTTTTTTAATCAAACCAAACAAGGTGAGGATGAACTCCCTTCTCCCACCCTCCCCTTAAACCCAAACAGGCCCTTAAGGAATGATCAGAACTTCTAGCACCTGAAACTCTGGTGAATTCTGGACGTTTTACATTATGAAATGGATAACAATATTACTCTTAAAACCTGGAGGTGAGGAAGAAAATTACGGAAAATTCTCACTACTGTGCAGTTATACTATTGTGGGGTGTTCATCAAATCTAAGATATACCTATTATTCTTTAATCTCATTGAACTTATCCTTTTAATTTCTTAAATGTTTTAGATCAATTCTATGCTGTCCAGTGGTTGTAACCATAAATAACTGTGAATCATCAAATAATAAGTAAGATATGGGCAAAGACAAAGGCAGCCTGTATTTACCTTTGTAAGATTTAGGGTGTCCCTAAACTCGAAAACCAGAACACAAATCTAGTCGTCAATTGATGCACACAGAAATAACATAGGGAAGATACTGCACCTTGTCTGGGGAAGAAAACTCTTCCGTACGTGGATTTGCCTGCATTATGGTGTCCAAACAAGACTAGAAGATTGAAAGAGAACAAATATGTGTGGAAAGTAAGGAAGAAGCAAGCCTTTTGAAGTAGGAAATGGGTTTTGGAATACTGCTGTCATTAGGATTGCTTTTTCCCCCATTTTCGTATGATTGGTTCTGCTTAGGGCTCTGAAAAATGCCTCTTCATTCATTACGTGTGAAAACTAGCTTATTCTTATCACCCCAAAAAAAAAAAGCTTATACTGGGAATTCAGAACTTGAGATGTCTTCTGCACATGATGTGATCAGAACATAGGATCCAGTTTCCGTGCTTCTGTTAAAAGAAGCAGAGACAAAAACCATAACCATCCACTGGATCTTAGGTTGTATGTGTTGCCACTTGTCATGCAATTTAAGCCATTAATTTAAAGCAAGGGAGTTTGGAATAACAAGGCAAGTGAAATGTTCATTGTTTTCACAGAGATAGCAGTGGATATTCAGTCACTTACTGGATGTAAAAGCTTCTCATAGTTTCTTAAATAAAACTACATTCTTTAATCTAATTTTTTTCAACTGCCAATGCATTGGCAAAAGTTCTCACTGCAAAGATTTGGATTAGTCAGTGACTTCGGTGTTTGAGTAGAAGCAAAACTATAGTTTTAAAAGTGCTTTTACTGTATATGAAGTAAATATATGGAGGAGTTTGCCTTGATTTGCGGAAGAGTGCCAAAGACTTTTAAAACAGCCGAACCAATGTTTTTTCATAATATTGTCCAAGAACTTTTGAATCTTCTCATTTCTTCTATTAATTTATGTTAAGTGTGACTCTTATAAACAATCCTACTATCAATTTATGTTAACCGTGACTCTTTTAAGCAATCCTAGCCTTCTTAACAATCTATAACTTGTAGAATTCTGATACATACCGTGGCAGAGGTATGATGTTCTCAAATTTCCATATCCTAGATGATTACTAGAGAAACTGTATTTCTTTTTATTATCCTTTTCACAGCAGAAAGCACTAATATAAGGGAAGAAGAATCTTTGTTTCTATGTGTTTTCACTTTTTCCCATGTTTTTTCCTCTCCTTATTCATTTTCTCTTTTTAAAAAATTGCATATTATAATTTATGGTCAATAATAAACTAATAGTAGTTTATTGACTCTCAATAACCTTCTATTTTTCAGAATAAAGGAAAACTGGCTAGTTATTTCCATTTTAAATTAAAAAATTCAAAATAAACATTGATTAATTGAAAGTGTGTTATTTCAGCATCAGCCCATCATACTTGGCCCAATTAATTTAAGATTAAAAAATCAGAGTCTTCCCTTATCTTTCAATATCATCTTGTTTATTTGCTAAGCAATATTATGTTTTTGTTGACTTTGGAAAGCTTAGATTTCTTGCATAGCATAGCTTTCCCCATCTGACCCTCGCATCCTGCCAAAGTATAACTATTGACCACTGTATTTGACATGACTAATCTATAAAGCATAACTTGCATGTTTTGACATAGCCAAAAAAACATTACAACTCGTAGGTAAGAAGAACTTCTTCTTTTCTGGAATATTATTTCTATGTACATATAAGCAAGAATGCAAATATTTCTCAATTACATCATTGGAAGTACTCAAAAACTAAACACATCAGATTTCTCTGAAAACGATCCTTCCATTACATACTCTGGCGACATATAACCACTGCATTATTGAGCAAAACTATTTATTATTGGAGTACTCCTTTTTTTCTCATTGTTTTATATCACCGAATAGCGAGTTAAAACTTACTAGGTTCCAACAACTCTTCTTGTGTTAGCTTGATCTTCACTCCCCTTGAAAAATTCTTGCCATCCCAAAGTCTGATATTTTTGGATTCAAGTTCTCATCTAACAATATATTACTTGCCTTTAGGTCTCTATGTATAATCTTTAGTCTAGAATCTCGATGAAGATAAAGCATTCCTCGAGCTACCCCTTCCATTATGTCAAAGCGCTTTCTCCAATCTAGGAGTTTATGGTTTGGTGGATCTACAAAATCAAAAAAGGAGGGATATATGTACAAATATATACTAAATACAGAAAGGCTATACGTTTATTAACGCATATGACATGACAAGAAAAGACGGGATCAAAAGAACAAACCAAAAATAAATGCATCTAAACTTTTATTTGGCATGTACTCGTAGATTAACATCTTCTCTCCTCTTTCAATGCAGCAGCCAATAAGTTTGACAAGATTACAGTGTTGAAGCTTGGAAATGACAATGACCTCATTCATGAATTCCTCTAGTCCTTGTCCAGATGCTCTAGAAAGTCTTTTAACTGCTATATTCTGACCATCTTGCAATATCCCCTTAATGAACATACCAAGTACAGTAACTACACATAATGACAGAAAAACAGCTATATGCAATGTCCACAAAATTGATGAAATTAGTATGAATTAATGTACCTTGAACACTGGACCAAAGCCACCCTGTCCTAGCTTATTGGAGAGGTCAAAGTTGTTTGTAGCAGCTGCGACCATTTCAAAATCATATGCCAATACCTCTAGTAGTCTGACATGTGATAGTTCTCCCATGATTTCTTTTGTTTTCTCTGAATGCTTATCACTTTTATTTAATCGTAAGAACCATTTGTTCTTCCATTTTGTCTCTGATGTAAAATAATGAATCCATTTTAGAAAGAGCGAACACCATAGAAATACCCCATAAGAAAAATGAAATAAAATGATTTACCAAAGAACACCTTAATAATATGATTATTGCATTTAAATTTTTTGAGATGATATAAATGGTAATTTACCTGATTGTTTTCCTATCCTTTTCCATAAAACATATGCACCAAAAGCAATGATAAGTGTTCCTATGATTACTGTAATGATAATGATCATTCTGGTATGTCTATCCTTTTCTGAATTTAAGAGGAAACAAAGAAAGTTATAACCGATTCAATGTTATAAATAGAAAGTTATAACAGAGCGAGTTATAAATAGAAAAATGTTAAAGAACTAGATTTTCAACATTTGACGGAACAAAAAGTTAACATACCAAGATCGGAATAGGCTAGACGAACATATAGATCAAGTCCACGTGCTGGAAACTGTTGTATATCCATTAGATTCCCCTTCCAAGACATGCAACCTATTTCAGGACTATATGAATAAGCTACACAAGTACAATTTTCCAAGCACTGGCTTCTACAGGTCTCCTCTAAAGCAGAAGACAATTCTGCAAAATCTGGCACTTTAACCATCTCCAACTTCAAAAATCCATCTTTGTTGACTTGTGCACGTCCATTTTTCAACTCCTCACACTGTAAAGTTGTCTTTCTGACGCAACCGTTTGTCCAATTCTGCATATCCCATTCTTTTCTATTGCTTGGCTCAAAACCTCTCAAACAGTTGCATATAGGTGAACTGCTTGGGTTGCAGCTTCCAAATGATCCACATAAGCCATAAATATCACATTTTGAAGTTTGAATACTATAACTTCGTTGTGGTTGTACTGTGTCATTAAGCCAATCTTTTTCATATAGTACGCCTTGAAAGTCTAAGCCAAAGAACATGAATTCCCTCGCATCAGGTAAACTAAAAGACAGGTAAATAGTCCCTTCCCCATCATCTATGACACGAAACCCTTTAAGATAAAAGGCATTCATATGGTATACACCTGTAAAGATCTTACCATTCCATGGACCACTGCGCCAAGATGGGTGAGCCCCATTCCAGATGAACAATTCTGGAATATCTGGATGTTCAATTGTCACGAAGAAGTTTCCAATTGATGGATCTGACAAGCTTTTCCATGATGTCACCCTTAGTTTTTCACCCGTTCTTTTCTTTCTTGTAAGTTTCATTTGGGGGAGGAATGAATCAGATGGATGCGCAAAACTTTCCCATAAGATGTTTTCTGCAGAATCTTTGAGGACAAGATTTCCAGAATCTAGAAGCTGACAAGTTGTATTGAGGGCAATATTTGACACATTTGATGACCAAAGGACGTCGTTTCGCCCGTTTAATACCACAAGATTGCCATCCTCAGATATTGCAATAGTCCCAGTCCCAGAGGGATCCGTCAATGGTTGGTTTCTGTTAGCTACCCATATGATATTGGACTGGGACTTGTACCAAATTCCCACGTATCGATTTGTGGTATTTTCTGGACTGAAAAATCCCAATATGAAAAACTCTACATTGGAATTAACAGTTTCAGGATCCTTAATGTATTGTGATGATTCGATGGTGTCTTTGGCACTGCAAAAGTCAAAAGAGGAGCAGCAAAATAAAATCATTACAACGAGGGGGATTGTATGCCTGCGAAAGAATCCCATTGCTGAAGTGAGTAGTCCTTGAGATGCAGCGTAAACAAAGATGACTAAGACCTGCTGTCATTGGTTGGCCCTGCCAAAATTAGTTAATATCTACCAACTTGAATTCAGACGCCAATTTTGATTCTTGTTTAGCTTCCACTTCTTGTTAATTGTCACTGTTTTGTATTTGAATATGCATTGGTCTCCATAGAATAGTTGAGGTCATATATAAACTATTCTTAGTAAACGGTTGACATAAACCATGCATAAAGTAAAGGCAGTTATTGAATACTGAATTTTTAGTGTCATTTGCTGAATGGCCAAAAATTAAGGTAGAGAGTCACCAAAAAAAAGAAAGGTAGAGACTTTTCAACATTCTGCGGGTATAAAAGTCATAAAAAACTAGAAGGTTTTGAAAAGCGAAATTTTGTTGACTGTAATCTATATGTGATTAGTCATGGTCATATACTAGATGGTTGATCAAACTTGCAGGTGAAGTTTGATTTGGCGGTGGAAGAAAGAATGAAGCCCACAACGCGGCTCTGGCTTTTATAAAAGAATGAAATCCGCAAGACAGTTCATCTTTTAGCACGTGGCCCCAAAGACGAACAAGCTCAACTGCATTTGTCCACATTGAGGCCCAATGAAGGGGAAACAATCTGTCCCTCGTGAAAGACAACGTGGCCGGTAATAAGGACAGAATTGTGGTGTGTTTTATCCCCAAGAAAAAGGGTGGTCTGTAATTTTTCAAACTTCGATATTTTTAAATACCAATATTTTCTCTATCTAAAATCTAAAAATAGGTAAAAAAGTAAGAATTGATAATTTAGCAATTAATGCATTTGCTTTTCTGACCAAACAGAAGCTCCAATATTGGATCCACCTTGTCCGTTGCTCTGTGGTAGAGATGTTGTGAAAGTGGCAGATTTGGACCGTTAGCATGTGTGTACGCATCAATGATTTTTAAATTAAAAGTAAATATTTCGTAAAATAAAAAAAATAATATTATAGATCTAAGCTTTTTTAAAATGGTGACTATAGCTTAAAAACATAAAGAAAAAGATAAAACCTGTACCAGTTAGATTGATAAAATTTAGACCATGCAAATTAAATATGTTAGTTTATACATATACTTTACAATTTTTTTGCATTTGTTACTGTGCCAACACGGACATCCTTTGTTTAATATTTTTTTTAAAATGCCATTGTTACCGCTTGGAAAAAAACAAAAGAATGACTTTTCTTCCTATGAAGCAGGAAAGATAGAGCACGTAGTTTAAAATGGTACAATCACTTTCTTGAAGCCGCTGCTTCATTTCCAGATGCTTGCTCTAGGCTAAGCATACAGATATATTTTTAATAGGCTAAAACAACTTTTGAAGCTTGTGATTTATTTATTTTTTATTCTATAATTGACTTTGAATTTAGGAAAAATGATAGTGAAATGATAAGTAAACTTCATAATATCAAAAAATCATCTAAATTTGAAAATTCCAATTTCGTTATAAATGATTAATTTGGCATTTATAAATTTACTGAAATGATCATATTGTTCTTTATTTTATTTATTGTTTTTAAAAAACCAAAGCTCCTACTGGCTAGCCGGTCGTCGGAGTTCTGGCGGCGGTGACGATAGTCACCGAAGCTCCGGTGACCGGTTGACAATTGGCACCGAAAACAATGTTTTTGAAAATTTTTACAATTTCAGTATAATGGTTAATAACTTTTGTAACACTATTAACAACTTTAATATAACAATTAACAATAGGCTTTTCGAGAAATTCAACAATTAGTCGTCGGAACTTCGATGGCCGAAAACAATTTTTTAAAATTTTTACAGTTTCAGTATAAACGGTTAACAACCTTTGCAACGTTATTAACAACTACAGGTTTTTCGAAAATCAAAAAGTAATATTTTTAAACTTCAATAATGTCGCTAATAAGTTTTGTAACTCTATTAACAACTTTGATATAGTATTTAACAACAGTTTTTTTAAAAAAAAAATTAAAAAACAATGGCATTTTTACAACTTTAGCAACTATTTTTTAAAAAAATTTTTTAAAACTTCAGTATAACAGTTAACATCTTCAATATAGCAGTTAACAACATGTTTCCAAAAAAATTCAAAAAGTAGTATTTTTATAACTTCAGTAATACTGTTAATAAGTTCCGTATCTCTATTAATAACTTTGATATAGTATTTAACAACAGGTTTTCTTAAAAATTAAAAAAAATGGCATTTTTATAACTTTAACAACTACTTTTTTAAAAAAAAATTTACAACTTTAGTATGATGGTTAACAATTTTTATAATGCTATTAACAACTTCGGTATATCAGTTAACAACAGGTTTTTCAGAAAATTCAAAAGTAGCATTTTTACAACTTCTGTAATACGTTAGCAAATTCAAAAACCTGTTGTTAACCGCTATACTTAAGTTGTTAATAGTATTACAAAAGTTATTAACCGTTATACTGAAATTGTAAAAATTTTTAAAAAATTGTTTCCGGGCGCCGGAGCTCCAGTGACAATTGTTGAATTTTCTGAAAAACTATTATTAACTATTATATTGAAATTGTTAATAGCATTACAAAAGTTGTTAACTGTTATATTGAAGTTGTAAAAATTTTCAAAAAAAAAATTTTGGCTGGAGCTCCGGCGATCAATTGTTGGCCAGTCGCCAGAGCTTGGTGACTGCGACCGCCGCTGCTATCAGAACTCTGGTAACTGGCCAGCCGGTGGTGGTTTTGGTTTTTTAAAAATCAGAAATAAAATGAAAGCAATATGGTCACTTCAGCAAATTTATAAATGTCAAATTAGTCACTTGTGACTAAATTGATTTCTCAAATTCTGGTGATGTTTTTGGCATTACAAAGTTTATTTGTTATTTTTCTGTCATTTTTTCTTGATTCTTCTTATATATGGTTCAATTGGTAGCGAAGTGAAATCTATTTCCTAAAAATTTAAGGCAGCAAGTTAATCCTTGCAAGTGATCATAACTTTCTCTTATCCTCCTTTCTATATATTTGATGCCAGATGCAAGCTAGTAGAAATCGAAGGCCAAATAAAACAAACGCTGCCTACGTACGTCATAGAAATGAACTTGCTTCTTTTCTAGGCACAAATATTCATCCGACAAAACCATAATATTATGCTCAGGTGATGTTAGAATAGTTTCATTGCATCGTAAAAAGTAAAAATGATCCAGTTGATTATGTTTTCTTTTTTTGTTGTATTTTTTGGTGACAAGTTGACTATCTTTTAGATGCACTTGAGATGGCATGCAGCTTCTATACTCCTGTTAAAAGGAGCAGCGAGAAGTCAGAATCATTCACTTAGTCTAACGTTGGATGTGTGGCTTCTCGTCATGCCATTTTAGCCATTAATTTAAAGCAACCTGGCCTGGGGAGTGCTTATCAAAAGCAAGAGAGTTTGCAATGGCAAAGCAGGTGAAATGTTCATTGTTTTCATAGAGACAGCAGTGGATGTTTTGTCACTTCTGGATGTAAAATCTTCTCACTGTTTCTTAAATAAAACTACATTCTTTGATCTTTAGTTTTTAACTGCCAATGCATTGGCAAAAGGTTCTCACTGCAAAGATTTGGAATACTCATGGTGACTTAGTACCAAAGACTTGCAAAACGGCTTAATCATTTTCCCCATAATATTGTACAAGAACTTTTGAATCTTTTCATTTCTTCAACAATTTATATTAAGTTTGACTCTCTTAAATAATCCTAGCCTTCATAACAATCTGTAAATATAAGAATTTTGATAAATATCTTGGCAGAGGTATGATGTTCCCAAATTTCCATATCCCACGTGATTGCAATAAAGAGTTACTAGAGAAAATGTACTTCTTTGTTAATTTTCCCCCCCTCACAGCAGAAAGCACTAATATGAGAGAGGAATTTTTGGGACTGTTTATTTTTGTTCTTCGTTTTCTTGTTCTTAAACAGTTTTGTAAAATTGTTTCTCAGAACAAGTTTTGGAAACAAAAAGAACAAAAGAATTTTTTGGATAATAATTTAAAAAAATCATGTTTAAAAAAAAACTATAGAAAACCATACTTGGTAGGTGATAGTTGTTACTAATGATAAGTGATGGATAGTAGGTGAGAAGAGAAAAAGATTTCTTAAAACTTTTCAAAACAAAAAAATAAAATATATAAAAACAAAAACAAGAAAACATTTAAAAGTTGTTTTAGTTTTTAAAAATATGTTATTGTTTTTTACTTTTTAAAATAATCAACTAAAAATAAATTACCAAACAAGTTTTTTTTTTCTATTTTTAAAAACAAAAAATTGTTTCCAAAATAAGAAATCAAACAAGCCTTTTATTTCTATGTGTTTTCACTCTTTCTGTTGTTTTTCTATTCCCCAACCCTATTCTTTTTTGAAAACTATTTTCTAATGTTTGTGCTCAGTAATAAACTATGCTTAGCTTGTTCACTCTCAATAACCTACTATTTTATAAAATAAAATAAAACTGACAACTTATTTTCATTTTAAATTGGGAGAATCCCACAAAAGGAAGTTTAAAATTATTGAATTCCAAATGTCAAATTTATGCAAAAATGTACTGTTATTTACAAGTCTGGTGATGTTAAAACCTATTAAAGTATTGTTTAGAAATCTAATTTGAGATTTCGTAATTTTAAACTTCCTTTTGAGGGATTCTCCTTTTTAAATTCCAAATTTCAAAATAAACATTAATTAATTAATTAAGAGTTAATTGAAAGTGTGTTAATTCTTTATTAGCCCATGATATTTGGCCCAATTAATTTAAGATTATCTTTCTCTTATTAGCCCATGATATTTGGCCCAATTAATTATCGTGTTTTTTATTAAGCACTATTATGTTTTTGTTGCAACCAAAAAAAAATTATGTTTTTGTTGAGTTTTGAAAGCTTAGATTTCTTGCACAGCATAGTTTTCCCCATCTGACCCTCGCATCTTGCAAAAATGTGTCACTATTGACCACTGTATTTGACATGACTAATCTGCAAAGAATAACTTGCATGTTTTGACATAGCCAAAAAACATTACAACTCGTGGGTAAGAGAAACTTCTTTTTCTGGAATATTATTTCTATGTACATATAAGCAAGAATGCAAATATTTCTCAATCATATGATTGGAAGTATGATATTGTAGTTATCTGCCATGTATCTCTGTAACGCTAACACTGTTATTTGTAAACAATCTCTGACTTTCTTCATTAGATGATGAACATAGCAAACTCTGCCATTCGATGAATGCGGGTTGTTTTGGAGAAGGAAGGTTTACAATCTCACTGCTAAGCATTGAAACCACAGTGCTCATACTTGGCCTCTCTCTTGCAAGCTCTTGCACGCATAAAAGCCCTATGTGTATGCATCTTAATATGTCTTTCTCCAGGTTGTTATCATATATTCTAGGATCTATTAGCGTTGAAGCATTCTCCTCATTCCATAATTTCCATGTCTAAAACGAAACATGTATAAATATCAGCATTGAAATCTAAAGATAAGAATGAAATTAAGCATTACAATTGAGTATTGAGAAGGAAAATGGACTATAGTGACTTACCAATCCTAAAAGGCTGAGAGAATCCTCATTGATAGAAAGGCTTGAGTTTCTTCTTCCAGTTGCAATCTCTAATAGTAAAACTCCAAAACTAAACACATCGGATTTCTCTGAAAATAATCCTTCTATTGCATACTCCGGTGACATATAACCACTGCATTATTGAGTAAAACTATTAATTATTAGAGTACTACTTTTCTTGTTATTATATTATTGGACAATAAACTAAAACTTACTAGGTTCCAACAACTCTTCTCGTGTTTGCTTGATCTTCACTCCCTTGAAAAATTCTTGCCATGCCAAAATCTGATATTTTTGGATTCAAGTTCTCATCTAATAGTATGTTGCTTGCCTTTAGGTCTCTATGTATAATTTTTAGTCTAGAATCTCGATGAAGATAAAGCATTCCTCTAGCTATCCCTCCAATTATGTCAAAACGCTTTCCCCAATCTAGGACTTTCTTGTTTAGTGGATCTATGAAAGCAAAATGGAGCGATATAATAGATTTGTACATGTATATGCTAAATACAGAAAATTCTATAATTTTAATAATGCATATGACATGGCAAGAAAGAAGGGATCAAAAGAACAAACCAAAAATAAATGCATCTAAACTTTTATTTGGCATGTACTCGTAGATTAACATCTTCTCTCCTCCTTCAATGCAGCAGCCAATAAGTTTGACAAGATTACGGTGTTGAAGCTTGGAAATGACAATGACCTCATTCATGAATTCCTCTAGTCCTTGTCCAGATGCTCTAGAAAGTCTTTTAACTGCAATATTCTGACTGTCTTGCAATATCCCCTTAATGAACGTACCAAGTATAGTAATTACACAAAATGACAGATAAACATTCATATGCAGTGTCTACAAAATTGACGAAATTAGTATGAATTAATGTACCTTGTACACTGGACCAAAGCCACCCTGCCCAAGCTTATTAGAGAGGTCAAAGTTGTTTGTAGCAGTTGCAACCTTTTCAAAATCATATGCCAATACCTCTGGTAGTTTGACACGGGACAATTGTCCGATGATGGTGTCTTCTGTTTTCTCTAAATATTCTTCATCTTTCTTTAATCGTAAGAACCACTTGTTCTTTGATTTTGTCTCTGATGTAAAGTAGTGAATTAATTTTAGAAAGAGGGAACACCATGCAAAAAACCCCATAAGAAAAATGAAATAACGTGATTTACCAAACAACAATTTAATAATATGAAGATTGCATTTAAGATTCCGAGATGATATAAATGTAATGTACCTGAGTGCTTCACTATCCTTTTCCATAAAACATATGTACCAAAAGCAATTATAAGTGTTCCTATTATTACTGTAATGATGATGATTTTTCTGGCATGCGTCTCCTTTTCTGCATTTAACGATAAAGCAGAGAATGTTAGAACCGATCCAAATCTATGAATAGGAAAATGTTAAAGTACTAGATTTTTAATATTTGACAGAACAAAAGATTAACTGACCAAGATCTGAATGGGCTAGACGTACATATAGATCAAGTCCACCTGTTGAGAACTGCTGTATATCAATTAGATTTCCCTTCCAAGACATGCAACCTATTTCAGGACTATATGAATATGCTATACAAGTACAGTTCTCCAAGCATTGGCTTCTGCAGGTCTCCTCTGAAGCAGAGGACAGTTCTGCAAAATCTGGCACTTTAACCATCTGCAACTTATAAAATCCATCTTGTTTGCCTTGTGCACTTCGATTTTTCAACATCTCACACTGCAAAGTTGTCTTCCTCTCACAACCATTAGTCCAGTTTTGCATATCCCATTCCTTTCTCTTGCTTGGCTCAAAACCTCTCAAACAGTTGCATATAGGCGAACTATTTGCATTGCAGCTTCCAAATGATCCACATAAGCCATAAATATCACATTCTGAAGTTTGAATACTATGATTTTTTTGTGGTTCTATTGTGTCATTAAACCAATCTTTTTCGTATATTACGCCCTGAAAGTCTAAGACAAACAACGTGAATTCTGTCACATCAGAAAAACTAAAAGACACATAAATAGTTCCTTCTCCATCCTCTATGATACGAAATCCTTTAAGATAAAGGGCATTCATATAGTATATGCCAGTAAAGATCCTACCATTCCATGGACCACTTCGCCAATACGGGTGATCTCCATTCCAAATGAATATTTCAGGAATATCTGGACGTTCAAGTGTGATAAAGAAGTTGCCCATGGATGGATCTGACAAACTTTTCCACGATGTTAGTCTTAGTTTCTCACCTGTTCTTTTGTTCCTTGTAAGTTTCATTTGGGGGAGGAATGAGTCAGAAGGATGTGCAAAACTTTCCCATAAGATGTTTTCTGCGGAATCTTTGAGGACAAGATTTCCAGAATCTAGAAGCTGACAAGTTGTATTGAGGGCAATATTTGACACATTTGATGACCAAATGATGTGGTTTTCCCCATTTATTACCACAAGATTGCCATCCTCAGATATTGCAATAGTCCCAGTCCCAGAAGAATCCGTCAATGGTTGGTTTCTGTTAGCTACCCATATGATATTGGACTGGGACTTGTACCAAATTCCCACGTAGCGATTTGTGGTATTTTCTGGACTGAAAAATCCCAACATGAAAAAACTTCCATTGGAACTAACAGTTTCAGGATCCTTAATGTGTTGTGATGATTTGATGGTGTCTTTGGCACTGCAAAAGTCAAAACAGGAGCAGCAAAATATGATCAAGACAGCGAGCAGGATTGTATATCTGCAAAAGAATCTCATTGCTGAAGTGAAGTGCCCTTGAGATGCACCATCAGGAAAGATGACCGAGACTTGCTATCAATGGTTGGCGCTCCCAGAATTAGTCAATTTCTATCATCTTGAACACAGAACACAGACACCAATTTTGTTCTTATTTAACTTCCAGTTCTTGTCAATTGTCATTGTTTCTAATTAATTTATGGATTTGTCTCCACATAATAGTTGAAGTCATATATATATATATATAAAGTATTCTTGGTAAACGGTTGTCACAAACCACGAATGAATTAGGCGTTGAATACTGAATTTTTAATGCCATTTGCTGAATGGCCAAAAATAAAGGCGGGGCCTTTTCAACTTTCTGCGGGTGTGAAATTCATTTTTTTTTAAAAAAGAATTGAAGGTTTTGACCAGCAAAATTTTGTTTGACCAGCAAAATTTTGTTTACCATCATATATATGTGACTGTTCATACACATATACTTGATGCTTGATCAAATTTGCAGGTGAAGTTTGATTTGGTGGTTGAAGAAATAATGAAGTCCACGAAGCAGTTCTTTTGGAAAGTTTGTTCCCCACCCCCAACCAAAAAAATAAAAAATAAAAAACCAGAAGCAGACAGCGCAAGCCAGAATGGGTAGAAAATACCGAGCATGAACCAAAACTGATTGTTTTATAGCATGTGGCCCAAAAGACGAATCAAACCCAACTACATTTGTCCGCATCGAGGCCCAATGAAGGAGAAACCAACAGTAATGACTTTAAGGACTGAATTGTTGTATGTCAATTTTGCCCACAAGAAAGAGTGTTGCACGGAATTTTTCAAAATTATGATATTTATAAAAATAAGGTAGAAAAGTTAGAAGTAATAGTTTAGCAATTAATGCTCTGGCTTTTCTGAAAAAAAAAAAGAAGCTCCAAATCTCCAATACTCGGATCCACCGTGTCCGTTGCTTTTTGGTAGGGATGTTATGAAAGCGGCAGATTTGGATAATAAGCACGTATGGGAATGTATTAATTTTTTTCAAAGTTAAAAAGAGATGTTTCTGTCGAATAAAAGAAACATTATAGGTCTAAACAATTTCAATATGGTGACTATAGGTTAGACAAAAAGAAAAAGATAAAATCTATACCAGCTAGATTTATAAAATTTAAACCAAGCAAGTTACAGATGTTGGTTCATGTGTTTTTTTCCTCGCAATGTTTTACATTTGTTATTGTGCCAACATGGGCATCCTCTTTTTAATATTTTTTTTTAATGAACACTTTGATTTTTTCTCATGTGCATCTTACGTCCCAGTATTATTTTTCTAGTTACACCTAAAGCCCTAATATTTAAAGTGCTAGATGCACTAAAATTAAGATCAGTGTATTGGATGTATTAAAAAAAGATTTTGTTGTTGGATGTAACTGACAAAAGAGATTATTTTTTTAATAAAAAAATTAAATGCATTACTTATAGAAAAAAGAAATACAAGAGTATAACTAGATATAAGAAATAAAAGAAGAACCAGAGCTAAACAAGATTAACATAGGATCTAGAAAAGAAGTTACTTGTACATGGGTAAATGTACAAGTAAAAACTGAAAGAAAGTTAAAAATATCCTATGAATGACATTAAAAGAATTTGCAATAGCTCCTGCTGTAGGCAAGTATTTCTTGTTAATACAAAATACTTTTAGCTTTTCTTTACTATCCACCAAGAAAAATGGTGGCTTGTAAATCCAAACAACATTAAATGGGAGCATTAAAAAACAATATTTCTTCCTAAGCAGGAAAAACAGTGCACGTAATTTAACCGGAAAAATCACTTTCTTGAACCTGCTATTCCATTTCCAGATGCTTGCTTTTATACACACACAAACATACACAGAAAAGATTTCACCTTTTTTCAAATGCACTGTTTTTTATTAAAAAAAATAATTAAATGCATTAACTATACAAAACAGCAATACAAGAGTATAACTAGATACAAGAAGTAAAAGAAGAACAAGAGCTAAGAAATAAAATTAACCTAAGATTTAGAGAAGAAGTTGTTTGCAAAACCAAATTATCTCGTCTGTCTGCTTTGTGAACGGCTAGCAATCAAGCACTATGGAACTGACAAAATCTATGGTTTTCTTAAAATACAAGCAGACGTTCCAATACATGATAAAATCAATCATGAAACTAAAAATCAAAGAAGCAAGATTGGTAGTTCAAGGGTTTATCCAAGACTATGGAATTGATTATCAAGAGACGTTTGCTTCTACGACAAAGCTCAATATAATAAATGTGCTCATGTCTCTTACAGCAAATCTTGATTGGCCATTATACCAACTAGATGTTAATAATGCGTTGTTGAATAGAGATCTTGAAGTGGAGGTTTACATTAAAATTTTCTTAAGGCTAAATAACAAAATAGGCAAAAATAAGGTATGTAAGCTAAAGAAGTCCTTATATGGGCTTAAACAATCTCTATTGAGTATTGTTTGGGAAGTTCACATATGCAATCAAGGATTAAGGCTTTAAACCGTTCCAAGAGGATTATACTCTGTTTGCAAAGCATAATTCAAAAGGAGAGGTAGCAATCTTGATTATATATGTGGATGACATTATTACAGCAGGTGATTGTAATGTAGAAATTTATAAACTTAAAACTCAACCACCTAGGAAATTCAAGAACAAGGATTTGCGGAAGTTGAAATATTTTTTGGGTACGGAGGTTGTGAGAAATCAGGATGGAATTTTAGTATCATAACAGAAGTTAAATCTTTTTGAGGAAACAAAATTGTTGGATTGTGGACCTGTTAGGACACCCACGGAGGACGCCCACGGAAGAAGACATACATATATACCAATATGGGCTTAAATGGGCTGGACCCATAAAATTCAACACATTCCTATATACAGGCCAAGGATAAAAATTTCTTATGTGGTTTTGGGTTCATAATCACTTTTGATATGAAGGGTGTCTAGATCTTGTCTTAAAAAAACCATGATTTTGACTCTTACAGTAACAATAGCTTAGCCTCACATTTGGTTGAGATAAAAATGGTACAATTTCTGGACTGCCAATCTATAAAAAATTGAAGAATAGATAGCATGGGATGAAATAATGGATTCAAGAAACCTAAAATTAAATGAAACTATCATCCATAATTCACAATAGATAACTATATCCTAGTGAAGTTTTACAGTCATTTTTCATTACATGTGCAATATTATCTTCCAATTATGTCAGTAATGCTAACAAAGTTGGCGGAGTGCGAACCTTGCATTTCTGAAGTTGACTGAGAGTTGAATCATATCCATCTCGTTTAGTACCTATGCAGGTTGTCTTGGAATAGGAAGATTGGCAATCTCACTACTAAGCATCGACACTAAATTGGCCATAGTTGGCCGCTCTTTCGCTAATTCTTGCACGCAAAGTAATCCTATGTGTATACATCGCAAAATGTGGTCATAAGAATCTTGACATTGTATTTTCGAATCCATAAAACATACCAAGTTATCTTCATTCCATGGCTTCCAAGCCTGAAAATAAATAAAAATATGTGCGTCAATCTACAAAGTTTATATCAACGTCAGTAAGTACATAAGACACTTACATATCCCAAAAGGGTTTGTGATCCCTCCATGTTATACAATTTAGAATTGCTTATTCCACTAACAATCTCTAGTACCAGAACTTCAAAACTGAAAATATCTGACTTTTTTGAAAATGGCCCTGGCATTGCATATTCGGGAGATATATAGCCACTACATGAAATACTTATCAAGTTAACTTGCATTTCACTGACATGATACTTTTTTAATAATTAAGAAAAGATGACAAGCTTACTATGTCCTAACCACTCTTTTGGTATTAGCTTGATCTTCATTGCTTCTAAATATTCTAGCCATTCCAAAATATGATATTTTTGGATTTAGCTCTTTATCTAACAAGATGTTGCTAACCTTTAAATCTCTATGTATGATTTTTATTCTAGAATCTCGATGGAGATAAAACAAACCTCTAGAGATTTCTTCAATAATTTTGAAACGTTTTTCCCAATCTAGTTCTCACTTTTTGATTGAGTCTGTAAACAAAAAGGAGATTAATTAGGGAACTAAGAGTAAGCGCATTCTTAAGAGAATCAGAATTCATGGAATTCAGCAAGTTATTAAATATTAAGAAAATCAAAGAGTAAAGCATCTTATGTTTTTAAACTCACAGTATGGCTTCAAAACAAGATGAACTATATTAGGCAAAAAAGAACTAACCATACAAAATCGCATCCAAACTCTTGTTCTGCATGTATTCATAGATTAATATCCTTTCAGCTTGCTGAATGCAACAACCTAGAAGTCTTACTAGATTGCGATGTTGAAGCTTTGAAATCACAACCACCTCATTCATGAACTCTTCTTGCCCTTGTCTGGATGCTTTTGAAAGTCTTTTGATTACGATTTGCTGTCCATCTTTTAATTGCCCCTGGAAAACAAAGTAAAACAAAAAGTCAGCATTTCTTCCTAAAAAAGGTTCACAACAGTGTTTTTTTTTTTTAAAGAAAAAGCCTTGCACACTGAACCAAAACCGCCGCGTCCAAGCATGTTCGATGAATGGAAGTTGTTTGTTGTAGTTACAAGATCTCCAAATCAAAAAGTGGAAGTTCATCCATCTTGACTTTATCTTGAGTAATCATTCTTTGAGATTGACTTTGGGAACCTGTCTCACCTATATTGAAAAATAACAAGGCGCTTTCTTTAATTATTTTCAGCATACATAATATTAATAATCATAGCAACCTTACTCATAGCTACAGGTTTCAGAATTTTGATGGAAAACAAATGAAATCAGGGATTGATCCACTCATGCTATGAGCAAGTATGGATAATGTTGAATGAAAACTAAAACTATAATTTATTACAATACCTGCATATTTAGCCGTCAATTTCCATAAGAAATATGCACCTGCTATTAAGGTAATAATTCCTATTGTCACTGTAACTGCAATGATGATTGTTCTTCTTGGTGAACGTTTTTCTTCGTTTCATAATAAATAGTCAGATAGCTTCAATAAAAACTTTCTAGTATGATGGAGCATTAGATTTCAAACAGAAAAAAGTTACCAAGTTCAGACAAAGGCACACGAATGTAAAGATCAACCCCTCCACTTGACAATCTTTATATGTCAATCAAATCTGTACTCCAATGCATGCACCCAATGCCATTTGAATCATATGCATATACCATACAAGAGCAATTATCCGAGCACTGCGTTCTGCAATTATCTTCGTTAACACTTAACCTCACTAAAAAGTATGGCACTTTCATGTTCTCAAGTTTCAGAAATCCGTCCTTTTCATCTGTTTCACTTCTATTTGCAAACCCCTTACATTGAAATGGCTTCTTCCTCACACACCCACTAGTCCAATTTTGCCTATTCCATTCCTCTGATTTCTTTGGTTCATACCCATTCAAACAACTACAAATTGGAGAGCTTTGTGAGTTGCAGCTTCCAGATGCTCCGCATGCGCTATAAAGATCACAATAAGTGCCATTATACACGTCCCTTAAAACTTCTCTTTCGTTATTCCACCATGCCGTCCAAAGTTGCCTTGTGGGTTCAAGCCAAGAACTGCAAAGGCAGTATCATTTGCAAAAGCATAAGTTACATAAACAGTTCCATCATCTTCATTTCCAGCGCTCCATCCATACAGGTAACCATTTGACATCATGGGTAACCCAATAAAACTCCTCCCACTCCATGGACCAGTTCGAAAATACGGACGAGTTCCATTAACCCTGAGAAAGACCTCAGGAGCATCTGCGTGTTCAAGGGAAGCAGAGTAGTATCCAATAGATGGATCAGAAAGGCTTTTCCATGAAGTAAGTTTCACCTTCTCTCCAGTTCCTTTGCTGAAGCTGAGCTTCATCTTTGGAACTAGAAGATTAGAAGTATCTTGGAAACTCTCCCATATAGTTTCTCCTGTGCTATTATCATAAAGAACTAGATTTCCAGTGTTTAGAAGTTTTGCAGTTGAATTAGTTGCAATTTTTGAAACATTTGAGGACCAGACACTCATATTCTGTTTGTCCAATACCACAAGATTACCGTCCTTGGAGATTGTGACAGTCCCAGAAGCATCAACCAGTGGCTGGTTTCTGTTAGCCACCCAGATTATGTTAGATTCAGAAAGATACCAGATTCCTACATAGCGTTTTGTGGAATTTAGCGGAGTAAAGAACCCAAGCTTGAAGTCACTGGCATTTGAACTTAATATTTCATGGTTTCTGATGAACTGACCTGAGGTTATTTTGTCCAATGCATAGCTCAAACCCAAATGGAAATTTAAAAGCGAAAGCAGAAGATTTCTCAAGCTGAGACTTCTGGTTGTGAATCCCATAGCTGCAATGAAAAAGAAGACATACCTTTCTTAGGTTGCGATGGAATTGAATTCCTCATATTTGAGCCTATGCTGCGGAGTGACTTTGTATAGCACGAAACGTCTTTGAACTATAAATTTGAAAGTATTCGCTTCATATACAGTGCTGAAGATATTATTAGAAGACGTCAAAGTCGTATTACAATCTTTTCATATCCAAAAAAAGGGGGACCAACTGCTAAAGCTTTGTTCATTTGTAGGGTAATTATTCCATGATAAAGCTGAGATCAACCTACCACACTGTTTAATATTATTTTCTTGACTAAATTTGAATGCTAAATATGGGATTGGTTTCTAGAAATGATCATGGCCAAATTTGCTGCTACATGAATAGAACCTACTTCGAAATAACAAGCCCTTTTTTGAAATTAAATATATCTCTCCTATTTGAATTCATATCAAATTATTGTAAGATTTTTTAATTAGAACTCAAAAACAACTATTTTTTAAAAAAGAATAATAACATGGAAAAATTAATTCGCGGGTTCTTATAGTAGGGTCTGATTATTAATTAGCCTCATATAGTTTTTCTTTCTATTTACTGGGTCCTTACATTTTCTTTAATTGTAGGCGTTAATCCCTCAATATATTAATTAGAGTTTATGTGGATGCCAATTAAATGATATGAAGATTGTCATAAAATACAAAATAAAAACAGATGTTTTTTCTAAAATAAAATTTAGTCATTTCTAACATAAATTGAAAATTATACTATATATAATCTGTAATTTTATTATTTTGATCTTATTTAAACCCATGCGGCAAAATTAATCTAACTGCTCTATGTTGAGTGAGAGCCATGTCATCAACTATTAAAGTCATTTCTCTTACATATATATTTATATTTATATATTAATAAAGAAGAAATATAAAGAAGAATCATATAGAAGAAGAGATGATCAACAAGAGAAAGTATTTCTCATTCAATTCAAAAGTGCTCTATTTATAGGCACAACTTTACACCTTTGATAAAATCTACAGATTACATAATAATATGAGATAGCTGTGGGATACAGAGATAATAGGAGATATTAGAGATTATAGGAGAAATAGGAGATAATGGAAGATATATGGACATCCACAAAGATATTATTATATTCATAATACTCCCGCTTGGATGTCCAATATATATGAATGTGCCTTGTTAAAAAACTTCAACTAGGAAAAACCCTGTGGGACAAAAACCTAGCGAAAGAAAAAGAATACATCATTCATTGATACACTACGCAATGCTGCTTCATTAAAAACCTTGCTAGGAAAACCTAGTGGGACAAAACCATATATAAGGAAAAAAGAGTACAGCGTGTATCAACTCCCCCTTTTGGTAATATCAGTTGACATCTTCGAGCCTGCAAAGTCTAATATAACGAACAATCCTTCCAAATATTGTAATGAGATAAAAACGTCAAATATGAATTTCATGATCTTTTGAAAATCATGAGACGAATAGTCCTTTTATGGTTTATCCACATATGGATCATACTATAATCTCTTGACATGAGTATCAAACAAGAATACTTTATCTATATAGCCATTATGATTAGTCTTGGATACTTTTAGATAAAATAATATTACCTCCACGGTATCTTTAAAGTAATGAAGAATATTTTTAACTTCATTCCAACATCTTCATGTTGATAAATAACTATATCATGCTAATCAGCAAATGATAGCTCAAATTCTGTACAGCTAGATAGATATATAAATGCTTCAGTGACACTAAGATATGGTATTTCTGGACCAAATGTTTATTCATCACCTTCTGGAGGTCTAAATCGATCTTTAGTCTATATCTAAAGATCTTGCAACTATCGAAACATATAATGGATGTTACTTATCCACATAATGGATGTGACTTATCCATATGTATTTTTTCGAAAGCTTTTATTTCAAACTTTTTCTTTATGTAATTTGCAACTTTTGAAAACTCATCAGGAGTTTTGATACTATCATCATAAATAATACTGATAACAAACTCATTTTGAATCTTTTCACAAACAGACAAGTTGGAATATGTTTACATCATTCCTTCAGTCAATATTAACCACATATGTCTCATATAGAGACTTACTTGAATAGTGTTCTTGAGAACATAATTATATGCTTCTAGAAACTTAAATCCTTCAAGGATTTTCATACATTATGATCCATATCTATTCATATATTGGATCGTTTGAATCTATACAAGGATTTGAATCCTTCAGGGATTCATATAAAATTTCACTATAAAGTGAGTCATACGTCATGGTTATATATTTCTAAGACGCACATGAAAAAGTTTCATTTATTACCAGACTGCCAGATTGATAAGACATGTAATTTAATCCCACTACAAGACTTTATTTCTCTTTATATTGTACAAATGCCTATTTACATAATACTAGCATTACACTTCAAGTGCATAGGGCAGGGATACACAAATCCCTGTTACATTGCGTCTTTTCTTTTCTGTTGGCCAATCATTTTTCTATTTGTATCTCATGACAGATTTATATATAAGATCCTCATTTGATCATGTGATATCATCAATAAAATTATTGTCAACAATTTTATTCTTTTATCGGTCCCATTTTCTTTTATGACATACTATATTGAGATCTCTTTATTGCTTTCAGAAATTTAAACCTCTTCAGGGGTCAAATAGTTATGTCTTAACCTCTTTTGCAATTTATGCCTCCTTAGTATGATCATCATGATCATTTGCTCACTTTTTTTTCTTTTGGAACCGATCATAATCTCATGCTTTTAGCATGTCTTCAAGAATAGGAGCACTTTTAGCTAGAATATAAGAATTAAGAATTCTTATTTTGATCAGTAATTACATCTGGCAGATATTAATAATATTTTATGAATACAATACTTTATGAACTTCTTGTTCATACTACTATATTTGAGTATCTACATTTGATAGTAAAAATACATTCTATATATTCTCTTTTCCAACTACACATTTTCTCCCCCCATATTGAGAACATATAATGTAGATCTCCCAAAGCTATAAATCTCCTTTAGAAATATTATTTTGTTTCATTTAGAGACAACCAAGAATAAGGAGATTCTATCCACCAGTGATCCCAACTTACTTTTAATATCCATCTATATGCGTTATTGCGGTGGAATAATAAATATCACACATTTTAAGATGAAAAATGTCTGGCTCCTAACCAAAAGCCAATTATAATGGGAGAGTTCACAATACATTGTTGGCTTGATGCATTTATGTGCAAAAATATATAAAATCAATCATCCCAACACTCAAATAGGAATTCTATTCTCATAAACTCTGATCTAGCTATTCATGGAGGCTTTTATAAAGCATATAATCATCAACAACATGAGGAATAATCATTAGCAATCTCAACGAGAATCATATTGATTTTATAATCAAAAACTTATGTACTCAATGTAATTATCTGAACATATTTGCAAACTTGAAGTTGCAAGTTGATAATAAACACCAGTGACCATTTTATAGATGCATCTTTTACTTACAGAGTATTACTTTGATCCACATGGTGTCTAAATGGGCCCATATATAAAGTTGATATATGATAAATCTGTACGGATCTGATTTTGAGCATAGCTAGTGATGTTATCTTTGAGAACAAACAACACATAAAAATTCTTGAATTATATATCATTTTTAAAGAATCTTCTAGTTCTTTAATAAATGACAATGCATATTTTTCATGATATTTTGCATCACTATAATCCGGAATGATCTAACCGGTCATGCCAAACTATAAATGTATAAACTTCTGGTTTATTATAAAATTATTCTCAATTATTAGTAAACTCTTTATTACCATGTCATATTATTCATTTTTCACCTTAATATTTCATAAGGAATATGCTATCAATTATAGATTTTATCTTCAGGATAATGAATCATGATATAGCTCTTCTAGAGCATTATTTTTCATCTTTTACCCAATGGTAAAAACTTGTGTACTCATAGAAGGTTGAGCGCTATTGACTCTTTTGGAGCCTTTTTCAAAAGGAATATGAGATATAAGGAATGGAATTAATATTAATAATAACAAATTCTATCCAACATAATTCACACTTGTATTTCAACAATCTCCCCTTCAAGTATGAGTCATATAAATATATTTTTCTTATATCTATATTTCAAATAGAGTGAATAGCATATAGTAAGCTAATAATTTATCTTTAACTTAAAAATCCAAATGCTTCCTAATTCAGATATAATAATGAATTTCAATCCAATTGCACTATCACCTTAAAACCCTTTGATAAACAAATATTCTAATGTATATAGTTGTTCAAGAACTAACATATATTATTTTTTCACTATATGATATACTTTACTTCTAGTTATGCTTTTTCAAAGTATGAAGTATATTTTTTTTTTCAAAACATAAAATTTTATGGATATTTCATTATTCAAAAACTTCACTTCTTTGTATCTATTATGTAATGCTTCAAAACTTATTCATAAAATTATAAATCCAACAAAAATTTGAGAAGATCTACAAGGATTAAAATCAAACTATATAGTTATGAAGATTTAATTCATAAGCCTTCAGGGCTATTTATAAGTTATTAGTCTTTAAGACTCTATATAGTAAATATATATTTTAAAAATCATCTATGTCCCTTAATATTTGAACTATAAGCCTTCGGGGCTTTTAAAACATCATAAATTGTTATTTTCTTGTCATTCAATAATATGAGTATAATGACTGATGGCCATTTAGTAATGGGAAATTATAATATTAATAAATATCAAATTGAATGTGAAGAATATATGAGAATAAGATAAAAACAAAACTTAAATTTTAAATTAATTAAATGTAACATGAAATAAAGAGAAAAATGTAAACTCTTTTACTAATACATCCTTCACTATATAATCATTAGTTTTTTGGGCTACATTATTTATAATTCTAACTGTCATAATTTTTCTTTTATAAACAAACCATATAATGATCCTTCTCATAATCAAAACTATATGACTTCAGGCCATTTAATAAAAAAAATAAAGATACATGGCATCTAGCTATTTAATAAAAAAAATTAAAGATATATGGTTTCTGACCATAAGATTAAAATTTGATGTTATATGGCTTCTAGCCAATTAATAAAATAAAAAAATAAATATTTATGACTTCTAGCCATAAGATAGAACATCAAAGATATATGGATATGAGCCATTTAAGAAGATATAGAAAAATTATATATATATATATATATAGCTTCTGGCCATAAAATAGGAAATTCAACATGATATATATAAATAAAGATAAATTAAATATATATGGCTTCCCATAAAATAGAAAATACAAATTATATGGCTTCTAGCGTTTTAATGAGAAAAAAAATTCAAATATATATGGCTTCAAACCATTTAAAAAAATAGAAAATTAGCCATATATATATGGCTTCTAGCCATAAGATTAAAAAAAAAAAAATCAAAGCTATATAGCTTCTGGCTATAATATAGAAAATCAAGATCATATGGCTTTTAGCCATTTAATTTGAAAAGAATAGAAAATTAGAGTTATATGGCTTCTGGCTATTTAATTTTAGATGATAACTCTTTAAGGATATTGCTAGTATCTATTGGGATTTCGGGTTCTATCAAAATAGTGACGTTAGGTCAATAAGAAATAGAGGGGGGGAAATCCTCTCATCATAATTAGTTCGGAAGGTATAATATTTATGTCAAAATTAAATTGTAGCACTAAAAAGTAAAGCAAAATCTCCAATCATAGCCATGGAACCCGATGTTTAAAACAACAATAGATAATCCTTTTAATTCCATATAATGACTTAGATTATCCTAGATAAATTAAATAGGATTATGGATACTCTGAAACACTATATATGTGATGCTCGAGATATTTTTATTTGAACAAAGCAAAAGATACTCTACAAAAATAATAGAGATGATGCTCTAAAATTATGTTGGGGCAGAAAGGTATATCATACGCACCTTGGTTAGAGTTTCGTGCTGATAATGTGTTATAAATAAAGAAGAATCATATAGAGGAAGAGAAGATCAACAAGAGAGAGTATTTCTCATTCCATTCAAGAATGCTCAATACATTATACATGGCTTCTATTTATAGGCATAGCTTTACCCTTTGATAGAATCTACAGATTATATAATAATATGAGATAATTGTGAGATACAAAGATAATAGGAGATATTAGAGATTATAGGAGATATAGGAGATAATGGGAGATATATGGACATCCACAAAGATATTATTATATTCATAACAGTCCTTACATTTTCTTTAATTGTAGGCGTTAATCCCTCAATATATTAATTAGAGTTTATGTGGGTGCCAATTAAATGAGATGAAGATTGTCATAAAATACAAAATAAAAACAGATGTTTTTTCTAAAATAAAATTTGCTCATTTCTAACATAAATTGAAAATTATACTATATATAATATGTAATTTTATTATTTTGATCTTATTTAAACCCATGTGGCAAAATTAATCTAACTGTACTATGTTGAGTGAGAGCCATGTCATCAACTATTAAAATCATTTCTCTTATATATATATATATATATATATTAACAATTTATGGGCATTAGCACTAATGTCTATAATTGAGAAAATTATAAGTATTCAGCAAAAAAAAAAAAAATCTACAATGGCCTACTTAAATACTAATTATTTTTTTGAAATAATAATAATATTTTTTTGTTAACTCATTTTTTCAATAAATCATGAAAATTTCAGGCAAAGAAAAAGAAAAAAAATACTAATTTTTGTAAAATATTTAATGAGTGCCAGCCTAAAAATCGCAAAATAGTTAATTTTCTAAGAAATAAAAACTCCGCGGAGAGGAGATTCACCAAACAAAGTCATAAGAAATCCCTTATACATACCTATAGAGAATTATCAATATATCATTCCAACACTAGCAATCATTGTACAATTGAGGTATATAATCTTGAGAAAATTAGGGATAAATCCCTTATTAAAAATTTAATTGGTAAATGAGACCTAAAGACTTTACGCAATTTAACCTCTATTATGCACAACTTAATTTTATTTGTGTGCAATTTATCTTTTTTTGTGTACAATCATCTTCTTTTGTGTGATGTGCAACTCAATTTCCTTTTGTGCAAATAAAATTTTCTTATGTGCAAGTTATCTTCTTTATCTGCAAACTAATCCGTTATATCCAAATAATGTTTATGCAAACCATCTTCCTTTTGTGCAACTTATCTTCTTTTGTGTGCAACTAATCTTCCTTTATGCAATCAATCATCCTAAAGACCACTTACCAATTAAATTTGTAATGGAGGATTTATTCCCAATTTTTCATGTAGTCTTTGCAAAGGTAAATCTTGATCCCAAACCTTCCTAATAGCAGCGCACCCCTTAGGGCTTCTTAGTGATGTCATACCATACCATTTTTCATGTACATATAAGAGCAATAATAAAGACAATTTAGAGACTATTTAATCCATTTCCGATTCTAAAATCTTCAAACAACTTAGTTTTCTTGGAATTATTTTTCAGGCCACTATTTATTTAATAACTCCTTTATTTTTTTATTCTAAAAAAATCAATTTTTAATAGTTAACTATAACTAGTATAACTCCTTTATTTCTAATAGTTAATTTTTTGTTTAGGTAATATAATTTTAAAATATGGATTGAAGTAAAATCCAACATGGAAAATATAAATTTTATATTTTAATGGATATAAATTTTTTAATATAAATAGTAATATAAATATATGAAAATTATTTTATCATATTAATAATTGGAATTATCATATAATGTATGTGTTTTTTTTAAATAACCAAACATATATTTTGTAAGGCTTTCAGCAGTGACATTCAATTTGTCATTGAAAGTCCTTTTCAGCAATGGCATTTGAATCACCGCTAAAAACACTTTTTAGTAGCAACATGATGGGTTACCGCTGAAAGCCCCTTTTAACATCAAGATTCAGTGTCATTGCTAAAAGTCTCTTTCAGCAAGTTGTTATTGAAAGGACCTTTCAGAGGCAAACATGGTTAGTTCCCACTGAAAGTGACTTTTAGTAGTGGCAGTAGGTGTTGTCACTAAAAGTTCCATTTTCAAATAGACTTTAAGGAATGATTTTGAAAAGTCATCACCAAAAGTTATTTTTGTAGTGGTTAGAGGGACTTACCAGAATGCTAGAATATACTAAAAGAAGCTCCTCAGATTACCTACACAAAATCCTAGCATCTCCCCACTCTAAACTCATGAAAATATGTTAGAATCATCATGTGACATAGTTTAGCTTGTTTGTTGTGGCAAAGAGTCAATTTTACTGTAACAAATGATACAAAGATACTCATTCCCTTTAAGGGCTTTTACTGCAACAAACTACACATAATGCAAGTATACAATTTTGGGATGTTACATCATGCAATTTGAAATTATCTTCACATATAGGTAAGCACACTATTCCATGTATAAGTAGTGTGGATGGGCAACAAACGAGCATATTTGGTCAAGTAGTCAATGATTACCAAATTGGCATCATGATTGCTAGGTGTTCTTATGTCATTGTCTCCAGATTCTGAAATAACATTAGGGCTTCTAAGGCTCAATTTTGACCTTCTAACAAGTCAAGCTATCATATCCTTTTTCATTACATGCCACCAATAATTCAGCTTTAAATCACTATATATCTTGGTGATCCCCGTATGGATAGTGTATTTGTCTTTTATGATGTATTGCTTAGAATTCTCATAATTAGTGATGCAAACCCTATAACGTCACAACTTATAACCCCAAATAGAGCCAAAACATGTCAAATGGAATCACATTGCATCATGTTAGGGTTAAAAAATCAAACTTTGGAAAATCACTTTCTCTAGTTACTATTCACTTAGTAACCCTGAAATTTTGGCCAAGTTTGAAAATTTATAACTAAATCAAGAAAAGTCAAAATGAGGTAAATTCAAGTTTTGTTTGAAGCTCTTCCATCTCTTTACATGGAAAAAAAATCCATCAGCCCATTACTCATTTCATTTGGGCGCCATTTTGTTTCCAAAAAGTAATATTCATTTGGTTATTTTCAATTTTCAGTTTTATTACCATAGTTTCAAAAATTCACAACTTTCTGTGCATAGCTCCAAATTAAGTGATCTACTACTTTATTTAAAGCTTGACATGTGAAATTTGAGATCACTAAATCTCATGGCCAGATTTTATCATTTGTCTAGAAAAGTCGCAGCCTCAAGAGTAACTTTTCAAGCATTCTATTCCCTTTTAAATGCATTACCTTGAAAGAATTAGGTCATCATCATGCTAGATACCAATTACCATTCATCTTATCACATATTCATGTAATAATCATACTTTCGAAGAGATAGAAACCTAGTCTCTTAAACCATTCCTTAGGGTTTATACAAATTAAATTTTCTATTCAAAAGTTCATAATACATAACATAACATCTCATGCCAATTTGCCTCAAGCTTCCTCGTTCCTTTCCTTTTGCCTTAAGGAGCCAGTCCTAATGGTGTGTCATTTTGATATAAAGTGGGGTGAGATTTCAAAAAAATCTCATTAGCAAAGAACAACAATAATAATGCTAAAATGCAAGGTTATTTCATACTACATGTAAATCAACATTTTCGTGCATTCTCTTATATTATCATGTAATAGAAAGAAAGCACATGAACATACCATTAAGCAACTAAACTATACATATTGCCAAGTACAAGGAGTTAAACACATTACATCATAGCTAGCTCAACCATATCATGGCATAAAACACATAGCAAAACAACTAATGCAAAGTAACATTAAAATTGTAAGTTCTTGATATCTTTCCTCCTCTCTTGTTCTTGAGGCTCTTCTTGCCATGCTTAACTCTTGTCAAGCATATAATAGAGACATTCTATATAACTTGATATAAACCCTAACCCTTATCTTTGATTTTAGGCTTTTTGTATCAAATTTCTTGACATAACTCCTATAACCTTTTCTTATATGATTTTTTATGTAGAATCCATATTTGAACTTAGATTCACCAAATTTTAACTCTTTCGCCTTGTTTCACACTTGGTTGAGAGGTCGGGTTCTTGAGTTCAAAATTTTATTTTTAATTTTAATGCCTCCAAACACATTTTCTTAACATGATCCTGCACAATTTCATCTTCTAAACTCATTAGAAGTATCAAATTAAGATGAATCAAACCCTAGCCTTATGTTCTCCTCTTGGCCAAAACACACCCACACATGTAACAAGTTAAAAGTCTTTCATAAATCAAGTTGTAATACAAGTTTCTAACCTTTTCTTATCCTTTAATTCCTAAGTCATCTTCTAATTATTCATATCTAGTTATATGACATCTTGGGCAGCACATTATCTTAGTGTTTTTTGCTATTTTTCTCCATCAAAATCAAAACAAAAACAATCACTAATCAAGGCAATTAACTCCTTAATGGAAGCCTTAACTTACCTTAGATAATAGCTTGAACTTGTCTTGGTTTCCTTCTTCCTCTTTCTCTTCTCTTTTCCTTCAATTTGAGAGCAAAACCTTTCCTCCCTTATCTTCTCTATTTTTGGCCTAACTATGGGTCTTGGAGGGGGTATTTATAGGTAAAATTTTTGCCATAATTTCTCATTTTGCCCTTAGTAAATTATTAAAATTCTCATGACCACTTGTCTCATGATATTGTCTTCCCTTTTATGATCATGCCCTATCTCCTCTTGCCTTTCTAACATGTGATCAATAAGCATTATTAAATTATAATTTAGCCTCTTCTAATTATGCCCCTTAACAAATGGCATAATCCTAACATTGTCCTTCTCTCATAAAGTGGCACCAAAATTTCTTCAAAAAGGGTAGGAAAAATTATCCCACCAAGTTTTAGGTTATTCCATTGTATATTTCACCATATCAGTTAAATTTTTCCCAGATACTGTCTAATCCAGTGGCTCCAAAATTTCATTTCTCTATGGTAATAATTCTCTTTTGTTGAGGCGAAATTCTATAATTTTTCTCAGGATAAAATTAAACTTGTAACTCTTTTTATTTAAATTTTCCCAAAATCGGTCTTTTACCTGCATAACTTGACTTTAAATATTTTTAAAGCTAACTTCTACACTTCTAGAGGTGACCGTGACCTTGATACAGAGCTGGAGCTTCTAACTATGATGAATGCGCTAACTATGGATATGATGCCGATGCACTTGCTAGTACTAGTACATCTGAGAATTTTTAATTGGTTAGTTAAAATAGCCCTGTCAAAAATAATTTTACAATTTGCTATGAACTCTCCACTAATTGTCGAAGCCTTTGTACATTTAAAATGATTCATTTTGGCTAATATTCCCTTAATTAGCCAAAAATACCTGTAATTACAAAAAAAATCTCTAATAAATTATTTTTATCCTATTTTTACTTTTTGGGCTTCAAATTCTATTCTAGATACTTTATTCTATTTTTTATGAATTTTTAAAAATTTTCAGGAATTTTGAGCATATTTTCCAATACTGCCCTTCTTTAATTGGAACTTTTCAAAATGATAGTTTGGTCCATATCCGGGTTTCACTTCAAAAGTTATTTCATCTCTGTAACAGCTTAATTTACCACCCCTTTTAAATCAAGTAGAAGCAATTAGGACTGTTTAATAAGTCTTTAAGTTGAAAATTTTTAAATTAATTTTCTCAGGTTACTATTCATTGTAACCCTAAAAATTGATTCAATTTTGAAAAACCAAAGTTATGAATTTAGCTATGTGCCCAATTTCACGTCAATGTGTACTATTCATATGGTCAGTTTTCTAATTTTTCAAAATTTATACCTAATTTTAGATAGACATAACTTTTTGTAAACAACTCTAATTTTAATAAATTACCACTCATTAAAAATGAGATCTATTGATCTACCAAATTTCATGATCAAATTCTTCCATTTACTTAGAATTTCATGCGGCCAAACTTTGGTCCATTTTTGGTCAAATTTCATCATTTAATAGGTTAACTTGATAGAATTTTTCCATAACCATTCAAAGCATGACTTTACCATCATTCATATCATTTAGCAAGCATTCTTCACAAATGTTACATACCACAAAATAATCATCAAGATATCAAGTCATAACCATTGCATTGTAGTAAAATGTTCATAAAGTTCCATATGATCATTCCTCAAGGTAGGGTCACTTCCTTGCCTTTTTCTTGACCACTTACAACCTCTAATGGTGTTAATTTGAGCATAAAGAAGAATGATATTTAATAGGAATCTCAGTAGTAAAGTACCACAATTACCATGCTAATTAAGCAAGGCATGGTTCATGTGATTTCAAAAAATATCAAACAACTTTCATGCCATCAAAAGGGAGCAATAAAATATTTCAAAAGTTAATTCAACAATGCATATAGCCAAGGCATATAATTCAAAAAGTAAAGCATATTACTATCTAGATAGCTCAACCCTATCATGACATATAAACAAAGAATTACACATAGCAACAAACTAAGCAAGTTAACATCAAATTGTGAGTTCTTTGTTACCTCTTAATCCTCTTGATCACATGGCCTCTTGTCCTCAATTTTGAGCTCTCACTTGCTCAACAATAATGCCTATCAAACAACAAGAATAATGGCATTCCACATCAATTACATCATTTCATAAAACATTTGACTCTAAGAGCCTCACCCGTTAACCTTTATTTTAGGGTTTTAGTATCATCTTCTTTAACATAATTTTCATATACTTTTCCTACATAATTTTCTATGTAAAATCCATATATGAACTTAGATTTATCAAAATCCAAGTCTTTCCCTCACTTTGCAATTTGGCCGAGAGGTAGGTTAGGGTTTCAAAATTTTCATTTTTAATTTTAATGCTTCCAAACATATATTCTCCACAGAACCCTACACAAATTCACTTTCTAAACTAATTAGAAGCATCAAAATAACAAAAATCAAACCCTAACACAATGAACCAGGTCTAGACAAACAATACCACAAGATTATACAAGTTGAAATCTTTCAAATAATAAGGTTTAATCATTATTAAACAACCATTTTCTATCCCCCAATCCATATATCAAATTAGAATTAATCACATTCCATCATAAGACCATTCAAACAGCAGCCTCTCTCAAGAGTTTCAACCATCAAACTCTATCAAAATCATATTTAAAACCATCAATCTATAGGAAATCATGTACTAGAGAGGATAATCATGCTTTTACCTTGATTAAGGACATGAAATCACCTTCATTTGCCTTGTTCTTTCTCTCCTCCTTCTTCTCTCCCTCTAGGCTGAATGCTTCTACTCTCTTAAGCCCTAAGAATGACAAAAGAAAAAAAATGGCCAGAGAGGAAAAGAGATAGTATATATAAACTAGTCATTAAACCTTGTTATGTGGTAACTCGGATTACCATTCATTTTTATCACTGTACACATGGCTTCATCCTCTCCCTTATTCCTTAAAAACATGCCATATTCCCCTTTAGGTGTCTCCCAAATTAAATGAAGGTGCCATATCAAGGGACACATAAGCACCCATATGTAAAAATCCTTATATTTTATTTATAATTCCAACCTTCCGATCCTATCCTTCAACAAATTGTATTATTCCAGTTAGGTCCTCTCCCTCCTCAAATGATGCCATTTTGATCAAAAGAATGGGGGAAAATTTGGCCTCATCAAGTTTAGGGTTATTACACTGTACAATTTCATGTTATCGGTTAAATTTTTTTATCCTTTTAAATCCAGCCTCAAAAAATTCATTTTCTTATGCCAATAGCTTCCTTTTGATGAGAAGAGATTTTTCTAATTTTATCATATTTTATTTTTCCATGTAACTACTTCAATTAAAATTTTTTCAAAATCAGTGTTTTACTAGTATAATTTGGTTTTACATAATTTAAAGCTCACTTCTGCATCTTTGGTCAAATCCCAAGAATTTTCATCTGGATATAAGGAGTCAAAAATTGGGATGAGGGCCAATGTAGAAACTAGACAGGGAGGAGAAACAACTTTTGATGTGAAACCCTGATAAGGTCCGAACTGACATGTTCGTAATTATCAGTCTAGGAAAGACAAAACGAGAAAAATTGAGAAAAATTCTGAAAAATTCCTGAAAAATAGATAAAATAAAAATTAGAGGCTTTGGAATTTCGGTTGAAACCCAAAGGTAGAATTATTATGAAAATAAATTGTCATGGAATTTCCCATAAATGGAGGTTTTTAGGGGAATTATTAGGAAATCGGAGGAAAATAATTATTTTAATTAGTTATAGGTCTCAATAATTTTGGGAGATATATGGAAAAATCATCTAAATATTTTTTTGAATTTATAAAATTATTTTTAGGCCTTGGAATTTTAGAAATTAATTTTAAGGAATTTATTTTCCCGCAGTGACATCAATAGAGGCATAATCAGAGAAAATTCAAAATAAATACCTAGAGGTGGCAAAAAATTATAAAAATTTTTAGATCATGTTCTTATATTAAAAGGTGAATTATCATGGAAATAAATAAATTTTTAGAGGCCTAAAAAAACTATGAAATGTTACTAGTGAATAGTAACTGATAAAGTTTCAAAATGGTTTTGGATTTTGATTTGGGTTCTGAGCTATCTTTTTGGAGCAGCCCACACTATTTGTTAGGTCTGCATTGAGCCCAATAGAGGCCCAATTTTGTGTAGCTTCTGCACCCTACTATTTTTAATTAAAATAAAACCCAAAATTGTTGGATAATTGTTGGAAAACTCTAGTAATAGACACTTGTATAGATCTGAAGCTATATTGCATTTGATGGCTGCCAACTCATCCTATTATGTGGCATTTTTTGCAACCAAATTGGGGAGGAAATGGCAGGTTGGTTTGTCTATAAATACCCCTCCCTAAAATACAAGAAAAATGTTAGAAAATTAAAAAAGTAGAGGGAGGTGCTGCCACCTTGTGTCCAGACCAAGGAGACTGAAATTTGTGAGGTATTTGGGCAAGGAATCATTCAGTTTTTAATCAAGAAAGCATCAAGGTATGTTCAAGCCTTCCTATCCTTAAGTTTTAAACTAGTTTAGTTAATGTTTTGGCTTGAAAAAAATCAAGTGGTGATGCCGCCCAATTTTTGGCCTGATCCTGTGATGTTTAGGAAAGGATAGAAACCTTAAATATCAAGTGAGATAAGCATGGTTAAGTAGTGTATGAATTGATTTTTGGAAGGAAACCAAGTTAGGGTTTTTAGGATGCAATTCGACCAGATATTGTTCATGGTGCAGGAAATTATTTCACCTTGATTTGATGATTCCAATGAATTTAAAATATGTTTTTGTGTAGGGATATACTAAAGGGAAGTGTTTAAAATCATTTGAATCGAAAATGGAACTTTTGGAAGTCATATACCCCTATTCGGCCATTGTAACTTGAGAGGGAAGGAGTTTGATTTTTAAAAATCTGATTAGATATTTGGATTTCTCATAAAAAATTGTATAGTAATGAGCCAAAAGATTGTTGGATTTAAAGGAGGAACCATTTTGTTAAAAATCAAAGAAAAAGGGGGGAAAATGTTAAGTTAAAGTTAAAGTGTTGTGTCTAAATTGTTTGGTTGCTAATGTAGCTTGTATTTATGCTTGAGTTAATAGTTTTGGGGAAGAGGATACAAGGGGAGGATAATTACTTCAAGGAGGCTGAAACCTATTAAGCGTGAAAGGTAGCATTGAATTATAATTTGATTGTTTATCTTGCTTGCTTAATGTGATTTGTTGTTTGCTTGGATTGAGGAATTTGTGTTGTCATCTTGTTTGATTAGATGAATTTGGGTTATGCTTTGGCCAAATGCATTGAATTATGTTATTGTGAAAATGTTGGTGTTCCTCTCCTAGCCTGATGTTGAGCATGATTTTATGTGGCTTGAGGATGTCTTGAAGTTTATAACATGTCACATGGTAACTTGCTTGATTTACATGATAATTATGGTTCAATTGCTACTGAGATTTTCTTGAAATCTCACTCTCCCATGTCAATTTACTTATCAATTAGGAGGTGGCTCATCTATGGAGCAAGGCAAGGAATTGATATTGGGATAAAAGAACTTTATGAATATTATGCTATTTTGGAATGTTATGTAACGTTTTAGTGAATTTTATGTTAAGTTTGTAATGAGTTTGGATGATGATATGATGTAAATTATATTTTTATGACATACCCTAATGTTGGAATATGGAATGGTGGAATGCCTAAAGGGTATGGAAAAAGAAAAGAGAAAACAAAATTCAAGGAAATGGTAAAAAGGGGATAAAAATACCCTAAATAGGGTCAAACTTGTGCCACATAAAATAATAAGCAAATGATAAAATCTGGACCTAAGATTTTGCAGGCAATTAGATCTCATTTTTAGCTTTAAATCAAGTTATAGATCACTAAATTTGAAGTTGTGTGCTAAGATTTATGCTCTTCCAAAGTTGGGCTAAAATACTAAAAATTCAAAAATTGACCATATGAACAGTATACCTTTTCAAATTTTCTGGTGCTATTCTGAATGGAATTAAGCTTAATGAGTATTTTTTTTTTCCTCTAAAGAACTCTTAGCAAGCTTCAAGTAAAAATTAGAACCACCTTGTTTCAATTTTTCTAGAATTAGTTGTGAATCTTCAAAGTTGACCTAAATTCGGATGAACAGTGAATAGACAAACTAAAAAGGAAAATTTTGGAATTGAAATTTTTCACTTGAAAATATTGAGAAATGCATTATAATGGTTCCAATTGATGTATAATGGGAGATTAAAGGAGGTGTTACATCTTAGAGACTGAGAACAATTTTAAAATTCATAATAATATCTTAAATAATTTTCTTAATTTTTCCAAGAATTATTGAGGCCCTTATATATTTTAAATAATTCAATTTTAGCCAAAATTCCAAGAAAATACAAAAAATTCTAATTCTAAAAATAAATTATTTTCATACTATTCTATTATTTAGGCCTCAAATACTATTCTATATCCTTTATTCTATTTTTCATGATTTTCTAGAAATTTTCTAAAATTTTTTACTCTATTCAATACTGACCGGATATTTTAAAAATGATAGTTCAGTCCTTAGTTTGGCTTCAGTTCAAAAGTTGTGCTGGCTATCTACCAACTACCCTACTTGACCCATGCTTTATTTTAGATTCCTCATTTCTAGGGTTAACATTAATAGGATGTGACAATCTCTACCTTTACTATTTTATATGGCCTTTAATCAGGTCTAAATTCCTCATTTGATAGGTTAAAATTAACAGAGTGTGACATTTGTCCCCCTTAAAAATGAATTTCATTCTCAAAATTTAAAATGTATATTATATGAAAAGCTTTGGATACTTTCTTTTCATTCCGTCTTCCATTTGCTATGTTGCCTCCTCCTTTGTCAAATCCTTCAAGATCATCTTTATCAGCAAAATCATCTTGTTTCTCAACTGTTTGTTCTTTTGATCTACAATTAGCTTCAGTTGTACCTCAAAAGATAAATTATCTTGCAATGCAATGTTATCATATTCAATAACTTGTGCTAGATTTAGGTGGTATATTTTTAGCTGGGAAACATAAAAGACATTGTGTATTGGCTGGGATTAGGGGGTAGGGTGTAACACTTTATTTTTATACCCAATAGCACATCAAAAGAAGCATTTGAAACCATATTTGTTGGCCACAAGATTAGAAAATCAAGTTTTCAAAAATTTTGTTCTCAGATAACTATTCACAACTCCTCTTAAAATTTTGCCTGATTTTGAAAGATCATAACTAATTGCAAGAAAATCAAAACACAGTGGTTCTAAGTTTTATTTGAAGCTCTATTAGTCGTCTATGTAGAAAAAATACTTATAAGTCTCTTTATCTTACCATTCAAGTCCAGTTTTAAGCCAAAATGGTACTATTTGTTTGGTCACTTTCTAATTTTTTAGAATTTATGTCTAAATTTGGATAGGCAAAACTTCTTGCATGAAACTCCAATTTTAATGAATTACTATTCATTTTAAAGCTTAAAATGAAGTCTATTAGCTTATCAAAATTCATGAGTAATCTCCACTATTTAATCAATTTCATATGGGTACAAATTCTGACCTTTATTAAGTCATTTTTATCCCCCTTACTATGCCATTTCTTAGGGATTCTTGCTTTTCTTAAATCATGTAATCATAACTCAAATATAATGGTATATAATCACAACTTGGTTATAGTTTACATTGCTATAGAACTATTAGATCATTCATACATAACTATTTACAAATTATATGAAACAAGTCTCAAAACGTAATTCATCATTGCTCAAAAGAGTCCTCATGCCAACTCTATTTTCTTTCCTTTGCCACTTGATAAGTCAACGCCTAGTTGTTGTAATTTAAATATGGAAGAGGTGAGCTTTCATAGAAATTTCAATGGTAATGTATCACCACAAAATGTCAATAATGTAATGTATGTCATGCTATATATCAATGTACATCTCATGCATAGCATTTCATCATCATGCCATGGAAAGGGAGTATACCATCATACCATTCCATTTCACAACTCAACTATGCATATTTTCAAGATATCAAATGCAAGGAGTTTCATACATCATAATACATCTAGCTCAACCACCTTATGGTATAACATAAATAGCAAACAACACAACAAACAAGTCAACATTAAGCTATAGGTTCTTGCTACCTCTTGCAAGAGTCAACCCTTGCTTCCCTTCCTTTCTCTTGGAGTTTTTCTCTTACCAATGCCAATTACCTATAAAGCATTCAAGAGGGCATTCTCATCAACTCAATAATTCCATTAACACTTTAAGCTAAAGCCCTAACCCTTTAACCTTTATTTTAGTGTTTTAGTATCATCTTCTTTAACTTGACTTCCATATTCTTTCCTTACATAATTTTTCACGTAGAATTCATATCTGAACTTAGATTTATCAAAATCCAACTCCTTCCCCCATTTCTCGCTTAGGCCAAGAGGTACTCTATTGAATTTTAAAATTTCATTTTCAATTGTAATGCTTCCAAACATATGTTCTTCATATATCCTCACACAATTTCACCTCTTAAACTCATTGGAAGAATCAAAATAACAAAAATCAAACCCTAGCTCTAAGAACTACGTTTGGCCAAATGATATCTCTAAATTACACAAGTTGATATTCTTTCAAAAACAAGGTTTAAACATCATTTTCCAACCATTCTCTATCCCTTAATCCATACATAACCTTTAAATAATTCATATCTCAACAATAACCATTTTGGGTAGAATCTAAACTTAGGGTTTTCATGCTCAAGCTCTATCAAAACCATAGTTAAAGGAATCAATCATAGAGTATCATAAACTAGGGGAAAATCCAAGTTCTTACCTTAGTTTAGCTCTTAATTTGACCTAAGTTTGGCTTGATCTTCTTCTCATCTTCCTTTTTCTCACCTTGGCCGAATTCTATCCTCCCTTTTCACTCTTGGGCTGGTCGAAAACTTAGCCTTGAAGGAGTGAAGCGAGTATTTATAATGTAAACCCATTTACCTTAAGGTTTCCAATTTCATCATTTACATTCACCACATATCACTTGTTCAAATTTTGCTTCTTCCTCCTTCAAGATCACGCTACATATGGCCCTTAGATATCCTTCTTATTGAATGAAGATGCCACTCATGAGCACCTCAAGTGCCACCTATCACACATGTGAAGATATCACCAAATTTTTTTATTTATAATTTTATTCTTCCAAGTCTACCCTTCAACAATATGTATTTTTCACTTAGGCCCCCTCATCAAATTTGCCTTAAAATAGGGAGGAAAATAGGAATAAATTCGTGCTCCTACATACCCTTGACTATTTTTCCACCTCTTTTATGATTTTATGTCATATCGAGTACTTTTTCTATTCCTAACTTAGCCAATAACCCTGTGACATGTTTTGACACCTTTTTTTTTTCTTTTTATCGTAGTTAACTTCACAAGACATTATATAGCATGCCTAAAGAGGGAATGATGCTCTTCCCTTGTTTTTCTATTAAAATGTTTAATAATATTTATTTCAAAGTAAACTTGACTGAATTCTCTCTATCGGTCCATGACTCTAAGAACCTATCTCTGGGTACCAATACTATTTATTCATCACAAAGAATTTGTTTAATTTTTCTCAAGTCAAAAGTCAACTCAAATATTTTATTTTGACTTTCCTTAGATAATGTATAAATAGGCTTTAAATTTTTTTAAAGCCAACTTCTTCACTTTTTGGAGACAAAATCATTTTTACAACTTGTTATAATTCCGCAAGTATTATTCCTCATTTTTTTCCAATTATTTGAGGCCTCCTCATATTTTAAATAATTCAATTTTGGCTAATATTGATAATTAGCCAAAATCCTAAGAATTTCATCAATGTGCTCTAGGGGTATTTTCATCATTTTTAACCTCATACGAGCCTCAAAACCTCATTTCTTATTTTTCTATAATTTTTCTAAATTTTTAGACATGTTTTCTATCACTGTCATTTTTTGCCCGAAACTTTTCAAGTACACCCCCTGTTTGTTATCAACACTTTAATGAGAGATGTGTCCAACCTTACTGCAAGTAAAATAAGTCTAACACTTTGACTTAATGATGCTTACCATACCCAAAGCATGTAGGAGATCGAGTAGTGTTGGATGCAAAAGTAGTGGAGCCTCAAAATGATAATTGGCTCCCACTAGCATTACTCCGTAGAAGTAAGAGGTTTTTGAGACTATCTCTTATGAAAACAAATCTTCTCTCTAGAGCTTCCAAAATTTTCTTGCCAACTCTACCTGTAAGCCTCATAAATGAACTGAAATGACTTTGAGAATCCCTCTTTAACTCGGTCTCATATCCATAACCTCTTATCTTGGTGGCAACAAGGCGAATTTAGGTATACATGTTATCAAAAGAAATGATTTAGAGTGGCACTAACTGTCTCCTAAAATTTGGTTTGGCCTTCTGCGGCAAACTTTTTGCCATCTACTTGCCAGCCTCCTTGGATTGTCTATAAGCTATATATTTGATCGATTCAAAAAATCAAGCAATGAAAGCATCCACATCTATACCACCTTGATCAACGATATAACACTGTCTCTTTGAGTAACTAGAGGGCTGCAAGAAAATAGTATTGGAAGGTTCTATTAATGGTCTGATACTTTCCCATCATCTTTAGTAGCATCTATGAACAATAACACTACTTTTTGTACTTTGTGACGTGAGGTGCTTGGGACCATAATTAAACCATGAAAATAAAATAAATTTATTATATATAACATTTTTTGGCCATATATCTATATATATAACTTTTATTACAATAGAGTTTATATTGCGCCCCACTGGACTTTGCTAAAACTTTTGCTTTAATTTGCTTTACGAAAAAGTTTCTTATATAAATTCAGCCCTTATCTTTATCAAGTTCTAAACCCCAAAAACTACTCCTTCGCAGTTGAACCCATTGCGACGATGTTGTCTAATAATTCTTTTTTCAAAGATTGCTATCATTACAACTTAAAAATAACTTTTCCTCCCATCAAGCGAGAAACTAAAATAAGCATTTCATTGAAGCTGCTTCTTCATTTCCAATTGCGTGCTCTATTGTCTTTTTTTTTTTTGGTTCCTTTCCCCTTGTTGGAATCGGCTACACCAAGTTTTGAAATTTGTCATTTGATTTATTTTACTTTTCTTTATTTTTTGCGATTGACTTTGAATCTTCTTATGCGGAAGTCAATTGTAAGTGAAATGAAATATATTTTACCATGAGCAAGGGTGTTACTTGTAAGTAATCATACTCCTCAATTTCTTTATCATTCCTTGTGTCAGAGATGCAAGTTTTGGGTTTCTTGAAATATTCCCAATTAACCTTTTTTTAGTGGAGTACAAAGTCAACAATGCAATTGAACCATGATATTGCAAAACTTAAACGTAACTCGGGCGATTTGAGAAAAAATTCACTACATCATAAAAAGTAGTACAAATGATCAAAGTGACAGCAATTACTACCACTGCTACTACAAAATTGTAATTTAGGAGAAGACAAATTCTTTGATAAATTAAAACTTTTCCTTGCTATAAACTGCAATTAGTGAGGGAGAAATACAGTATGTCACTATACATTGGATGGCAAAATGTAGAGAGAAAAAAGATAGTAGGAAGGCATGCACATATAATTTCCTTCTTGATAAAAAAAAAAATCCTTTTTGATCATTTCTTGTGATAACAATAATGCCTAGAAGTGTTGGTTCCATTTAGAATGATGAAATATAATCAGTGAGAGAACTGAAATATAAGGAGAGCAAGATGGAATAAGAAAAATATATAGTACGTGAGATCAGTACCAAGTACTAGTCTACATGAGCATCTTATATACTTGAAGTGAGAATGGTGGCTAGACACGCACTGATGTTTATGCTAGCAATATGTAAATAAAAGGTAATCTTTTAATATCCCAATTATTCAAAATGAAATCATGTCAATAGTATCAATGCAAGCTTTATAATTAGATCAAGTCAACACTATTGTTAAAAGAAATAAAGGTTGTACATAACATACAGCAAAGGTATAATGATATAATTATCCATGACAACTATGTCCTAGTAAAGTTTCACAATCATTTTCCATCGTGTTCGTATGTAGTACAAAGAATTATTATCTCCCAATTACATCTGTAATGCTGACAAAGTTAGTAGAGTGCAAAGTCTGTGTTTTTGAAGCGGAATCTGGGCTAGATCTTGTCTCATTTAGTACATATGAAGGTTGTCTTAGAGGAGGCAGATTGAAAATGTCACTGCTAAGCATTGACACTACATTGTCCATGGTTGGTCGCTCTTTTGCTAGTTCTTGTACACAGAGAAGTCCTATATGTATACAGCACAAAATATCATCACAAGAAACTTGATAATTTATTCCAGAGTCTATAAAGGACACAAGGTTATCTTCGTTCCATAGCTTCCATGCCTGCAAATGTACAAGAATTCATGCATGAACAACAAAATTCATTTCAACAAGTATTGAAGATACTAACATATCCTAAAAAAAGAAAGACACTTACATATCCTAAAACGGTTTGAGATCCCTCCATATTCTGTAATCTAGAGTTGCTTCTCCCACTAACAATCTCTAGGAGTAGAACTCCAAAACTAAATACATCTGATTTTTTTAGAAAATTGTCCTTGCATTGCATATTCAGGAGATATATAGCCACTACATTAAGAAGTAACCAAGTTAAGATGCATTGTGGTCATTGGCATGATGGTTTGGTAATTAAGAAAAGAAGACATGCTTACAATGTCCCAACCACTCTTCTTGTACGAGCTTGATCTTCATTGCTACTAAATATTCTAGCCATTCCAAAATCTGATATTTTGGGATTTAGAGCTTCATCCAACAAAATGTTACTAGCCTTTAAATCTCTATGTATGATTTTTATTCTAGAATCTCTATGTAGATAAAGCAAACCTCGAGAGATTCTTTCAATGATTTTAAAACGTTTTTGCCAATCTAAATTTTTCTTTTTGATTGGATCTGCAACCAAAGGAAAGATTAGGTAGTGCAAAGTAAGTTCGTTAAGAAAATCCATATTTGCCTAAATTAGCAAATTTTTTAATGTTGAGAAAAATTAAAAATATTTTATTTTTAAAGTCATGTATAAAACAAGATGAACTATGACAAAAAAGGAGGATGAACTAACCAAATAGAGTCGAATACAAACTCTTGTTATGCATGTATTCATAGATTAACATTCTTTCATCTTGTTGAATGCAACAGCCTAAAAGTTTCACTAGATTGCAATGTTGAAGCTTTGAAATAACTTGAACCTCATTCATGAACTCTTCTTGCCCTTGTCTTGATGCTTTTGAAAGCCTTTTGATTGTAATTAGTTGTCCATCTTTCAATTGCCCCTTTAAAAGAAAATATAAAAGCAAAAAAAAAAATAGCAACCATAATAATTCATTTTCTATATGAAAGATGATCCTCTACATAAGAAAAACAAATCACCTTGTACACTAAACCAAAACCACCGCGGCCAAGCATGTTTGTTGAGTGGAAGTTGTTTGTTGCACTTACAAGCTCTTCAAAATCAAAAGGTTGAAGTTCATCCATTTTGATTTCTTGTTCTTGATGAATCATTCTTTGAGACTGACTATGTGAATATGACCCACCTGCTTTGAGTAGATAACACCCTCTTTATTTGGTCCAAAAACACATCTTATTTTCAAAACAGGTGTAATATTACTAATCACAACTACATCAATGAAAATAAATCCCATCTTCACATCAAGAACTTAAAAACTATGAGAAAGTATGTGAATAGTCATGCATGAAAACTACAATTTATTACAATACCTTCATACAAGGTCAATTTCCATAAGAGATAAGCGCATGCAATTAAAGTAATAACTCCTATTGCCACAGAAATTGCAATGGTTCTCCTTTTGCGTGAACTTGTTTCTGCATTTGAGAACAAATATTCAGGCAACTTAGGTGAAAACTAATATAACGAAACAAGTTAGATATCAAACATAAAAAAGGTACCAAGTTCTGATAAAGGCACGCGAATGTAAAGATCAACCCCTCCGCTAGAGAATCTTCGGAGGTCAATCAAGTCTCCACTCCAATGCATGCATCCAATGCCATTCAAATCAAATGCATATGCCACACAGGAACAATTATCTAAGCACTGTTTTCTACAATTATCTTGATCTGGAGCAGTTGACCTTATCAAAAAGTCTGGCACTTTCATGTTCTCAAGTTTTGAAAACGCATCATTTTCATATACTTCACTTCTATTTGCCAACCCCTCACATTGCAATGGTTTCTTCCTTACACACCCACTAGTCCAATTTCGCTTATTCCATTCCTCTAATTTCCTTGGTTCATACCCATTCAAACAGCTACAAGTTGGAGATCTTTGTGAATCACAGCTTCCAGATGCCCCACATATGCCATAGTGATCACAGTAAGTGGCATTATACACCTCCCTCAATACTTCCCTTCTGTTATTCCACCATGCCGTCCAAAGTTGGCCTTGTGGATTCAAGCCAAGAATTGCAAAAGTAGTATCATTTGCAAATTCAAAAGTTGCATAAACTGTTCGATCATCTCCATTTTTAACACTCCATCCATATAGATAGTCATTCGACATCGTAGGTATCCCTATAAAAATCCTACCGTTCCATGGACCAGTGCGAGTATACGGGTGAGTTCCATTAAACCAAATAAAAGCATCAGGAGCATCTGGATGCTCAAGAGAAGCAGAGTAGTATCCAAAAGATGGATCAGAAAGACTTTTCCATGCTGTAAATTTCATCTTCTCTCCAGTTATTTTGTTTATACTGGCCTTCATCTTTGGTACAAAAACATCAGAAGGATGCTGAAAACTATCCCATATGGTATCTCCTGCGTTGACATCAGAGAGGACTAGATTCCCAGTGTCTAAAAGTTTTGCAATAGAATTGGCTGCAATGTTTGAGACATTTGTGGACCAAATAATCATATTCTGTTTGTCCAAAATCACAAGATTCCCATCCCTAGAGATTGTGACAACCCCAAAAGCATCAAACAGTGGCTGGTTTCTGTTAGCGACCCAGATGATGTTAGATTCAGAAAGATACCAGATTCCTACATAGCGGTTTGTGGAATTTTGAGGACTGAAGAATCCAAGCTTGAAGTCACCGCTACTGGAGCTTACTGTTTCATTATCTCTGATGAATTGACCTGATGTGATGGTGTCCATTGCAGAGCTCAAATCGAGATGGAAATTGGAAAGTAAGAGCAAAAGCTTTATCAGATTTAGACTTCTGAATTTGAATCCCATAGCTCTACTGAAAAAGATGAGAACATACGCTTGCTACAAAGTTGAATTTCTGATCTGTACCCAGTTATGGTCTCATGGACTCGCGTTTTCTTACGCGTCTTAAGCTTTTTGCTATTTGTTTGGATGTTCTCGCTTCGTGGTCAATGAATTATCATATTAGAAAACCAAATCACCGAAGCTTTGCTCATTTATAGGTTAATTATTTTACTTGATTTATGGCATCTGATGCTTTGCTCATTTATAGGAAATTAGTTTAATATTTTAATTTAAGGTATGGTGAGATAGATCAATCCATGACACATTTTATAATACTATTTTCTTGACTTGATTTGAAAGCTACACATATCTTTCGCTTAATGAATCTAATCAAATTTGGCTGCCGTATAAAAATAACTTATTTTGGAATAAGAAAATGCCCATTTTCTTGAATAAATGCATATTACGGTGTATTTATCACGCATTATGATTCTCAGATCCTGGATCCAATTATATTTCATAGAAAATATAATGTTATCTTTAACTTGGAATTTTATGCCAAAAAAAGGATGACATTTAGGATTTGAAAGTTTGAAACTGATTATTCTCCCACTGTTTTAATATTATGTTATTTGTTGGAATTATATCCAAGTGAAGTAGGCCTAATTAGACACGAGATAAATGTAAGATGATATGAAGTATGTGTGTGATGTTGTGGCTTGATGGATTGAATATTTGAAGCTGAGAATGTATTAGAAACCTAGTGTTCGACGTTTCTAAATGGTAAATAAGAACCTTAGATGATTAAAGTATTCTTAAAGATTCTAAAATGAAGGTTAAGTCAGTGCTCTTGAAGCTGGAATTTTCTGAGTGAATTAGGGTATAATAGCACCTAAGGGCTAGTGGTTATACCTTGCATGATGTAAGTATAAATTTTGGACATGAATGTTGTCAAATTTGTACTTGGATATGGTTTCAAATCCGGGAAATTCCAAGATTTAAGAATAAATCTGTGCAAATGATTAGAAAAAGGCCAAAGTGCTCAAATAGCATAGAAGTTTTGTGGTATAAGAATTATTCTGATATATGGTAATGAATGTGTATAAAATTTGAAATTCTGAATCCCAAGACCGAAGAGGACCTTGATGTTTTGATTTCAAGCTTCTAAAGCAGGAGACAAACTGCTTTAAATTGATGAACTCAGCACGTTTGATCATTCAAGAAGCTCCTTTGGCAGTATCTGGTGATAAGAGGTCTAATTTTATAAACCTTTTGCACTATCCCATGTTTTGGCTAGCCCCGGCCCATTTTATTAAGAAAGGATTGAACTTTTATTGAATTTAAGTGCTATAACGAGTTTGGAAGAAGAAATAGTGTAGGGGGAAATGTTAAGAGTTCGAATTAGAATCCTTGACTATAACAATGGTATTTTCATAAAATCATGTCTGTGGCTCGGCCTACGGAGTTAAGGAAGAAGGGCCGGGTTAGACCTTCATAATGTAGACTTTACAAAATGCAAAAAGGAAAATTAAAAAAAATAAAAAACCCTTGTGCCGTGCATGCCATGAAGAAAGAATTTCCAAGACAAAGGAATAAGCGAGATTAGAAATTAAAGATAAAGCAACAAAGTTATAAGAGTTATATTGAGAGTGACATTGCGGGGCCTTGAGAGAAATTATATATGATTTTAAAGTATATAAAAATATATATTAACCTGCCTACATATATAATATGTAGGTTTTTACTTAGCTTGCACCTACTTCAAATCTAATTAAGAAATAATAGGCCATTCAAAGCGTTGCGCATTTGCAGCGGTTGGTGCAAGGCTCTTCAAATGTGAATATGCAATATAGTAGTGATTGAAGGGGGAAAAAAATACTATTAACAAAGAAAGGATGCGAATTTGCAATGGTTCTGATATAACGACTGCAAATACGTGACATATTTGTGGCGATTCTAACAAAAATGCTGCAATAATGTTTGAAGCTTGTAGTGATTCAGTCAAAACCGCAGCATGCTACAGTCATTGTAGCAGTTTTGTCAGAGCCACTACAACTACAACACGGTTGACATGGTTATAGTAGGGAGCCCCTCTATAAAAAGGCTCCTTTCTCGTGTTTCTTGTTTTGGTAATCTTTGTTTCCCTCTCTCTGCGTTGCCACATTGGCCTCTTACTCTAGCTCTCTCTCTCTCTAGTTTAGTATTTTTAACATTAAGTAATTAAAATTTTATTGATCTTTTTAATCAATTAAAAATATATCTATTTTTTCGGTTAGTTATTTTAATTAGTTAGAGTTTATTAGTTGTTATTTGAATGTGTTTAATTTAGACTGTATAATCATTTTTTTTTTTTTGCAGTTTTTAATTATTCATAACTTATCTATTCTTTGTTTATGGAAGTACTAATTACTATACTGTTTGTTAATTAAAGATTAAAGGAATAGAATGATTAAAAATTGATATTTTAGTTTAATTGCATAATTAAAAATTTATTTCGGTAATTATTATTATGATAAAAATTGATATTTAGAGTTTAATTGCCATTCTTCGTTTTATTTACAAAAATGCCACCGCCTTTTTTTCCACGTCGTTTTTCTGCTTAACCGCCGTTATTTTACGATGTTAAAAGTCTTTTTTCTAATAGTGTCATTTTATAATTTATTGATTGTTTATTTAATGTTATAATTTATGTTTTGATTTGTATATTTAAGTTTTATTTTTATCTATATTTGTTTGATTGTTAATTATTAATTGTGTTTAATATATTTTATGATTTTTAATTATTTTATTATATTGGATATTAAATAATTTATAATTAAATATTTCACTTATATATAGTTATAATTATATCTCGCCGTTATGGAAAGCACCTATAGAACAGTGAAAGCTGTCTTAAGTTCGAGCCTGCGAGGAGGGCACTTCTCCATCCCATAGTAAGGAAGCTGATGAGGACGAGATTGATGGTAACTTAGATTTAGATGGCATAGATATTAAGATCTTACAACAACCAGAGTTTTATTCATGAAGATACAGAGAAGGAGCAAAATGTTCCTCGTCATTCCACTAGCAGGGGAGGGAATTTCACATCCAAGTACAATGTATGTAAAATTTTTCTAGTTTCCAAGTAATTTTTTTTATATAATTTAATTTAAGTGTGGTTTTTAATTGTGTTGACCCTGAGGGACATATCTATGAATCGATAATGGTTATGCGACAGGTATATGTGTTGCCATCAGGCCATTATATCACTGTTGACTAGGATGAAGGGACGAGTTAGCCAATTAGCCTTAGTGGTACTGTGTTTAACCAATTCCGTCCAGAGTTGTGACACAATTATATTAATAATTTCCCCATACATTATCAGAATTGGCATAGGATGGAGTCAAATACTTCATTTGGAACGCGGTTGTGAAGGTAATTAATGTGATCTTTTAATTATTTGTAGTGTTCAATTACTATATTTAGTTTAAAAGTAAATCTAAATAGTTTTTTTATTTTGATGTAGAAACGATTTGTTGTGGTGGATGAGTTAAAGAGTTATATATGACCTCTTGAAGATGATGGGTGATGCAGGGATGAATTCAAGAGGGCACATGTGAGGGCTGTTGGCTTGACACTTTGTTTTGATTTTTTTTATATCTAGTTATAAGTTTTCAAGGCCAGCTGAAATTTTAGGGTTACCACATGAATAGTAACCCAAGAAGACCAAACTTCAAATTTTGATTTCTTAACCCTAATGGCATCTCCTCTGGTCCTATTTACAAGGTACTTCTAGTATTTTTCACACAGACAAAAAAAAACCTTAAACTTCATTAACTCTCATTTAAAATTTAGTAACTTTTTAACTTTATTCCTATTTAATATATATTATACTTCATGTAAACAAAGTCAACACAATAATAAATAAGAGGTAAAATTGTACATCTATACAAAAAATTTCTCTCAGTGTCCTATAAATAGGACTAGAAGAGTAAATTGTATTACCCAATGACATGATTTTGATGCTTCCAATGAATTCAAAGTGAAAAAATATGTAGGGTACAAGTGAAAAAACAAGTTTAGAAGTATTAGAATTGAAAATCAAATTTTGTCTAGAAACTCTAACTATTTGGTTGTGAGCAATTAAAAGAGAAGGAGAGAGCAACTAAAGGGAAAGTAGTTTGATTTTGTTAAATTTGAATTTGAAAATAGATTATAAATGCAAAAGTGTGTCAGAATAGCATATAGAAATAATTTTAGAAAAAATGGATTGAAAAGCTAAAAGTTAAACTTTAAAGTTGAGTATAAACAGAGCAAGTTTAGAATGTCACTTGCTTCCATGGCTCTAATTAATTAAATGAATTTTGTGATGAAGTAATTAGTAGGGCTGCACAAAGACTGGATTAGATTGGGTTAGATACAAGCTCAGAGTCTAGTCTAGGTGATAGTTAGGCTAGAGTTTGCAGTCTAAGGACCGATCCAGTTTGGTTGGACCCGGGACTAAGACCGAGTTAGACTTAGTCCACCAGGTTACAAGACTAGTCCTGTTAACCTTGATTTCATGGCTCCTATAAGCTTCCCATATAATACATACTAGACCAATAGGCCTATTATACAGAATGTCGTGTTAGGAACAATGGAAGAAACATTGAAAGTAGGAGAGAGAAGTAAAAGTTTGATAGTTACATGTATTCAAAATGACAGTTTGGGAGGGGGAGAGAGGAGTGAAAGATTGAAAGTGAGAAGGACATAGGATGTTGGATGTGGGAGAAGGCATTGAGCTGGACTGGACCACTTAGATATACTAGCCCCAAACCAAGTTTGACCCAATGACTAACCTGGTCTGGTTCAGTCTATTTCCTACTCGGGTTGTTTTTCTTCAAGTTGGATGGGACCGGGTTTCATCAAGTTGGATTGGGTTTGCTGTACTACATTTGTTTTCATAGACCTAGTAATTAAGACCATATGACATAAAAAAGGTTGAATTTGGAAGATTGTTTAGTACTGTATAATGCTGAGAATGGGGACAAAACAAGGCCAGTATAGGAGGTAATGAGTAATGTCCTAAAGAATGTCTTGATTAATGATTAGGCAAAATTCTTATACTTTAGGAGATCCCTTGAGCAAGTGGAAATTTGTAAGTTTGTTTTTATTTTTTATTTTCATTTGTACAAAATTCAAAATGATTGTTTTACTTATTTTGTATGTTATACAACTAGTTTCTTAGAGAAGCAGAAGGAGTCAACCATGCCAGAAGATCCACCATACTAGTGGATTAAAGATTTTTGCTGTGAGCATGAGCGAGTTGGTAAGTGCATGTATTTGATATAATTATATTTTATGAATGGTTAATTATTATATTACAATTATAATATGATTATTTTCTATGTAATTATGTAGGAAGAACGAGCTAGAAGGGAAGAGAGGCAGATAGGTTTTTGTGACCTGTATACTGAAACTCACCGGCATAGGGATGACACTCCCACCTCACAAGACACTAAGGACCTTATTAAGTAAATAATAATATTTTGTTATTATTATTTATTATTTATGAACCAGTATTTTAATTATTAATGTAATTTAATGTAATTTGGGAGGATCAAACAAAGTATTTTCCAGACTGAATTTCGTGAGTCACAGGGTATAGTAGAGCCTACGGCTTCCCTCAAGGCAACTATGGATCAACCTGCGCATCTTGGTTGAGTTTGCGAGCTTGGTTTTGGTGATTGACCTAGGAAGGTTTATGGCAGGAGTAGAAGTGAGGTCTCATATTTTCATGAATTATTGAGGCATTTACATATTTTAAATAATTCATTTTGGTCAATATTCTCTTAATTAACCAAAATCCTCTTATTCACACAGATGAATCAGAAGATAATGAGCCATATACACTTGCTTTAGAGGCACAACCGGCTTATTATGTGGATAATAAAAAAATATAAAAATTGGAATATGTTGTCCATGTCAAACCTCAAGCCTTTTATGACATGAGTGATGGTGATGACATCAACTACGAGAGTAAGTCATTCCACCCAACTAACTTTCACAACTATTTTCCAAATGGTAATGAGAATTTACCCCTTCTCTGGTGCATTTTACTCAACTAAAATTTTTCTTAATTACATTTTATCCATATATACTTATAATAAATTTATTTTAACAACTTTTTCTAATTTATTTTCTCAAGATTGATGATGACAAATAAAATGTTGAAACATCTATATATGTATCTATAATTTTCTTTGAGAAAAAAATGTACATGTAATTTTTCAAAAAAATATTCTTTGAAAACTGCTACAAATGTTTTTAGGAAAAAATGGCTACAAAGGGATAAATTGTTTTTGAAAACTTTTTTTCCATTTTTGTAGCTGTAACAACCACCACAAATTTTTTAAATTTGAGGGTGTTGTTTCACAAACTACTACAAATGAAATAAATTTTTAATACTTTTTTTCCATGTTTATTGCGGTTCATCAGAACTGCTACAAATTCAATTGCCACAAATGTAAGTTTGTGGTATTTTTTCAACCACTCCAACCACAACTATATAATTTGCTTCTCATGTCATATACCTATTATAAATACTTTCTTCCCTATTTCTTTTTTTTTTTTTCCCTTTTCATTCTTCTCTCTCACCTCTCCTCTTCTCATTCCACCCTCTTTCTAGCTTCAATGTTTTACAAAAGATAAAAAAAAAAATATTATCTTTTCCATTTCATCCTTACTTACATTTATTTTAGAAAAATACTGTTCTACACATCTCCAGAGGCCAGGAATAATTTTAAAATTTGTAACAATCCTCTAAATAATTTTTTTTCATTTTTTCATGAATTATTGAGGCATCTACATATTTTAAATAATTCATTTTGGCCAATGCTCTCTCATGTAAGAGTGGCTGATTACCCAAGGGGGTGAATTGGGTGTTAATTAAAATCAAAAACCTTTTCACAATATAATGAAATTCATAATAAATTCTAAGTATAAAAACAATGAATTGACATAAGCATAATCACAGTAGTAAAATGATTTAGCTGGAAATATAAAGAGGTAAGGTAAGAGAAGATGCAAACTATGATTTATTTTGGTTCGGTCCTCACTGACCTACGTCCAGTCCCCAAGCTTCCCCTGAGATTTTCAATCCACTATCTCCCTCAAGTTTAACACGGGTACTTGAAAACCACTACAACCACAAGTTTGATTCGGGCACTTGTGACGCCACTTACAATCCTTAGACTAACCAGTCTATTCAACAGTAACCTCATACTGAGGTAAATACTCCCCTTTACACACCGTAAGGATACAATCTGATAATGATAATGAAAATTGAATATTTCTTCTTTCAAAGAAGTGATAGATGAATCTTAAGCATGTTTGGGAAACTCTTCTCTCTTTCTTATGAATACATATGTTATAGTCTTTGAAGTACAGAGAAAGGGAGTTTTCTCTCGGAGCTCTAAATGAGAATATGTTGATTCGGTATTTTAGCATTTGATGTTGTAAACTCAGACTCTTCCCCTTTTTCTTATTTTGAAATGCTCTTCTATTTATAGATGATGTTGGGTACTTGACCGTTGAGCATTTTTTTCCCGTTTGGCTCGAAGAATATGACCGTTGAAACTAGCTGTTGGAAGCTTCTGACAAAAGTTGATTCTTCACATCATAAATTCATTGTGTCTCTTTACCTGAAATAATCTTCCTCAAATCAAGTGATAAGTATCTGATAATCTTAGAAACAATAAGTTGGAAATCCTGGAATCAATCATCAAATATTCAGATATTCAAAAAGTAAGATGAACTTACTTGACCGATGTCTTGATTGATAAAGCTTTGATCGATCAAGTTATCGATTAATTATATGAAGAAAAGATATAGCAGATATATGCAATTATCGAATAGATTATAGATCATATGATGATTGAACAAATGATCGATAAATGATGAAGCATGAACACAGTGAACTCCAAATGAAATACGCAAGGTTAATCCTTTTCAAGTTTTGTTTACCTTCGTGTCCTTTTAATAGAGAGTTATGTGTAAAAAGAAGGCTGAGAAAAGCTTAAAGACAAAGAGATGAAAGATTTTGAAGAACATCATGAATAGCTGTTATGAAATGAACTAATTCAATGATCGAATAAATGATCGAAAAATATTTAATCGATCATATTATCGATAATGCTAAGTATGAGAGAAATAGATTTTCAAAGAGTATTGATCAAATATTTTATCGATAAACGGATGACAGAAAATTTGATCAATAAAAAAAAGTTTAATAAAGATATCCATAAAGAGCACAAATCCTAAGATGATCGAGTAAGTAATCGATTAAAGATTAATCGATTAAGTGATCGATAAAATATCATTGAAATCTCTTTTCAGAAAAGACCAGGAAAGACTTTGATTGATCATGTTATGTGAAAATAGAAGATTAAGAGATTTGAATGATAGATCATTTTATCGATAAATGAGCGATCGATTAGGTGATCTGAAAATGGCTTAAAACAAGTAAGTGCAGTGAAGGTGATGATGATCGATTATTTGATCGAAAAACAATTGATCGATTAAAGACCTTGAAAGAAAATTTTGATAGAACATATTATTGATTAATTAGAAGTAAATTACCCTACAATGTTTGAACAAGTTAACGATAAAATAATAATCGATAAATTGATGGATAACAAGCGAACTGTTCAATATAGTAAATAAGTTAAGGAAGCTTACCAGATTATCTAAGTCCTGATCGATAATGACTTGATTGATCAGGTGATCGATATTCCTATTGTTGCATGAAATGAAGTTTATTCCTTTTCCGATAGCTTATCAATCAACCAATTATCGATTAAATGATCGATAATTTACTGCAAAATCTTACACTTAAACAATTCTATCAGTGATCAAATATCTGATCGATTAACCTTTAATCGATAATGTTATCGATTACTTGTGCTTTCATATTTTCAAAGATAGATTATAAATTGAGCACCTTAGAAATATATGTGAAAATATAAGAGAAGAATTGAAGAGATAGTACCAGGAACTAGATAAAGTGATCAAGTATGTAGTTGCTTGATCATCAACTCGAACTTCAGTTTACTTGATAACTGGCTTCGAGTAACATCTAATAATGGCTTTTCATTTCTTCATTTCTTCTAGTGCTTTTACTCAATAACATGTTTGAGTAGCATATTGCTCGAGAGCTTAATCGGTCAATGTAGAACTTCTGGTCTTTGCCTCAATAAATTCTAATTCTAATTCTAATTCAAGCAAAACGAAGGTCAACTTTGAGTGATCATAAATATTCCAATTCAACTCCAAAATTTGTAAATGACCTATCCCCATAAAGCTCTTTGAGTATAATTTCTAATGCAATACGAATCACCCCAAAATTCATTGTAGTCACAAAGTTATCTTCATCACAGTGACTAAAGGTTGGAATAAAGGTGTTAAACCCAACTACAATGTTTCGAGCAACATCTCCCTCATATGAAACTCTTTGAAGCTGATTTTAGTGTCCATGAACCATGTTCTGAGTCTAGTTTCATATTATCAAGTTTCACCTCAAACGGATTTGTGGTTTAAGAGATATTAGAGAAATACCGAATCTATATCAAAGCTGAACGAAGAACAGAGCATAACAGAGTATATGTTTTATCGATAAATTGATTGATAAGTGGCTGATCGAATAATTGATCAATAAATGCCCTTGAAAATCACCTCTAAAGCTTATTTTCAATATTTATATGAAGGGTGACTCAATATATGATGATATAACTTTCGGTTTGTGCATTTTAGCTTCCGATTAAGTCATACAAACTTCTAATTGAGCATAGCAACTTCTAATATCAAATCTATGAATTTGAATCTTGATATTTTCATTTGATCTTGCAAATTCTTCTTTTCTCAATCTCTCTTCTTCTTCTTCCTCTTGATCATTTTCCATAATTCAGAGTTTAACATAATAACTCATTTCTTTTCGTGAAGAAACTACACAAGATATTAAGTACGGTAGCTAGTTAAAGTATGAGACAAATAATTTATGCAAACTTTTTGCTCTATTATTTGGCATAATCAAAACTAATCATATCTAACATCTTAATTAACCAAAACTCTCTAAAATTGCAGAAAATTTTAAAATAAGTCATTTGTACATTGTTTTCACCTTCTGGGCCTTAAACCTTGTTCTACACTTTCTCTATTATATTTTCTATGATTTTTCAAGGATTTTTTAAAATTTTTGACATAATTTCTAAGTCTGTCATTTCTTAACTAAATATTTTGAAAATAACAATCCGGTTCCTGCTCAGCTTTCAATTTAAGAGTTGTTTTGTCTATCTGTCTACTATACCCCTTAGCCCACTGTTTATTTTATATTTCTCATTTTCAGGATTAAAATTAACAGGATGTGACATTTAACATGGGTGTCACTCCTAAATCTACCATTCAAAATCTATTTTAATCACTGTAAAAGACCTTTTCTATGATAGTAAGTGTTGTTATAATCGTATTTCAACTCGTGAAATCACACAATTTTCTAATGTTACATATTATGTTCTATTTAACTTGAACTAAGAAACAGAAATCGACAAACTTGCATAAAACTGATTTGAAATTGCGGCTTCTTTGTAAACGCGAGTTTTCTAACTGACTTTATGAGTTCGTATACAAATTGAATGTAATCAACTATTTTTAAGAGCTATTTATTGATAGAGTTAAACTCTTAGGAATAATTATATTTTATAATAGTTAATTTTTTCAATAAATATTTTTCACTAATTATATAAAATTTAATAATTTAAGATTTACAATTTAAAATTTATTGCATTCATAGTTAATTTTATATTACAAAATATTTTATAAACATAAAAATTATGATATCAATAGTAATATTAATGTATGAAAATTATTGTTCCATAATAATTGTCAAAAAAATCCATGTGAATTTTCAATAATATATCATACAAAAATAAAAAGTAAATATACAATATAATATAGAAAAATCCCAAAAAAATAACTGTTAAATTTTAAAATCCAAATCAGTATTAGCTACTACACTCGTAAAAAAAATGACTATACTCGAACAGCAAATCACAACGCATTTGTCTAGTAATTCCTAATTTAAAATTTTTATATTCAACGGTCATTTTTTTAGGATTTTTCCTATAATATAATACATTAATATATATACATATATAAATTATATAGTTGATTAATTTTAATTAAAAACAAAAAAATTTCAAGACTCGCTAAAACCTATAACTATAAGAAAATTGATTTAGGATGCAAAATTTAAAATTTGCCTACTTTGAAATTAAGTTTTTATTGAAAATTATAAATTAATTAGCAATGCAAATATACAAAAATTATTTTTTAATTATAACAATTAAAATTAAAACTGTCATTTAATCATTTTTTAAAATATTATATATGTAAACAGATATATATATTTAATTATTATGTAATATAATATTATATATATAATTTTGTCTTTGAAAGCCATTATTGCTCAATTGACAAAGGTTTTGTTGCGCTCATTCCCAAACACAACACTCCCACACTTTCCCCAAACCATATGGGAATTTGATCCGCGACCTTCCTCAACAAGAATGCCAAGAGCTAAGCCTCGTTGGCATAAATAACGTTATTTTTAATTGGGCCTTCCACCTTGATAGTTATCTTATGCTTCTCAGGTTCTCAATATAAGATCTAATTAGAAGATTGATCTTGATCTTAAATATAAAATTTATTTCTTATATTACCAATTCTTTCTTAAATTACCCCTATTAAATAATTAAATACTATAATAATACTTATTACTCATTAATAATACACCTATATATTTTATAAAGTGGGTGAGTACTTATTACTTATCAATTCCACCCATACATCAATTCAACTACCTTATATTTTTAATAAAATAATTTTAAAAAAAATTTCATACAAATACCCATTCAAGGTGATTGGATTTCTTACCTCCAAAGAATAACATAATAAAATATTAATCATATTATCTATTTTCTCTATGGCTAGAAAAACATAATCTTTTATTTATAACCCAATCAAATAGAAAAAATTCCTCCCAAAAGAAAAAACAAATTAATTTTTTTTAATAAACAGGGAAATTAAAAAAGGACGGTGTTTGAGCCAGAAGAAGTTGGATGACATCAGATTGGAACGTCAGAAGCGAATTCACCAGAGTCTAAATTTTTTTGAAATATCAGTTTTTTAATGAAGTTTTAACGGAGGGTATTTTGAACAAAATATGCCATATTTATGATTCTTACATAACTTAACTAAATTTTTTAATTTAATCAAAATACTTAAATAGGTTTTATATTAAGTACCGGAGGAGTACTACCTCTAACTTTTAATATAAGAGTTAGATAATTTATTAGGGGATATTATAAAAATTAGTTCAATTAGTTATTTATGATAAATATATGTTGATTTTTCTATATTATCCTCACTCAATCATGTATATTAAAACTACACTTAGGTGGAAATACATTACGATCAATAGAAATATTTTTAAAAACACATTATAAATTTGAGAAACAAAGTTAATTAAAGTCTTATATTTAGAACAAAAGATAGTAATTTATTTTGTAATATTTAATAAATGGGTTTGGTGGCTCGTACTAGGGCTGTGCATTGGTAGGGCTGGGCAGGGCAAGCCCCTTGCCCGAAAAATGAGCCGGCTGCATTTTGCAGCCCCCTGCCCGGCCTTGCTCAATAGAAGCCCTAACCATTTTGGGCAGGGCAAGGGTGGCCTGGGCCGGGTAGGGCCAGCTTAATGACACCATGCCTTATATCATATGTAGAAAAAAAATTCAATTCACTACAAGAAAATGTTGAGTTAGCAGCGGAACATTTCTAGCGGTTCAACCAAAACTGCTAGCAATTCCAACATTTCTAGCGGTTTTAAGAAAAACCGTTGTAAATTAACGACGCTTTGACCATTGCCCGCATATTTCTAGCGGTTATAACCTAACCGCTAGAAATTCAGAGCTAGAAAATTTCCCAGGTTTTGGCGGGAACTTGGCGCCAAAATTGTAGCGTTTATTTTCTAGCGGTTCAGGCCAATAAACCGCTAGATACGGAAAATTTCTAGCAGTTGACACATGAACCGCTAGAAAAGTTTTAATTTCCTAAGGAGTTTTTATGTGACCGTTGCAATGTAGAGACACCGAGAGAAATTTCTAGCGGTTTATGTAAAAACCGCTAGAAATTTCTAGCAGTTTTCACATAAACCGCTAGAAATTTCTGTAAATTCCCGAGGTGCTGTAAATGGGGTGGGTGACCGTTAGCCTTTTGTAGCGGTTTTGTCCAGAACCGCTAGAAATTTCTAGCGGTTTTTACATAAACCGCTAGAAATGCTCGGCCTATATATACCCCTCCTTCACTTTCACTTCTTCAATCGTTCAGGAAGCGAAGCTCTGCTGAATTTTCTCCACAAAATATATCCGAGTTCTGGTTCAGTTGCAGATCCTTATTTTTAGGTAGAAGTAGTAATTTATTGATAGATAATTTTTATTTTTATGTTTTATTTTATTTAATTTATTATGTTGTGGCTTATAAATAATTTTTCTTTTTATTTTATTTATAAATAATTACTATTTGTTGTTATTAGGATGAGTCGTCGGCCAGGGAAGGAGCCAGTTGATCCTGAGAGAGCTGGACCCAGTGAGGATCATCATGATGCTGGTGAGCCATTCCCCAGCATTCATGACTACGATCTCAGCGAGGAGGATATCCTCAGTTTTATGGAGTAGGATGATATTGAGCGGACTGAGGAGGCTCATTTTACTGGGGATGAGCAACCCCATGCTGATGCTGATGCTGCTGACGAAGAGGAGGAGGAGGAGGAGGATCAGGGGAATGAGAATCCCCAGGCTGCGCAGCGTCCTGCTCCCAAACGTCAGGCTGGTTTTGAGGTGGAATTTGTCGGTAAGTATCTATTTAACTTTTTTAAATTTTGATAAGTATTTAATTTATATAGAAATTGTATTAATTCATTGATATATAATTTATTTCTTAATTAAATTTTGCAGACACTGAGGGGAACAGGTCCTATAGGAGGCTGACAGCCAGAGAGCTGTCTATGATGACGAGCGGACGAGTGGTTGTGCCGCTCAATGAGTTGGGCCAACCGACGAAGAAAGGTGGCCAGTTGTACAACAAGTACGTGCGCCTCCTTGGTCAGCAGTGGACGCTGTTCCCCATCTACGTGCAGGACTGGAAGAAGATCACCTCAGAGAAGAAGCAGCAAGATTGGAAAATGATGAAGGTAATATAAAATTGTTATTTATAATTTTTTTAATTTAAATAAATGATTATATATTTTGTTTTCAAATAATTTAATTGTTTGATTATAATTTTTTATTTATTTAATTTGTTTGTTATTTATAATATTTTTAAAAGTAGTTAAATGAATATATATATATTTTATTTAAATTATTTAAAAGTAGTTAAATGAAAATAATTTGTTATTGATTTCATTAATTTATTACTTATAATAATTTTAAATTTAGTTGAGTAAAAATATTTTTCATTTAAATTACTTAATTGTTTAATTATTATTTGTTTTTGATATAATTTATATTTTATTTATAATATTTTTAAATTAGTTAAAAACTAAATATTTTTATTGAAATTGCTTAATTGTTTGTTTATAATTTGTTATTTAGTTAATTTATTATTTTAATCATAGAGTAAATTTATTCTGGGGGAGGAGTTGAGAGCTGACACGATCAAGAGGCTTGGGATGGCATGGAAGAACAGGAGGGCCGACCTATGGAGGGAGAAGAAAGGTGACGGGACGAGACCCCTCCAGGAGATACTGGCAAATGTACCTGGTGGAGTCCCGAAGCAAGACTGGTCCAGTTACGTCTATTTTAGGATGACGGCTGACCAGATGGTATGATAATATTGTATTAATTATAATTTCTTTATTTTTTATCCGACTTGACTAATTTAATTTAATTTTTTTACATTTTGCTTCAGGCTCTTTCTAGGAGAAATGCTGGGAGCGTCAGGCATCAGACGATACGTCATAGGGCTGGATCCAGGAGCTTAGCGATCACTTATGACGAGATTGTGAGTACTTGAAATAAATTTATTAAATATGTATATGTATTTAATTTGTAACTAATTATTTCTTTGATTTCATTTACAGAGGGAAAAAATACGGCAGGAGCGGGGATACACGACCACTTATGGCGAGATGTGGCCGATGGTGTATAGACCTCGAGACGGGCGTGCGTCGGATGAGGTTGAGGAGATAGCGGTAAGTAATAAATTAAATATTAATATAATATCACAGTGTAAATATCATTATATTATAATTAACTTCTTTATATTAATTTTGGTAGGCACGGATGACTCAGGTCGATACCGAGTTGCGTGAGTCTCAGGGGTCTGCCTTGGATCCCACCGCCTCACTTTTAGCGGGTCGTGGCCGGCCGCAGCACCCTGGTCGAGTTAGCGGGCTTGGACTTGGACCTACACCGACTAGGTTGCCCCGCTCAAGTGGCGCTGGCCCTTCATATATTGCCGGGAGCTCTCAGGCGAGTGCGAGAGCGAAGCGACCGGGTTCCTCATCGTCAGAGGAGTTGCGAGAGGAGCTCAGACAAGAGTTAGAGGCCAGCATCGAGGCCAGGGTGGAGGCCAGCATCGAGGAGCGTGATCGTCAGTTGCAGGAGCGTGATCGTCAGCTGTAGGAGTGTGATGCTCAGTTCCAGGCGCAGCTTGACCAGCTCTTGGTAGCTGCTACGGCTATGCGTCATGTGGTGGTTAGTATGGCTCCAAACATCTCGATTCTTGAGATCCTCGACCTACGCCTGCCACCAGTCCCGCCCCTACCCCCCCATCCGCCAGTCCAGTCCTAGCAGGTTGAGCGGCCTGCCCACCCCCCGCCGAAGGATCCAGCAGAGGATGATCACGATGATGCTGCTTCTACCCCTCACCCATGATTTATCTTGCTTTCATTGTATAGGATTTTATTAGAATTTTGATTTTATGATTTTATACATTATTTAGATATTTATTTAAATTTTATATTTATTTGTTTACTTTATTTATTTATTTCTATAATTTTATTTATGTCAAGTATTAATTAATATTGAAATATTTATTTATTTATTACAACATGAACATTACAATTTATTAAACACGTTAAACATGTTAATTAACCAAAATAATTCTATAATTATTTATTAATTTAATAAATATTTATTTTTGTAATGTTATTAATTTATTACGTAGTATTTATATTTAATATTTAAAAATAATATCATTTCTAGCGGTTAATAAACCGTAAGAAAATCAAGGCGAAATATTTCTAGCGGTTTTAGAAAATTCAACCGAATCTCATCCGATTTTGAAACAACGCGAAACTTTTCTAGCGGTTACAAAACCGCTAGAAAATTATGAAATTTCTAGCGGTTTGTAACCGCTAGAAATTTCAAAACCGTTGGAAATGAAATTCCCGTTAAAACCGCTAGAAATTTCTATCAGTTTGTAACCGCTACAAAAAATATTTTGAATTTCTAGCGATTAATAACCGCTGGAAAATGAAAATTTCCGTTAAAACCGCTACAAATTTGTAGCGGTTTTGTAACCGCTACAAAAAATTGACCGTTCCACTTCGTTGGCAGCCTCCTTTATAAGCTGAAGCACTCCAACTGAATTCCATTTTAACTTCTCTTTGAGCTTCTTGTGTCATATATTCACGAAATTTGAGCAATATTAGTGATAGATAGGTCGTGGATCAACTTGCACCGGTCGACTCCGCAATACTTGGCTAGTCTAAACTATTTCTTGGATTTTGCTTTCGCCAATGTTGCCGTAAATGGTAAAATTCAGTGTCCCTGTCCTAAATGTAATTTCAAAAAGTGGCATCCCAAAGATATTGTTAGAGAACATTTAATCTTTAAGCCCTTTCCGCGAGAGTACGTATTTTGGCAACTACATGGGGAACGGCTAGATATGGGTGCTGAGTCAGTTCCAGTAGTTTCACGGATGGGAGTTCGAGTGGATGAAGCCGATGCCGTGAATGATGCTGTGCATGATGCTTTTGGTGTTCACGAAAGCCTGAATCCGAACGAAGATTAAGTAGAGGGACCTCAACCGGAGTTTCTAAGAAACGAAACTGCTCGGGAATTTTTTGACCTCATGACCGAAGCTGACAAGCCTCTTTATTCTGGGTGCACAAAGTATTCGAAGTTGTCATTCTTGGTGAGGCTGTATCATATCAAATGCCTGTGCGGTATGACTGACAAGGCGATGTCCATGTTGCTGGAATTACTGGGAGATGCTTTCCCCCAAGCTGAATTCCCTCCATCTTTTTACGAAGCAAAAAAGATTATTAACAAGCTTGGCTTGAACTATAAGAAGATAGATGCATGCCCAAACGACTGTATGCTATACTGGGGAGATGATGCCAACAAAGAGATTTGTACGAGATGCAAGACGTCACGCTATAAGTCGGTACGGAAGGGCAAGAAGCAAAAGAAGAAACCGGCTAAAATTCTCAGGTACAAATTATTACAGTGTGTTACTTGTTCCGTCTCTAAATATTCGATATTTGAAATTCTTAAAACAATTGATTATGTTATCAATTTTTTTAAATTGAGTCGATATTTAGTATTTAAATATTCGGTATTTTAAATTTTGAATATATTATTTTCTTAGATACTTTCCTTTGAAACCACGGTTGCAAAGAATGTATATGTCATCAAAAATGGCTCAGCACATGAGGTGGCACGCGACTGAGGAAAATCTAGATGGTAGGTTAAGGCACCCACGAGACTCGGAGGCGTGGAAAGCATTTGATGCGAAATTTCTAGACTTTGCCAATGATCCTAGAAATGTACGTCTTGCATTGGCAACCGATGGTTTCAATCCCTTCGGAAACATGAGCACAAGTTACAGTATCTGGCCGGTGGTGTTAATTCCATACAATCTACCACCTTGGATGTGCATGAAGCAGAGCTCCTTTTTGCTTTCCATGATCATTCCTGGAAAGAAAGCACCAGGAAATGATATTGACATATACCTGCAACCGTTGATACACGAATTGATCGACCTATGGACGAATGGTGTTGAGGCATATGACTCACATGACAAGCAACTATTCAATCTCCGTGCAGCCTTGATGTGGACAATAAGTGATTTTCTTGGTTTGGGAACTTTGTCTGGCTGGAATGTGCATACTGGGTTGGCCTGTCCTGAGTGCAATTTTGATTCTGTGCCATGTCGCCTTCCAGACGGTCGCAAGTGGTGCTTCATAGAACATCGACGGTTCCTTGATTCCAAGCACAGACTTAGATTGCAACGGATTCGCTTTGATGGGAAACAGGAGAAGAGAGATCCTCCTGTTACTTTGTCTGGTATGGATATTTTGCGGCAGTTAGAAGATGTTAATGTCGAGTTTGGTAAGAGTGTGGATCCCGAACGATTGGGACGACGATCTCGTGGGACATCTGATATGCAACCTATGCAATGGCGGAAGAGAAGCATATTTTTCACTCTTCCTTATTGGGAATCTAATTTGCTACGACACAGTTTGGATGTTATGCACATTGAAAAAAATGTGTGCGATAATGTGCTATATATGTTGCTTAATGAAGCTGGAAAGTCCAAAAACCATCTCGCAGCTAGAAAAGATTTACGAGCCTGGGGAATTCATGAAGAGGCTTGGCCTGATGAAAACGACAAGTTTCAACCAGCTAAATTCACCTTGACAAAGCAGAACAAGGATATCTTCCTCTCGACGTTGAAGAACATAAAAGTACCAGATGGATATTCTAGCAACATCTCAAGGTGTATCGATCTGCAGGCTCGAAAGGTTACTGGGTTGAAAAGTCATGACTCTCATGTTCTTATGTAACAGTTACTTCCATTGGCCTTGAAAAACACACTTCCTTCTGATAAATCAGTGGTTTTAGTAGAATTATGTTCATTTTTCAAGAAGTTGTGTGCGAAGGTCTTGATAGCGGAAGAGCTTGATCAGCTGCAAAATAAAATTATTCTTACACTTTGTCACTTGGAGATGATATTTCCTCCATCATTCTTTACTGTTATGGTTCACTTGACTGTCCACCTTGTTTGAGAAGCAAAGGTTACTGGCCCAGTTCACTATCGATGGATGTACCCTATAAAGAGGTACTAGATTATCTTTTATTCCCGCCTCTTTAAATTTCACATTGTTCTTTCATTTACTCGTAATTATTAATGCAATTTTAACTTACAAGTACTTGGGAAAATTAAAATCATATGTTAGGAATAAGGCATGGCCTGAGGGGTCAATAGCAGAAGGTTATTCCGGAATGAGGTCCTAACTTTCTGTTCAAGGTACTTTGATGACATGGAGACATCTTTTAACCGCCCGCGTCGCGTAGATGATTCTCCTCCTGGTCCTTCCACGTCAACTTTATTTCCTCCTGTTAGGAAACCAGTTGGAGGATATGAATTCTTCAGACTCACTCCTACAGAGAAACTCCAGGCACACAGACACGTTTTGATAAATTGCAGCCAAGTTGAACCCTTCATGCAGTAAGTATATATATCATATAAGCTCACTAGCTTTTACACTTTATATTTGTTTCTTATTGACTCTTCTAACAAATTACACTTTACTATAGTGAGTTTAGGAGTTACCTCAGGCGTCAGCTACGGGGGCGTTCACGTTCTGCTGACATTGATAAAAGAGTTTACAAAGAGTTTCCCAGTTGGTTTACACGTTGAATACGTAATGACAACAGCCCATACACAGATGAATTCAAAGCTCTTTCTCTCGGTCCGTTAGACCATGCACGAAGGTTTACCGCGTATAATGTCAACGGCTTCAAGTTCTGTACGGTTAGACGTGATCAGGGATTGCTCACACAAAACTCTGGAGTTTGCGGGACATTCGGAACGAGATGTTATGCTAGCAGTAGTGATGGCGATATGCGCTTTGGAGGCGTCACTTACTATGGAAAGCTAATTGACATTATTGAGTTGAGTTACCAGCTTTTCACCGTGACACTGTTCAAGTGCTCCTGGGCAAATACGACAACTTCACGGGGACTTGCTACTGACCATTTGGGCATCACCTCAGTTAATTTCTCTAGACTTATTCATACGGGGGCATCTGAAGATGATGAGCCATATATCCTTGCTTCTGAGGCACACCAAATTTACTATGTCGAGGACGAGAAACATAAAGACTGGAATATGGTCGTTCACCTCAAGCCACGGGATCTTTATGATATGGGTGATGGTGACATTATTTACGACAGTGAATCCTTCCAACCCTCGAATTTTGAAGACTTCTTTCCTCAAGGAGATGATAATTTGCCAATTATCAGGTACACGTCTTTTCTTAAATTATTTAAATAATTAACTACTAATTACTAATTTTTTTCCAAATACATTATAAATTTAACAAATTTTTTTAAAATGTGTCCTTTCAGGCCGGATGATGATGGAGAATAGCAGCATCCAAAATTTTTATTATTAAAAAAATTTTCCGTCCATAAATACATATGTATAAATTAAAATTCGTACAGATTTTTAAAAAATAAAAAAATAAATTTGTAGCGGTTACATAACCACTACAAATTTATTATACAAAATTATAATTTGTAGCGGTTATTAACCGCTACAAATATAACCGCTACAAACTACTAGCGGTTATGTATACGCTAGAAAATGACTAACAGACACAAAATGCAATAAAACGCTACAAAAAAACCGCTACAAATGTGTCGCTGGTCTCTATAAATCTCATATCTTCTCTACATTCATTTACTCCATCTCTTTTCTTTCCTCTCCTATTCTTCCTCATAATTCTCTCTTTTTTTCTTACTCTCTCATATGGTGGTTTCTTTCTCTTTACTGTATGGTAAGTGAATTTTATTTTATAAGTCATTGTATCTTTTATTTGTTTTTACTTAAAATTTACTAACATATTTATTTCTCCTTTTCTTTCAGATTTTTCTTCCTCACACTTGTCATGTCCTCCTCAACTGATTCAAATACTTCTCAACCTAACACTATAGGTTCAATATTACAAACTATCTCACCTTCAATTCAACTATCTTATTAAATATTTCATTAATTATCTTATTAAATTAAATTCACTTCCTTTGACACACTCATAATTTAATTACATATTGTTTATTACAAAATTTAAATATATAAAATGTAACACAACTAATTATACAAATTAACAAAAATTCTTCAACATAATCTATTTAATGGTTTTTAAAATTATAATATTATATTTTCTAATAATGAAAAACTACAAATTTTTTTTCTTGCACGAAAACATTTCTAGCGGTTGCAATCCGCTACAAATATTTCGTGATTCCAAAATTTCTAGCGGTTCAAACCGCTAGAAATTTTTTTGGCGCCATTCCAAAAATTTAATTGGCGGGAAAATTTAATTTCCCTAAAATTTCTAGCGGTTCTATAACCGCTAGAAATTTTGGCGCGCTAATGAAAATATTTAATTCCCGGCAAAATGAGATTTGGTTTAGAATGTTTCTAGCGGTTATAAAACCGCTAGAAATTTTTTTCCTTTCAGCATTTTCTATCGGTTACAAACCGCTAGAAAGTGTCTAGCGTTTTGACCATGCTGTGTAGCGGTTGCCATAACCGCTAGAAATTTTTTCTTGCGCCTGGTTTTCTAGCGGTTTTGTTAACCGCTACAAATGTTATTTGTTGCGGTTAAAACCGCTAGAAATGTGTCACTTTAACCGCTACAATTGACATATTTTTTTGTAGTGATTATCGTGTTTTGAGACAAGTGAGAGGAAAAAAAATTATCGCGAATGAGTCTATCACTCATATATATATATATATGAATATATATAAGGCCTATGTAGTCTTGTTCTTCAGCTTTTGATTTCTTATAGGAGGTAAAAAAATATATATTTAATAATTAGAAGATTTAATAATTAAGCTAAATCAATAATTCAATTCCTTATTTTATTCACATAGATGGCGGATTCTTATGATCATGTGAAAGCACAAAATTTGAAAGGTGGTCTTATTTTTCTTTTTTTTGTTTTAAAAAATTGGATGTAAGAGAAAAAGAAGAAAATTTGACTTGGAGTAATTTAGCATATTGAATCTTATATTTTGATATTTAGCTCTTTTATATAATTATAATTTTTATGTTTCATTCATTTTTTCTAATTTTACCTAATTTTTTTAGCCAAAATAAAAAAGATAATTGTTGAAAATAATATTATCTTATATATATAATTATATATTTCTTCGGATAGGGCCAAATGGGCAGGGAAGCATACCCTGCCCGCGACCTTGCCCTGCCCGTGAATCAGCCCGACCCGAAGATGCCCATTTTTGCTTGGGTAACTTTTTACTGGGTTGGGCTGAGCGTTTTTCTTGCGGGCTCGGATAGGCTTATTGGACATGTGGACCTCATGCACACCCCTAGCTCGTACCAAATTTGCCCATCTTGGCAACAAAAAATAGTTGCTAGCTACTACGCTCAGGGTGACTAGAACTTTTTTTTTTAAAGGATAATATTATAAATTTACAAGCATTTTAAAATGATAATTAATTTAGAATTTTGCAAATTGAAATAATATTTCTTAGTTTTTGAAATTCAAATGTTATTCTTTTGAAAAGTTTCCTGTCATAAAAATGCAAATGAGCAGAGACAAGCGGCATCACTTAAGATGTAAAATTTTTGTCGGTGGAACTATAATTGACATTATGTCCCCACTCACTTTGTGGACCGAAATAGTATTTTTAATGTCCATCAAATCGTTTTGGCCCAACAAAGTCTAGATCAAATATTCAGAATTTCAGGCCCAAAAATAAAGATAAAAAATCTTCAGAATTATATATAAACCCCAACCAACAGGGATTGAGTCTAACAAAAGCTAATCTCCCACAACGTTCGAATCTCTATTGAGAGATGTGTCTACATTTAGTGCCTGTCAATGCCTCGAATAGTATTGTCTCCAATAAGAAGATACCTATGCTTTAGCTAAAAAAAAAAGACTACGTCCAATCTTCAAAGTCTGGAGAGAGGAGAGTTGCTGGGGATTGTCTCTTTTGGTGTTTTTTCCCAAATTCTTTTCTTTATGATTACTATGATAATGTAACGCCTGGAATATATCAAGATACAGGCTAAATTATACAAAAGTCCTCTGAATTTTGACACGATTGCATATAACTTTCTTAACGTCTCAAGGTTTAAATTTAACTAGCTTGATCTCTTACTGTTTTATTATGGACCCTTTACCATTAACTTACCATTATTTTTTTAACGGAATTTGCAATGCCAGATCAATATAAAACATTTTGCATCCTATGTGGCATCTAACTTGCCTAATATTTCAATACTAAACTCCCATCTATTAATTTTGTCCTATTTATTTAATGTTTATCAAAACCAACTCTTTTCTTTCACAGTAATATTTTTACGATATTATGATCTTATTTTACAATCTTAATAAATTTATTATGATTTTGACAATCATTTATTAATTAAAATAGCAATTTTGTATGGCAAAACATAGAAGAAAAATGTTATTTAAAAATTTATATTGACAAAAAAATATAAGAATAAAAATGAGTAAGAGTTTTTTTAATGATAAAATGACATTGTAATCCTTATATAAAAATGATATAATTACTATAAAATAATTATATTAGATAGGATGCCACATAAGACGCCACATAAGATACAAAGTGTCTTATATTGATTTGATATGACAAATTTCATTAAAAAAATGACCGTCAGTTAACAACAGAGTATCTATAATAAAAAGAATAAAGGTCAATTTTGCCTTAAAAATTTTCACAAAAAAGCACTGACAAGAAGTTTTTTTTTTTTTAAGCAATGTTATTTTGAAAGTAATAAAAACGCAGCAATGTCGCCCTCCATTAGCAAGCCCTAATGGTCAACCGTTAGTTGACTAAATTATGTTGATACAACTTGCCACGTGGCATAATATGCCACCTATTATTTCACATAATATGCCATGTCATCATCACCATCACCTCTATATTGAAACCCTTTTTCCCATCTAGCCTAAAATTGCAGCTCGCCAGAGATGATTGTTATGAACCCCAACAAATCCTTCTACTCCATTGATTTGATTCGCCAATCCCCAATCTCCCAAAATTACAAGGAAAAAAAGAAAAAAAAACAAAATAACTTCCCAAATAGATAATGAGCTAATGAAATTGAGCAAGAATTCTATGTCTTGTTCTCTTTCAAATCCAGCTCGCACTCGTTTATCAACAAAATCAAACAGAATGGAATAACAAATCACATCTAAAATTTAAAAAAAAAAAAGAAAAAATAAAATACCCAGATTTAAAGGGATGGGGATGAACACGATCTGAGGATGAAACTCATCGAGCTATTGAACCTCAGATCGTGATCTACTTTGCTCCCAATCCCACAAGTGTAGAAATTGGTTTGCACGATCGTCTTGTCTTTGTCCAAGAACTCAAAGTCTCGACGAAGATGAACCCAGTGGAGGAGGTTCACTGCAATCAGTGATGATAAAGATGAGGGCAATGGCGAAGTGGAGAAGGTGAGAGAAAAAGAGATAAACCAGCATAAGTAAAGTGAAAGAGAGAACAAGAGAGGGGAGAAGCTCGAGAGTTTCATTGGCCGATGAGGGAGAGACTGAGCCAACAGGGATCACATAACAGAGACGCAGGGGACGTGATCAATGTTGTCATCGGCGTCGCAGGTGGCGGAGAGCAACGTGGGTGGTTGGGATGGCGTCGCGAGTGGAGGGGGTGTCGTGGGTGGTGGGGACGACGCCGCGGGTAGTGGGGGCGATGACACAGGTGGAGGGGATGTCGCAGGTGGTGGGGACGGAGTTGCCGCAGGGGATGAAGAATTGATGCTTGGAACAATTAAGGTAGTTCTCTCGATTGTTCCTGAATGCTTTGGTTAGAATAGAAGTTAAGGACATGTTTGGCATTTCATATTTTTTGCTTTAATTTTTGATGATTTTGTATCCTATGTGGGACAACATGTGTCATAATCTCTTATATGGCAGAGCCACACCAACATAATTTAGTCGACTAACCGTTAAGGCTTATTAACAGAAGGCGACATTGCTACATTTTTATTACTTACGGGATAACATTGTTCCAAAAAAAAATTTCCTGATGCCCAATGCTCTTTTGTGGAAACTTTTGGAACAAAAATGACCTTTATCCCATAATAAAATAATAAAAGATTAAGGGGTTGAATTTAAATTTTAAAATGTCAAGAAGGTTACATGCAATTGACTTATAATTCATAGGACTTTATTGTAATTTAGTCTAAGATATATATAGACCCAAAATTTCCATGGGATAAAGCGATTTATTAGATGGAGAGCATTCAAAGCAATGTATAATGGTTGTGGTCTTGTGGACCCATTGAACAAACTAAAATATGAAGGCAATAATATAATGTGCAGCATTTTTTGGAAAATTATATTTTAGGGCTAAAATCATATATTTTTGGGGTTAAAATAATCTGCTATATTATTTTTTTTCCTGATAAATTTTATGAAAATTGAATTGCAAATAACGATTTAAATAACAACAAATTTAGAAATTTGAAAATTTCAATTGCAAATAAGGCAATTAATTTTCAATTGCAACTGTCGATTTGTAAATAAGATTAATGTTTACAACCATATAAACTGATATTTACCACTTATTTTTCAAGGAAAAAATCGGCGACCTAGCTCTTATCAATATGTCATATTTTGGGACTTAAATTACATTCCCTATAAAATTAAATCGCAAGCAATTCTCACCCTTGCACTCACAACATTATAACTTACCAAAAGAAAAAATAGACACTCAGTAGTTTAACTCAGTCTTATCTTTGATTGGCAACTGAGGGATGCTCTGTTCATGTCTAAAGAAATTACCTGGGTCGACCTTAGATTTCACCTTCGCCAACCTTATAAAATTATCCTTAAAATACTTAAATCCCCAAGCGCCTGACCTCAAGAAGCTTGTCTCATTAAATCGGTTCATCCCCAGATCAAGATCTCTGTAATTCACATACGCTTCCCTGGGAAAACTTGAAGCATAAGGAGCCATAGTGTCATACACTTTCCTAATCCATTTCATATGCTTCTCTATGTTCTTCTCTTCATTTGGCAACGCAGTAAAATACTGTATCATGAAGAGTGTTCCTTTTCTGTGAGGAAATGGAGTAGCAGATTCTGAAATTTTGTTCATGATTCCTCCATACGGAGTCCAAAGCATGGCGGGCATATCTTCCTGTAGAAACAATTCCCAAAGAGAATTCAATGCAGTCTCAGGAATCACTTGCCTTGCAAAATCTGACTTGCTCTTGAAAGATAACTTGGCGATGGATTTCCCTTGCAGAAGAATTTCTGGGGATGTGTTGTTTGGATAGCCAGCATGATAAAGTACAGATTTGATCCAACTTGTTTCTAAACTATCCTTTTTGGTTAAGCCCAATTCAGGAAAACTTTTCGTCATCAATTTGAGAAGCTTACTGGTCCCACCGAGAAAAAGAGCATTAAAAGAAGCTGATACAGTTCTTTTACCTGAAACACTAGAATTTGTTGTTCGAATTTGAACTCTAAGGAAGAGATTTTCATCAATGTTTGGTGCTACTTGCTGCCATTTGTGAAGAATTTTGTTTGCATTTTGTTCTAAGGTTTTATTGACAGTAAAAACTGTCACTATAGATGGAACTTGAACTAGTTTGATCTTCCACCATAGAATAATCCCAAAGCTTCCACCACCTCCTCCTCTAATTGCCCAAAACAGGTCTTCTCCCATGGCTGCTCTGTCAAGAACCTTGCCATTAGCATCAACGATTCGTGCATCGATCACATTATCAGCGCCAAGGCCATACTTTCTCAACATGGTGCCATAAGCACCTCCAGTAATGTGACCACCGATGCCTAAACTTGTCCATATGCTTGCAGGGAAGCCATGGACTGGACTTTTCTCAGAAATTCTGTAGTAAACTTCTCCTATTGTAGCGCCGGCCTGAATCCATGCCGTGTTTCCTGCTATATCGACTCGGATAGCACGTAGCTTGGAGAGATCCAGGACCATGAATGGCTTCTCAATGAAAGAAACATATGAAAGGCATTCATAATCATGTCCTCCACTACGTATCCTCATGTGGATTTTGAGCTTTTTGGCACAGATGACAGCAGCCTGAACATGAGAATCCTCAAATGGAGTGAATATGAATTCGGGTTTCGGCATTGAAGGGAGCAAGCACTTTGGAATTTGAGCTGTCGATTCAAGGACTGAAGCATAGGAAGCATTTTTTGGAGTGTAAAATGATTTGGAAGATGGGACTGGTTTCTCAGAATTTGCTTCAAGACAATGAATGAACCTTTCTTCAGTAGGAAATGAAGCTGACGAAACTATGAAGAACATGAACTCTAAATTCACCAAGAATAGCAGCAACCTTTGAGACTCCATGGAATTACGATTTCTCACTGTGATGCTTCAGTGCAGAAGCATAAATCTTCTGTGTGCTTATATAAACTGATTTATCTGTCATTTTATGAAGGCAATATAGGTGTGAACAAGGTGAGATATGCATCAACTTTAAGATATAAAATTAATTTGATTTCAAGTGGATAGCGTGTACTTCTCTGGAGTGTTAAAGTGTCGTTATATTGTTAGTCTCAAAACTATTTTTTATTTTTTTTCTCACAGTAATTATTTACATTCGTTATATAAAAAAGCGAAAAAGAGAACAATTATATACAAAATCTCAAAAACAAGAGAGACATACAAAAGAATTAGAATTAAAAAAATAAAGGGCTGTTGAGGGCCTGGCGTCTAAAACGTGAAGTGTGTGGCTCCGTATATATGCAATGAGTGCGATTCTCGAAGGGGCCGACAAGATAGGGTGTCCACATAAGGAGACGAACGTCATTAAAGGTTGAAAAGCATCTGCTCTACCTTACGATTACGACTAGACCTTGCACCAAAAAAACAATTATGACCAGATCGATCCCAATTCTAAGCATTCTTGCCGACATTGATTATATTTTACCCTTAAAACAACCATGTGTTAAATATTTAGGTATTTTATTTACCAAAAATATATGTAGGTATTTCTGAAGTTTTCTAAATTCAAGCACCACTTCCTTGACTTCAATAAGGGAAAAATGAGAATATTATGAAAATTCCAGAAAATTAATTAATTTTCTTTTCCCATGTGTCAAAAAAAAATTAATTTTAAATATATTCATTGCGAAGTCGTCGATAACTGTTTATAATAATGATAAAAGGGAGGAAATAAAGTTTGAAGGAAGTTGCGAGAACTTTCAATAATGTAATTTTGGTTAATTTTTTCCCCTTTAATCACATGAATGGAGGCATTGTGGTGGCCACAGCCAGAGTACTTTTATGTTGCCGCATGCAATGCCCTCCTCTTTGGTAGAAACACTAGATGTCTTAGCACGGTAGACAATATGTATCATTATAGAATCAGATATGGTGTTATGAAAGCAGAGCAACATGACTTGAGTATATGATTGGAGTTGTATAGGTTAGAACTCAAGTACTATATAAGAGAGAAACACTGCAAATTCGAGTTAGTAGACAATATATATATATATATATATATATCATAGAATCTGGTGTGGTGTTCTAAAAGCATAGCAGCATCACTTAAATATGACTGAAGTTGTATAGTTAGACTTCAACTACGTACGAAGAGAGAAACACTGCAAACTCGAGTTGGTAATTTGAGCTGCATAGCTTGAAAGCAAAATATGGTGTGGAACTACCAAGTGTGCACAGAGACATTCAAAATTGCACTTCGAGTAGTCATAACTCCCTCAATTCAACTCCGAATTTAGCAAATGAACTATAATGAAAAGCTTTGAGTCTTTCTAATGCAATAAGACTCATTGTAAAATTTCTTGTATTCTAAAAGATATGATCAAAAAAGTGAACACAGGTTTGGAATATTTTTTGTACGAAGTGTGAGAACGAAGCACAAGCTTTTGAAAGGCATATCTTCTTCATGTAAAAACGTTTGATATTAAAAGAGGCAGCCTCATTTTGAGTCTATTTTCATATGAGAGAAGTTTCATAGTAAAAGGGTTTGTATCGTGAGACATATTGTAGAAACACCAAAACAAGTTCAATGTTGAAAGAAAAACAAAGCATGATAGAGTATGAAAGATATTGACCATTATAAACTTATGGACTCAAGTGTATGACTTGATAGTTACTTGATATAAGGCACAAAATCAACTTCTAGTTAACAAATGATTTAAATGATTAAAGGATAACTTATATATGAGATAAATATAAGATGCAAAATTTTTGCTCTAATACTTGGCATCCTCAAGAAAGTAATAGGTCATCAAACATAATATGTGGGATAATGGCACTTCTTGGTTTAATTCTAAAACGATGGTGGGAGGCATAGTTTGGGCTATGGTTTTGTACTTTTGTTTGTGTACATTTCAAACACTAGAAGAGCTTTGGTTGTTCCAGTGTATAGGTTAGACTATGAATAAGCTTATGGTTTAGGTGCTTTAATGGTGGATGTAGTAATGAGCGATGTTGCATGTATTGCATATTTAACATGTTGCATATAAATATTATGAATTTTAATGATAATGCATACTAATAATAGAAAAAGGATGATAATATAGTTGCATCTATGCTTGTTTGTATATGTACATAGAATAATTATGGGTTACTCAAATGTTAGCACTCACCTCTTTCTCAACATTTTTTCTACTGAAGGTTCATATCTTGTAAAATTATCATTGAAATCTTAAATTATAAAAGAAAAATAAATAATCAAATTGAAATAAAAAATAAAAAGTATTTCGTAATAAATCATATCGAAGTCAAATAAATGTTGGTCTTATAATTAAGGGAAAAAAAAAAGAAAGAACAATGAGAGAATCCTCTCCCAAATTTCAAAGTTGAAACCTAACCAAATGTAAAAGAGAAATAAAAATCTTTACAAAGACTAAAAATTAAGTTATCTAGATGGCAAAAAACCATTACTACAAAATGCATCATTTATATCCATTATTTTTGTTTGTTCATGAAAAACAAAACGAAAAAGTCCATATTCTCGTCTGTTTAAGTTAAACAAGTGAAAATATAGAACCATACTTGTCTGTCATCCAAAATATATGAGTATTGTAACATCCCAACTTTTAGTCCTAGAAGTATTAAAATTAGCCTAAAATGAGCAGACTGTCAGACCTCTTATGGCAGGAGTCCCAGAAGTTCCCTGGAGGAACAAGAGGATTCCCAGGGACTAAATCGCAAAGTAAAAGTTTCCTAGGATTGAAAAAAGAGAAAGATAGAGATTCGGATGAAATCTCAAGGCCCAAGAATGAGAAGTTGAGATGAGTGTAGGCCATAGATTTTGTTGGAGATCTCAATAAGGTGAATTATGGAGTTAAGTTGAATCAGGGATAAAATCGTAATTTTATGAAGTTTCGGGCCGTTAAGGGCAAAAATGAAAAATTATGCCCAAAAATTCCAAAAGAAAAATCTTAGAAAATGAGAAATGGCATATTAAGGCCTGTATATGAAGAAAAATGATAAAAATGCCCTTGGGTCTTAGAAAATGAGAAATGGCATTTTAAGATTATGGCTCATTTTGAAGTATAAAGCTAGATTTAATTAATTGAGCCAAGAGGAGGCCTTAGAAATGCAAGCAAAAAATGGAGATTTATGAGTTAAGAGGCTATAAAAAATTATAAAATTAGTCTCATACCCAGAAGGCTAGCAAAATGGCTTTAAAAATATTTAAAAGCAAGTTGTGCCAAAAAAGAGCAATTTATGGAAAATTGAAAAAGAAATGCCTATGGATCGAGTTATGGATTGAGAAAATTTACAAATTTTCTCCAAAATTCAAGGAATTTTATGATTTTCTTGGATCAATTTTTAGAGATCAAGATTGAATAAAATGCTCCAGTTAAATATTAAATAATTTTTGTCCTCTAAATAGAAGACAAAACCAAAGAAAATATCTAAAGGTCATTATGACGGTACTGAGTCAGCATGTTGAGTTGTCGAGTGCAATTATGACACCTCTGAGTCAGATGGTGAGTCATTAGGGGATATTTATGGGCAGTATAAAAATCAGAACGTAGTATGGGTACATTTTAGACAGTCCTTTGTCTACCCGTTATAGTAAAATCTCTATTGCGTGACTCAGCAAGACTAAATAGCCTCTCAGTAGAGCTAATACTTATTTTGTTCTATGCTACTCTAAGATGGCACCATATGTATACTTAATTGAGATGAGAAAATTGTGTCAAAACATGTTCCAGTGGTATAGGATAAGTCAGGATCTTAAAAAGTACCCGATACTATGCAGAATGGCAAAATAGGTGGAGAAATACCTAAGGATTGTATTTTACGAGAATTTTATATTAATTTTCTCCCTATTTTAATGTCATAATGATGAAGGGACATGGAAGAGACAAGTGTATTGTTAGATAAATGACACATGTACAGTGGGATGCAAGACACATATACGATTGGATTAAAAACATGTAATTTGGTGATGTAAGCATGAAGTCATAGGACACATGTTATCACAAGATAAAAAGAAAAAATAGACAGTCCAAATTAAGCTACATATTTTTAAGATCAACAATTGAATTAAGTCTTGTTTTCTATAAATACCCCCTCCCCTCCCCCATTTCGTGCAAGCCATGGAATCCATGGGGAAACTCTTGCAAAATAGATTCTAGAGAGAGAAAGAAGAAGGAAGGAGAAAGGCCAAGTGATCCTATGCAAGATCAAGCTCCAAAACAAGGTATGTTCATGGTTTTTGATATAGTTTTCACTACCCTTGTCATGGTTGAGCTTAGTTATGGATTTTGATGGTTTTTGGGAGCTTGAAACCCTAGAGGGATATGCTGCACGAAATTTCTTAGTTAAGGGGAAGATGAAATTGATGTTAGAATAATATTTAAAAGCTTAAAAGGAACAAGAATCAAATGGTTCTAGCTTTGTATTAATTAAATTCCATGACTTTGGAACCAAAGAGGATGCCACAGCTTGATTGGTTCTTATGCCTAGGATGTGATTTTGATGATTTTGATGCTTCCAATATGTTTAAAATGAAAAATTGTGTAGGGACAACATGAAAGAATGAAGTTAGAAGAATTGGAACCAAAAATAGAATTTAAGTGGCAGATTTTGGTTTTGGCCTAGAACCAGAGGAAGGAGTTGGATTTTCATGAACCTAAGCTCATATTTGGATTCTTTGGGCAAAATTTTGTAGGATTGGCTTAAGGGAATAATTTTTACAAAGCTAGAACACTACATTATAAATTAAGAAAAACAAATTAAGTTTAAGGACATAAGTCTTCTACATTGTGTAGTTCATGGTCCTAGTGAGTAATGTGACCCTTATAGCTATGATTAGGACCTTAAACATTCAAGAGAAGGTTTGGATGTGATTAACCAAAAGCTAGATGGTTGGGAAGCTTAGGGAGCAAGTTAAAGAACAAGAGAAAACTTATGGTGCAGGATAATAAATTTTACCTTACTCTTATGTGCTTGGTAATTGCTTGCATGTATGACGTATTTCTATGTTTATATGAATTGATGAATTCATGTATTGTAATTTTGAATATGTTTGAAATATGTCATAGGCCTATGTGTTTTATGAGAAATGCATGATGATTTTCAAACACGTCATTATGTTATAAAGATGTTAAATTGCAAGTATGTTATAAATGTGAAGCTTGCCATGCATGTTTGGATGGTTATTGTTTGCTACTAAAATTCTCTCAAATCTTACCCCTCCCTAACCAACCATTTAGGTCAAGTATGATAGATAATGATTGCATGAAGGAGAGCGTGAGAAAGAAAGAGAAGAAAGTGGAGAATTATTTATGTTAATGAATAAAGCTATTGGTTAATGTATAATTCTCCTATTATGTAAATTATGTATATGAATGCCAATGATGCGATGTATTGGTTTAGAATTTTTATGGAATGAATGAAAATGTATAAGAATGAATGGAAAAGAGAAAACATAAGTTATGCATGCCAAAGTAATAAAAAAAATAAAGCAAGAATTGTTTAATGGATAAAACATAGGTCCTGGAGCAGTCAACTTCCAGCTCCAGCTTGACCTACCAAAAAAATGAGTTAAGCCATGAAATTTGGTAACCATATTGTACATATCCTGAGCTTTAAAAAAAGTGGTAGATCACCTCAATTGGACATGTATATTAAGAGATAAGAATTTTCAAAATTGGACCAAAAATCTAAAATTTGACCGTAGAAGTAACCCCAATAATCAATTTTAAATTTTCAATCTACGAGCTTATTTTGTGAATCGCTTGAAGCATAATACATTCAAACACATACTATGAGGGGTTAAAAAAAAGATGTTTCAATTATACTTTAGTATACTCTTCGTTTTTGAGTGTATACTCGTCTGTTTTGGATAATAGAAGAGTATGTTCGTCTATTGACCAAAACAGACGAGTATACATACTGTCATATACTCATATGCATTGCTCATCTGTTATCCTTAAAATAGACTAGAATGGTTTTTCTTCATGTTTAGAAGCCTAAAAGTTGTGATTATCACTCTATTTTTACTGTCTGCAGCGAGCTCACTTCCTTTGTTCTCATTGTTGCATCTTCTCCATTGATCATGTTGCTCTCCACTTCTCCATCCCGTCTTCTTCATTCTTGGATGCTCCCTCTCTCCGTGAGTTCATGTTTGCTACAATGAGTTGCTTTTTCCCACTAATATTTTATAAAATCTCTTGACAGCAAGTTGTGATTTCTCCCTGTTTCTCCATCAATTTCACGTCTCTTTCCCTCTTTTCAGTGGCTAATCTACTCAAGAAGCTTGGTAAAGCTTTTGTAGAGTTGGTTTATGGCTAGACCCCTTTTTCTCTAAGGTAATGAGCTAGGGCTTGAGCTCTATGCTTCAAACGGGAGTTCTCATCCATAGATCTGGCTATTATTCTTCATATTTTATCTTCTCTACATCTTAGATTAGATGATTGATGTTAAAGTATTATTTTGTGATATATTATGAATGTGTATTTAAATGTTGGAATTGTGGCTATTTACATTTTTTGGCCTAAAGTTCTTATTTACATTGATTGTTATGATTAATTAATTTTTTAATTTGTATTTACATCGATTCTATTTGTATGGAAGAATGATATGATTTAGTTTTGCTAAATTGCTGTCATGGTTGTTGACATTATACTGCTGTTTGTTTTGGTTGTGTATGCACTTTACACAATTGCATGTTATAATAAAAATTGGGCAAATAATTTCATATTTTATTTTTTTTTAAATACCTATTTTCGTCTATTAGAACCAAAACAAATGAAAAAAGGGGATTATTTTCGTCTGCTAAAGCCAAAACAGATGAAAATAGTCGCACATATTCATCTATTGGAACCAAAACAAACAAAAATAGTCTTACATATTCTTTTGTTGGAGCCAAAACAAACAAAAATAATACTACATATTTGCCTTTTTTGCTCCAACAAACGAAAATAGGTGGACCTTATTCATCTATTCCATGCCAACAGACAAAAATAGTTGTCTTTTTTCATTTGCTAGGAAACAGACGAATAAGTACCCGTTATTTACATTTTCTTTATCAACGTCTCCTCCTAAACATGCCAAAAAAGTCCTTCCAAAATAGGCAAGAATAGCATATTTTGTAGTGATGAACATTGGGAGGACAAAATAGGTGAGAAAATGGAGAGAAAAAAATTAGAACATAATACTATCATTCTCTTGTCCAATTGAAGGGAAAGAAAAAGGGAGAAAGACAAAAAAATGATACTTGAATATTGAAATTCCTATTTGGTCACTTAAATAATGAAATTTCCCTTTGAGCACACATGACTAAATTGAGATTTTGAAGTTTGATGAAAAGACTAAATTGCCCTTTGATTTTTCTTTTTTGAAAAACCATTAAGCACATCACTAATCGGTCGATCACAAGAGCTTTGGTGCAGGCAGCGATTGGCTAATGACCAGCTACCAAAGCTCCTACACTCGACAACTATTTTTTGAGGGATTTTTTTTTTAAATTTAGTAACACGATCAATAAGTTCTTTAAAGCTATTAATAAGTTCAGTATAACAGTTAATAATAGGTTTTTTAGGAAATTTAAAAAATAATATTTTTATAATTTCAATAACATGGTTAACAAGTTATGTAATTATATTAACAATTCTCACAACCATAGTGATTGCCTAATAAAATTTCATTTTGTTGTACAATTATCATAGGGGGCTGATATTAAAAATATCAACCTTGATAGGAAATGTGTTAATGGTGTTATGAGAGCTATTAATATCTTTACATAATTTGCTAATCGTATTATTAAAGTTGTAAAAATGTCGCTTTTAAAATTTCTTGAAAATTCTATTGTTAATTGTTATATCAAACTTGTCAATAGTATTAAAAAAAAATTTGTTAACTGTGCTACAAGACTTGAAAAATTCCTATTTATTATGCCATGACTAATGTCTTAAAGTGTAAAAAGCTTCCAGATCACATGGTTAATGACATTATGAGAGTTGTTAATATAGCCACTTGATTTGTTATTCGTGTTACTAAAGCTGTAAAAATGTCCCTTTTTGAATTTTTCAGAAAACCTGCTGTTAACTGTTATACCAAACTTATTAATAGTTTTAAAGAACTTGTTAATTAGGTTATTAGACTTAAAAAAAAATCTCAAACAAAAAAAAAATTGCCAGTTGCTAGAACTCTGATGACCTATTGTCAACTTGTCGCCCCCCTTAACTTTGGCAGCCGCCATGGGCACTGAAAGTCTAACGATTGGCTAGTCGGTGAAAAAAATGATGGTTTTTTTTCTTACTTGATGGTTTTTTTTTTTTTGGATATACTGGAAGAAAACAACATAAAAGGAAGCAAGCTAATCCCCGGCGTCTGACAACAGCATTTGCTCCAACGCCTTCGGGCCAAAAATTTGTTATAATAAATGAGTGTTTTTTCTGCTGGTCTTTATTACTCATGTGTATTGAATTTATTTCTTAATGAAAATTTTTTAACATGTACAATCACTATAAGAATTATTTTGAAAGAAAAGGATGAGTATTAGAAATAAAGTGGATTAAAATTTTATATCTAAAACCAAATTAAGATTTCAACTATCTTTTATATTAAGAACCAAAAGTAATATATATTAACAAATAACAAATAATTTAAAAAATACCTTTTTTTTCCATATCTGTGATGATGGCTCGATGAGATATGACGAAGAATAATAGTGGTTTCTTCTCAAAATCTCTATATATCTAGAGAGAAAAGTGGCCGTCTTACTTCTCTTTTTTCTCCTCGTTTTACTTTTTTTTTTTTTGCCCACTTCGCTTTCCTCATCCTCCAACTCAACCTTTTTTTCTTGCTAAGCATAGTTATTTTCTTATTGGCCATCCTACTCCAAACATAGTTGGTACTAAATATGAACACTTTTCTTAGTAAGAGTTTAAAACTTAATTTATCATATTGTGAGAGACTACTCTCTACTGCTAAACCTAATCTTATTGATAACTGAACTGTATTTCATTTTTACATATTTTCCTTCCTCCACTAATTTAGTATTGCCTCTAGTCCTCATTATAAGGCTCTTTCTAGAGAAATTTTTTTATCTTTTCTACAAGATCTTATGATAGTTTTAATGGGTATTAAATATTTTGTTTTTCATATATATTCAGATTGAATAAGGGTTATATGTTCATATTGAAAAATGGTAGTGAAATAATATAAATTAATATGATGTCCGAATTTAGTATAGTTAATAAGGGTAATATTGTAAATTATTTGAGTTTTATGGCAAGTTTAATGCTTTTAATGGGAAAATTCTAGGAAAAGAACTTGAAATTATCATTTCCCAATTTAGGTATCTAAAATTTGGAAACGATAGAGAAGAAAGTGGTGTCTAATCTAGTATTTTGCAAATGTGGTTGAATAACTAAAATGCTCCTGTATCATATTTGAAAAAAATTATCAAACTTGTCATTTTAGTATATTTCTTGTCATTTGCTATTTAATATTTGTCATTTTTTTAGTAAAATTTAATATTTGTCATTATTATTAGTACATTTTTTGTTATTTACTATTTAATACTTGTCATTACCATTTCACAAATTGTTAAAAAACTTTTTCATATAAGAGCATTTTAGTTATTTAATTACATTTGTAAAATATCAGATAAAGTACCACTTTCTCCGTTAAAATTTTGAAGTGTAGGTGCTTGACTTATAATATCATATTTTCCAACTTATTTATTTATTTGTCATTTTCCCTTTAATGGGACAGTCAATTAATTATCAATATTTTAATAGAGAAAATTGCAATGAGATCTCACATAAGAGAATTAAATATAAAAATGTTCTTTGAACTTATCAAATTAATCTGAAATCTCATGGGACCCATTGCAAGATAATTTATTTGTTTAATTATCAAATCGTAGCAAATGTTGACAACCTATGTATTATATTTTTGTGATACACTGAGAAAATCTGTTGTTAATCGTTACATGTTAAGTTGTTAACGGCTGCTCTTTCAATTGCGAATGCATATTTTGAAAAAAAATGATAATTTAATAATTAAACAAATAAAATCTCTTGTAATGAGCTCCTTTAAAATTTTAAATTAATTTAATAATTTTAAGAAACCTTTTTATATTTAATTCTCTTAAATGAAATTTTATTGTAATTTTTTCATTTCATTATATGGACAAGAACGGGGATCTATGTAATCAAACGAATTTAATTACCAAATTGCAGCAGATATTAATAATGCATACATTATATTTTTGTGATGCATGAAGAAAATATGTTGTTAATACTTGCCACAATAGTTGTTAATCATTACACATTAAGTTGTTAACAACTGCTTTTTGAATTGTCAATACATACTTAAAAAAATAACAATTTAATAATTAAACAAATAAAACCTCTTGTAATAATGTCATTTTAAAATTTTAAAGGAAAAATCACAAAAAAAGACTGTGGAATTAGAAAAATTATACACAGGAACCGGTTCACAAAAATTATTATTAAAACTCATACTAATATTATCATGGGTCTCAATTTGTAATTTTTCTAATTTTATGGTCTTTTTTTTGCAACTTTCCCATTTTCATATTAATTTAATAATTTTAAGAAACTTTTTTTATATTTAATTCGTTGCCGACCTGCCCGACGACCAGGGGAAAAAAAAAAAACTTAAATGCGAATGTTGTACGGCGCCGCCAAGCAAGACGGCGATCTCTTCTGATGAGCAGCAATGGCGAATTCTTCAAGGTATTCTGTCTTCTGAGGTTGCTGCTGCTGACTTTAAAAGCTGAGGAACCATTAGCACCATCAAGGATACCAACGTTGATGAGTCGACAATGGGCAACGTCCTCGTGGCGTGGAGAATCCGGACCCAGGAGCACCGCTAATTGGTATTGTTCCTTCCCTCGACTTAGGCCAAGTCTGTCAAAAACTGACTCGTGTTTCAATACAGAAGAAAATAATAAAAAAATGGCAATGCTCTATATATGTTTTAGAACATTGCCACAACCTTCTAAATTTGAAACTAGTACAAACTACGAACCTGTCACTGTGATTATCAATTCAATTGACACGTTGCCTAAAAAATGTGAAAGCACATGCAGTCTCACCGGTGGAAACCATTTTTTAAGCAACGAGGATTCTTGAAGCACACTAAACAAATTATGTAGAGCCAAAACTTGAAAGAAATTATATGACAACTTCGGGAAATTCTGGAGATTTCACTGATAAGCTTTGATAGACGCAAGATGCTTCCTCTATCTACCTAGCTATGTTCATGGCTGATGTCAATGAAAATGCTCATGTTCTGCATATAATATGGCTGTGTAATTCACGTCAATGAAATTGAATATTTGGATATATGAAGCCTGATTTTCTATCGCACAACACACCAATTAACTTCAGGTTCTACTGCTTTCTTCGTTGATAATGCTTATTTGTGGGAAGAAAAGAGTTCCACCTTGTCTTTTGTGGAAATCCCCTTGTTTAGGGAAGGGAGTAAATATATTAGAAAAGTAAGTAACAGGCAGGAATTTTTATCCCGTAAAAATTATTACAATTAGCAGAAATGGAAGTAGAAAATGGGTTTTAATGTTGTAAAGATAACCATTAATCTGTTCTGCAAGCATTACTTGTTTTTAAGTGATATCATAACATCATCTGAAACAATTTTCTTTATGTTATTGTTATTACAATAGTACATATCCTTTTTCTATTTTGGTATGATTGGTTCTGTAAGGGTTCTGAAAAACGACTCTTCATTCATCAAAAATAGTTCAAGCTGATGATGAAAATTAGCCTATTCTGTGGATATAGTCATTCTATATTTGAGAAGTCTTCTGCAAATTATTTGATCGAAGCATGGGATCCAGTTTGTATGCTCTTGTTAAAAGAAGCAGAGAGAAGCCTTAACCATTGACTTGATCTTATTTTGGACGTTGCCACACATCATGCAATTTAAGCCATTAATTTACAGCAACCTGACCTGTCCCCTTAAAAACTAGAGGGTGGGAGTGTGTCCTTTATCAAAAGTGAGGGAATTTGGAACGGCAAGGGAGGTGAAATGTTTTTGTTTTCTTAGAGGATGCAATGGATGTTATATATGTTGCTTTCAAGAGGCAAAATTTCTCTTACTTTCTCAAAGTAAAACTGCGTCCTTCGAGTTTTTTTTTTTTTTGAACTGTCATTGCCAAGAAACTGGCACTGCAAAGATTTGGAATACTCATAATGTCTTGGTACCAAAGATTTGCTAAACACTGAACCATTTACTCCCTCCCTCCATCTTTTATTATAAGATCTAATTTTTTAAAATAGATTTGTCCCTTTTTATAAGATCCTTTTTGAGTTTGTTTGAACATTTAATATATTATTACCTATTTTACCCATAGTTTAATACATTTAATATATTTTCTTTTTTTATTTATCTCGCTATTACTCTCTCACATTTACCCATTTATATATAAGGGCATATTTGAAAGAAATTGTATTTGTCACATATTAATTGCTTTTAACTAATTTTAACTGTTTTCTTAAACCACTCAATTTAGTTACAAGAATCTTATAATGAGGGACGGAGTAGTATTCCCTAATATTACACAACATTTGAATCTTCTGGTTTCTTTGAGCAATCTATATTACAGTGTGAAATTTTTTCGAGCATTCCTAGTCTTCACAAAGAAACTCATTAAATTATAGAGTGGGTACAAGATTATCCCAAACATTAGTGTAATATTGTGCAGTAGAGTGTTTATCCCAAACATAGGCATAGTGATCTGTCTTAATTCTTAGCCCTAATTCGTTTGGGCTCAGTCATAATTTGAAGTCAAAGACCCTAATTCTTCTCCATGTTACAAGATTACCCCAAACATAGATATAACATCGTGTAGTGGAGCATTTATCAACTACAGAGCCTCCCTAATCTGCATCGGTGTAAACCTAGCTCCATGCTTCTGCTTTCTCCCTTTCTAATGAACAAACCCTTTCCAGGTGTCCTCTTTAGGTATTTGAGAATTCTTCAAGTTTCTTCCTTGTGTTCTTTTTGTGGATCATTTGAGAATTGACTGACCACGCCAACTGCAAAGCTGATGTTAGGTTGAGAGATAAGTAGATAAATTTTCCCTTTAGTCTCTTTTACCTCCCCTTGTCCAGGGGAGGTCCCTGTTTCCCTATTATTCATCTTAGGTTCTTTTTGTAGTTGGTCTCCATGGGTGCGTCCACAGGATATGGTCCTAGTAACCCTGTTTCCAGCAGCAAATCAATTGTATATTTCCTTGAAGTAGCTTCTTGATTTCCAAGAGCGTGCTCAAACTGTGAAACTTTTTTTTTAATACGCCACAGCAACTTTTGAAACTTGTCATATATTTTATTTTTTATTCTAAAATTGATTATGAATCTTATTAATTATAATAGGCTAATTCTATGACATCCATTTTCAACAATTTTGGTTTTATAAAAAAAAGTTATAACTTGTAAGCAATCATAGTTTCGTCTTATCTTCCTTTCTTTATTCCTTGCCAGGTGCATCATTTGGGTTTCCTGTAATATTCCTAATTTTTCTGACAAACCTTCAATAACCACAAAATCAATACTGCCTCTGTGCCACATAAATATGTAACTTGCCTTTCTCCTCGGCACAAATATCATACTCGGGTAAATTCAATGCATCATAAAAAGTAAAAATGACCAGCACTAGCCTGGCCTCACATTTGGTGAGATTAAAAACCAATTTCAATATAAGCAAAAAAATTGAAGAATAGATAGTATTGAATGAAGTATTGCATTCAAGAAACATTAAGTCTAATGAAATAATCATCCATAATAGATAAGTGAAGTTTAACAATCATGTCTTATTGCATTTGCAATATTATCTCCCACTTATGTCAGTAATGCTAACAAAGTTAGCAGAGTGCAAACCCTGTGTTTCTGAAGCAGACTTCAAATTGAACTCTGTCTCATTTAGTATATATGCAGGTTGCCTTGGAATAGGAAGATTAGCAATCTCACTACTAAGCATCGACACTACATTGGCCATAGTTGGCCGCTCTTTTGCTAATTCTTGCACACAAAGTAATCCTATATGTATGCACCGCAAAATATCCTCATAAGAACCTTGATATTCTATTTCTGAATCAATAATGGACACCAGGTCGTTTTCATTCCATAGCTTCCATACCTAAAAATATACAAAAATCCATGCATGAAAATTCAAAGTTCATATAAACGACAATAAGTCAACAAATACGGAAGATACTTACATAGCCTAAAAGGGTTTGAGATCCCTCCATCTCATACAATCTACAATTGCTTCTTCCACTAATAATCTCTAGCACTAGAACTCCAAAACTGAAAACATCTGATTTCTCTGAAAATTGCCCTTGCATTGCATATTCAGGAGATATATAGCCACTACATTAAAAATTTATTAAGTGAACTTGCATTTCATTGGCATGATGATTTAATAGTTGAGAAGAAGACATGCTTACTATGTCCCAGCCACTCTTCTAGTATTAGCTTGATCTTGATTGCTTCTAAATATTCTAGCCATACCAAAGTCTGATATTTTTGGATTTAGCTCTTCATCCAACAAGACATTACTAACCTTTAAATCTCTATGAATGATTTTTATTCTAGAATCTCGATGAAGATAAAGCAAACCTCTAGAGATTCCTTCAATAATTTTGAAACGTTTTTCCCAATCTAATTCTTTCTTTTTGATTGAATCTGTAGAGAAAGAAGAGATCAGGTAACATAAAGTAAGTGCCTTTTTAATAGAATCTGAATTCACATAAATTAGCAAGTTATTGAATGATGAGAAAATCAAAGAGTAAAGCTTTTTTTTTTGGGTCAAAATTCTTAGTATGGCTTGAAAGGTGAGATGAAATGTTAGGCAAAAGAAGAACTAACCAAATAGAATTGCATCCAAACTCTTGTTATGCATGTACTCATAGATTAATATCCTTTCAGCTTGCTGAATGCAACAGCCTAAAAGTCTTACTAGATTGCGATGTTGAAGCTTTGAAATAACAACAACCTCATTCATGAACTCTTCTTGCCCTTGTCTTGATGCTTTTGAAAGTCTTTTGATTGCAATATGTTGTCCATCTTTCAATTGCCCCTAGAAGACAATGTAAAACAAAACAAAAAATTGGCAATTGTAACACCTCATTTCTACATGAAAGAAGATCCACTATACATTTTTTTTCTTTTTTCTTTCTTTGTTTTTTTTAAAAAAACCTTGTATACTGAACCGAAACCGCCGCGTCCAAGTTTGTTTGCTGAATGGAAGTTGTTTGTAGCAGTTACAAGATCTTCAAAATCAAAAAGTGGAAGTTCATTCATCTTGACTTCTTCATCTTGATTAATCATTCTTTGAGATTGACCGTGTGAATCTGTCTCACCTATGTTGAACAATAACAGTACGCTTTCTTTAGTCCAAAAGCACATCCTTTTGTTTTTTTAATGGTAAATAAAGCACATCTTGTTTTTAACACATATAAAATTGACTCATTGTAGCAAACTTATTCACAGTGACAGGTTTCAGAACTTCAATGGGTAATAGATGAAATCAGGGATTGATCCACATATGCTATGAGAAAGTATGAATAATGTTGGATGAAAACTATAATTGATTACAATACCTGCATATTTAGCAGTCAATTTCCATAAGAAGTATGCACATGTTGTAAATGTAATAATTCCTATTGGCACTGTAACTGCAATGATGATTGTTCTGCTTGGTGAATCTTTTTCTGCATTTCATAACAGGAAGTCAGACAGTTTCAGTGAGAACCTTCTAATATGATGGAGCATTAAATTTCAAACAAAAAAGGGTACCAAGTTTGGACAAAGACACACGAATGTAAAGATCAACCCCTCCTCTTGAGAATCTTTGTATGTCAATCAAATCTCCACTCCAATGCATGCACCCAATGCCATTTGAATCATATGCATATGCCACACAAGAGCAATTATGCAAACACTGTGTTCTACATCTATCTTCTGTAGCAGTCAGCCTCTCCAAAAAGTCTGGCACTTTCGTATTGTCAAGTTTCACAAACTCATATTGTTTATGTACTTCACTTTTATTTGCAAAACCCTCACATTGTAGTGGCTTCTTCCTCACACATCCGCTAGTCCAATTTTGCCTATTCCATTCCTCTAAATTATGTGGTTCATACCCACTCAAACAGCCACAAATTGGTGAACTTTGTGAACTACAGATTCCAAATGCCCCACATATGCCATAGATATCACAATAAGTCCCATTCAACACATGTCTCGAACCTTCCCTTTTGTTATTCCACCCTGCTATCCAAAGTTGGCCTTGTGGATTCAAACCCATAACTGCAAAGTCAGCATTATTTTCCAAATTGTAAGTCACATAAACAGTTCCATCATCTTCATTTCCTCCACTCCATCCACTTGACATCATTGGTGATCCTAGAAAAATCCTACCATTCCATGGACCAGTTCGAGCATATGGGCGAGTTCCATTAAACCACAGAAAAACATCAGGAGCATTTGGGCGTTCAAGAGAAGCAGTATAGTATCCAATAGATGGGTCAGAAGAGCTTTTCCATGATGTAAGTTTCACCTTCTCTCCTGTTCTTTTGTTGATGCTGAGTTTCATTTTTGGCACCATGATATCAGAAGGATCTTGAAAACTTTGCCATATAGCTTCTCCCGTGTTGCCATCAAAGAGGACCAGGTTCCCGGTGTTTAGAAGCTTAACAGTTGAATTGGTTACAATCTTTGAGATATTCGAAGACCAAACACTCATGTTTTGCTTGTCCAATATCACGAGATTGCCATTGTTGGAAATTGTGACAGTCCCAGAAGCATCAACCAGTAGCTGATTTCTATTAGCCACCCAGATGATGTTAGATTCAGAAAGATACCAGATTCCCACATAGCGGATTGTGGAATTTTGAGGGCTGAAGAATCCAAGCTTGAAGTCACTGTTATCTGAACTTATTGTTTCATGATCTCTGATGAGTTGACCTGGGGTGATGGTGTCCGCTGTAGAACTCAAACTCCAGTGGAAGATGGAAAGTATCAGCAAAAGATTTATCAAGTTGAGACTTCTGATTCTGAATCCCATGATGAAAAAGATGAGGTACTTTTTTTTTCTTTGAAAGTTTGTGTGCAGTTTAATTTTCTCATATGTGGGGGAGCTGTGGTCTTGCGGATTGACTGTCATGTACGTTTAGCACAATGCTATACGTATTCTATTATTGATGAATTTGCACGAACTCGCTTCCCTGTCAATGACAGATGGGCCAGCTACTGCCTTGATGACATTTGAAAGCAAAACATATCTAATCCGGCTGAATTAAGATTTCTTGGAGGGAGGAAATGCACGTCCTCTCCAATGAGAGTGTGTGAGCGGATCGTGTGCATAGTAATTTTTTATGGGCATGAATTATATTCTAATAAATCAAATGTATATTACTTCTCACTCTTAATATAAAAAATAATTGACTAATTTTAATATATTAAAAAAATTAATTAATTTAGATATTTGTAAGTTTTATCTTTTATAAAATATGAAATACTCTTACTAATTATGTATATTAGTTATAACTACTATTTAATGAAATATTTAACATATATAACTATCATAAAATTGTTTTAAAAAAATAGATAAATATAAAAATAATAATAAATTAAAATTTTATATTTAAAATTAAATTAAATACTATATTTTTTTGTATTCAGAACAAATTACGAGGTAATCGCTGCATCATCGGTGACAAGCTGACAACTGACTAAGAGAGTCAACAGTTGAGTTAATGAATCTAATGCATAATAAAGGAGGCCAACCACTTTGATGGCATTTGAAAGTAAAACGTACGTAAGTAGTTAATGTTTTGCAGGAAGGGTCCCGTTCAAATTAAATTTCATATATTTTGTATCTAATTTATATTGCGCATATAGAAGACACATTTTTGTCTTAATTTCAGATGTTTCATGCAGCAAGAGTTTGGCCAAAAAAAAAATTGCAGCGACAGAGAAGGGGGGAATTTATTCTTTAAAAAGTCAAAAAATGGATATTTCACAACAGATAGTAAAAAAAAGGGAATATTTCATGAAATTATTACCCGATTACTAAACAAATCATATACGCATCTAACTGCATTTTGATTATCAATTTGTTTCAAAAAAATGAACCACTAATTTTTTTGATATTACAACTCAATGAAGTCTTATACTAATCGAGATCAACTATATCGATCACATAATATTATTATATTCTATGAACGATCAAATTCTTGAATATGCTATTAACCAACAAATTTTGTTCAATAACTTATTGAATGAGAAGAAAAACATAACTTTTTCGAGTATTCTATTCAATTTTCCTTTACCCTCTTTAACAGATTCTACATTGTTTGATTTATTTCTTTGCTCTCCAACAATATTTTTGTATATATTCAAACCATTTCAAATGATTTTTCACTATTTTCTCTTTATATATTTTAAGGAAAATGACACTAAGGTCCCACACAAGGAAATATACTGTAAAATAGTTCCCTGAAATCTGATAATGAATCACAAGTCCCATAGGGACTTAACTACAATAATAAGAATGTTAAGAAGATATTATTGCCTAGCAGTGTAGAAGGAAAGGGTGCTCATATTTTCTGCACGATCTGAAGTTGCTGCTAATGGGAGAGAAGAGCTGGAGAAAGAAGAAAATAGCCATTGATAAAGCATCTTTCTCATCACGATTAGTGAACTCCAAAGAGTTTCCATTTCAATCTCTCTAAACTTCTAGGTTTTGAAACTTTCTTCCCCTCCTCTTCTCTGCATTTTGCTTAACAGATTGTGTTTGGGTATTAGAATTTAGAAATTCGTTCTTGCCTTTAAGTATTGCAAAGCTTTTGTTTTTTGTCTAATATGAACAAGATACTCGATAAAAAAAAACTGTGCTTTTGTTTGGTGTGCGTTAGTGATTTAAGTTGGAGTTTCATTGTGGGTGAGTAGAATGATGATGGGTGCTCTGTTTTTTGTTACATTATGGGTGGTTTTGCTCTGTTTTAACATGGTTTAGTGTGAAAGGTTGAAGAAGATGAAGGTTGGTGTGGGTGAAAACCTTTTATGCAAAATGGGATATTATATTGTCAATATAAGCTGTGAAAGTTGTCAATGGATGCCGCGACAGTTGTCAATTGTGCTGCTTCACTTGTCAATAACAGCTGGATGATTGTTGATGCAGGTTTACATTAATGATGGCCAGTATGTCTGGAAAGCATCACACCGTCAAACCATGCAAGAACCCAAATACAAACTAAGAATGTATTGAAATCAATTATTTTTTATATATGGATGTGAAAGGAATATTTTGTAAATGAGTGTGAAGGGATTTTTTTGTAAATGGATACACACCAACAATTAGTTTGGTAATTACATGCAACCCTATGTTTTTTTTTAATGGGTTGTGAAATATGTATAATTCCATGTATATAAAGATGTAAATAAAAGTTGGCTATAAACTAATATATTAGATTCTACTGTCATTTGAGTTGTAATTATTACACCTTGCATTGTCAATGGACCTGTTTTGACTTGTCACTGATTGCAGTATGACTTGTCAATTAATCTACTGATGTGAGTTATCTAAAATATGAATTCAAGTTACATAATATTGACATATCATATGATATTTTCAATTATCTTGACATATTACGTTTTGGTTATAATGTCGTATATAATCATTATTAAAAGCCTATTATTATTGATATAAAATTATAAAATAAATTATCAATAACTACATCATCACTTGTCAATGTGGCATTGTGACTTATTGACGATGGCACTGTGACTTGTCGATGGTGGCACTGTGACTTGTCAATGAGGGAATCAACAGCATAGAATTTCATCCAGAAAACTTGGTAATGAATCTGAAGTCTCAAAGGGACTGGAGTGCAATTTAGTAAAGTGTAAAAAGATTTTTATGTCCCTAGTGAGATGCACCCAAAGTAAATGAAAGTTGTCCTATTTTTCAGTCTGAGAGTCACCAATCTATGTGCTAAAAATAAAAAAGAAAAAACCCAAACTTCATTCTGTTTTTTCCCTATTCCCATTTGAAAATCTCATCCACTCCACCCATGTCAGCCATTGGTAAAATTCTCTTGTGTTTTTGGTTTGGTGTGTGCTTGGTCATTTAAGTTGGGGTTTTATTATAAGTGGGTAGGGTGATAATGGATGTTCTGTTTTTGGGTATATTGTGGGGGATTGAAGGTGAGCTTGCTCTATCTGGGTATGGTTTGGTGAGAATTGATGAGGAAGACAAAGGTTGATGTGGCTAAAAATTCTTACTACGAAACAGGAAAATATGTTGTCAATATAGGTTGCGATAATTGTCAATATAGCTCCTTGACTTGTCAATGATACTTGTGTTGTGCAGATTTACATTAAATAATATTGTTAAATTCTTGACACAAAATTCATAACCTTTTGTGCCCTTAACTCATTGGTAGAGGCTATAAAAAGGGAAAGAAGAGGCAATGAAGAAGGGTGGGCACCACATGAAGCAAAAGAAGAAAAATGATAAAAAGAAAAGCTACTTTAAACCTAGACAAATGATGGCAAAAGAATTTTTTGTAAATAAAAGTGACTTTTTTTTTTGTAAATATCATAATGCATACAAATAATTAGCTTGATATTTGATATATGCAATTGTATTTTTTTTTAATGTGTTGTGAAATCAATGTAATTATATGTGTATGAAGTTGTAAATGAAAGTTGGTTCTATATTACATTTTGATGCATAATTAGTTGTCATTATCTGCACCTTTCATTATCAATACACCCTTCATCACTTGTTACTCATTGCACTATCAGTTGTTAATTTACGTGCTAATATAAATTTCAAAAAAATATGACTTTACATTACATAATGCTATACAAAATCATACTATATCACCAATTCCTTAAAACTAATCTCTTTTTTTTTGTAATGATGTGAAAATTTTCAAAATTGAAGGTGTTGTTTATTTAACATATTTAAGTAAGTTATATGTAACCTACAATATGAATATCAATCAGAAGGTATTTAATAGGATGAAAATTTTTCAAAATTTGACAAGTCATATTGCATTTGTTGACAAGTCTAATAATCCTCAATTCACAGCGATGCCTAGAGCAATCCACCATGGCCTTTGAAGCAAAAAGGACAGAGAGGCATTCTGTAATAGGCGCTGTGATGCCTGGATAAATCCGCTGTGATGCTTGGATGAAATTCTATGTTCTTGATTCCACCGTTGACAAGTCACAGTGTCACATTGACAAGTGATGATGTAGTCATTGATAATTCATTTTATAATTTTATATCAATAATAATAGGCTTTTAATAATGATTATATACGACATTATAACCAAAACGTAATATGTCAAGATAATTGAAAATATCATATGATATGTCAATATTATGTAACTTGAATTCATATTTTAGATAACTCACATCAGCAGATTAATTGACAAGTCATACTGCAATCAGTGACAAGTCAAAACAGGTCCATTGACAATGCAAGGTGCAATAATTACAACTCAAATGACAGTAGAATCTAATATATTAGTTTATAGCCAACTTTTATTTACATCTTTATATACATGGAATTACACATATTTCACAACCCATTAAAAAAAACATAGGGTTGCATGTAATTACCAAACTAATTGTTGGTGTGTATCCATTTACAAAAAAATCCCTTCACACTCATTTACAAAATATTCCTTTCACATCTATATATAAAAAATAATTGATTTCAATACATTCTTAGTTTTGTATTTGGGTTCTTGCATGGTTTGACAGTGTGATGCTTCCCAGACATACTGGCCATCATTAATGTAAACTTACATCAACAATCATCCAGCTGTTATTGACAAGTGAAGCAGCACAATTGACAACTGTCGTGGCATCCATTGACAACTTTTACAGATTATATTGACAATATAATATCCCATTTCGCAGGAAAGGTTTTCACCCACACCAACCTTCATCTTCTTCAACCCTTCACACTAAACCATGCTAAAACAGAGCAAAACCACCCATAATGTAACAAAAAACAGAGGACCCATCATCATTCTACTCACCCACAATGAAACCCCAACTTAAATCACCAACCTACACCAAACAAAAGCACAACTTTTTTTATCGAGTATCTTGTTCATATTAGACAAAAAACAAAAGCTTTGCAATACTTAAAGGCAAGAACGAATTTCTAAATTCTAATACCCAAACACAATCTGTTAAGCAAAATGCAGAGAAGAGGAGGGGAAGAAAGTTTCAAAACCTGGAAGTTTAGAGAGATTGAAATGGAAACTCTTTGGAGTTCACTAATCGTGATGAGAAAGATGCTTTATCAATGGCTATTTCCGTCTTTCTCCAACTCTTCTCTCCAATTAGCAGCAATTTCAGATCGTGCAGAAAATATGAGCGCCCTTTCCTTCTACACTGCTGGGCAATAATGTCTTCTTAACATTCTTATTATTGCAGTTAAGTCCCTATGGGACTTGTAATTCATTATCAGATTTCAAGGGACTGTTTTGTAGTATATTTCCTTGTGTGGGAGCTTAATGTCATTTTCTCTATATTTTATGCCAACTTAGTCATGTAAGTTCATTACCAATTTTTTTCTTTTCGTTTTGGTACAAAATTTTGTTTCATTTTCGTATGACTATACATTTATCTCAATATTTTCATCTATGTTATTCCAATTTTATAGTCTTCTTGTCTCTATAAAGTCCAACATTTCTCATATACCGTTGTTGATCTTATAACAATTCAATAAAATTTCCCTTTAAGCTAAAATTGCAAAAGAGAGCATTATTAAGAAATGAAAACTCCTTCAAAAGGTACAACAAACAAGTCATAAAACATTAACTTCTTTATAAGGATATATAACTTTCTATACATACAATTACTCAATTTTGTTGACAAATTAGACTAATATCTCATAAAAAACAATGGGCATAGGAGTAATATATATATTCGATAGCCACATTCCCATCAATCAAGACATACTAAAAATAATTGTTGCTAGCTTTTTATGGAACACCTCACTTTATCACCCAATTTTATGTTAAATGGGAGCAATTGGAACTATTTCACAAGACATTAAGTTGAAAATTTTTGAATTTTTAAATTCTCAGGTCACTATTCATTATAACTCTAATTTTGGTCAAATTTTGAAAAATCATAACTAATTTTAAAAAAATCAAGATGATACAGTTCTAATGAGGTCTTTAAGAAAAAAAATACATCTAGAGTATGATTTTAGCTCATGTGTGCTTAATTTCAATGAAACAGTGCACTATTCATTAATAACTTTTTCAATTTTTTAGAATTTATACCTAATTTTGGAAAGACATAAGTTTTTGTACAAAACTCTAAATTTTATGAAATACCACTCATTTTAAAGCTAAAAATATGAACTATTGATATGTTAAGTTTAATGACCAAACTCTTTCATGATCTCAAAATTTTTCATGGTCAAATTTTGCCCCTAATTAGGTCAACTTTTATCTCTTTCATGCATGACTTGCCAAAACATAACCATAGCGATTCAAACATGCTTTAACCATATTTCACAGCATATAACAAGCAATTTCACATAATTTACAGCCCTCAAAAGTCATCCAAACATGTATCCATAAATATTACAATATTTGTACATAAAGTTCATTATAAATTCCATAACATTTTTCTTCATGGAAACAGCACTTCCTTGCCTTTGGCCACACCACTTGCATGCCCTATTGGTGTTATTTAAACATATAGAGGAATGAGATTTCATAGAAATCTCAGTAGTAAAAGAATTACAATAATAATGTTAAACAAGCAAGGTATATTACAATCAAGTTCACAAATTTCCACTTGTTTCTATGCCATGCAGGAACCATTTCAAGTCATTCAAGGTCAACATATTAATGCATTTTGCCAAGGCACGCAATCAACACATCATCATCAAACAAGTTCAAGTATAACATGGCATATATTTAAAGAATATATTATGTTACAACCAAACAAGTTAACATTAAAATTGTAAATTCTATACTACCTCATTGAGTTTAATTCACACGGTCTCCTCTCTTAATCCTTGAGCCTCCAATTGATCACTAAGATGACCTATCAAACAACAAGAATAATAGCATCCTAAATGAATAATACCATTCATAACAATTCTTTCTAAAACCCCCTTTTTTCATTAATTTAGAGTTTTAGTATTATCAATTTTTTATAACTCCTACTGGTTTTTCCTACACAATTCTTTCTAATAAAAATTACGCCAATTCCTATTATCCATTTGTTTGGTGTTACGCGGTTCAGGTCAAAGTTGCAAGATTTTTTTCCTTTTTCTTCCTGCAAACCATTTTTAACTTTGTTAGTTGCGTTTCTTTTGTATTTTTCTTTCCCGGTGCAGAGCCTACCTAATTCGCGCGTGTTTGGATTGATGTTGTGAATTCTCAACGTGATATGGACGAGTTAAACACGGGATACAAGAAAATTTGAGTTTGACGGTTAATCAGCTTTTTCCAAATTAATTCTTACAGGAAAAATTCTTTTAATGCAGAAGTCATTCCACGGAGCATCAAGGACGTGGAAAGAGGGGGGAAAAAGATGATAATAAAAAAATAAAAAATTACCCCAACAACCCCAATAATTGGATACTATTTGATTCTTAGTATAAAACCTAATCAACTAATGTAAAAAAAGTATTAAATTACTTAATTATAATATGAATTATATTATTTTTTTAAATAACTATATGTATCATTAGATTATATATGAAATTATAGGTAAGGCAAATTAATTCGAATAAAAATAATAAATATAAATATTTTAAAGGAATTTAACATCTATTTGGTTGTCGTCGGAGGGACCAAACATGTATTAGAATTGACAAAACTACAGTTTGTGGGTTAGTTGAATTTTTGGGTTGTTTGGATCGCCTTTTCATCTAACAAACTTTTACTTGGTTGCCTTGGAAAGTTGTAATTTGTAATTTTCGCAGCTGCAGCATCGAGAGAATGCAAACAAAGATTTTAAAAAAAAAGGTATTTAAGTGGGTCCTACTTGATCCAATAATTTGATTTTTTTAAGTAATAATTTAATTATTTTTCATTTATTATTTTTCTTAAATTTAGCAAATTATATCATCAAAAATTTTTTTTTGTCAAAATATATGCATGTGATATACTGTGTCAAACCCTTAATATAAGATCCAATAAACTAGTTTGAAGAGATCATGAAAGCTCAATAAATTACTTAATTATGTTATATGTTATATGATCTCTCTAAAATACTTATATTATACATATCACTAGATTACAAATAAATTTATAAGTCAGGCACATTAGTATGAAAAAAGTGATACTTTTTTCAGACATTTTATATCTGAACTTACTTTTCCATTACTTATCCAGACAAGTTTCAATTTATTAAACTGATTTTTATACAGGTCAATCCAAGCATAAATCATATTACACTAATTAACTTTTACTTTAACTCCCTTTTGCAAAAGTTATATGCAATAAAAGTCAGTGTTGCCATTGCTAATCCAAACACAACTTTAACAACTTTCTTTGTGTCCCCATATCAGTTAATTGAATCTTATATTAAGTAGCAAATGCAGCATTTATAAAAGTATTCAAAGGAGGAAAATTTTAAATAATAAAATGTAGAAAAAAATTAGGAAAAATTCCCTATTAAATAATAAAATTTTGTACCCATAGAGTATTGGTATTTTGCAAATTTTGTACTCACAAAATATCAGTGTTTAGTACTTTGATTTAGTTCCTTTTCACTAATTAAATATTCACTATTTTTATTTTTAAAATTTAAATTATTTCCTAAGAATTATCATTTTTTAACTGCCGAAAATTGTCACATTATAAACATATAATATAAATATGTATTATTTGATAAAACTTATGTTCAAACAAGTTTTTACTGGTTATCCAAATAAGTTTCAATTTGTCAAACGAATCTTTTTTTATAAAAATTAATCTAGATAAAAATCACATTATACTAACTGATTTTTATTCTCACTTACATTTATGAAAGTCACATGCAATAAAATCTATTTTTGTCACTGCTAATTCAAATTCACCCTTCTTTGGTTCATTTGTAATTTGTTCAAGTTAACCAATGATTTGCTCTTTTAAGTTGTAATTTACTTGCTTTAATGAAATTGTTTGTTGCTCAGCCAAAAATAAAAAGCTGCTGAGAAAATATTGGAAGGGCCCATGCAAGGAAGTCCCCACGAAGACAAATCCACCAACAGAGAAGCCGAGGAGATTGCAATCAACGGCCCTGCCCGGCGGCCAGAAAACATCAGGCAAATGCTGTACAGTGCGGGCACGCAAGACCGTTCTCTCCTCTGATAAGCGGCCAGATCTTCATGGCATTCTCTCTCTGTAATGAAATACTGCACGAAGCATTCTGAGGATAGCAATGCCAACACAGAGGCGTCGCCGATAGGTATGGACTCTTCCCTTGGCTTCATTTGTGGAACTTATACGCGATCACTTTTTTTTGAATATGGGGATACATTTTGATAATCTCATCTTAAAGAGAAAAAAAGGCAAGTACCAAAAATTGGACAGGATATTCAATAGTCAATGGTGGTTCTAGCCTTCTAGGGTCATTTATCACCACAAAAAAACAGCTAATTACGGACAAAATTAATGACGGAATAATTTCCGTTGTTAATTTCTAACGGATTGTTCACGAAAACTCCGTTGCTAAACTTAGTCATGGAATTAGCGATGGAAACTTTTTCTGTTGGAAAATTTTGTGGCTAAAATTTTATAATTAAAATTAGTCACAGAATTAGCCATGAAATTTCTTCAGTTAGAAAATTTCGTGGCTAATTCTGTGGCTAAAATTTTATAATTAAGATTTACAACGGAATACTTTTTCATGACTAATTTAGCCACGGAATTAGCGACGGAAATTTATTCCGTTGCTAATTTCTGTGGCTAAAATATAATATTTAATATAATATAATATAATATAATAATAAATATAACAAATATGTAATTAAATTATATATCTTATGAATGTTAAATAAAAGAATTAAATTTAAAAAATATATTTATGAAAAAATTATTTACTATTTAAAACTCAAAATTAGTGTCATTGGAAATTAATATTATATTTAAAATAATTTTTTTAAAAAATAAAGCATTATAAAATAAATAGTAAAACAAATATCTAAAAATTATTTTGTTACAAAAAATAGTTATGATTAAAATTATCATATAGTTTATTTTTAGTTTCTAATAATATATATGTGTGTATATAATTATTTGTGTAAGAGAATATCATATATATACATATATTTAATTTTGCACAATAAGTCAATAAGTTCATTGTAGCTGAACTGGTGAAGTCGTGCGCATGCACAAACAAGGTCTTTGGTTCAAGCCGTGAAGAAGTCACTTTGAGGAGGAATTATGTGGTGGCGACATGTGGCAATACAAGTTGACATGTGAAACAGCGACATGTGGCGGTAGAGGTGAGGTGGCAAGGACACGTGGAAATGAGGTGGTGACAAGTGGCAGTAGAGGTGAGGTGGCAGCAACACGTGGAGATGAGATAGTGATATGTGGCGGCAAAGGTGAGGTGACATTTTAATTTTTTTAAAAATTAGCGATGGAATTGGAATTCCATCGATAATTAGAGACGAAAAAATTCCGTCAGTAATTAGCAATGGAATTTCAATTCGGTTAGTAATTCCGTCACTAATTTCATTCGTAATTACTAACAGAATTTCAATTCCGTCGGTAATCCAATTAGTGATGGAAAAATTAGTGACAGAACTAATTCTATCGCTAATTCCGTCGGTAATATGATTCCATTGCTAATCCGTCACTAATTCCATCGCTAAATAAAACTTTCGTCGGTAAATTTCGTCGTTAATCACATGTTTTTTTGGTAGTGTATTCAAATGGAGCTAGCCCATGATTAAAATAATACTACCTCCATTAATTATTACTCTTCCGGTCCTAAATATAATACCCTTTTTGTAGTGTGATTTACACTATAAAAAGGGTCTTATATTTAGGACCGGAGGAGTATAAGAATTTGATTGATTTTTAATTTGATCATAAATATAAGAATCATATCTACTTTGTTTTTCATATTTATTTATTTGTTTTTAAAATAGTTCTTATAATAATTACACATGTTAAATATTTTATCAAATAATAATTCTAGCTAATATACTATTTTCGATTATCAATATAAGAGTTAGTTGACTAATTTGAGTAGATAAAAAAATAGTTAAATTAGTAATTTGTAATAAATAATTATTGTCTTTCCTAAAATATATTTATTAATCAAATGTATTGGCTAGAATTACTATTATTACAAGAACTACCTAGAAAAAATGGATAAATATGAGAGACAAAGTGAATTAGGGTTTTATATTTAGAGCCAAAATAAGTCAAACAAACTCTTATATTAAGGACTAGAAGTAGTACATGATTAGGAAAGGTATTCTAGGAAAGATAACATATATTTATAACAAATAACCAACTTAACTAATTTTTTTAATCTCCTCAAATTAATCAATTAGATCTTATATTAAAAATCAGAGATAGTATAATTTAATAAGATATATTTAAATATTTTTATGAAGTTATGAAAAGAGTAATATGAAATACAAAATATTAATTCAAAATTAAATAAAATATTTATGTATCAACCACACAAAATCCAACAAAATAAAATTATTAAAGCATAAATATGACATAATGCTATTTTTAAACTCAAAATGATGTAATTTCAGGTTTAACAAGGGAAGAGGGGGAAAAAAAAAATAACTGGGCCAACTCGTCCAAGACTCTTGATGCTAGAGAGAATTGGTTCACTGATTCACTACTCGGGTTGATTTTAATATTATCATGCTATGAAGCAAGATTTTTTGTTTTTTGTTTTCTTTGTTGCTTTTTTTTTTTTTTTTTTGCGCCTTTCTTTCTTCCTATTCGAACTTGCATTTTGCTGTTTAGTGCAGCGCGCGCAAACCAGCAAGCCGCAAGTCATCAAGACTATGAAGCAAGATTTAAATATACAAGAAAGTCATCCGAAAATGTCAATGTTTATTATTTGTTTCAGATGCCACAACTACCTTCTTCATGCAAGTCCAAACCATCTTAAGTGATTTTCTTACCCCTTTTGATTTTTTTAATAGATGCCACTCCTACTCTTCCTCATGTATGGTCATTACGAAGCACATCCATCATTGTAGTTACCCTCATTTTATGCTCATATCATCCATTTAAAACCCGACACTCATTATCATATAGCATCTACTTTTCAATTATGCTATCTTGAAAATTTATCCAAGCACCCTATTTTTAAATCAATTATGTTTATTTAATTTTATAGCTCTATCCAAGCACACCTGCAATTGTCATTCTAAATGCAATGCCTTTTGTCATATGGTTCGCTAAGGGATACCACAATTTTTCCAGCACCAGATTTTGTTGGATCATGTCTTTGTTTCTGTTAAGTCTCTGTAACTTGAAGAGAATATTGGATGTTAATAAGTGCAACTGTTAAGTTTTTGAAGACCAACCTTTTCGAATCTTCTGCTGTCTCTTCGATCACTTTGGCCCACATTGTTTTATTGTTCATCGCATTGTTTCCATTTTTAGTTTTTTCATCACACTTAAGGAAATGGTCAGAACTTCTAGCACCTGAATCTCTGGTGAATTCTGGACGTTTTACATTATGAAACGAGTAATAATATTGCTCTTAAAACCTAGAGGTGAGGAAGAAAATTACGAAAAATTCTCACTACTGTGCAGTTATACTATTGTGGGGGTTTCATCAAATCTAATATACACCTATTTTTCTTCTTTAATCTCATTGAACTTATCTTTTTAATTTCTTAAATGTTTTAGATCAATTCTATGCTGTCCAGCGGCTGTAACCGTAAATAACTGTGAATCATTAAATAATAAGTAAGATTTCGGCAAAGATAAAGGCAGCCTGTATTTATCTATGTAAGATTTAGGGTGTACCTTAACCCGAAACCAGAACACAAATCTAGTCTTCAATTGATGTACACAGAAAATAACATAGAGAAGGTACTGCACCCTGTCTGGGGAAGAAAAACTCTTCTGTACGTGGATTTGCCTGCACTATGGGATCCAGTTTCTGTGCTTCTGTTAAAAGAAGCAGAGACAAAAACCATAACCATCCCCTGAATCTCAGGTTGTATGTGTTGCCACTTGTCATGCAATTTAAGCCATTAATTTAAAGCAAGGGAGTTTGGAATAACAAAGCAAGTGAAATGTTCATTGTTTTCATAGAGATAGCGGTGGATATTCAGTCACTTTCTGGAGGTAAAAGCTTCTCATAGTTTCTTAAATAAAACTACATTCTTTAATCTAATTTTTTTCAACTGCCAATGCATTGGCAAAAAGTTCTCATTGCAAAGATGTGGATTACTCAGTGACTTAGTGCCAAAGACTTTTAAAACAGCCGAACCAATTTTTTCCATAATATTGTCCAAGAACTTTTGAATCTTCTCATTTCTTCTATTAATTTATGTTAAGTGTGACTCTTATAAACAATCCTACTGTCAATTTATGTTAAGCGTGACTCTTTTAAGCAATCCTAGCCTTCTCAACAATCTATAACTTATAGAATTTTGATACATACCGTGGAGAGGTGTGATGTTCTCAAATTTCCATATATATATATAAATATATATATATATATCCTAGATGATTACTAGAGAAAGTGTATTTTTTTTAATTATCCTTTTCACAGCAGAAAGCACTAACATAAGGGAAGAAGAATCTTTGTTTCTATGTGTTTTCACTCTTTCCCATGTTTTTTCTGCTCCTTATTCATTTTCTCTTTTTAAAAAATTGCATATTACTACCTCCGGTCCTAATTATAAGAGCTAGTTGACTAATTTGAGAAGAATAAGAAAATAAGTTAAGTTAGTTATTTGTAATAAATAGATATTGTCTTTACTAAAATATCCTTGCTAATTAAGTGTGTTGGCTAGAACTACTATTATTAGAAGGACTACCTTGGGAACAAATGCATATATATTAGAAACAAAATGGATTGGGATCTTATATTTAGTATCAAAATAAAAGTCAAACAAGGTTTTATATTAAGAATCGGAGGTAGTATAATTTATGCTCAATAATAAACTAATAGTAATTTATTGACTCTCAATAACCTTTTATTTTTCAGGATAAAAGAAAACTGGCTAGTTATTTCCATTTTAAATTCAAAAATTCAAAATAAACATTGATTAATTGGAAGTGCATCATTTCATCATCAGCCCATCATACTTGGCCCAATTAATTTAAGATTAAAAAATCAGAGTCTTCTCTTATCTCTCAATATCATCTTGTTTATTTACTAAGCAATATTATGTTTTTGTTGACTTTTGAAAGCTTAGATTTCTTGCACAGCATGGCTTTCCCCATCGGACCCTCGCATCTTGCCAAAAGTATAATTATTGACTACTGTATTTGACATGACTAATCTGTAAAGAATAACTTACATGTTTTGACATAGCCAAAAAACATTACAACTCGCGGGTAAGAGAAACTTCTTTTTCTGGAATATTATTTCTATGTGCATATAAGCAAGAATGCAGATATTTCTCAATCATATGATTGGAAGTATGGTATTGTAGTTATCTGCCATGTGTCTTTGTAATGCTGACACTGTTGTTTGTAAACAATCTTTGACTTTATCCATTGGATTCTGAACGCAACAAACTTTGCCATTGGATGAATGCAGCTTGTTTTGGAGGAGGAAGATTTACATTCTCACTGCTAAGCATGGAAACCACAGTGCTCATACTTGGCCTCTCTCTTGCAAGGTCTTGTACGCATAAAAGCCCTATGTGTATGCATCTTAATATATCTTTCTCCATGTTGGCATAATATATTCTAGGATCCATTAGCGTTGCAGTATTCTCCTCATTCCATAACTTCCATGTCTAAAATAAATAGCATAATTGAAAACCAAAGCTAAGAATGAACAATTAAGCATTACAATTGAGTATTGAGAAGGACAATGGGCTATAGTGACTTACCAATTCTAAAAGACTGAGAGAATCTTCATTGTTAGAAGGGCTTGAGGTTTTTCTCCCACTAGCAATCTCTAATAGCAAAACTCCAAAACTAAACTCATCGGATTTCTCTGAAAACAATCCTTCCATTGCATACTCTAACGACATATAACCACTGCATTATTGAACAAAACTATTCATTATTGGAGTACTACTTTTTTCTGATTGCTTTTATATCACTGGATAACGAGTTAAAATTTACTAGGTTCTAACAACTCTTTTTGTGTTAGCTTGCTTTTCACTCCCCTGAAAAATTCTTACCATCCCAAAATCTGATATTTTCGGATTCAAGTTCTCATCTAACAATATATTGCTTGCCTTTAGGTCTATATGTATACTCTTTAGTCTAGAATCTCGATGAAGATAAAGCACTCCTCGAGCTACCCATTCGATTATGTCAAAGTGTTTTCTCCAATCCAGGAGTTTATGGTTTGGTGGATCTACAAAATCAAAAAAGGTGGGATATTTGTAATAATATATGCTGAATACAGAAAAGCTATACGTTTATTAACGCATATGACATGACAAGAAAAGACGGGATCAAAAGAACAAACCAAAAATAAATGCATCTAAACTTTTATTTGGCATGTACTCGTAGGTTAACATCTTCTCTCCTCCTTCAATGCAGCAGCGGATTAGTTTTACAAGATTACGGTGTTGAAGCTTGGAAATGACAATGACTTCATTCATGAATTCCTCTAGTCCTTGTCCAGATGCTCTAGAAAGTCTTTTAACTGCTATATTCTGCCGTCTCGCAATATCCCCTTTATGAACATATCAAGTACAGTAATTACACACAATGACAGAAACACAGGTATATACAGTGTCTACAAAATTGATGAAATTAGTATGAATTAATGTACCTTGAACACTGGACCAAAGCCACCATGTCCTAGCTTATTGGAGGGGTCAAAGTTGTTTGTAGCAGCTGCAACCATTTCAAAATCATATGCCAATACCTCTGGTAGTCCAACACGTGACGGTTCTCCCATGATTTCTTTTGTTTTCTTTGAATGTTCATCACTTTTATTTAATCATAAGAACCATTTGTTCTTCCATGTTGTCTCTGATGTAAAATAATGAATCCATTTTAAAAAGAGCGAATACCATAGAAATACCCCATAAGAAAAATGAAATAAAATGATTTACCAAAGAACAACTTAATAATATGATTATTGCATTTAAATTTTTTGAGATGATATAAATGGTCATTTACCTGATTGTTTTCCTATCCTTTTCCATAAAACATATGCACCAAAAGCAATGATAAGTGTTCCTATGATTACTGCAATGATAATGATCTTTCTGGCATGTCTATCCTTTTCTGAATTTAAGATGAGACAGAGAAAGTTATAACCGATTCAATGTTATAAATAGAAAGTTATAACAGAGAAAGTTATAAATAGGAAAATGTTAATGAACTAGATTTTCAATATTTGATGGAACAAAAAGTTAACATGCCAAGATCAGAATAGGCTAGACGAACATATAGATCAAGTCCACGTGCTAGAAACTGTTGTATATCCATTAGATTCCCTGTCCAAGACATGCAACCTATTTCAGGACTACATGAATAAGCTACACAAGTACAATTTTCCAAGCACTACTCTCTTCTACAGGTCTCCTTTAAAGCAGAAGACAATTCTGCAAAACCTGGCACTTTAACCATCTCCAACTTCAAAAATCCATCTTTGTTGACTTGTGCACGTCCTTTTTTTCAACTCCTCACACTGCAAAGTTGTCTTCCTGACACAACCGTTTATCCAATTCTGCATGTCCCATTCTTTTCTATTGCTTGGCTCAAAACCTCTCAAACAGTTGCATATAGGTGAGCTACTTGGGTTGCAGCTTCCCAATGATCCGCATAAGCCATAAATATCACATTTTGAAGTTTGAATACTATAACTTCGTTGTGGTTGTATTGTGTCATTAAGCCAATCTTTTTCATATAATACGCCTTGAAAGTCTAAGCTAAAGAACATGAATTCCCTTGCATCTGGTGAACTAAAAGACAGGTAAATAGTCCCTTCCCCATCATCTATGACACGAAACCCTTTAAGATAAAAGGCATTCATATGGTATACACCTGTAAAGATCTTACCATTTCATGGACCATTGAGCCAAGATGGGTGAGCCCCATTCCAGATGAACAATTCAGGAATATCTGGATGTTCAAGTGTCACGAAGAAGTTTCGAATTGATGGATCTGACAACATTTTCCATGATGTCAACCTTGGTTTTTCACCTGTTCTTTTCTTTCTTGTAAGTTTCATTTGGGGGAGGAATGAATCAGATGGATGCGCAAAACCTTCCCCTAAGATGTTTTCTGCAGAATCTTTGAGGACAAGATTTCCAGAATCTAGAATCTGACAAGTTGTATTGAGGGCAATATTTGAATTTGATGACCAAAGGACGTGGTTTCGCCCATTTAATACCACAAGATTGCCATCCTCAGATATTGCAATAGTCCCAGTCCTAGAGGGATCCATCAATGGTTGGTTTCTGTTAGCTACCCATATGATATTGGACTGGGACTTGTACCAAATTCCCATGTATCGATTTGTGGTATTTTCTGGACTGAAAAATCCCAATATGAAAAAGTTTCCATTGGAATTAACAGTTTCAGGATCCTTAATGTATTGTGATGATTCGATGGTGTCTTTGGCACTGCAAAAGTCAAAAGAGGAGCAGCAAAATAAAATCAATACAACGAGGAGGATTGTATGCCTGTGAAAGAATCCCATTGCTGAAGTGAGTAGTCCTTGAGATGCAGCGTAAAAAAGATGACTAAGACCTGCTGTCATTGGTTGGCCCTGCCAAAATTAGTTAATATCTACCAACTTGAATTCAGATGCCAATTTTGATTCTTATTTAACTTCCACTTGTTAATTGTCACTGTTTTGTATTTAAATAAGCATTTGTCTCCATAGAATAGTTGAGGTCATATATAAACTATTCTTAGTAAACGGTTGACATAAACCATGCATAATACTGAATTTTTAGTGTCATTTGCTGAATGGCCAAAAATTAAGGTAGAGAGTCACCAAAAAAAAAAAAAAAGGCAGAGACTTTTCAACATTCTGCGGGTATAAAAGTCATAAAAAACTAGAAGGTTTTGAAAAGCGAAATTTTGTTTACTGTAATATATATGTGATTAGTCATGGTCATATACTAGATGGTTGATCAAACTTGCAGGTGAGGCTTGATTTGGCGGTGGAAGAAAGAATGAAGCCCACAACGCGGCTCTGGCTTTTATAAAAGAATGAAATCCGCAAGACAGTTCATCTTGTAGCACGTGGCCCAAAAGACGAATCAAGCTCACCTGCATTTGTCCACATTGAGGCCCAATGAAGGGGAAACAATATGTCTCTCGTGAAGGACAACGTGGCCAGTAATAAGGACAGAATTGTGGTGTGTTTTATTTTATCCCCAAGAAAAAGGGTGGTATGTAATTTTTCAAACTTCGATATTTTTGAATACCAATATTTTCTATATCTAAAATCTAAAAATAGGTAAAAAAAAGTAAGAATTGATAATTTAGCAATTAATGCATTTGCTTTTCTGACCAAACAGAAGCTCCAATATTGGATCCACCTTGTCCGTTCCTCTGTGGCAGAGATGTTGTAAAAGTGGCAGATTTGGACCGTTAGCATGTGTGTACGTATCAATGATTTTTAAATTAAAAGTAAATATTTCGTAAAATAAAAAAAATAATATTATAGATCTAAGCTTTTTTAAAATGGTGACTATAGCTTAAAAACATAAAGAAAAAGATAAAATCTGTACCAGCTAGATTGATAAAATTTAGACCATGCAAATTAAATATGTTAGATTATATATATACTTTACAATTTTTTGCATTTGTTACTGTGCCAACACGGACATCCTTTGTTTAATATTTTTTTTTAAATGCCATCATTACCGCTTGGAAAAAAACAAAAGAATGACTTTTCTTCCTGTGAAGCAGGAAAAATAGAGCACGTAGTTTAAAATGGTACAATCACTTTCTTGAAGCCGCTGCTTCATTTCCAGATGCTTGCTCTAGGCTAAGCATATAGATATATTTTCAATAGGCTAAAACAACTTTTGAAGCTTGTGATTTATTTATTTTTTATTCTATAATTGACTTTGAATTTTGGAAAAATGACAGTCAAATGATAAATAAACTTCATAATATCAAAAACATCACCTAAATTTGAAAAATTCCAATTTCATTACAAATGATTAATTTGGCATTTATAAATTTACTGAAATGATCATATTGCCTTTTATTTTATTTATTGTTTTTAAAAAAACCAAAACTCCTACTAGCTAGCCCATCATCGAAGCTCTGGCGGCGGCGACAGCAATCACCGGAGCTCTGGTGACCGGTTGACAATTGGCCATTGAAAACAATGTTTTTGAAAATTTTTACAACTTCAGTATAATAGTTAATAACTTTTGTAACACTATTAACAATTTCAATATAACAATTAACAATAGGCTTTTCGAAAAATTCAACAATTAGTCGCTGAAACTTCAGCGGCTGAAAACAATTTTTTTGAAAATTTTTACAGTTTCAGTATAACGGTTAACAACTTTTGCAACGCTATTAACAACTACAGGTTTTTCGAAAAATTCAAAAAGTAGCATTTTTACAACTTCAATAATGCCGCTAATAGGTTTTGTAACTCTATTAACAACTTTGATATAGCATTAAACAACAGTTTTTTTAAAAAAATTTAAAAACAATGGCATTTTACAATTTTAGCAACTATTTTTAAAATTTTTTTTTTAAACTTCAATATAATAGTTAACATCTTTAATATAGCAATTAACAACAGGTTTCCCAAAAAATTCAAAAAGTAGTATTTTTATAACTTCAGTAATACTTTTAATAAGTTCCGTATCTCTACTAACAATTTCAATATAAGATTTAACAACAGATTTTCTTAAAAGTTCAAAAAAATGGCATTTTTATAACTTTAACAACTATTTTTTAAAAAAATTTTTTACAACTTTAGTATGACGGTTAACAATTTTTATAATGCTATTAACAACTTCGGTATAGCAGTTAACAGGTTTTTCAGAAAATTCAAAAAGTAGCATTTTTACAACTTTTGTAATACTGTTAACAAATTCAAAAACTTGTTGTTAACTGCTATACTTAAGTTGTTAATAGTGTTACAGAAGTTATTAACCGTTATACTGAAATTGTAAAAATTTTTAAAAAATTGTTTCCAGGCACTAGAGCTCCAGCAAGCAATTGTTGAATTTCCCGAAAAACTTATTATTAACTGCTATATTGAAGTTGTTAATAGCATTACAAAAATTGTTAACTGTTATACTGAAGTTGTAAAAATTTTCAAAAAAATTGTTTTTTCGGTCGATCAATTGTCGGCCAGTCGCCAGAGCTCTGGGGACTGGGACTGCTGCCGCTACCGGAGCTCCTCTGACCGGCTAGCCGGTGGTGGCTTTGGTTTTTTAAAAACCAGAAAAAAAATGAAGGGCAATATGGTTATTTCAGCAAACTTATAAATGTCAAATTAGTCACTTGTGACTAAATTGGGATTTCTCAAATTTAGGTGATGGTTTTGGCATTACAAAGTTTATTTGTCATTTTTCTGTCATTTTTTCTTGATTCTTCTTATATATGGTTCAATTGATAGCGAAGTGAAATCTATTTTCTAAAAATTTAAGCCAACAAGTTAATCCTTGCAAGTGATCATAACTTTCTCTTATCCTCCTTTCCATATATTTCATGCTAGAGGCACGCTAGTAGGACTCGAAGGCCAAATAAAACAAACGCTGCCTACGTACGTCATAGAAATGAACTTGCTTCTTTTCTAGGTACAAATATTCATCCGACAAAACCATAATATTATGCTCAGGTGATGTTAGAATAGTTTCATTGCATCATAAAGAGTAAAAATGATCCAGTTGATTATGTTTTCTTTTTTTGTTGTATTTTTTGGTGACAAGTTGACTATCTTTTAGATGCACTTGAGATGGCATGCAGCTTCTATACTCCTGTTAAAAGGAGCAGCGAGAAGTCAGAATCATTCACTTAGTCTAACGTTGGATGTGTGGCTTCTCGTCATGCCATTTTAGCCATTAATTTAAAGCAACCTGGCCTGGGGAGTGCTTATCAAAAGCAAGAGAGTTTGCAATGGCAAAGCAGGTGAAATGTTCATTGTTTTCATAGAGACAGCAGTGGATGTTTTGTCACTTTCTGGATGTAAAATCTTCTCACTGTTTCTTAAATAAAACTACATTCTTTGATCTTTATTTTTTAACTGCCAATGCATTGGCAAAAGGTTCTCACTGCAAAGATTTGGAATACTCATGGTGACTTAGTACCAAAGACTTGCAAAACGGCTTAATCATTTTCCCCATAATATTGTACAAGAACTTTTGAATCTTTTCATTTCTTCAACAATTTATATTAAGTTTGACTCTCTTAAATAATCCTAGCCTTCATAACAATCTGTAAATATAAGAATTTTGATACATATCTTGGCAGAGGCATGATGTTCTCAAATTTCCATATCCCACATGATTGCAATAAAGAGTTACTAGAGAAAATGTACTTCTTTGTTAATTTTTTCCCCCTCACAGCAGAAAGCACTAATATGAGAGAGGAATTTTTGGGACTGTTTTTTTTTTGGTTCTTCGTTTTCTTGTTCTTAAAACAATTTTGTAAAATTGTTTTTCAGAATAAGTTTTGAAAACAAAAAAACAAAAGAACTTTTTGGATGATAATTTTAAAAAATCATGTTTAAAAAAAAAACTATAGAAAACCATACTTGGTAAGTGATAATTATTTCTAATAATAAGTGGTGGATAGTATGTGAGAAGAGAAAAACATTTCTTAAAACTTTTCGAAACAAAAATAAAAAACACAAAACCAAAAATAAGAAAACATTTAAAAGTTGTTTTGGTTTTTAAAAACATGTTATTGTTTTTTAATTTTTAAAACAATCAATTAAAAATAAATTACCAAACAAGTTTTTTTGTTTTTCTATTTTCAAAAACAAAAAATTGTTTTCAAAATAAGAAATCAAACAAGCCCTTTATTTCTATGTGTTTTCACTCTTTCTGATGTTTTTCTGTTCCCCAACCCTATTCTTTTTTTAAAACTGTTTTCTAAGGTTTGTGCTCAATAATAAACTATGCTTAGCTTGTTGACTCTCAATAACCTACTATTTTATAAAATAAAATAAAACCGACAACTTATTTGTATTTTAAATTGGGAGAATCCCACAAAAAGAAATTTAAAATTACTAAATTCCAAATGTCCAATTTATGCGAAAAGGTATTGTTATTTACAAGTCTGGTGATGTTAAAACCTATTAAAGTATTGTTTAGAAATCTGATTTGAGATTTCGGCCTTGTTTGGATAGCAGGCCAAACCATGGTTTGAGAAAAAGGCAACCCAAACAAGCACAAATTATCTAAAACCATGGTTTGGGTCAAAACCATGGTTTCGAGAGAAGTGAATTCATTCTGCTTCTGACTCAAATTGGAGAGTATGATTGTGCCTATTAGAGTAAATATCAACAATAATATGACTTTAACACCCCTTAATTAATTTTTATAAACATATTTAATCTTATATCTTATAAATAAATATACACATATTAATTAATTATTAATTACATTATCTTATGTATTATTAATTATGTTGGTAAAAAATATATTATTAACAATTTTATTCCTTCAAATTAAAATATATCATACAATCTATATTTTATGTAATTATCATATTAACTAATACTTTTTTTTAATAATTTGTACATATAAAAAATGCTTCTGATAACAACTATTCAAACACTCTCACTTCTCAGAATCACTTTTTCACAAAATCTATTCTTTACAAAATCTATTTTTTCCAGAATCTATTCTCCAGAAGCTATTCTCCAAACCATGATTTGGTTTCATCCAAACACACCCTTAGTAAGTTTATGCTTCCTTTTGTGGGATTCTCCTTTTAAATTTAAAATTTCAAAATAAACATTAATTAATTAATTAAGAGTTAATTGAAAGTGTGTTAATTCTTTATTAGCCCATGATATTTGGCCCAATTAATTTAAGATTAAGTAATCAAAGTCTTCTCTTATCTTTCAACATTATCGTGCTTTTTATTAAGCAATATTATGTTTTCGTTGACTTTTGAAAGCTTAGATTTCTTGCACAGCATGGGTTTCCCCCATCTGACCCTCACATCTTGCAAAAATGTGTAACTATTGACCACTGTATTTCACGTGACTAAGCTGTAAAGAGTAGCTTACATGTTTTGACATAGCCAAAAAACATTACAACTCATGGGTAAGAGAAACTCCTTTTTCTGGAATATTATTTCTATGTACATATAAGCTAGAATGCAAATATTTCTCAATCATATGATTGGAAGTATGGTATTGCAGTTATCTGCCATGTATCTCTGTAATGCTAACACTGTTATTTGTAAACAATCTCTGACTTTCTTCATTAGATGATGAACATAGCAAACTCTGCCATTGGATGAATGCGGGTTGTTTTGGAGAAGGAAGGTTTACAATCTCACTGCTAAGCATTGAAACCACAGTGCTCATACTTGGCCTCTCTCTTGCAAGCTCTTGCACGCATAAAAGCCCTATGTGCATGCATCTTAATATGTCTTTCTCCAGGTTGGTATCATATATTCTAGGATCTATTAGCGTTGAAGCATTCTCCTCATTCCATAATTTCCATGTCTAAAACGAAACATGTATAAATATCAGCATTGAAATCTAAAGATAAGAATGAAATTAAGCATTACAATTGAGTATTGAGAAGGAAAATGTAGTGACTTACCAATCCTAAAAGGCTGAGAGAATTCTCATTGATAGAAGGGCTTGAGTTTCTTCTTCCAGTTGCAATTTCTAATAGTAAAACTCCAAAACTAAACACATCGGATTTCTCTGAAAATAATCCTTCTATTGCATACTCCGGTGACATATAACCACTGTGTTATTGAGCAAAACTATTAATTATTAGAGTACTACTTTTCTTGTTATTATATTATTGGACAATAAACTAAAACTTACTAGGTTCCAACAACTCTTCTCGTGTTTGCTTGATCTTCACTCCCTTGAAAAATTCTTGCCATGCCAAAATCTGATATTTTTAGATTCAAGTTCTCATCTAATAGTATGTTGCTTGCCTTTAGGTCTCTATGTATAATTTTTAGTCTAGAATCTCGATGAAGATAAAGCATTCCTCTAGCTATCCCTTCAATTATGTCAAAACGCTTTCCCCAATCTAGGACTTTCTTGTTTAGTGGATCTATGAAAGCAAAATGGAGCGATATAATAGATTTGTACATGTATATGCTAAATACAGAAAATTCTATAATTTTAATAATGCATATGACATGGCAAGAAAGAAGGGATCAAAAGAACAAACCAAAAATAAATGCATCTAAACTTTTATTTGGCATGTACTCGTAGATTAACATCTTCTCTCCTCCTTCAATGCAGCAGCCAATAAGTTTGACAAGATTACGATGTTGAAGCTTGGAAATGACAATGACCTCATTCATGAATTCCTCTAGTCCTTGTTCAGATGCTCTAGAAAGTCTTTTAACTGCAATATTCTGACCGTCTTGCAATATCCCCTTAATGAACGTACCAAGTATAGTAATTACACAAAATGACAGATAAACATTCATATGCAGTGTCTACAAAATTGATGAAATTAGTATGAATTAATGTACCTTGTACATTGGACCAAAGCCACCCTGCCCAAGCTTATTAGAGAGGTCAAAGTTGTTTGTAGCAGTTGCAACCTTTTCAAAATCATATGCCAATACCTCTGGTAGTTTGACATGGGACAATTGTCCCATGATGGTGTCTTCTGTTTTCTCTGAATATTCTTCATCTTTCTTTAATCGTAAGAACCACTTGTTCTTTGATTTTGTCTCTGATGTAAAGTAGTGAATTAATTTTAGAAAGAGGGAACACCATGCAAAAAACCCCATAAGAAAAATGAAATAACGTGATTTACCAAACAACAATTTAATAATATGAAGATTGCATTTAAGATTCCGAGATGATATAAATGTAATGTACCTGAGTGCTTCACTATCCTTTTCCATAAAACATATGTACCAAAAGCAATTATAAGTGTTCCAATTATTACTGTAATGATGATGATTTTTCTGGCATGCGTCTCCTTTTCTGCGTTTAACGATAAAGCAGAGAATGTTAGAACCGATCCAAATCTATGAATAGGAAAATGTTAAAGTACTAGATTTTTAATATTTGACAGAACAAAAGATTAACTGACCAAGATCTGAATGGGCTAGACGTACATATAGATCAAGTCCACCTGTTGAGAACTGCTATATATCAATTAGATTTCCCTTCCAAGACATGCAACCTATTTCAGGACTATATGAATATGCTATACAAGCACAGTTCTCCAAGCATTGGCTTCTGCAGGTCTCCTCTGAAGCAGAGGACAGTTCTGCAAAATCTGGCACTTTAACCATCTGCAACTTATAAAATCCATCTTGTTTGCCTTGTGCACTTCGATTTTTCAACATCTCACACTGCAAAGTTGTCTTCCTCTCACAACCATTAGTCCAGTTTTGCATATCCCATTCCTTTCTCTTGCTTGGCTCAAAACCTCTCAAACAGTTGCATATAGGCGAACTATTTGCGTTGCAGCTTCCAAATGATCCACATAAGCCATAAATATCACATTCTGAAGTTTGAATACTATGATTTTTTTGTGGTTCTATTGTGTCATTAAACCAATCTTTTTCGTATATTACGTCCTGAAAGTCTAAGACAAACAACGTGAATTCTGTCACATCAGAAAAACTAAAAGACACATAAATAGTTCCTTCTCCATCCTCTATGATACGAAATCCTTTAAGATAAAGGGCATTCATATAGTATATGCCAGTAAAGATCCTACCATTCCATGGACCACTTCACCAATACGGGTGACCTCCATTCCAAATGAATATTTCAGGAATATCTGGACGTTCAAGTGTGATAAAGAAGTTGCCCATGGATGGATCTGACAAACTTTTCCACGATGTTAGTCTTAGTTTCTCACCTGTTCTTTTGTTCCTTGTAAGTTTCATTTGGGGGAGGAATGAGTCAGAAGGATGTGCAAAACTTTCCCATAAGATTTTTTCTGCGGAATCTTTGAGGACAAGATTTCCAGAATCTAGAAGCTGACAAGTTGTATTGAGGGCAATATTTGACACATTTGATGACCAAATGATGTGGTTTTCCCCATTTATTACCACAAGATTGCCATCCTCAGATATTGCAATAGTCCCAGTCCCTGAAGAATCCGTCAATGGTTGGTTTCTGTTAGCTACCCATATGATATTGGACTGGGACTTGTACCAAATTCCCACGTAGCGATTTGTGGTATTTTCTGGACTGAAAAATCCCAACATGAAAAAACTTCCATTGGAACTAACAGTTTCAGGATCCTTAATGTGTTGTGATGATTTGATGGTGTCTTTGGCACTGCAAAAGTCAAAACAGGAGCAGCAAAATATGATCAAGACAGCGAGCAGGATTGTATATCTGCAAAAGAATCTCATTGCTGAAGTGAAGTGCCCTTGAGATGCACCATCAGGAAAGATGACCGAGACTTGCTATCAATGGTTGGCGCTCCCAGAATTAGTCAATTTCTATCATCTTGAACACAGAACACAGACACCAATTTTGTTCTTATTTAACTTCCAGTTCTTGTCAATTGTCATTGTTTCTAATTAATTTATGGATTTGTCTCCACATAATAGTTGAAGTCATATATATATATATATAAAGTATTCTTGGTAAACGGTTGTCACAAACCACGAATGAATTAGGCGTTGAATACTGAATTTTTAATGCCATTTGCTGAATGGCCAAAAATAAAGGCGGGGCCTTTTCAACTTTCTGCGGGTGTGAAATTCATTTTTTTTAAAAAAGAATTGAAGGTTTTGACCAGCAAAATTTTGTTTGACCAGCAAAATTTTGTTTACCATCATATATATGTGACTGTTCATACACATATACTTGATGCTTGATCAAATTTGCAGGTGAAGTTTGATTTGGTGGTTGAAGAAATAATGAAGTCCACGAAGCAGTTCTTTTGGAAAGTTTGTTCCCCACCCCCAACCAAAAAAATAAAAAATAAAAAACCAGAAGCAGACAGCGCAAGCCAGAATGGGTAGAAAATACCGAGCATGAACCAAAACTGATTGTTTTTATAGCATGTGGCCCAAAAGACGAATCAAACCCAACTACATTTGTCCGCATCGAGGCCCAATGAAGGAGAAACCAACAGTAATGACTTTAAGGACTGAATTGTTGTATGTCAATTTTGCCCACAAGAAAGAGTGTTGCACGGAATTTTTCAAAATTATGATATTTATAAAAATAAGGTAGAAAAGTTAGAAGTAATAGTTTAGCAATTAATGCTTTGGCTTTTCTGAAAAAAAAAAAGAAGCTCCAAATCTCCAATACTCGGATCCACCATGTCCGTTGCTTTTTGGTAGGGATGTTATGAAAGCGGCAGATTTGGATAATAAGCACGTATGGGAATGTATTAATTTTTTTCAAAGTTAAAAAGAGATGTTCCTGTCGAATAAAAGAAACATTATAGGTCTAAACAATTTCAATATGGTGACTATAGGTTAGACAAAAAGAAAAAGATAAAATCTATACCAGCTAGATTTATAAAATTTAAACCAAGCAAGTTACAGATGTTGGTTCATGTGTTTTTTTCCTCACAATGTTTTACATTTGTTATTGTGCCAACATGGGCATCCTCTTTTTAATATTTTTTTTTAATGAACACTTTGATTTTTTCTCATGTGCATCTTACGTCCTAGTATTATTTTTCTAGTTACACCTAAAGCCCTAATCTTTAAAGTGCTAGATGCACTAAAATTAAGATCAGTGTATTGGATGTATTAAAAAAAGATTTTGTTATTGGATGTACCTGACAAAAGAGATTATTTTTTTAATAAAAAATTAAATGCATTACTTATAGAAAAAAGAAATACAAGAGTATAACTAGATATAAGAAATAAAAGAAGAACCAGAGCTAAACAAGATTAACATAGGATCTAGAAAGGAAGTTACTTGTACATGGGTAAAAGTAAAAACTGAAAGAAAGTTAAAAATATCCTATGAATGACATTAAAAGAATTTGCAATAGCTCCTGCTGTAGGCAAGTATTTCTTGTTAATACAAAATACTTTTAGCTTTTCTTTACTATCCACCAAGAAAAATGGTGGCTCGTAAATCCAAACAACATTAAATGGGAGCATTAAAAAACAATATTTCTTCCTAAGCAGGAAATACAGTGCACGTAATTTAACCGGAAAAATCACTTTCTTGAACCTGCTATTCCATTTCCAGATGCTTGCTTTTATACACACACAAACATACACAGAAAAGATTTCACCTTTTTTCAAATGCACTGTTTTTGATTAAAAAAATAATTAAATGCATTAACTATACAAAATAGCAATACAAGAGTATAACTAGATACAAGAAGTAAAAGAAGAACAAGAGCTAAGAAATAAAATTAACCTAAGATTTAGAGAAGAAGTTGTTTGCAAAACCAAATTATCTCGTCTGTCTGCTTTGTGAACGACTAGCAATCAAGCACTATGGAACTGACAAAATCTATGGTTTTCTTAAAATACAAGCAGACGTTCCAATACATGATAAAATCAATCATGAACCAAAAAATATGGTCATCTCATACGCTGTCAAATGCCTCTCTACATGTCAAAATCAATCATGAAACTAAAAATCAAAGAAGCAAGATTGGTAGTTCAAGGGTTTATCCAAGACTATGGAATTGATTATTAAGAGACGTTTGCTTCTACGACAAAGCTCAATATAATAAATGTGCTCGTGTCTCTTACAGCAAATCTTGATTGGCCATTATACCAACTAGATGTTAATAATGCGTTCTTGAATAGAGATCTTGAAGTGGAGGTTTACATTAAAATTTTCCTAAGGCTAAATAACAAAATAGGCAAAAATAAGGTATGTAAGCTAAAGAAGTCCTTATATGGGCTTAAACAATCTCTATTGAGCATTGTTTGGGACGTTCACATATGCAGTCAAGGATTAAGGCTTTAAACCGTTCCAAGAGGATTATACTCTGTTTGCAAAGCATAATTCAAAAGGAGAGGTAGCAATCTTGATTATATATGTGGATGACATTATTACAGTAGGTGATTGTAATGTAGAAATTTATAAACTTAAAACTCAACCACCTAGGAAATTCAAGAACAAGGATTTGCGGAAGTTGAAATATTTTTTGGGTACGGAGGTTGTGAGAAATCAAGAAGGAATTTTAGTATCACAACAGAAGTTAAATCTTTTTGAGGAAACAAAATTGTTGGCTTGTGGACCTGTTAGGACGCCCACGGAGGACGCCCACGGAAGAAGACATACATATATACTAATATGGGCTTAAAGGGGTCGGACCCATAAAATTCAACACATTCCTATATACAGGCCAAATATAAAAATTTCTTATGTGGTTTTGGGTTCATAATCACTTTTGATATGAAGGGTGTCTAGATCTTGTCTTAAAAAAACCATGATTTTGACTCTTACAGTAACAATAGCTTAGCCTCACATTTGGTTGAGAAAAAACGGTACAATTTCTGGACTGCCAATCTATAAAAAATTGAAGAATAGATAGCATGGGATGAAATAATGGATTCAAGAAACCTAAAATTAAATGAAACTATCATCCATAATTCACAATAGATAACTATATCCTAGTGAAGTTTACAGTCATTTTTCATTACATGTGCAATATTATCTTCCAATTATGTCAATAATGCTAACAAAGTTGGCGGAGTGCAAACCTTGCATTTTTGAAGTTGAATGAGAGTTGAATCATATCCATCTCGTTTAGTACCTATGCAGGTTGTCTTGGAATAGGAAGATTGGCAATCTCACTACTAAGCATCGACACTAAATTGGCCATAGTTGGCCGCTCTTTCGCTAATTCTTGCACGCAAAGTAATCCTATGTGTATACACCGCAAAATGTGGTCATAAGAATCTTGACATTGTATTTTCGAATCCATAAAACATACCAAGTTATCTTCATTCCATGGCTTCCAAGCCTGAAAATAAATAAAAATCTGTGCGTCAATCTACAAAGTTTATATCAACGTCAATAAGTACATAAGACACTTACATATCCCAAAAGGGTTTGTGATCCCTCCATGTTATACAATTTAGAGTTGCTTATTCCACTAACAATCTCTAGTACCAGAACTTCAAAACTGAAAATATCTGACTTTTTTGAAAATGACCCTGGCATTGCATATTCAGGAGATATATAGCCACTACATGAAATACTTATTAAGTTAACTTGCATTTCACTGACATGATACTTTTTTAATAATTAAGAAAAGATGACAAGCTTACTATGTCCTAACCACTCTTTTGGTATTAGCTTGATCTTCATTGCTTCTAAATATTCCAGCCATTCCAAAATCTGATATTTTTGGATTTAGCTCTTTATCTAACAAGATGTTGCTAACCTTTAAATCTCTATGTATGATTTTTATTCTAGAATCTCGATGGAGATAAAGCAAACCTCTAGAGATTTCTTCAATAATTTTGAAACGTTTTTCCCAATCTAGTTCTCACTTTTTGATTGAGTCTGTAAACAAAAAGGAGATTAATTAGGGAACTAAGAGTAAGCGCATTCTTAAGAGAATCAGAATTCATGGAATTCAGCAAGTTATTAAATATTAAGAAAATCAAAGAGTAAAGCATCTTATGTTTTTAAACTCACAGTATGGCTTTAAAACAAGATGAACTATATTAGGCAAAAAAGAACTAACCATACAGAATCGCATCCAAACTCTTGTTCTGCATGTATTCATAGATTAATATCCTTTCAGCTTGCTGAATGCAACAACCTAGAAGTCTTACTAGATTGCGATGTTGAAGCTTTGAAATCACAACCACCTCATTCATGAACTCTTCTTGCCCTTGTCTGGATGCTTTTGAAAGTCTTTTGATTACGATTTGCTGTCCATCTTTTAATTGCCCCTGGAAAACAAAGTAAAACAAAAAGTCAGCATTTCTTCCTAAAAAAGGTTCACAACAGTGTTTTTTTTTTTTTTAAAGAAAAAGCCTTGCACACTGAACCAAAACCGCCGTGTCCAAGCATATTCGATGAATGGAAGTTGTTTGTTGTAGTTACAAGATCTCCAAATCAAAAAGTGGAAGTTCATCCATCTTGACTTTATCTTGAGTAATCATTCTTTGAGATTGACTTTGGGAACCTGTCTCACCTATATTGAACAATAACGAGGCGCTTTCTTTAATTATTTTCAGCATACATAATATTAATAATCATAGCAACCTTACTCACAGCTACAGGTTTCAGAATTTTGATGGAAAACAAATGAAATCAGGGATTGATCCACTCATGCTATGAGCAAGTATGGATAATGTTGAATGAAAACTAAAACTATAATTTATTACAATACCTACATATTTAACCGTCAATTTCCATAAGAAATATGCACCTGCTATTAAGGTAATAATTCCTATTCTCACTGTAACTGCAATGATGATTGTTCTTCTTGGTGAACGTTTTTCTTCGTTTCATAATAAATAGTCAGATAGCTTCAATAAAAACTTTCTAATATGATGGAGCATTAGATTTCAAACAGAAAAAAGTTACCAAGTTCAGACAAAGGCACACGAATGTAAAGATCAACCCCTCCACTTGACAATCTTTTTATATGTCAATCAAATCTGTACTCCAATGCATGCACCCAATGCCATTTGAATCATATGCATATACCATACAAGAGCAATTATCCAAGCACTACGTTCTGCAATTATCTTCGTTAACACTTAACCTCACTAAAAAGTCTGGCACTTTCATGTTCTCAAGTTTCAGAAATCCGTCCTTTTCATCTGTTTCACTTCTATTTGCAAACCCCTTACATTGAAATGGCTTCTTCCTCACACACCCACTAGTCCAATTTTGCCTATTCCATTCCTCTGATTTCTTTGGTTCATACCCATTCAAACAACTACAAATTGGAGAACTTTGTGAGTTGCAGCTTCCAGATGCTCCACATGCGCTATAAAGATCACAATAAGTGCCATTATACACCTCCCTCAAAACTTCTCTTTTGTTATTCCACCATGCCGTCCAAAGTTGCCTTGTGGGTTCAAGCCAAGAACTGCAAAGGCAGTATCATTTGCAAAAGCATAAGTTACATAAACAGTTCCATCATCTTCATTTCGAGCGCTCCATCCATATAGGTAACCATTTGACATCATGGGTAACCCAATAAAACTCCTCCCACTCCATGGACCAGTTCGAAAATACGGACGAGTTCCATTAACCCTGAGAAAGACCTCAGGAGCATCTGCGTGTTCAAGGGAAGTAGAGTGGTATCCAATAGATGGATCAGAAAGGCTTTTCCATTAAGTAAGTTTCACCTTCTCTCCAGTTACGTTCCTTTGCTGAAGCTGAGCTACATCTTTGGAACTAGAAGATTAGAAGTATCTTGGAAACTCCCATATAGTTTCTCCTGTGCTGTTATCATAAAGAACTAGATTTCCAGTGTTTAGAAGTTTTGCAGTTGAATTAGTTGCAATTTTTGAAACATTTGAGGACCAGACACTCATATTCTGTTTGTCCAATACCACAAGATTACCGTCCTTAGAGATTGTGACAGTCCCAGAAGTATCAACCAGTGGCTGGTTTCTGTTAGCCACCCAGATTATGTTAGATTCAGAAAGATACCAGATTCCTACATAGCATTTTGTGGAATTTAGCGGAGTAAAGAACCCAAGCTTGAAGTCACTGGCATTTGAACTTAATATTTCATGGTTTCTGATGAACTGACCTGAGGTTATTTTGTCCAATGCATAGCTCAAACCCAAATGGAAATTTAAAAGCGAAAGCAGAAGATTTCTCAAGCTGAGACTTCTGGTTGTGAATCCCATAGCTGCAATGAAAAAGAAGACATACCTTTCTTAGGTTGCGATGGAATTGAATTCCTCATATTTGAGCCTATGCTGCGGAGTGACTTTGTATAGCACGAAACGTCTTTGAACTATAAATTTGAAAGTATTCGCTTCATATACAGTGCTGAAGATATTATTAGAAGACGTCAAAGTCGTATTACAATCTTTCCATATCCAAAACTGCTAAAGTTTTGTTCATTTATAGGGTAATTATTCCATGATAAAGCTGAGATCAACCTACCACACTATTTAATATTATTTTCTTGACTAAATTTGAATGCTAAATATGGGATTGGTTTCTAGAAATGATCATGGCCAAATTTGCTGCTACATGAATAGAACCTACTTCGAAATAACAAGCCCTTTTTTGAAATTAAATATATCTCTCCTATTTGAATTCATATCAAATTATTGTAAGATTTTCTAATTAGAACTCAAAAACAACTATTTTTTAAAAAAGAATAATAACATGGAAAAATTAATTCACGGGTTCTTATAGTATGGTCTGATTATTAATTAGCCTCATATAGTTTTTCTTTCTATTTACTGGGTCCTTACATTTTCTTTAATTGTAGGCATTAATCCCTCAATATATTAATTAGAGTTTATGTGGATGCCAATTAAATGATATGAAGATTGTCATAAACTACAAAATAAAAACAGATGTTTTTTCTAAAATAAAATTTGCTCATTTCTAACATAAATTGAAAATTTGCTTATTTGTAATTGTTTTTGTGCTTGATAAGTTTAGAACCTATCTCATAAACTCCAAAGTGGTTGTGTTTACAGATCACGCAATAGTAAAATATCTCTTCCACAAACCTCAATCGAAGCCGAGGCTCTTGAGGTGGATGTTGTTGCTTCAAGAATTTGATGTGGAAGTAAAAGATAGAGCTGGTAATGTAAACCATGTAGTGGATCATTTGAGTAGACTGCCACTAGAGAAAAAGGGAGTATTAGATTCTGATATTATTTGTGATTCATTCCCCGACCAGTCTTTATGTGCATTGTCTGTTTCTCAACCATGGTTTGCCTATTTAGTCAGCTATCTCACTACAGGTCTAATCCCTTCTCACTTGACTACTTTTCAGATTCAGAAGCTCAAGAGTGAAGCCTCCTACTATATCTGGGACCCACCACATCTTTGGAGATTATGTGTTGATCAAGTGATTAGACAGTGCATTCTTGAAGTAGAGGCTTGAAGCTTGCCACGACACCTAATGTGGGGGACACTTTAGTGCTAGGAAGATGGTTAGGAAAGTACTAGATGCAGGAGTTTATTGGCCTACCTTGTTTAGAGATGCGTTCACTTATTGTAAGGCATGTGATAAATGCCAAAGATTTGGGGGGGTGAGTAAAAGAAATGAGATGCTATAACAACCCATTCTTTTCTGTGAGATATTTGATGCTTGGGGGAAGATTTTATAGGCCTCTTTCCACCATCTCATGGCTATACCTACATCCTTCTAGCTGTAGACTACCTTTCTAGGTGGGTAGAGGCCATCCCCACATGAAAAGATGATGCACCTACTGTTTCCAAGTTTTTGAAGTCTACCATCTTTAGTAAATTTAGAGTACCCAAGGTGTTAATTAGTGATCAGGGAACCTATTTCTGCAACAAGTTGCTCACTAACTTGTTGGCTAAATATGGGGTTTCCCACAGAGTGTCCACCCCATACCACCCTCAAACCAATGGGCTAGTTGAGGTGTCGAACAGAGAAATTAAGAGAATTTTGGAGCGAATTGTTAAGCCATCCAACTGAGACTGGAGCTTAAGGTTGGATAATGCTTTGTGGGCCTACCATATTGCTTACAAGACACCAATTGGGATGTCTCCGTATTGGATCATCTATGGGAAGTCATGTCACATCCCGGTGGAGCTGGAGCATAGATCCTATTGGGCGGTCAAGAGCTACAACATTGATCTTGAAGAAGCTTGACTACAGACTTCTTCAAATTCAAGAACTTGAAGAAATGCGGTTGGATGCCTATTTGCTCAGACATCTACAACCAAAAGACTAAGATCATTCACAATGCCAACATCTTGAGAAAAAGATTTAAGGAGGGTGACAAGATATTGCGATACCAAGCTTGATTTAAGTTCAAGAAGGGAAAATTCAAGACGAGCTAGGATGGACCCTACATCGTGACGAAAGTGCATGATTTCGGGATGATAGAGCTACAGGAGGAGGCCACAAGCAAGATGTTCCAATGCAATGGTCATCTCCTTAAGCTCTATGAAGAGCCCGTACCGCCTTTTTAAGGCCAGGTCGTCCCTTTCCTTTACCTCTTACTTTTCACATGAATTAACTTGTGCCTACATTATCTTACTATGACTATTTGAGACTGTGAAAAGGATGACCTCAATAGAAGTAGTTTTTAAATTTTTGTTTGTTTTGAATAATCTTCCCTTGCTTTGAGTTGGATTTGATCATGTTTATGCTTCTATTCTGTACCACCACACACTTCTTTGCATTCTTGAGTTTTCCCATCCTTGTACTTAGCTCTTTTCTTCTCTCTAGAAAGGTGATGTGTTGTGCTTCAATCCTAAATTGAACTTCACAACTTCCACCTTCGTTGTTTTTGTTTATGAGCTTTGTGTTTTGGTATGTGACTGTGTGCTGCAATGAGGACATTGCTTTGAGTGTGTGGGGGAGGAAGGTTTTGTTCCTGTTGAGCTTAAAAGTGGTTTTGTGATTTGTTGTTTGGGTTATTCCTTGTTATGGTGGTTCTTGCTAAAACTTGCCAAAAAATTTTAAAATTTTTTGAAACTTTTGAAAGTTTTCCTTAATCTTCCATCACTTTGTTTTTGAGTTTTGTATTAAATTTTTGAAAATCTAGTGATGGATTGCTGAGTTGGGTTGTTATGATAGGTGTTTTGGTGAGTGGTTTTTTGTATAGGGACTTAGATTTGAGGTTTTTCAGGGTTTTGCGAGTCAGAGAGCTCTCTGTGATCCCAGGTCGCGACCTCACTGTCTCCTTGTCGCAACCTGGAGGTTAAGTTTAGGAGGGGAGCTCTCAGTGTGCTGAAGTCGTGACCTCACTGTCTGAGGTCGCAAAGAAACTGGGTAAAGGCTCTCTATGAGTTGAGGTCGCAACCTCCCTGTCTTCAAGTCGTGACCTGGAGCCTTTTTGAAACCCTAAATCCCCCTCTGTTTGCTAAAGTCGCGACCTGACATGAAAAATTAGGAGTTTTTTTTTGCGAATTTACCTCTCTACCCTTGCTTATTTCCACCATAATTACTATTTTGCCACTTGAACCTGTCCTAGATTCCAGCCTTATACATTCCAAGGACTTAAAACCCTAACCCTTTTTGTAAAATCACACCCTTACACAATCCTTCCTTCAGACTTTCTCTCACGCACATTCACTCTTCTCTTCCCCACGGCAGATCTTTCTCTCCGGGTCGTGACTCCCTATTCTTCTCTTTGTAACCGTTCCCTTTTCAGTTTCCTTTCAAGTGAAACTACTCCATCCCTCATTAAGACTTGTCTTTCCTCTACTCCCTCATATCCTAAACTTCAAACTCTCCCCATCGCCTGAGCATTGCCATGCTACCTCTGAAGTTTCTCTCCTGCAATTCGAAACATAGCCCACTCTTGAGTGCAATTCGTCTATCCTGCCATTCTTTTAAGGTTTGCTTTATTTTCTTTTTGCTCTTTCTAGTTTCAGTCTAGTTTCTGTGTTTTTTTCTAGGGTTTTAGTTTCTAGGGTTTTGATTTTGATTGAGTGGAGTTTGGGCTAGAGGTTTAGAATGCTGTTTAACTGGTTTTGGAACTGCTTGGGATCACATTTTCTGCAAAAGATTTGGTTTCTGAACGAATTGTCTGCGTTTTCTAAAAATCCAACCAGGTTGCGACCTCGCTGTTTTCAGGTCGCAACCCGGGCCTTTCTAAAACCCAAAATCCTTCTCTGCCTATTGAAGTCGCGACCTAGTTCCCTCAGGCCGCGACCTTAATGCACAGAGGAGCCTTTAAACTTCTGTTTGAACCCTGTTGTTTGCAAACTGAAATTTTTTTCAATGGATTTTGACTCTACCTGTTATGGCTTTTTAGGAAAATGGTTTTGGGCAATTGAAAATTATAAATGCTTGGGTTTTCTCATGATTTTCCTAATGGTTTTAAACTGCAAGTGTCCCAATTCAAATTTTAAGATTTTGCTAAAGTGAGTCTGGCAAAGGGTAGTTATAGGTTTAGTGTGGGGGAGTGCTTGGTTCCTGGGCTTAGTGTAGGTTTTAGTTTCTTTTGTAGGGTTGTTTGTTTTGTGTGTTTACTTTGGTTGTTTGTTGTGTGTTTGCTTTGCGCTCAGATGGGACACTAAGAACCCCGAGTCTTCAAGCTCAAGAAAGCCTTGCCCCGCGAGGAGACCCGACTGTTGAGGGAGGAAGCAGTGAAAATGTTTGCCAATAGAGGGGTAGTACAAGAGCGGCATTTTCCAGAGACCAACGAGCATGATTTCTACAAGCTTACCAAGGCAAGAGGCCTTGAGGAGCTTATGATGAAGAGGAACAAGGTTAATTTGACTTTGGGGAGAGAGTTCTATACTTGCTTTGCCATGGACGGGCGAATGGGAATCACCTTCAGAGGAGTTGAGTGTTATTTCAGTTGAGAAGCTATTGAGAAGTTCTACAAGCTACCTAATGTCCCTGTCTATGAGTACTAGCATTGGAAGACCAGACTTGAGCAAGTTCCTTAGAATAAGGTCTTCCAAACTATCAGAGTTGGAGGAGCTGGCTGGATTGTGAAGGAGAGTGGGTAAAACGTTTTCGAGCACAAGAACAAAGCTAGGAAGAGAGGAAAGAGGGTGATAGAGGAGGATCCTGAGGAGAAGGCAGCTGAGGGTGGCTCTAGTTTCAACCTCACCTCCTTGAGTGAGCATATTGCTATGCTTGGTCAGCAAGTGACTAGTCTAAGCAAGGAATTCGACGCATACAAAGCTATCTCTATGTCTCATGAATTTAGAAGGCAGAGGTTTATGGATCCTCTAATGTTGGAGATGGCCAAGGGTCTTAAGGTTAACCTTCCTCCAGGGTATGAGCAGGCTTTCTGGGAGAACACCGTTCCTGCCACAAGCTACTTTGGTGGGGATCCGGGATAGTCCTTTGGTGTCGCCGCTACTGCTGATGCTGAAATGGGAGAGGCAAATGTTCATGCAGGAGAGGATGTTGGGGCTAAAGAGGAGAGAAGAGAGGAAGAAGACTGAGAGTCGTTTTGTTTAAAGTCTTTTGTTTTTAAGTTTTTCTTTTGTTTCTATTGTTCTTCCCTGCAAACTGTGTACTTGGAGGTTTAACTTTGATGTGTCTGAATTTAATTGCTATGAATGGTTGGTTTTATATGTTTTTAATTGTGGTGGCTGATTTTCATTTTTCCTTTCCCTTTGATAGTGAGGACACTGTCAAGTTTAAGTATGGGGGAGGGATTCATGTCACTTTGTTGCATTGTGAGTGTTGCATTATTTCTATGGTTGTTTCAAATTTTTTGGTAAATTTTTTTTGAAAATCCAATCTTTCATCATCATTCTTTGGCTTTGAATTGATTTTGGATGGTGAATTGCTATGAGTTGGATCATCTTTGACTGTTTTACAATACTTTTACCCTCATTATGCATGCATTTATTTTCATTTGATTACATTGATTCATGCATTGCATTTTGCTGTTTAAGGGGTAAAAAAGGGTCTATTTTTCCTCCTTAATTGTAATTGCCTTGATATGTAATCAGTTAATCTTTACAAAGCTCTTTGTAATGATTTTTTAGGCAATTGGACCAAAGACCCAAGATGGAGCATTGATGGAGCCACAAAGTTATAAGGACCAAAACACAAGATTTAGAGTGTTCTGCCTCCTCAGGTCGTGACATGGACTGCTGAAGTCACAACCTGGATGCCCTTTTAGTGGAACTATGCATTTTGGAAGCTAGGTCGCGACATGAGGTTATGAGGTTGTGACCTAGGCTCCCAAGTCACGACCTGATACTTCTGAGGTCGCGACCTGAGTGCGTTAAGTGAAGTTGGGTGTTTTGGAATAGGTTTCTGAGCTTTACACCTAAGGGGGGCAGCCACCACGAAAAAGAACTTCTCCATTCTGCAGATTTGTAAGGATTGAAGTCACCACCATTTCCTCTCAAGCCTCCATTGAACCTTTAGCCTCTTGGTCATAGAAGGCAAAGCTTGAGCTCAAGGACTTAATAAGGGAGTTATCAGTCTAAACTTGTGCTTAATTCTGTGTTAGAGATTTCTAGATTTAGGGATTTTTGCACTTTTGTCAAACTTGGTTTATGATTGTAAATCTTGTGTTTAGACTACTAAATGTATTTGGATTGGATGCTGTTAATGTTGGATCATCTATATAAATATATCAGTTTTTGAATCCTTGTGTTCAATTGACTATTAGTGATTATTGGTGATTAATCTGTGATGAACCACATTTGAATTAGCTAAATAATGTGATTTTCCATTGAATTTAAGTGCTTTTATGTGGAATTAACTTCATATTCTCAATAATAAGAGATGATGCTGTGAGAATTTGATGAATTAATGCAGATTTGAAGGAGTTCTCATCAATTCTTGGAAACAGCAATGAGGATCAAGTCAAATTGAAGAATGGCAGCAAAGCTCTTGAGGATTCTAATTTAATTAAGCCAAAACGCAGTGTTTTGAGGGGCTGAAAGAGTGAACCAAAACACACAGCTTTGGAGAGGGAAACTTGAATTAATGAAACGCATAGTTTTGGCACATAAGGAGGGAGAAATTCTACTTGTCAAAACGCATAGCTCAAGGCTTTGAATGAAAAAAAAAACGCGGGCAAAAATCCTGAGGCTTTGAAGAGAAGAAGAAAAATGGATTTGAACACTAAAGTCCATCATTCTCATTCATTCTCTTCTTTTCTTCACTTCTCCAGATTCTCTCAACTTCCAGATTCATCTTCTTCATCTTCTTTTCTCTTCTTGCATTTTGCTATGGAGATTCAGAGATTTGGCCAGATTTCCTCCATCAACATGAGCAACTAAGCCATTGATTCCTGAGGAGCTGTGATGGATCCAGAGCACTGATTTGTCAAGGAGATTTTGTTTTTCTTGAGTTTGTATGTGTGTTTTAGATTTAGATCTTGTTATAAATCTTTGTTTGAAATTCAGATATATAACTCATCTTAGATTTCATTAGGTTCTGCTATTTTTGAGTTGTGATGTGTTTAGAGGTTATAATTTCCTTTTTCTAAGTAGCTTCAATTCAGTTTCTGATTTTGTTAAGTCTGGAACTTGATTGTTGTGATAAATCTGAGGTGAATTGGTTAATCTTCATCCTGAAAATTATCTAATTACATCATCAGAGTTGATTACAGACCTACTGTTTGATGAATTGCCTAAGAGAAATAGAAATCTGATTTTAAGTTGCAAGGAAGGTGAAATCACAAATCCAAGGGAATTCACTTCATTGATATATCTCTTTCAAACTCTTTTCTGCATCTTATTCTTCTCTCATTCCTTTTGAAAATCAGTTTTCATAAATAACAATTCATGGCAGAAACTAATTCTAGAAGCTACATCCTTCTCTGTTAGTTAATTTGTAACTTCTAATTAGTTAAATTCCAGAAGACATTAAGGCTCCTTGAGACCGACCTCTAGTTGACTCATCTCCTACCTAATCTAGAGTATTAAATTTGACCTTTGAACGACAAGAGATCAATCTGTGTGCTTGATATTCTGTGATTGTCGATTGACCTTCTAAGGACGTTTGCATCATCCATTCATTTACACTCTAAATGGTTTTCAACAATGTTTTAAGAGGTGTTAATTAACTTTGATTAAAGTGAGTTTTTATTAATTAAGACATTGAACCCAAGTGATTACTTGGGATTTTTCTTCAGACTTAGATATTTTTAAAACTCCCAATCATTTTAAAAGCAGTGATAGCTGAGTTTTCATTATCAAGAGACTATTTCACCATACTTTCCCTTTAATCCAAAACATTTCTTCATTCATTCAAAACACCAAAAACATTTATTTCTCTGCACTTTATATTTATTGCACCACCTTTAAAACAATTAAAACCCCTTTTTCTTTACCCAAATCATCATGTTTTTTATTGCCAATTTAGACTAGGTTGTTTTCCAATAAAGCGATCCTACATTATCTGGTGTAATCATAATTTTGATTACCCGGAAGGCGACATTCCAGTCCGATCAATAACATACCATTTAACAACTCAACTCAACATATTTGTCAAGGCATCAATACAAAGAGTTAATCACATTTCCACATCCATAACTCAACCACATCATGGCCCACACACATAACACAAACGACCAATACAAATTAACACTAAAATTGAAAGTTCTTGCTACCTCTTACTAGCCTTGATTTCTTGACTTCCTTTTTTTGTTCTTGAACTCCTCTTTTGCCCAATGCCAATGCCTATCAATCAAACAACAATAATGTAATTCCAACTAACTTCAACAACTCTATTAACACTTTAACCTAAAACCCTAAGCCTTTTAACCTTTATTTTATGGTTTTTGCATCATCCTTTTTAATTTAACTTCCACATGCTTTTCTTACATGACTTTCTATGTAAAATCCAAATATGAACTTAGATTTATAAAAAACCAATCCCTCCTATAATTTCTCCTCTTGGCCGAATACACCTTAGGGTTCAAAATTCTATTTTCAATTTTAATGCTTCCAAACACATGTTCCTCACATATTCCTACACAATTTCACCTCCTCTACTCATTGGAAGCATCAAATCAATAAGAATCAAACCCTAGCTCAAAGAACCATAGTTGGTCGAATTAAGTCCCTTGATTTCCCAAGTTAGAATTCTTTCCAAAATAAAGTTTAAACACCATAATCCAAGTATTTTCTACCTTGTAATCCATAAACAAACTTTAAATCATCGATAGCTCAACATCAACTGAAATGAATAGCATCAAACCCTAACCATTTCATGCTTCAAACTACTAGGCATCTTAAACTAGAAGAGAAATCCAAGCTTTTACCTTGATTTGGCACTTGATTTGACCTAAGATCAACTTGATCTTCTTCTCCTCTTCCTTCTTGTCACATTTGGAAATTTCATAATTAAGAGTAAGGAAATCCCCAGACATTTAAGGGCCAAAATAGTGGAAAGAAATATGAAAATTTAGAAAAAAAATGTTAGAAATTCCCAAAAATTAGCAAATATTTATGGAAGGTAGAGAAAAGGCCCTTGGACAATATTCTAGGCTCAAAAGTTTAAATTGTGATGGAAAGCAATAATTATTGAATATTGACTAATTAGGAAATTGGTCAAAAATTAATTATGAAAAATAGTTGAGCCTTAAAAAATTAAGGAAAATTAAGAATAAAGTGTCTTGAGAATTATAAGACATTGTACAAGTGGTTTTATTCCCAAAATACCCCTGAGGCAACTTAAATGGAATTTATAAGATTATGACCAGTAAAAAGTACACCGTTTAAGGTAATTATTTGAGATAGTAAGATACCTCAAATATGTATGCAAAAATGAAGTTAAATAGTTAAAAGATTGTACTAATTTATAAAATTAGTTTGGCTCCCAGAAGGCTAGTGGAACGACTTTAATAAAATATAAAGCTGATTATGCCGATAAAAGGGCATTTTAGTAAATGATTTTTATGCAAGATTTAAAAGAAGTTTTATGGCTTGAGAAAATTCATATATTTTCTCTAAAGGTAAAAGGAATTTTTGGAGCAGACAAAAGAATTTTCACAGCTCCAGAAAGCCAGGAAGAAATCCCGATAAATGAGAGCCAAATAAATAGATGAAAATATCTAAGGAAAAGACAAAAGTAATGATGGCTCATTAATGCACCATGTAAGGTAATCATGACACATGTGAAGTCATTAAAGAGGAAAGAAGTAGTAGAATAAGACAAAAGTGATGTGACAAATATTTTAGTCCTACAAGAGATCGAGATTAAGAAAATGGACAGATAAAGTATAAAAGTACACTTGCTTTTTACTTGGCCTATATTGCACCACTTGTCAAGCTCCCTATGGAGGGGATTTTGACTTTTGATCCTCTTGTATTTTAATTAAATTTAGATTTAAATTAATAGAGGAAAAAGGTTCAAGAAAGCATAAGAGCTTGATACCTCATCATTGTAATTTGAGTGAATTTGAAGGGTATTTTGGTCCATTCAAGGCCAAGTTTTGGCTATAAATAGAACCCCTCCCCCTGATATTTTTGGCCAGGATGAGATCAAGAGGGGAAACTCTTGCCATTTTGATTCCTGAAGCATAATCCTGAGGACACCTAATTTGATCAACCAAGCTTGGATTCAAGGTTAGTAGGTTGTTCTACTTTGTATTATGCTTTGTTTTCTTGAGTTTGGTGGTCGAAAAATATTGTCTCCCCTAAGTAGAGGTGCTGGACAAAATGTTTTAGAGTTAGGAGAGGATGATTTTGATGCTATATCTAGTTAAAACACATTGATTAGAGTTGGATTCAAGTGGTATTATGTTGAAATTTGAAAGATTGTATGATATGATTATTATGGGTACTGTTTGGCCAAGCTAAGATCTGTACCCTAGAATGCGTTTTTCATAGTTTTGATGCTTCCATTGTATTTAAAATGGAAAATGGTGTAGGGTAAATCTAAAGAAAGAACAAGCATTGGAAGCATTAGAAAGTTGGAATTTTTAGAATCCAAGACCCCCTTTTTGGCCAACTCTAGTTTTTGGGGAAAGAATTTCTTTTCATGAATCCAAGCTCATATTTGGAATCTTTGGGCAAAATTGTGTATGATTGGCCTAAGGGAGCAATTTTCACAAAGCTATAACTTTAATCTAAAAATTTAGAGAAAAGGTAAAGTTCAAGAGAGTTAGTCTTGAACATTATATAATCTCTTGGTCCTAATGGATTGTATGAAATGTTTAGGACCTTGGAACATCCAAGAGGATGTTTGATGATGTTGACTGAAAGCCCACATGGTTGGAAAGTCAAGGGAGTCAAAGGAAAAGCAAGAGGAAAGTTTGAAGTACAAGGTAGTGAACTTACCTATTATCATTGCTTGATGTTGTATGCTTGTGTGTTGCTATGTACATGATGATGGAGGAGCATGGTGTGATCAAGAGCACGGGCAAGGAGTCCAAACAAAGAAGGCCAACATTCCAAAAGATCCATTACAAGGCATTGGAGGCCCAATGAAAAGAGCAAGGACCAAAGCTATGAAGAAGGCCCTAAATTGTCTAATAAGAGAGCTAAAAGAGCTGGAGCCCATTTATTTTGAAGAAGCCCATTTTGGTGAGCCTAAAAGGAGTCCAAAAATGGTGATCACATTGCTAGAAGCCCAACAAGATGATGTACAAGGCCCATGTGGGGTTCAGATTGAAGAATTCACTTAAAATACCATGTGACAAGCATGTGCCTTAGACAAGGATTATAAGTGATCAGAGCTAAGGTTTGCTAGATTTCAAGTTCTATCTTTTGGTGTTTTAATTTTTTTTCTTTCTCTATTGTTTCTATTTTTCTTTCGTTTCCATTCTCCTCATTCTGTCTTCCTCCTTTCTTCCTTATTCCATCCCTTTTTTTTTTCATTTTTTCCTTTTCCTTTTCATCTCCTTTCCACCCTTTTTCTTTTGTTCATTTGATTTGCTTTGTTCTTTTGAGTAATAAAAAAAATTCATGAAAAAAAAGAAAAAAAAGTGCTGTTGTGTTGAAAAAAAAGCAAAAAAAATAAAGGCTACAGAATTGCTGGAAAAGAAAAATCGAAAATTAAAAAAAAATAGGGAAAGAGTTTCAGATTTTGGAGATTGCAGCATAAGAGGCAAGTTTCCTAATTTGAAAGAGCTTCCATTGCAAGTCACAATTAATTTCCTAAATCTTTATACTTGGGTGGTAAGACTCCTACTTTCCTATTTCTACTTTCCTTTGTTTTATCTAGTTTCCTATTTTGAATTCCATTCCTTTTCATATTACTTTCCTATTTTCCTTCTTCAAGTTTTCTTCTTTCTTTTGTTTCTTATTCCTTTCTCTTCCTTTTCATACTACTTGCCTAATTTCAGTTCTTTTCTTGCAAGGTACTCACTTTCCTAAAGTTGTCTCAAGGTAGTACCTTTCCTAATTACTTTGTTTCCTATTTTCCTTTACTTTCACAACCTTATTTTCATTTTGCAATTTCTGCCTCCCTTTTTCACGTTTTTTTTTCCTATCCATTTTTTTATCATAAACTTCTTCTCTCCTCATTTTTCCCCTCCTTTCATTCCATCCTCACGTTTGGCCTATCCTTCTTCTTTCATCTCTTATCTTTTCCCCTCTTTCACATAGTTGGTGGCTCTTACAATTTCTGGTTGTGAAGGTTACCATTTTCTAATATTGTCTCTTGGTTTTTGTTGAGTTTCAATCAAGAATACTATAGGAGACAAGCTCAAGTGGTAAAAGGCAAGAGTGTTTTACTTCGATATAAAAGCCAAAGTTGAGAGAAACACGAGTGGCACCAAATTGATTGAGTGGAACACACAAGCAGAGTGCTGAGGTCCATTATTTCTATTTCTTTTTTCTTTTTGCTTCAACTAACATCTCAGGTTAAAGATGAGAGGGAAAGAATCCAATAATGAAGAATTCAACACAGATATCAAAGTATTCATGAGGACTATGAGAGATGAGTTTCTCAAACTCAAGATGGAAATGGAAGAGTTAAAGATATCCAAAGCAGATAGTAGTGATGACGAGGTGATTAGATCTGGTTCGTCAACTTCAAAGAGCAGGAGCAAACATTCCAAAACTGACATGGCCATAATTGATCCAAAGATCAAGTATCCTACTTTCAAGGGTAATACCAATCCAAATAAATATCTTGATTGGGAGATGAAGTTCGAGCAGATTTTCAGATTGAATGATTGGCCTGAAGAAAAGAAGGTAAAATTAGCTTCATTTCAGTTTTCTGACTATACTACTATTTGGTGGGAAGATTTGCAGCTTAAGAGACGCCTTAAGGGCAAGGGTCCCCCTTATACGTGGGAGAAGCTAAAGAAACTCATGCGCAAGAAGTATGTTCCTAGTTTCTACTATCGAGAGTTTAATCGAAAGTTGCGACTGTTTAGCCATGACTCTATGACAGTAGAAGAGTATGTACATGAGCTTGATCTTCTTAAGATGCGTGCTGGAGTACAAGAAGATGAAGAATCAAGCATGAGCAAAATCATTGATGGTCTGAGACCTGAAATTAGAGACAAAGTTGAGATGTACACTTTTGTTGATAAGGAGGAGTTGGTGCACAAAGCCATCAAAGTTGAAAAATGGTTTAAAGAGAAACACTCCAAATCCTCATCCTATGGCTGGAGGGACTCTAAACCAACCTCCAAGTGGAAGGATTCCAAGGCCAAGGATACAGCAAGATTCACCCCTAAGGCCAAGGAGGAATCAAAGCCCAAGGGTGATGTTGGTAAGAAACTTGACTCTAAAACTTCTTCTATTGATAAAACCTCTTCTCTTCAATGTTTTAGATGTTATGGAAAGGGGCATATTGCTTCCAAATGTCCCAATAAGCGAGCCATCATTATCAAAGACAATGGTGAGTATGACAGTGAACATTCTAGTGATAAAAGTGATGATGACATGCCCTCTTTGGTGACTGACTCTGAATTGGAGATTGACGAAGCTGAACCTGTTGCGGGAGAAGCATTGGTGGCTAGAAGAGCCCTAAATATTCATGTAAAGGAAGATGATGAGAAAGAGCAGCGAGAGCTTATCTTCCACACTAGGTGTTTCATAAGGAATAAGGTATGCAGCATGGTTATTGATAGGGGTAGTGTTACCAATGTTGCTAGTACCTTACTTGTTGAAAAGCTAGACTTGCCTACTATGAAGCATCCTAAACCTTATAAATTGCAATGGTTGAATGATAGTGCTGAGGCTAAAGTCACTAAGCAGGTTTTGGTTTCTTTTTCTATTGGGAACTATCATACTGAAGTTCTATGTGATGTGGTTCCAGTGCTTACTGGACATCTCTTACTCAGAAGGCCATGGCAATTTGATAGCAGAGCTCACCATGATTGTTACAAAAATTGTTATTCTATACCATTCAATGGAAAAATCATTGTATTGAAGCCTCTTAGGCCAAAAGAAGCTTATGAGGACCAAGTGAGAATTGAGCAGGATTGCAAAAGAATGAATGAGTTGAAAGAAAAAGAGAGTAGAAAAGAAAGAAACTAAAGAGAGAGAAAAGAAAAAGAAAGAACATGAGAAAAGTGAAAAAAAGATAGAGAGTTTAATTTCTGGAAAAAAGTGAGGTTAAGAGAGCACTGTTGAGTGAGCAAGTCTTGGTGCTTGTGTGTAAGGATGCTTATTTTTCCACTAACGATCTTAACCCCTCTTTGCCCTCTAGTGTTGTGTCTTCGTTGCAGGAATTTGGTGATTTATTCCCAAATGAGATACCTGATGGGCTTCCTCCCTTAAGAGGAATTGAGCCTAGGATTGATTTTATTTCTGGAGCTTTTCTACCTAATAGACCTGCTTATAGAGCCAATTCTGAGGAAACTAAAGAAATTCAACGCCAAGTAGATGAGCTTATGAGGAAAGGCTTTGTGAGAGAAAGCTTGAGCCCATGTGCTGTTCCAGTACTCTTAGTACCTAAGAAAGATGGTTCGTGGCAAATGTGCATTAATTGTAGAGCCATAAACAAAATAACAGTTAAGTATCGCTACCCCATTCCTAGATTAGATGACATGTTGGATGAGTTGCATGGTGCTACTTTATTCTCTAAAATTGATCTTAGGAGTGGTTATCATCAAATTCGCATGAAAGAGGGAGATGAATGGAAAACGGCATTTAAAACTAAATTTGGATTGTATGAATGGTTAGTTATGCCTTTTGGGTTAATTAATGCACCAAGTACTTTCATGAGCTTGATGAATAATGTTTTTTGTTCATTTATTGGGAAGTTTGTGGTTGTCTACTTTGATGATATTCTTGTGATATGAGGGGGGACGGACCGGCTAGAATCAAGTTGACAAACCAGATCTAATCACCTCATCATCACTACTATCTGCTTTGGATATCTTTAACTCTTCCATTTCCATCTTGAGTTTGAGAAACTCATCTCTCATAGCCTTCATGAATACTTTGATATCTGTGTTGAATTCTTCATTATTGGATTCTTTCCCGCTCATCTTTAACCTGAGATGTTAGTTGAAGCAAAAAGAAAAAAGAAATAGAAATAATGGACCTCAGCACTCTGCTCACGTGTTCCACTCAATCAATTTGGTGCCACTCGTGTTTCTCTCAACTTTGGCTTTTATATCAAAGTAAAACACTCTTGCCTTTTACCACTCGAGCTTGTCTCCTATAGTATTCTTGATTGAAACTCAACAAAAACCAAGAGACAATATTAGAAAGTGGTAACCTTCACAACCAGAAATTGTAAGAGCCAGCAACTATGTGAAAGAGGGGAAAAGATAAGAGATGAAAGAAGAAGGATAGGCCAAACGTGAGGATAGAACGAAAGGAGGGGAAAAATGAGGAGAGAAGAAGTTTATGATAAAAAAAATGGATAGGAAAAAAAAAACGTGAAAAAGGGAGGCTGAAATTGCAAAATGAAAATAAGGTTGTGAAAGTAAAGGAAAATAGGAAACAAAGTAATTAGGAAAGGTACTACCTTGAGACAACTTTAGGAAAGTGAGTACCTTGCAAGAAAAGAACTGAAATTAGGCAAGTAGTATGAAAAGGAAGGGAAAGGAATAGGAAACAAAAGAAAGAAGAAAACTTGAAGACGGAAAATAGGAAAGTAATATGAAAAGGAAAGGAATTCAAAATAGGAAACTAGATAAAACAAAGGAAAGTAGAAATAGGAAAGTAGGAGTCTTACCACCCAAGTATAAAGATTTAGGAAATTAATTGTGGCTTGCAATGGAAGCTCTTTCAAATTAGGAAACTTGCCTCTTATGGTGCAATCTACAAAATCTGAAACTCTTTCCCCCTTTTTTTTTTTCTTTTTTTTTCAATTTTTGAATTTTTTTTCAGCAATTCTGAGCTCTTTTTTTTTGCTTTTTTTTTGTTTTCTTTTGTTTCAACACAACAGCTCTTTTTTTTCTTTTTTTTCATGAATTTTTTTACTACTCAAAAGAACAAAGCAAGTCAAATGAACAAAAGGGTGGAAAGGAGATGAAAAGGGGAAAAAAACAAAAAAAAGGAATGGAAATAAGGAGGAAAGGAGGAACACAGAATGAGGAGAATGGAAACGAAAGGAAAATAGAAGCAACAAGAAAGAAAAAAATTAAAACACCAAAAGATAAAACTTGAAATCTAGCAAACCTTATCTCTGATACCACTTGATATGAGGGGGGAACGGACCGGCTAAAATCAAGTAATGAACGGATGGTTGATCTAGGTAGGACCTTAAGAGAACCTGTCTCTTACAACCCTAGCCATGAAGACACCACAAGGTTGATCAATCCCTTGATACTGTCGAGTATTCTCATGAGAATACAAGGATGCAAGCAAAGCTCACACTGAGAGAAATAAACTCAATTCTCATTCATCTAAATCTTAAATTCAATTACAAAAACGTAGCCTATATATAGGCAACAATAGAACACTCTAGAATCAGCATCCTAAGACATAAATGCTAGGAATGATATCTCATTAATGATTATTTGACTATGGGAGGCACCATTTGTTAAGAAGCATGTGACATTTAAATGGGGTGAAACATAAGAAACAGCTTTTAATACCTTGAAAGAGAAATTAACCAATGCACCACTTTTGTGTTTACCTGATTTTAATAAAGTTTTTGAAGTTGCCTCCCATAGTTAAATAATCATTAATGAGGCATCATTCCTAGCATTTATGTCTTAGGATGCTGATTCTAGAGTGTTCTATTGTTGCTTATATATAGGCTACGTTTTTGTAATTGAATTAAGATTTAGATGAATGAGAATTGAGTTTATTTCTCTCAGTGTGAGCTTTGCTTGCATCCTTGTATTCTCATGAGAATACTCGACAGTATCAAGGGATTGATCAACCTTATGATGTCTTCATGGCTAGGGTTGTAAGAGATAGGTTCTCTTAAGGTCCTACCTAGATCAACCATATGTTCATTACTTGATTCTAGCCGGTCCATTCCCCCCTCATATCACATGATGTTTGAATGTTGTTTTGACATGTATTAGCTACTATAATTACTATTTATGATGAGTAGATTATGTCTCCATGGCCATGCATCAAGAAGGTAGCTTTAGGTATGCTAATATGTCACTACCTAACAAGAGAACAAGCAAGTTGCATGTAGTGCATTAGCATCCATCTAGCATGATTATGTGGTATTGTTTGGTACTGGGATTCCCCTGAATCTCACTCCTCCCTAACCAATTATTTAGGTCAATCAATGATGGACAGTAATGGCATGAGAAAGAAGGAGAAGAAAGTGGAGAATTATTGATGTTAATGAATGAGATTCATTTTCAATGTATAATTCTCCTATTTTTTAAATTATATTTATGGATGCCAATGATGTGATGTAATTAATTAGAATGTCTGTGGCATGAATGGAAATGTATGAGAATGAATGGAAAAGAGTAAGCCAAGTTATACATGCCAAAGTAATAAAAAGAATTAAAGCAAGAATTGTTAAGGGATAAAACGTAGGTCCTGGAGCAGTCAGCTTTGAACTCCACTTTGACCTACCAAATGAATGAGTTAAGTCACAAAATTTGGCAGGCTTATAGTACACATCCTAAGCTTTAAAATGAGAGGTAGATCACCTCAATTGGATATGTACACAAGGAGATATGAATTTTGAAAATTGAGGTAAGAAATTTGGAAGTTCCAGAATTGACTAAATAAATAGTAAAGTTTAATGAATAAACTGTATGAATTGGCAAGAGATAAGCTGAATTTGATTTTTTTTTTTCCCCTTAAAGAGCATTGAAAAAGCTTTCTGTATAATTTTGAAACAACTTCATATGATTTTTCTAGAATTAGTTATGATTTTTCAAAATTGGACTTGTAATATGAAAAATGCATGGTGAACAGTGTTCCTATAAATCAACGTCCTAGTTATGTTTTTATGAGCTTAAGGCCATCCAAAGTGGTCAGAAATGGCTTTAATTGGACTCTAAGATATACTAGAAGTAAGGTGTAACACTTCTCCCTTGGTGGCCGAAACTCTCTCCCTTCCTTTTTTGTAAGATTTAAGGTTTTGATGATAACAAAGTAAGTAGTTAAGTTTCTCTGCATAATTGTTAAGCTGTTATTCAATCATCTATTGGATCATTGAGTTGATTGAATACGTGTTAGATAAATGACTGAATATTTGTAACTTTAAATACTGTTAAGCTTTATTGATAACATGTTACATAACTACTCTTCCAGACAACCTGTTAGATAAATGTATTGTTTAATCACCTTATCGATCATTGGTAAACTTGCTTGAGTATGGTTATTGTAAGGAAATTATCAATCACTTGATTGATAAATCAAATGATCGATAAGCTATCAGGTGAAAAGGATAAGTTTCTCTCTGTTGACAAACTTTTATTGATAACCTTATGATGCGATACAACAAGCTAACTCCTCAACTTTTAATGATTCATTGAGTGGGCTAGTGCAAGAGCTAAAAGAATTAAAAAAGCTTTGAGTGGGCTAGTGCAAGACACCTTGACAAAGCAAATGGTATTTGTTGGAGCATCAAATCTGGATGAAAATGCTGAGGACGTCACTGACATCATTTAGGCTGAAAATGGAGCTGCTAATCATATCTTGGGCTTGGAGACTTCAATTTAAGGAGCTTCGATCAAGTACAACACATGAGAAGACTCAGTTGGGGCTAATTAATCATATTTTGGGCTTGATATGCTGATTATATTTCATTAAATGCATTTGAGCGAAAATTCATAATTAGTTGGCATATTTGACTTTTGAGTTTCCAAGTTACCTAAATCAAGTCCATATGATTCTATTTGAGTTAGTATTTTATATTTTGATTTTCTAGATTGCATTTAATGCTTTTTAGGTCAGATTTCTGAATGTATCCTCTATAAGATATTGTAACCCTCATTTTGGAGGTAGATTTGGAAGTTGAATGAAAAGGTTGTATTTTGCAATTTCTAACTTGAGAGGGATTCTCTCTAGGGTTCTTCATTGAACTAACAGACTTATTAAGGCTTGATCAACCTTGTGGCGTTTTTCAACACTTTGGGTCCTTGTTCTTCCGTGTTCAAGGGTTCAAGTGGATCACTAGACCTTTGTTTATGTTCTTGGGGTGTGTATATTCAGATTGGTTATGGGTTCATGGGATTTTCCCTTGTGGGTTCTCACCATCTTGGTATTAGAGCTTTGGATCTAAACTCAGGTCATATCTTTCTGTTAAGCTTGCCTTCATTTTCATTCTTAATTTGGTGCCTTTTCTTGTGTTTGTTCGTCTTCTATGTTTCTATCTGTCACTAAAATTGTCGTCCTTGTTCATTCACTTTTCCATTGAGTCTTGTGATGTTTAATAGCTCATTCATAGTTTGGAATCCCTTCTTTCTATTTGTTTTGGTTTTGTCTAAATTTGACTTTTCTAGGGCAAGTTATACCCATTTTGAAAGGACGCGTTTTCTAGAATTTCTAGGTTCAGATTGCTTGTTCTGTTCTGTTTATGGTATTTTTGTAATTTTCTTTGCATTATTCAGTGGAAAAAAACAAAACAAAAAAAGAGGAAAGACAAAAAGAAAAAAAAATAGTACAAAAAAAGAAGAAAAAATTTGTTGTGCTGGATGTGTTTTGAGCAAATCATCTTCATACCCAGAATTTGTTTTGGCTTTTGCAATATTTGTGTCAATTGAATTTCTGATTTTTCTTGTAAGTCCATATTCAATACTCTTGATTTCTCAAAGTTCTCAAGTGTTGGCTAATTCTGCATATTGTGATTGCTTTGTTTAAATTGCTTAGTTCTTTAAAGAGCCTCAAGAGGGATTCAAGAGTGGAAAAAGGCAAGAGTGACATAACTCAGTTTAAAAGCCAAGTTTGAGTGAAACACAAGTGTTGAGTGTCATTCTTGGGGGAAACACGTGAGGAAATTTGTGAGGAACTTTATTTCACTAACACAGCTATTTTTCTTGAAGTCACAATGTCTAATGCAGATGGAACATTTGGTAGTGGTGGAAATCCAATGAATATTGAAGACACCCTTAGGGCAATGTAGCAACATTTTCAACAGATGAATGTGGTTTATGGAGAGATAAGGGATAGAATGGATAGACAAGATGAAAGGATTGCAAATCTGCAAAGAGCTCGACCTAATCCTAGAAGGCATGAAAGACAAAAGGAGGTTTCTATGGATGACTTTGAATTTGAAAATAATGAAGTTGGTGGCAATGAGGGTGAATTTGATTCTGAATCTGAAGTTGAACTGGTAAGGAATAGGCGTAAAGGGGACATATATGGGAGAAGACATGGCAGAAATAACCCAAGGGAGAGAGATAGAGTAGATGGGAACCTTGGGAGCATCAAAATGAAGATACCATCTTTCCAAGGTAGAAATGACCCTGAAGCTTATTTGGAGTGGGAAAAGAAAATAGAAATGATTTTTGAGTGCCACAATTATTCTGAAGCTAAAAAGGTGGAGTTGGTAGCCATAGAATTCACTGAATATGCCCTTGTTTGGTGGGATAAATTGGGTCTTAATAGGAGGAATAATGGTGAGAGGCCTATAGTAAGTTGGAGAGAAATGAAAACTCTAGTGTGGAGGAGATTCATTCCAAGCCATCACTATAGAGAACTTTATCAAAAGTTACAGAGCCATACACAAGGCTTTAAGAGGGTGGATGAGTATTATAAGGACATGGAATTAGCTATGATGAGAGCTAATATGCAAGAAGATAGAGAGGCTACAATGGCTCGGTTTCTAAATACGCTGAACAAAGAGATTGCTAACATAGTGGAACTACATCATTATGTGGAGTTAGAAGACATGGTGCATATGGCAATCAAGGTGGAAAAGCAACTCAAGCATAAGGTACTTTAAAACTCTTTTCTAGCTCAAGCTCTTCAATAAAACAGAAATGGAAGAAAGAAGAAAAAACTATCCAAAAGGAGACTACTAAAGGCAAAGAAGAAGCTTCATCAAAGAGCAAAGGTAAATATGATTCCTAAACTTTTAGAAATAGAGATATAAAATGTTTCAAGTGTTTGGGTACAGGTCACATAGCTTCTCAATGCCCCAACAAGAGAGTCATGATTTTGAAAAATAATAAAATTGTGACTGAAAGTGAAAGTGAAAGTGATCATGATTCCATGCCCTTACTTGAAGATGATAGTGATGAAGGGGTTGAATATGCTGTGGAAGGAGAATGCCTTGTGGTTAGAAGAGCCTTGAATTGTCAAGTGAAGGAAGATGAGTTGAATGAGCAAAGGAAAAATATTTTCCATACTTGCTGCCTCATTAATAACAAGGTATGTAGTTTGATAATTGATGGTGGGAGTGTTACAAATGTTGTAAGCACTACAATGGTTAAGAAATTGAATTTGCCCACTGTTAGGCACCCTAGACCATACAAGCTGCAATGGTTGAATGAATGCGGAGAAATTAAAATTGCTAAGCAAGTTCTTGTTCCTTTTTCAATTGGGAAATATTGTGATGTTGTTCCCATGCATGCTGGACATATACTTTTGGGAAGACCTTGGGAATTTGATAGAAAGGTAAAGAAGGATGGGCTCACAAATAGATATTCTTTTGTAATGAATATCAGACCCATTACTCTTGTGTCATTGACCCCAAACTAAGTGTATAAGGATCAACTTAAGATGAAAAAAGAGAGTGATCTGAAAAATGAAAAAAATATCAGAGACATCAAAAGAAATGAGAGTGAAAAAGAGAGAAAAGCTGAGAGTTCAAAAACAGAAATTCAGAAAAAAAAAATGAAGAGAGCAAAGAGAAGAAGAAATTGAGTTTTTATGCAAAAGCAAGTAAAGTGAGGAGTGCTTTCTTGGCTGAACAACATTTGCTTCTCCTTGTTTACAAGGAATCCTTTTTTAATACTAATGACATTAACTCTTCCTTTCCAAGTATTATTGGTTCTTTATTGCAGGAATATGATTATGTGTTCCCAGAAGCAATTCCACCTGGATTACCACCCATTAAGGGAATTGAACATCAAATTGATTTCATTCCAGGAGCAACAATTCCTAATAGGCTAGCCTATAGAAGCAATCCAGAAGAGACAAAGGAGCTTCAAAAGCAAGTGGAAGAGCTCATGGTAACAGGATATGTTAAAGAAAGCTTAAGTCCTTATGTTGTTCCAGTACTTTTGGTGCCAAAGAAAGATGGAACTTGGAGGATGTGCATTGATTGCAGAGCTGTGAATAATATCACTGTGAAGTATCGCCATCCCATTCCTAGATTAAATATATGCTTGATGAATTTCATGGTTCTATTGTCTTTTCCAAGATTGATTTGAAATCTGGATACCATCAAATTAGAATGAGAGAAGGGGATGAATGGAAAACTACTTTCAAAACAAAACATGGTTTGTATGAATGGTTATTATGCCATTTGGGTTAACTAATGCACCTAGCACTTTCATGGGATTAATGAATCATGTTTTGCATGCTTTCATTGGGAAATTTGTTGTGGTTTATTTTGATGACATTCTGATCTATAGCAAGAATCTTGATGAGCATTTGAATCAATTTGTATTGTGTGCTTGATGTTTTGAGAAAGGAGAAATTGTTTTCAAATATGAAAGAGTGTGATTTTTTATGGATAAAATTGTTTTTCTTGGCTTGTGGTGAGTGCTAAAGGAATAGAAGTTGATGAAAAAAAAGATCAGAGCTATAAAAGAATGGTCAACACCTAAAAGCACAACTGAGATGAGAAGTTTTCATGGTTTGTCTAGTTTTTATAGGCGTTTTGTTAAAGATTTTAGCACACTTGCTGCACCATTCATTGAACAAGATGTTGCCTAACTTTAACAAAACTTTTGAGATTGAATGTGATGTATCTGGAGTGTGAATAGGAGCTGTTTTGATGCAGGAAGGAAAGCCAATTGCTTGTTTTAGTGAAAAGTTAATGGAGCAGCCTTGAAGTATCCCACATATGACAAGGAGCTCTATGCACTTAAGAGAGCATTGGAGAATTGGCAACACTACCTTTGGCCTAAAAAATTTGTAATTCATACTAATCATCAATCTTTGAAGCACATTAAGGGTTAAGGTGAGCTGAACAAGAGACAGGCAAGGTGGCTAGAATTTATTGAGACATTTCCATATGTCATCAAATACAAGAAAGGTAAAGAAAATGTGGTGGTTGATGCATTGTCAAGAAGGTGATGATTCGAGGTCGAATCCTTTTCAGGAGAGAGGGAATGATGCGATACAGCAAGCTAACTCCTCAACTTTCAATGATCCATTACAAATCCCAACTGGACCAATCACAAGAGCAAGAGCTAAAAGAATTAAGCAAGCTTTGAGTGGGCTAGTGCAAGACACCTTGACAAAGCAAATGGTATTTGTTGGAGCATCAAATCTGGATGAAAATGCTGAGGACGTCACTGACATCATTTAGGCTGAAAATGGAGCTGCTGATCATATCTTGGGCTTGGAGACTTCAATTTAAGGAGCTTGGATCAAGTACAACACATGAGAAGCCTCACTTAGGCCTAATTAATCATATTTTGGGCTTGATATGCTGATTATATTTCATTAAATGCATTTGAGCGAAAATTCATAATTAGTTGGCAGATTTGACTTTTGAGTTTCCAAGTTACCTAAATCAAGTCCATATGATTCTATTTGAGTTAGTATTTTATATTTTGATTTTCTAGATTGCATTTAATGCTTTTTAGGTCAGATTTCTGAATGTATCCTCTATAAGATATTGTAACCCTCATTTTGGAGGTAGATTTGGAAGTTGAATGAAAAGGTTGTATTTTGCAATTTCTAACTTGAGAGGGATTCTCTCTAGGGTTCTTCATTGAACTAACAGACTTATTAAGGCTTGATCAACCTTGTGGCGTTTTTCAACACTTTGGGTCCTTGTTCTTCTTCTGTGTTCAAGGATTCAAGTAGATCACCAAACCTTCGTTTACGTTCTTGGGGTGCGTATGTTCGGATTGGTTGTGGGTTCTTGGGATTTTCCCTTGTGGACTCGCACCAGAATTTAATTCTAATCCATGCTAAATCTCTGAAATAAAATGGCTTTCAGTTCATGGCCTAATTGGTCAAGTTACCCAAAGCTATTCACCGGCAAAAGCATTATGAAAAATCATGAGTTTTTTTGTGAAGCCATGCCAAATTTCGAGGTAATGAGAGAATTTCTTTCTTATCCACCATAAATCCCTGAAATAAAATGGCCCTGAACTGACAGCCATTTTGTTTCAGTGATTTCGCGCACATGAGATTGAAATTCACACATTGCCTCAGAATTCGGCGTGGCTTCACAAAAAAAACACATGTCTTCGTGTAAGGATTCTAGAATAGTGAATGGCTTTAGGAAATTCCACTATTTGGGCCATGAACTAACAGCCATTTTATTTCAGTGATTTCGCTCGTGAGAGAATGAAATTCTCACATTGCCTAAGAATTTGGTGTCGCTTCATAAAAAAACACATGATTTCACACAAGGGATGAGAATGAAATTCACACATTGCCTTAGAATTCAGTGTGGCTTGACAAAAAAACACACGATTCACTCAAGGATACTGGAATGGTGAATGGCTTTGGGAAATTCCACCATTTGGGCCACGAAGTGACAACCATTTCATTTTAGTGATTTCACAGGCACGAGAATGAAATTTGCACATTGCCTCAGAATTCGGCGTGGCATCACAAACTCATGTTTTTACATAAGGATTCTAGAATGGTGAATGGCTTTGGGAAATTCCACCTTTTCGGCCATGCATTGACAGCCATTTCATTTTAGTGATTTCGCACGCATTAGAATAAAATTCTCACATTGCCTCGGAATGCGGCGTGGCTTGACAAAAAAACACACGATTCGCTCAAGGATTCTAGAATGGTGAATGGCTTTAGGAAATTCCACCATTTGGACCATGAAGTGACAACCATTTCATTTCAGTGATTTCGTGTGAATGAGATCACATTGCCTCAGAATTCGGCGTGGCATCACAAAAAAATTCACGTTTTCGCGTAAGGATTCTAGAATGGTGAATGGCTTTAGGAAATTCCACCATTTGGGCCATGAAGTGACATCCATTTCATTTCAGTGATTTCGCATGCATGAGAATGAAATCATTACATTGCCTCAGAATTCGATGTGGCTTCACAAAAAAACTCATGATTTTGTTCAAGGATTCTAGAATGGTGAATGGCGTTGGGAAATTTCACCATTTCGGCCATGAACTGACAGCTATTTCATTTCTGTGATTTCGCGTGCATAAGAATGAAATTCTCATATTGTCTCGTAATTTAGCATGGCTTCAAAAAAAAAACTCACAATTTTGCTCAAGGATTCTAGAATGATGAATGGGTTTGGGAAAGTTCACCATTTGGGCCATGAACTGACAGCCATTTCATTTCAGTGATTTAGGACACATGAGAATGAAATTCTCACGTTGCCTCAGAATTCGGTGTGGCTTCACAAAAAAACTCACAATTTTGGTCAAGGATTCTAGAATGGTGAATGGCCTTGGGAAATTTCACCATTTCGGCCATGAACTAACAGCCATTTCATTTCTGTGATTTCGCGCACAGGAGAATGAAATTCACACATTGCCTCAGAATTCGGCGTGGCGTCACAAAAAACTCTCGATTTTGCTCAAGGATTCTAGAATGATGAATGGGTTTAGGAAATTTCACCATTTGGGCCATGAACTAACAGCAATTTCATTTCAGTGATTTAGGGCACATGAGAATGAAATCTCATATTGCCTCAGAATTCGGTGTGGCTTCACAAAAAAACTCACGATTTCACTGAATGATTGTAGAATAGTGAAAGGCATTGTGAAATTTCACCATTTGGGTCATGAATCGACAGCCATTTCATATGAGTGATTTCACATGCTTGAGAATGAAATTCTCACATTGTCTCAGAATTCGGCGTAGCATCACAAAAAAACTCACGTTTTCGCGCAAGTATTCTAGAATGGTGAATGGCTTTAGGAAATTCCACCATTTGGGCCATGAAGTGACAGCCATTTCATTTCAGTGATTTAGGACACATGAGAATGAAATTCTCACGTTGCCTCAGAATTCGGTGTGGCTTCACAAAAAAACTCACAATTTTGGTCAAGGATTCTAGAATGGTGAATGGCCTTGGGAAATTTCACCATTTCGGCCATGAACTGACAGCCATTTCATTTCTGTGATTTCGCACGCATAAGAATGAAATTCTCATATTGTCTCGTAATTTGGCATGGCTTCACATAAAAAAACTCACAATTTTGCTCAAGGATTCTAGAATGGTGAATGGGTTTAGGAAATTTCACCATTTGGGTCATGAACTGACAGCCATTTCATTTCAGTGATTTAGGGCACATGAGAATGAAATTCTCACGTTGCCTCAGAATTCGGTGTGGCTTCACAAAAAAAAACTCACGATTTTGCTCAAGGATTCTAGAATGGTGAATGGCTTTGGGAAATTTCACCAATTGGGCCATGAACTGACAACCATTTCATTTATGTGATTTCACGCACATAAGAATGAAATTCTCAAATTGCCTCAGAATTTGGCATGGCTTCATAGAAAAACTCACGATTTCGCTCAAGGATTGTATAATGGTGAATGGCTTTGTGAAATTCTTGGGCCTTGAACTGACCGCCATTTCATTTGGTTGATTTCGCACGCACAAAAATGAAATTCTCATATTGCCTTGGAATTCAGCGCAGCATCACAAAAAACTCATGTTTTCACATAAGGATTTTAGAATGGTGAATGGCTTTGGGAAATTCCACCTTTTCGGCCATGAACTAACAGCAATTTCATTTCAGTGATTTAGGGCACATGAGAATGAAATTCTCACATTGCCTTAGAATTCGGTGTGGCTTCACAAAAACACTCACGATTTTGCTCAAGGATTCTAGAATGGTGAATGGTCTTGGGAAATTCCACCATTTGGGCCATGAAACGACAGCTATTTCATTTTTGTGATTTCGCATGCATAAGAATGGAATTCTCGTATTGCCTCGTAATTCGTCGTGGCTTCACAAAAAAACCACGATTTTTCTCAAGGATTCTAGAATGGTGAATGGCTTTGGAAAATTTCACCTTTTCGGCCATGACCTGACAGCTATTTAATTTCTGTGATTTCACGTGCATGAGAATGAAATTCACACATTGCCTCGGAATTCAGTGTGGCTTCACAAAAAAACTCATGATTTTGCTCAAGGATTCTATAATGGTGAATGGCTTTGTGAACTTCTACTATTTGGGCCATGAACTGACCGCCATTTCATTTGGTTGATTTCACGCGCACGACAATGAAATTTCTCTATTATCCATGCTAAATCCCTGAAATAAAATGGCCCTGAACTGATAGCCATTTTATTTCAGTGATTTCGCGCCCATGTGAATGAAATTCACACATTGCCTCGGAATTCGGCGTGGCTTCACAAAAAAAACTCACGTCTTCATGTAAGGATTCTAGAATGGTGAATGGCTTTGAAAAATTCCACCATTTGGGCCATAAAGTGATAGCCATTTCATTTCAGTGATTTTGCACACATAAGAATGAAATTCTCAAATTGCCTCAGAATTCGGCGTGGCTTCATAGAAAAACTCACGATTTCGCTCAAGGATTGTATAATAGTGAATGGCTTTGTGAAATTTCACTATTTGGGCCATGAACTAACTGCAATTTTATTTGGTTGATTTCACGCGCACGACAATGGAATTCTCACATTGCCTCAGAATTCGGTGTGGCATCACAAAAAAACTCATGTTTTCACGTAAGGATTCTAGAATGGTAAATGGCTTTGGAAAATTCCACCATTTGGGCCATAAAGTGACAGCCATTTCATTTCAGTGACTTCACGCGCACGAGAACGAAATTTTCGCATTGCCTCAGAATTCGACGTGGCATCACAAAATAACTCACATTTTCACATAAGGATTCTAGAATGGTGACTGGCTTTGGAAAATTCCACCATTTGGGCCATGAACTGACAGCCATTTCATTTCAGTGATTTGGGGCGCATGAGAATGAAATTCTCACATTCCCTTAGAATTCGGTGTGGCTTCACAAAAAACCTCACGATTTCTAGCAAGGATTCTAGAATGGTGAACAGCTTTGTGAGACCATTTGGGCCATGAACTGAAAGCCATTTCATTTCAATGATTTCGCGTGCATGAGAATGAAATTTTACCATTTGGGCCATGAACTGATAGCCATTTCATTTTAGTGATTTGACGCGCATGGGAATGAAATTCTCACATTGCCTCCGAATTCATCATGGCTTCATAGAAAAACTCATGATTTTGCTCAAGGATTGTGCAATGGTGAATGGCTTTGTGAAATTCCACCATTTGGCCCATGAGCTTGACAACCATTTCATTTCAGTGATTTCGTTTGCATGAGAATGAAATTCCCACATTGCCTTGGAATTCGGTGTGGCTTTACAAAAAAAATTCACATTTTCACTCAAGGATTCTAGAATAGTGAGTGGCTTTGGCAAATTTCACCATTTGGGCCATGAACTGACAACCATTTTATTTCAGTAATTTGGTGTGCATGAGAATGAAATTCTCACATTGCCTCAAAATTTGGTGTGGCTTCACGGAAAAACTCATGATTTCACTCAATGATTGTAGAATAGTGAAAGGCATTGTGAAATTTCACCATTTGGGTCATGAACTGCAGCCATTTCATATGAGTGATTTCGCGCGCTTGAGAATGAAATTCTCACATTGTCTCGGAATACATGACTTCAAAAAAGAACTCAAGTTTTCGTATAAGGATTCTAGAATGATTAATGGCTTTGGGAAATTCCACCATTTGGGTCATGAACTGATAGCCATTTTTTTTCCAGTGATTTCGTGCATGTGCATGAGATTCTCACATTGCCTCGGAATTCGACATGGCTTTACAAAAAAACTCTCATTTTCGTGGAAGGATTTTAGAATGGTGAATGGCTTTGGGAAATTCCACCATTTGGGCCATGAACTGACAGCCATTTCATTTCAGTGATTTCACGTGCATGATGTTACACCTTACTATCGGATCGATTTAGAGTTCATTTAGAACCATTTTAGACCACATTGAATGGTCTTGAGCTTAACAAATCACATTGAGGATGCTAGTTTCGGATTTTTACTGTTCATACAGTAAAATCTAGTTTTCTGTACCAACTTCGAAAATTCATAACTTAATCTAGAAAAATCAAAGTGGAATGGTTCAACATTCTGTGGAAAGCTCTTTGAATTCTCTTTCAAGAAAAATAATCTTGAGAACCAATCTCATTTGAGAAAGTGTCAGTTTTTTGTGGAAGTCACGACTGTCATTTTGTAAAAATCTTTTTTCCAGATCTTGAACCTTAAGTTTGAAAATTCACCAAAAATCACAGAGTTATCCATTTTAATGTGCTACCTATCAATTGAAGCTCGAGACGTGATCTTTAAGCATGCTAAATTTCGTGGTAAAATCTGTTCAGGATCAAAATGCTGCTCCAAGTCGACGGCCTCCTTAGGGTTACATTATCGCCACATTCATACTTATACATAACCAAAATATAACTGTTTTCATGATTCACCACCACACTTAGCCTTGAATTTGTAGCTTCCCTTTGAATGATTCAGGCCCTAAAATGTTGGCTTATTTTGGGAGGGTGAGATTACAATGAAATCCCAATAACAAGAATAATTAACCATAACATCACATGCGTCAATTACAAGCATTCCAACCTTTTGCTATTAGTAGGAAACTACTTAACCTCATACATGTAGCATTCTAACATGCAATAGCCAAGGCACTTAAAGCAAGAAGTATAGCTACACAATCATCATCATCATCATCATTTAGCTCAACCACATAATAACACATGAAATTGTATAGCAATCAATGCAACAATCAACATTAAAGTTAATTAAATCTTACTATCTTGATTCAAAAGCTCTTTGATTCTTTGATCTTCTTCCTTTCCTCCACAAATAACAAACCCTAACATAATAATTCATAAAAGGGGCAGCAAAATTATCAACATAATCATATAAAAATCAATAACAAAACTCAAGTAGCTCCTTAGCCCTTAAAGCTTTAATCTTTGTTCTTTAAATTTTGAGCTTTTGATATTAGGGGGGAACAGACTAGCTAGAATCAAGTAACGAACGGATAGTTGATCTAGGTAAGACCTTAAGAGAACCTGTCTCTTACAATCCTAGCCATGAAGACACCACAAGGTTGATCAATCCCTTGATACTGTCGAGTATTCTCACGAGAATACAAGGATGCAAGCAAAGCTCACACTGAGAGAAATAAACTCAATTCTCATTCATCTAAATCTTAATTCAATTACAAAAACGTAGTCGATATATAGGTAACAATAGAACACTCTAGAATCAGCATCCTAAGACATAAATGCTAGGGATGATGCCTCATTAATGATTATTTGACTATGGGAGGCACCATTTATTACATAGAAATAAAAGGAAATAACTTAAACTTCAAGAACAAGTCTGCTATTTAAAAATAGGAAAGTAGATCAAAACATGATCTTCTAGAATACTCCTTGACCAAAAAACAAATTTAAATCATAATCAACTCATAATGATGCCTTCTTGATCCTTCTTAAAGATTCTTGGACATCACTTATGACCCTTGTCCAAGGCACATGCTTGTCACATGGTATTTTAAGTGAATTTTTCAATTTGAACCCCACATGGGCCTTGTACATCATCTCGTTGGGCTTCTAGCAATGTGATCACCATTTTTAGACTCCTTTTAGGCTCACTAAAATGTGCTTCTTTGAAATAAATGGGCTCCAGCTCTTTTAGCTCTCTTATTAGACAATTTAGGGCCTCCTTCATAGCTTTGGTCCTTGCTTTTGTCATTGCGCCTCTAATGCCTTGTAATGGATCTTTTGGAATGTTGGACTTCTTTGTTTGGACTCCTTGCCCGTGCTCTTAATCACACCATGCTCCTCTATCAGCTTTGTTTCCTTAACCCTAAAAATCCTCTCTTGTTTCATTCCTCCATGATTTTTTATGTAGATTCCAAATATGCACTTGGATTTAAGAAAATAAAGCTCTTTCTTGCAGATTCAAAGTGACCGAATGATAGCATACCAAGAAGTGTTCAATATGGAGGTCTTGAAGCCCAAGAAATGCTCATCTAATTAGAGGCCCAACCAGCCCTCCAAAGTGCTCAAAGGATTTATAGCTTTAGAATGCTTACATGGAGGATGATATGGATTATTGCTTGGACGATGACATGGACACATGTGGAGCTTGACGTGACATATGGAAGGCCACCCCGAAAGCCACCATGGCAAGTGAGTCATTAGAGTTTACACTCGGACCTTAAGAAAGACAAGAGCGCGTTCTAAAAGCGTAAAAGGAGATTTGAAGCCAATTCCTGTGTAATTAAAGGCCCAACACAATCATATGTACCTGGAGGAGTCCATTAGAGCTATAATTTTTTAAATTGGGGCCCAAATGCATTGTGTTATGGACCATAGGAGTTTCAGAACGTGATTCAACCATATTCAAGCCCAAATGGGTGTCTAAAAGGCCCATACATGCTTATGGACGTGAATAGCAATTATGAAGATCTATTTGGAAGGTCCAAGATGATTGAAGAAGTATCAAGAGTGACCTTATATGATATTAAATAGGATTCTATTTGTTTTAATTAGTTTCCTATTTTGTATTGATTGCTTCTTGAAGACGAAGACTTACTTATTTTGTATTGCATTAATTAGTAGAGAGTCAAATAATATCCTTCTCATTAATGAAGGGATCCTGCTAGGTGGTGTGTGATCTAGATTATTCTATCTTGACTAGCAAGTTAGAGTATTCTAGAAAGTCTTTTGATTTTCCTAATTTTGTTGTATTTTCGCATATATTTTTTATGCATTTTATTTAGTTAGTGTCTTCGGCTCTAAAAACTTATATTGGGCTTTTAGGGCTTAGGTTATCAATTATGATTTTCATATTAGGGTTTTCAAGAGTCTTAGTCTATAAATAATTCAGTATGTATTCTTTTTAGGGAGATGATTTTGAATAATTAATAAAATGAGAATTTTATTTCTCTTTGTGTGAGTCTAGCTTGCATTCTTGTATTCTCGTGAGAATACTCGACAGTATCAAGGGAGTGATCAACCTTGTAGTGACTTCATGGCTAGGGTTGTAAGAAACAGGTTCTCTTAAGGTCCTACCTCGATCATCCATTCGATTCCTTGTGTTTGGGGTTACAAGAGGCAGGTTTTCTTGGGGTGTCATTCCATTCCTATACTTGATTCTAGCCTGTCCGTACCTCCCCTCATATCACCAAATGCTTTAGGGTTTAGGTTCCAAAAATTGCAACTTTGGTTTTAATGGTTCCATGGAAGCATTAAAACTTTGAAAATCTCATCCTAGGTTAGGGTTCTTGAAGTGGCCGAATCATACCCCCTTAAAGTTCAACCATGAAATCTTTTCTAAACAATACCAAACTGTCACACCTTACTTATATAATACCTTAGCATTCTTTTAGAGCCATTTCAGACCACTTTGGATGGTCTAAAACTTAAAAATTTCAATTTGGATGTTAATTTTCGGAAAATTACTGTTTACTATCCAGTTTTCAGAATACATGTTTAACTTTGAAAAATCATAACTAATTCTAGAAAAATCGTATGGAGGTGTTCCAAAATTCTATGGAAAGCTCTTTCAATGCTCTTTAAGGGAGAAATATCTAATTGAACTCATCCTCACTGATTACTATTCATTTGGTAAAATCTGGACTTTCCAGATTCTGCACCTTAACTTTGAAAATTCATATCTCTTCGTATACACATCCAAATGAGGTGATTTACCACTCATTTTAAAGCTTGGGATATGCACTATAAGTATACCAAATTTCGTAGTTTAAGTCGTTCATATGATAGGTCAAAATGAAGGTCGAAACTAACCGCTCCATGACCTACGTTTTATCCCTTAACATCCTTTACTTTAATTATTTTTATTTCTTTGGCATACCTAACATGGGCTTACTTTTTTCCATTCATGCTCATACATTCCTATACATACCATAAGCTTTATAATTAAATACATGGCATTCACAACATAATTATAACATAGGAGAATTATACATTGAATATTAATATCAATCATTAGCATCAATAATTCTCCACTTCTTCTCCTTGCTTCTCATGCCATTAGTGCTCATCATTGATTGACCTAAATGGTTGGTTAGGGAGGGGGTGAGATTCGGGGGAATCTCAGTAGCAAACAATACCATATTAATCATGCTAAATGGATGCTCATGCACTACATGCAACTTGTTTATTCTCTTGTTAATTAGTGACATACTAGCAAGTTCAAAGCTAACTTCTTGATGCATGGCCATGGAAACATAATCTACTCATCATGAATAGCAATTACAGTAGCTAAAACATGTCATAATAATATTCAATAACATGTACACGGCAACACACAAGCATACAACATCAAGCAATGACAATAGGTAAGTTCACTACCTTGCACCTCATGCTTTCTTCTTACTTTTCCTTTGACTCCCTTGACTTTCCAACCAAACATCCTCTTGGATGTTCCAAAGGTCCTAAACATAACCATAATGATCATACAATCTATTAGGACCATTAGATTGCATAAAGTTCAAGACTAGCTTTCTTGAACCTCAACCCTTTCTCTTAGTCTTAGGGTTTTCTTTCTAACTTCTCTAACATAAATCTTATCATTTTCCATCCTTAAGATCCATTTCTTATCAATTAGGACCACTTTAGATGGTTTTAGATTCAAGAATACCAAATCTGGAAATTTTGGTTCGCGGGTACTGTTCACGCAGAAACTCTAGAGATTTTTGCTCAACTTTGAAAATTCATAATTAAATCTAGAAAAATCCAAATTCAGTGCTTCCAAGTCTCACTGAAATCTCCTTAAGTTAATGTTAAAGAAAAAAATAGTTTCAGGAACCAATTCTATGCCAAACAGTACCGGAATCGTATGGAATTCGACACTCTTCCAAAAGTTCAACACTGTTTCCAGATTTCAAACCCTAACTTTGAAAAATCACCATAAATCGTACACATATCCAAATGAAGTGACCCATGGATTTAAAGCTCACAGAGTGTACTTTAATCATGCAAAATCTCAGAATCAGATACACACAGTAACTAATTCGAAATAGGCATCAAATCAGATGCTATAACCACCACATACCTTGATCTTGAAGCTTGAACTTAGGTGGACTTTCTCTCTCTAGATGCAAGGGAGGTAGAGTTTCCCCTATTGTTCATCAGCTTGGCCGAATTGGGGGGGAACAAGAGTGCCTATTTATAGCTAAAAAGTTGGCTTGAATGGACCAAAATGCCCTTGGTAGCTAGAAGAAGGAGTAAGGGCAATTTTGGAAGTTCAAGTGGACTTTTGCATCATCATTGCATCACCTTATTACATCATGCTTACCTCAACCTTCTAGAAGATGCCAAGTGTCATAAAAGTGGTGGAGGAAATGGGAGATTAGATCCTAGCCGTTGGATCAAACTTAATTCCTCCGAATTTACTTGGCCCACATTTCTCTGGCTTTCTTTATGGCCTTTCGGAGGTCAGAAAATTCTTCTGTCTACTCTATAAATTCCCTTTAATTCTAGAGAGTATGTATGAATTTTCTTAGGCCATCACACTTCCTTTAGACCTTGCACAAAAATTCATTTACCAAAATACCCTTTTATCGGCAAAACCGGCTCTTTAATTTATTAAAGCCACTCCATTGGCCTTTTGGTTGCGGGACTAGTTTTATAAATTAGTACAACCTTTCAACCATTTAACCTCATTTTTGTATACATTTTTGAGGTCTCTTACTATTTTAAATAATTACCTCAAATGGTATACTTTTACCAGTAATAACCTCATAAATTCCGTTGAAGCTGCCTCAGGGGTATTTTCGTCTTTTCTCTTCACAGAAGAGCCTTAGAATATTATTTCCCATTTTCTAGGATTTTCTTAGAATTCTCTGTATACTCTTCCATTTTTACCCCTGTTGGTCATAACTTTTTGAATTTATGGTTTAGTCCCTGCTTGGACTTAACTTCATACAGTCCTCTCTTTGAGGTTTGTAACTTACCCCTTGGCCTGTATCTAGCCTCTTTTCTTTTTTTGGGCCTTCGAGACTTTACTGAAGCCTCTAACTTGATTATACTTTAGCCTCTTAAAAATTTTACTTTGCAGTTTAGTCCCTAAAACTACTTTGACTTCCTTCCTTATCTTTGGGACTTCTGCTCAAAAGGGGTCTAGTAGCCTATCCAATTCAGGCCATTTTTGGTACTTCTAGGCCCAAAAGTTTGGATGTTACACAAACCACTTGTAACCACCTTAAATCGTAGTGTTCTAACTATGTTTAACAACAAAACCTCTTTTCCTATACTATAACCATTTTGGCCAACCACAAGAAGCGACAAGAATTAATTTTTCCAACCATCAATCTCAAGGAAAACAACCAAGAACTACTATAAAACAACTTACTAACCTTGGATCTTGACTTAGTGGATCAAAGTAGCTTGCTTTTCCTTGATTCAACTTCAAAAACTCCTCTTGCCCTTATTCCTTTTCTCTTGGCCAAAATATGAGTCTTGAAAAGGGGGAGGATAAGCTCTTATTAATGCTAAAAATATCTCAACTACCAACATTAATGCTATGCCAAGTGTCAACTCCTTAACTAGTCTTGAATCTTTCTCTTAATTAACTTAAATCCAAAAGTAATTAATTTCTAAAGTCAAAATCCCCTCCATTTAAGTCTTGACACTTGGAAACTTTAATTACTCTCTAATAGGGGCTTAGCAAGTGGCAACTTGTAGGCTAAGTAAAGTACATGACTCTAATCTTCATTTTATCGGTGCACTTTTACTCCTGATTTAATCTCTTTTCTATAATTACAGTACTTTGGTCTCTGTAATTATTTTCTGTCAAATCCATAAATTATTCTCCTCATTTTTCTCTTCCCAACATGCCCTCTTTATCTCAATCTTGAATTCCCATTAATTAAATAAAAAGAAAAACCATTTTTCCTTTTTTTATTGAGCCTACTCTACTTGTCACGGGAATTATGGAATATCTTGGATATTTGAGGAACTCTTTTTAATCCCATAATCTCTTATAATTCCTTGGGACATGATAGAAATTTTCTTGGGATTTTATTCTCCTTCTAAATATTTATTTGGAGTTTTCCAAATGAAAGGCCTTAATTTAGGCTAAATCAACCTTAAATTCCTTTGTAATTTTCTCAAGGGTAATTTGGTTATATAACCAATTATATAACCTCATATAATTCTCAAAGAATATTATCCTTATTTTTCCATAATTATTTTTGACCAATTTTTCTTAATTAGTCAAACTTTCATAATTGACTTGGAAAATCATAATAATTATTTTCCACCATAATTCCTCTATTTCTCCTTATCATTTTTGGCCTTTAAATGTTTAGGAATATCCTTATTCCTAAATACCAGATTACTGGATGTGACATTTCTCCCCCCAAATAAATTTCGTCCTCAAAATTTAAAGTGTAACTTAATAGAAAAGCTCGGGATACCTTTCCTTCATCTCAGTCTCCATTTTCCATGTAGCTTCCTTAGATGAAAGACCTTTCTAGACTACTTTGACCGGTAGAACCTACTTGTTCCTTAGTTGTTTGACCTTTTGATCACTGATTCGCTCTGGTCCGACCTTGAAAGACGGGTTGTCTCGGAGCACAATGTCATCATAACTTATGACATGTGTCGGGTCTGGGTAGTACTTCTTTAATTGGGAGACACAGAAGACATCATGAATTTGACTCAAATTCGGGGAAAGGGCCAACTTATAAGCTACTGGTCCAGCCTTGGACAAAATTTGAAATGGTCTAACGTACTTTGGACTCAATTTCTTAGTCTTTAGGGATCAACCGACTCTCGTTATTGGCGACACTTGAGGAAAATGTGATCACCAACCTCAAACTCTAACGGTCTCCTTCTAATATCTACGTAGCTCTTTTGTCTACTTTGAACCGTTAGGAGTCTTTGCTGAATGGCCTCGACTTGCTGGGAGGTCTGATCCACTATGTCAGAACTATAAATACTCCCTCCGTTCCTTATTATAAGAGACGAATAACCGAATTACATTGATAAAAAAAAAGTTAAAATTAGTTAAGAACAATCAATGTGTAAAAAGTATAATTTTTTTTCAAAAATGCCCTCATTAATAAGGAGAGAGAGCATGAAAGAGAACAATTAAATTATTAAAAGAAAGAGAAGTAGGAGGGAGAGAGAGTGTGAGCTGGAGACAAAATAAATATGGGTAAAATAGGAAATCAACACAAAAAAGTAGAGACCACTTTTAAGTGTCTCTTATTTATAGGAACATGCCATAAGCATCAAATGTCTCTTATAATAAGGAACGGGGGGAGTACTTCTTTCACTAAGCTCTGTCCAGCATAAGGGAGATCTACATTTCCTCCCATAAAATGCTTTGTATGGCGCCATTCGGTAAGTGTATATCCCAATTAGCGCTGAAATCCAGTACACAAGCACGTAGCATATCCTCTAACGTCTGAATCGTTCTTTCTGTCTACCCATCTGTCTATGGATGGTAGGCTGTACTGAATCTGTGAGTGGTGTCCATTTCTTTCTGTAAGGACCTCTAAAACTGCGAAGTAAATTTTGGGTCTTGGTCCAAAACAATACTGTTTAGGACACTAAATAGCTTAATAATTTTCTTAACTTTATCTTCCATTTCTTCCGGTCTTAGTACATTCTTGCCAAAATAGCTAACATTTTAGGCTTTTGCACTCTGTTATATTACTTCCTCAGAGGCATTTATCATCGAACTATTCTTGCCCGAGCACGCTTAACTGAACAGTGCTGACGGGAATCTGAGGCACTGATTCTGATAGGCTTAAACCCTCATACTTCACTATCTTAGACCCTTTTTGGTTCTATCTTTGGTTGGGTCCTTTCAGCTTACATTCTTGTCTCTAACTCATCTTAAGGATCTGCCCGTCAATACTCAATCTGCCTCTATATCACAAGGGGTTCTTTCTGTATTTAGAGCCAGCCTAAATGTCTCTTTTTCAGGTCTTATGGCTTTAATTTTCTAACTTTGGCTTTCCTCTATTAATCGAAAGAAAATTGAGCTCAGCTTAATCAATGATAAGGTGGTCTGGAAGGAAGTCATGTCACATTCTGAATTTTGGGCCTAGAAGTACCAAAATTAGCCTGAAATGGGCAGACTACTAGACCCTTTTTGGCAGAGGTCCCAGAGATTCCTTAGAATGACAGCAGGATTCACAGGGACTAAATTGCAAAGGGAAAGTTTTCTGGGACTAAGAAAAGAGGAAGTTTGAGACTTAGAAGAAGTCTCGGGGTCCAGGAATGAGAAATAGAAATAAATGTAGGCTAAAGGTTATGTTGGAGGCCTCAATGAGGTGAATGTTGAGGTTAAGCCAAACCAAGGGTAAAATCATAATTTTGTAAAGTTCTGGCTGGTAAGGGCAAAAATGGAAATTATGTCCAAAAATCCCAGAAAATAGAAAATGGTGGGTTAAGGCCCAAACACTTCAGAAAAATTTCAGAAAAATAGGAATAAGGTTCAAAGGCTTGTATGAGGCTAAAAATAATGAAAATGCCCCCAGAAGGAATTTGTGGAATTCCCAAGATTTTGACTAATTTTGAATATTATTGAAAATGAATTATTTAAAGTAGAGGGAGGCCTCAGATAATTGGAAGAAAATGGGGAAAAATACTTGAGGAATTATCACAGGTTTTAAAAATAATTTTGTCCCCAGAAAGCGAAGAGGTTGGCTTTAATGGAATTTAAAGCCTATTTACATACTATCCAGGGAAAGTCAAAGTCAAATGTCTAGAAGTTGACTTTTGACTTGAGAAAAATTAGAGGAATTCCCCGTGATAAATGAATAGTATTGGTACCCGGAGATAGATTCTCGGAGTTGTGGACTGGTAGAAAGAATTCGGTCAAGATCACTCTGAAATAAATATTATTAATTATTTTAATGGAAGAACAAGGGAAGAGCATCACTTTCTCTTTGGGCATGTTATATAATGCCATGTGGATTTATTTGAGGTGAGAAAATGGTGCCATAACATGTCCCAGTGGTCCCGGGAAAGTCAGGACCCCAAAAAGTACCCTATACGGTGCAGAATGGCAAGAAAGGTGGAGGAATGCCTAAGAGTTGTATTTTGTACGAATTTTATATTAATTTCCTCCATATTTTAATGCCAAAATGATGAAGGAATATGGAGGAGACAAGTGTACGGTTAGATGGGAAAAGAAGGTATTACGTGTACGGCTGGATGCAAGACACGTGTACGATTGGATTAAAAGCATGTAGATTGATGATGTAAGCATGATGTCATGGGACACTTGTCACCACAAGATTAAAAGAGAAAATGGACGGTCCAGATCAAGCCACATATTTTTAAGATCAATAGTCCAAATTCAATCTTGTTTTCTATAAACACCCCCTCCCCTCCCTCATTTTCATCCAACCTAGAGGAAACCTTGGGAAAGCTCTGGCAAAATGGTTTCTAGAGAGAGAAAGAAGAGAGAGAAAGAAAGGCCAGGTGGTCCCATGCAAGATCAAGCTCTAAAACAAGGTATGTTCATGGTTTTTGATGTAGTTTTCACTACCCTTGTTGTTGTTGAGCTTGGTTATGGATTTTAATGATTTTTGGGAGCTTGAAACCCTAGGGGGTTATGTTGCACGAAATTCTTAAGAGTAGGAGAGGATGAAATTGATGTTAGAATAATGTTTAAAGGCTTGAAAGGAACACGAATCAAGTGGTTTTGTGCTGAAATTGGTTGAATTTCATGATTGTGTAACTTGAGAAAATGTTTTGGCTAGACCTAGTTCTTGTGCCTAGGATATGATTTTGATGATTTTGATGCTTCTAATGTGTTTAAAATAAAAAATTGTGTAGGGATAAGATGAAAGAATGAAGTTGGAAGCATTGGAATCAAAACTGAAAATTAAGTGACAGATTTTGGTTTTGGCCTAGGACCAGGAGAAGGAGCTGGATTTTGATAAATCTAAACTCATATTTGGATTCCTTGGACAAAATTGTGTAGGATTGGCCTAAGGGAACAATTTTACAAAGTTAGAACACTACATTATAAATTAAGGAAAAAGGGATTAAGTTTAAGGACATAAGTCTTCCATATTGTGTAATTCTTGGTCCTAATGAGTAATGTGACCCTTGTGGCTGTGATTAGGACCTTGAGACATCCAAGAGAAGGTTTGGATATGGTTGACCGAAAGCTAGATGGTTGGGAAGCTTAGGGAGCAAGGTGAAGAACAAGAGAAAGTTTAAAAACACAAGGTAGCAAACTTGACCTTACTCTTATGATAAATGCATGATGATTTCCAAACATGTCATTATGTTATAAAGATGTTAAGTTGCAAGCATGCTATAAATGCCAAGCTTGCCATATATGTTTGGGTGGTTATTGTTTGCTACTAAGATTCTCCTAAATCTCACCCCTCCCTAACCAACCATTTAGGTCAAGTATGATGGACAATGATTGCATGAAGGAGAGCATGAGAAGGTGATACAATATAGCAAGCTAACTCCTCAACTTCTAATGATCCATTGCAAATCCCAACTGAACCAATCACAAGAGCAAGAGCTAAAAGAATTAAGGAAGCTTTGAATGGGCTAGTACAAGACACCTTGACAAAGCAAATGGCATTTGTTAGAGCATCAAATCTGGATAAAAATGCTGAGGACGTCACTAATGTCATTTGGGCTGAAAATGGAGCTGCTGATCATATCTTGGGCTTGGAGACTTCAATTTAAGGAGCTTGGATCAAGTACAACACATGAGAAGACTCATTTGGGCCTAATTAATCATATTTTGGGCTTGATATGCTGATTATATTTCATTAAATGCATTTGAGCGAAAATTCATAATTAGTTGGCACATTTGACTTTTGAGTTTCCAAGTTACCTAAATCAAGTCCTTGTGAATTTATATTTTGATTTTCTAGATTGCATTTAATGCTTTTTAGGTCAGATTTCTGAATGTATCATCTATAAGATATTGTAACCCTCATGTTGGAGCAGATTTGGAATTTGAATGAAAAACTTGCATTTTGCAATTTTTGACTTGAGAGGGGTTCTCTCTAGGGTTCTTTATTGAACTAACAGACTTATCAAGGCTTGATCAACCTTGTGGCATCTTTAAACACTTCAGGTCCTTGTTCTCTCGTGTTCAAGGGTTCAAGTGGATCACCAGACCTTTTGTTTACATTCTTGGGGTGCGTATATTCAGATCGGTTGTAGGTTCATGGGGTTTTTCCCTTGTGGGTTCTCACCATCTTGGTATCAAAGCCTTGGATCTAAACTCAGGTGATATTTTTCTGTTAGCTTACCTTCATTTTCGTTCTTCATTTGGTGCCTTTTCTTGTGTCTGTTCGTCTTCTGCGTTTCCATCCGTCACTAAAATTGTCATCCTTGTTCATTTACTTTTCCATTGAGTTTTGTGATGTTTAATAGGTTATTTTCATAGTTTGGAATCCCTTCTTTCTTCTCGTTTTGGTTTCATCTAAATCCGAATTTTCTAGGGCAAGTTATACCCATTTGAAAAGGATGCGTTTTCTAGAATTTCTGGGTTCAGACTGCTTGTTCTGTTTTGTTTATGGTGATTTTGTGATTATCTTTGCATTATTCAGTGAAACAAAAAAAACAAAAAAAAGGAAAAGACAAGAAAAAGAAAAAAAAAGGAAAAAAAATAGTATAAAAAAAGGAACAGGAAAAAAAACAAAAAAAATTTGTAGTGCTAGAAGTGTTTTGAGCAAATCATCTTCATACCCAAATTCTGTTTTGGCTTTTGCAATATTTGTATCAATTGAATTTCTGATTTTTCTTGGAAGTCCATATTCAATACTCTTAATTTCTCAAAGTTCCTAAGTGTTGGCTGATTCTGCATATTGTGATTGCTTTGTTTAAATTGTTTAGTTCTTTGAAGAGCCTCAAGAGGGGATTTAAGAGTGGAAAAAGGCAAGAGTGACATACCTCAATTTAAAAGCCAAGTTTGAGTGAAACACGAGTGTTGAGTGTCATTCTTGAGGGAAACATATGAGGAAATTTGTGAGGAACTTTACTTCACTAACATAATTATTTGTCCTTGAAGTCACAATGTCTAATGCAGATGGGACATCCGGTGGTGGTGGAAATCCGTTGAATATTGAAGACACCCTTAGGGCAATGCAGCAACATTTTCAATGGATGAATGTGGTTTATGGAGAGATAAGGGATAGAATGGATAGACAAGATGAAACGATTGCAAATTTGCAAAGAGCTCGACTTAATCCTAGAAGCCATGGAAGGCAAAGGGAGGTTTCTATGGATGACTTTGAATCTGAAAATAATGAAGTCAGTAGTAGTAAGGATGAATTCGAGTTTGAATCTGAAGTTGAACTGATAAGGAATAGGCATAGAGGGGATAGGTATGGGAGAAGACATGGGTGGCCTTTCATATGTCACGTCAATCTCCGCATGTGTCCATGTCATTGTCCAAGCAATAATCCATATCATCCTCCATGTAAGCATTCTGAAGCTATAAATCCTTTGAGCACTTTGGAGGGCTGGTTGGGCCTCTAATTGGATGAGCATTTCTTGGGCTTCAAGACCTCTATATTAACACTTCTTGGTACGCTATCATTACTTCTGGTATGACATTGAGTTGATTCAGTATCATTTTAGACCACATTGGATGGTCTTGGGCTTAAAATTCCAAAAAAAAAACACCGATTTTCAGAAATTCACTGTTCAATTGGTAATTTCCATATTTCTGGTCTAACTTCAAAAATACTTAATGTAAAAAAATCAAAATGGAGTGGTTCAAAATTTTGTGAAAATAAATTTGAATGTTCTTTCAAGAAAAAATAATCTTGGAAATTAATTCATTATGAGAAAGTGCCAGATTTTTATGAAAGTCAACTCTGTCATTTTGGTAAAAACCCTTGTTCCAGAATTTGAACCTTAATTTTGAAAAATCACCAAAAATCGCACAATTGTCCATCTTTAACGTGATACCTATTGATTTAAAGCTCATGATGTGAACTTTAAGTATACCAAATTTCGTAAAGAAATTCATTTGGGAACTTAGTCAAAATGTGGCTCCAAGTTGGCATCCTGCGTAGGGTTACGGCATCACACATACATACTTATACATAACCAAAATATAATTGTTTCCTCATGGTTCACCACTACAATTACCCTTGAATTTATAGCTTCCCTTTTGATGATTCAGCCCCTAAAATGTTAGGTCACATATGGGGGATGAGATTTCAATGAAATCCCAGTAGAAAGATCAATCAACCAAAACATCAACATGCATTATTGTAAAGCACTTCAACAATAGCTATCATAGGAGAACCAATCTTCTTATGATTGACAACCTCAACATGAAATAGCCAAGACAACAAAATGCAAGGAGCAGTCATATCACAAACATCATAGTTCAACCATACAATAGCAAGCATTCATGCCATAAATAACAATACAAAGTTAACATTAGTGGCTAATTGAATCCCACTATCTTGATCCAAATGCTCTTGATTCTTTAACCTTCTTCCTCTTCTCCACAATTAACAAAACCTAACATCACAAACCATAAAAGGGGCAGCAAATTACCAACCAAAACATGCAAGAATCAAAGGCAAAACACAAGTAATCTTTAATCCCTTAAACTTTGATTTTTGGAGCTTTGTTTCTTTAAACCCTAAAAATTCTTTCTTGGTTTATTTCTACATGATTTTTCATGTAGAATCCAAATATACACTTGGATTTAAGAAAATAAATCTCCTTCCTCAAGATTTAGTTTGGCCGAACATTAGGGCTTGTTTCTCAAAAATCACAACTTTGATTCTAATACTTCCAACAGTTATTCTTTAGGTTTACCCTATACCATTTTCCATTTTGAACACAATAGAAGCATCAAAACATTGAAAAACTCATCCTATGTTCCAATTTTGAAAGTGGCCGAACCATATCTCTTGGAGTTCAACCATGAAAAACTTTTCAAAACAACACCAAACCACTTGAAACCACCTTGAATCATAGTGTCCTAGCTATGTTTAACAACAAAACCTCATTCCCTACACTATATCCATTTCGGCCAGCAACAAGAAAGGACAAAAAATGATTTTCCAACCATACAACTCAAGAAAACAAAGCAAGGAACATCTTAGAACAACTTACCAAGCTTGAATCTTAGTTGGAAGATCAAATATGCTTGCTTTTCCTTGACCCCTTCACAAGGTCACTCTTGCTCTCTCTCTTTTCCCTCTAGGCCGAAATGCAATCTGAATTTAGGGGGAGGAAGTTTTTCTATAATTATAGTACTCTGGCCTCTGTAATTATTTTCTGTCAGATCCATAATTTATTCTCCTTGTTTTTCTCTTCCCAAAATGCCCCTTTTATCTCAATCTCAAATTTACATTAATTAGATAAAAAGAAAAACTATTTTTCCTTTTTATTGAGACTTCTCTACTTGTCATGGGAATTATGGAATATCTTGAATATTTCAGGGACTCCTTTTAATCCCATAATTTCTTATAATTCCTTGGGGCATCATAGGAATTTTCTTAGAATTTTCCTTGCCTTAAAATTATTTATTTGGAATTTTCCAAACAAAAGGCTTTAATTTAGCTTAAATCGCCTTTAAATTCCTTTGAAATTTCTTAAAGGGAAATTTGGTCATAAAACCAATTATTCATCATCATATAATTCTCAAGGAATATTATCCTTAATTTTCCTCAATTTCTGAGGCTTGGAAATATTTTTCCGTTATTACTTGTTGACTAATTTTCTTTAATTAGTCAAACTTTTATAATTAACTTGGAAAATCACCATTAAATATTTCCATAAAAAATTCTTCTATTTCTCCTTAGCACTTTTGGCCCTTGATTATTTAGGAATATTCCTTATCCCTAAATGCCATATTACTGGATGTGACAGTTATTGCAGCAAATCCAGAACTTGTTGATCAAGTTGAGGATAGGATACTACAACTGAAAGAAAGTAAAGCAGAAACTGGGAGTGACAACCAAGTGCCACCATCACATGAAGTTATGCTACAATCAAAGGGGCCGGATACTATTCCCATAGCACATCTTGAACGCATTGTGAGTATATTCATTCCTTTGTAAATTTTTAAGAACTTACAAGCTTCTTCTTTTGAATTTAAGGCAGGAATGATGCTAGGAAATTGGATTTATGTGATAAATCCCTCAAATCTCAGAGCATTATAAGCCTTGGACAACACAAAATAGATGGGAGGAGCCATTATGGGGGCAAAAGAACCCATACAGTAATAGATCTGGAATTCTAAGGAGTTAATTTTAAGGCCTATCAAGCTGATTATACCATCACAACAATAAAATCCAAATCTGAACCTTATGCAAATAAGAGAACTCTGGGATCTATTGAGCTTCAAAAGCTCAATCCTACTGATTTTCATTTTCCTTTCTTTGACTTGAAACTCTTATTCTCTGTTTTTACATATAATTGCATGAGTTTTATGGGCTTTGCATGTCCTGCGTATGTTAACTCCATAGGCACTTATGATAGTATGTTTGAGAGCATAAATGCTCATGGATTTTTCAAAGAAATCCTTTCTTGTGATCTGCCTCCAGACTTAAAAATGTATGAGCAAGAAATGATAAAATTTGGATTGATTAAATATGATTTAGTTTCTTTTTCTTCTCCTCTCTTCTCTCTCTCTCTCTCTCCATATGTGAGTGATGTGCGTTGCATTAATTGCTTGACAGTTGATGGCTTCCTTTCCACCTCACATGCGTTTTATTTTCATTTTTCTGGTTTATGTAGTGATCTTATTTCTTATTTTTCTAGTCTTGATGGCCTAGGGAAAGGCTTGTTTCATGATTTCTCAGGATTGATAGAGCAATGCAAATAGCATCTTTATCTGCCCAACATGAGGACTTTCAAGCTATCTGCACTATCCAAGAAGAAATGTCTAGATCTACACATCATGAACAAAAGAGCTATTTTCTTGATTTGCCTAGCATTAAATCTTCTTCTGCCTGTTATAATAGTCATAAGTGTGTGCATAAGTCTAATTTTCCAATTATTGACAAGAATCCCATGCATATAGAAGATATTGATTTACTTGAACATAATAGAGCTAGTCTTGAGAGCTTCATATTTTCACCATACGACATGCCTCATGATCAAAGGTCCTTCCATCCCATACCTTTATGTGACCTAACACTTGATATTAGGGGATTGTGTGATATTGAATATGAAATCTTTCAATTTGCTTATGATTCTAGCTTTAAGACTGGTTATAATGCGATTTGGAGTCCTAAACATAGTCACGCCCTTGTTCATGAGACTCTCTCTTGTGACTTGCCACCGGACATACCTAAATATGTGTATGATAATTGTACTTCTTTGGTTTTTGCTGGTTTTGTTACTGTTGACCATGAGTTCCTTTCTTCTTTACAGGAACTTGATGATAAAGAACTCTAGAGAGTTAATCCACCCCTTATATCTTGGGACCTTTGCCTATTCAACCAAAAACCACCACTAAAGAAGGATGGCTAAGAAGAGAAAGCTACACTGAAAAAGTTTATGATTCTCATCCAAGATAAGAATTTTTGTTTCAAGAGCCTGAGGAGATTTTGTTACAAGGTTGTCCCTTTCCTTCCTTTACTTTCTTGAATTTCTTGTGAAATCATATTTTGGACTATTTATTTACAACAAGTGTGGGGCAAAGGACTAACCTAGTAGAGAAAAACATAATAGTTAACTGTTCAGAATAATCTTCCTCTGTCTTGGTAATCCCATTTCTTGTCTCTCGCTCTAGTTTTGATCTACCTTGTTGATATCTTTAGTCTGTTTCCATTGAGGAATATGCAAGAGATAAGTGTGGGGGAAAGGTTTAAGCCAATTTTGCTGCCTTCATTGTCCTTTTGTTGTCTTCTTTGCTACCTTTGTTCTAGAAGTTTAAAGCATGATTTTAAGTGTTGTAATCACATCTTGGTTTGTCATAGTCTTGAAACTAATCTCATAAAGTCGATTTCCATAAGTATTAATGATATGAGGGGACGTACGGACCGGCTAGAATCAAGTAACGAACGGACGGTTGATCTAGGTAGGACCTTAAGAGAACCTGTCTCTTACAACCCTAGCCATGAAGACACCACAAGGTTGATCAATCCCTTGATACTGTCGAGTATTCTCACGAGAATACAAGGATGCAAGCAAAGCTCACACAGAGAGAAATAAACTCAATTCTCATTCATCTAAATCTTAATTCAATTACAAAAAACGTAGCCTATATATAGGCAACAATAGAACACTCTAGAATCAGCATCCTAAGATATAAATGCTAGGGATGATGCCTCATTAATGATTATTTGACTATGGGAGGCACCATTTATTACATAGAAATTAAAGAAAATAACTTAAACTTCAAGAACAAGTCTGCTATTTAAAAATAGGAAAGTAGATCAAAACATGATCTTCTAGAACACTCCTTGACCAAAAAAATGAAATTAAATCATAATCAATTCATAATGATGCCTTCTTGAATATTCTTGGACGTCACTTCTGATGGCATATGCTTGTCACATGGTATTTTAAGTGAATTCTTTAATCTGAACCCCACATGGGCCCTGTACATCATCTTGTTGGGCTTCTAGCAATGTGATCACCATTTTTGGACTCCTTTTAGGCTCACTAAAATGTGCTTCTTCCAAATAAATGGGCTCAAACTCTTTTAGCTCTCTTATTAGACAATTCAGGGCCTCCTTCATAGCTTTGGTCCTTGCTCTTGTCATTGGGCCTCCAATGCCTTGTAATGGATCTTTTGGAATGTTGGACTTCTTTGTTTGGACTCCTTACCCTTGCTCTTGATCATACCATGCTCCTCCATTATTCCCTACCTGCTCGAAAGGATTCATCCTCGAATTTACAGCGTCAAAGAGTATCAAATCAGCCACATTAAAAGTAGCACTAACGTTACCATAGGAACTAGGCAAATCTATTTTATAAGCGTTGTCATTGATCTGCTCCAAGACTTGGAAAGGGCCAACTCCTCTTGGATGTAACTTAGATTTGCGTTGTTTAGGAAATCACTCCTTCCGCAGGTACACCGAAACCCAATCTCCAGGCTCAAAGACAATCCTCTGATGACCTTTGTTAGCTTGCCTAACATATTGCTCATTCTTCCTCTCTATGTTGGCTCTCACCTTAGCATGTAATCCCTACACAAACTCAGCCTTTTTCTTGCTATCAAGATTTGCTTGCTCATTAGAAGGCAATGGTAATATATCTAAAGGAGACAAAGGATTAAAGCCATAAACAACCTCAAATGGAGAGAAGGAAGTAGAAGAGTGAACAGCTCTGTTATATGCAAACTCAATATGAAGCAAACAATTGACCCAATTCTTCAAGTTCTTTTGGATTATCACACGCAACAAGGTAGTAATGTTCTGTTGACTACCTCAGTTTGCCCATCAGTTTGGGGATGTGCCACAGTAGAAAACAACAACTTAGTTCCTAGCTTACTCCATAAAGTCCTCCAAAAATGGCTAAGGAACTTCACATCCCTGTCACTCATAATGGTTTTGGGCAATCCATGCAACCTAACAATTTTCTTAAAAAACAAGTCAGCAATATGGACTACATCATTTTTTTTAGAACATGCAATAAAATGAGCCATTTTACTAAATCTATCAACCACAACAAAGATCCTATCCTTTCCAGACTGAGACCTAGGCAAACCCAACACAAAATCCATAGAAATATCTACCCAAGGTTAGGAAGGCACAAGTAAAGGGGAATACAAGCCATGAGGTTGAATCTTAGACTTTGCATGCTTACATGTCACACATTTGGTACAAACAGAAATGACATCTTTCCTCATATGAGGCTAATAAAAGTATTCATACAAAAGAGCTAAAGTCTTATCAACACCAAAGTGACCCATCAAACCACCACCATGAGTTTCTTTTACAAGCAGTTCACGCATAAAGCAATTAGGAATGCACAATTTATCTTTGTTAAAAAGATACAAATCAGATCTATAAAAGTCATTCAACCCATACTTTTCACAAGAAAGCCAAATTTTGAAAAAAATCACAATCAGAGTCATACAGCCCTTTCAATAATTCAAATCCAAGTAATCTAGTATGAAGAGAAGTAATAAGAGAATACCTCCTAGAAAGAGCATCAGCAACAACATTCTCTTTACCTTGCTTATGCTTGATCACATATGGAAACGTCTCTATGAACTCCAACCAGTGAGCATGCCTCTTGTTAAGCTTACCTTGAGACTTTAGAAACTTCAAACTTTCATGATCAGAGTGAATAATGAACAACTCCTTGGGCCATAAATAATGCTGCCATGTTTCTAAAGTTCATTTTAAAGCATATAGTTCCTTATCATAAGTAGAGTAATTCAAAGAAGCTCCACTTAATTTCTCACTGAAGTAAGCAATAGGCCTAGACTCTTGCATTAGAACGGCACCAATACCAATTCCAGAAGCATCACATTCAACTTCAAAAACTTTATTAAAATCAGGTAAACACAAAAGTGGTGCATTGGTTAATTTCTCTTTCAAGGTATTAAAAGCTGTTTCTTGTGTTTCACCCCATTTAAATGTCACATGCTTCTTAACAAGCTCATTTAGAGGTGCAGCAATAGTTGAAAAATCTTTGACAAACCTCCTATAGAAACTTGCTAGTCCATGAAAACTTCTAACTTCATTGGCATTCTTTGGGGTTGGCCAATCTCTTATAGCTTTTATCTTTTCCTCATCCACACAGATCCCTTGAGCGCCTACAACAAAACCAAGAAACACAACAGAATCCATACAAAAAGAGCATTTTTGAAAATTAGCATATAAGCTATTCTCCCTAAGAGTTTGAAACACCTCATGCAAGTGAATAACATGGTCATCTATTGTTCTACTATAGACAAGAATATCATCAAAGTAGACAACCACAAACTTCCCAATAAATGAATGAAAAACATGATTAATCAAGCTCATGGAAGTAATAGGTGTATTAGTTAACCCAAAAGGCATAACTAACCATTCACATAATCCAAATCCATTCATCTCCCTCTTTCATGCGAATTTGATGATAACCACTCCTAAGATCAATTTTAGAGAATAAAGTAGCACCATGCAACTCATCTAACATGTCATCTAATCTAGGAATGGGGTAGCGATACTTAATTGTTATTTTGTTTATGGCTCTACAATCAATGCACATTCGCCACAAACCATCTTTCTTAGGCACTAAGAGTACTGGAACAGCACATGGGCTCAAGCTTTCTCTTACAAAGCCTTTCCTTATAAGCTCATCCACTTGGCATTGAACTTCTTTAGTTTCATCTGGATTGGCTCTATAAGCAGGTCTATTAGGTAGAGAAGCTCCAAGAATAAAATCAATCCTATGCTCAATTCCTCTTAAGGGAGGAAGCCTATCAGGTATCTTATCTGGGAATAAATCACCAAATTCTTGCAACAAAGACATAACACCAGAAGGCAAAGAGGGGTTAAGATCGTTAGTGGAAAAATAAGCATTCTTACATACAAGCACCAAGACTTGCTTAATCAACAGTGCTCTCTTAACCTCACTTTTTCAAGAAATTAAACTCTATCTTTTTTTCACTTTTCTCATTTTCTTTTTTTCTCTTTTCTCCCTCTTTAGTCTCTTTCTTTTCCACTCTCTCCTTTTCTTTCAATTCATTCATTCTTTTGCAATCCTGCTCAATCCTCACTTGGTCCTTATAAGCTTCTTTTGGCCTAAGAGGCTTCAATACAATGGTTTTTCCATTGAATCGTATAGAATAACAATTTTTCTAACAATCATGGTGAGTTTTACTATCAAATTGCCATGGCCTTACAAGCAAGAGATGTCCAGCAAGCATTGGAATCACATCACATAGAACTTCAGTATGATAGTTCCCAATAGAAAAAGAAACCAAAACCTGCTTAGTGACTTTAGCCTCGGCACTATCATTCAACCATTGCAATTTATAAGGTTTAGGATGCTTCCTAGTAGGCAAGTCCAGCTTTTCAACAAGGTACTAGCAACATTGGTGATACTACCACTATCAATAACCATGCTGCATACCTTATTCTTTATGAAACACCTAGTATGGAAGATAAGCTCGTGCTGCTCCTTCTCATCATCTTCCTTTACATGAATATTTAGGGCTCTTCTAGCCACCAATGCTTCTCCAGTAATAGGTTCAGCTTCATCAATCTCCAATTCAGAGTTAGTCAACAAAGAGGGCATGTCATCATCACTTTTATCACTAGAATGTTCACTGTCATACTTACCATTGTCTTTGATAATGATGGCTCTCTTATTGGGACATTTGGAAGCAATATGCCCCTTTCCATCAATCTAAAACTGATATAAGGTACGGATATGGATCGGCTAGAAACAAGTTAGGAAACTAGACGAACGATCAAAGGTAGGACCTTAAGAGAACATGTCTCTTACAACCCTAGCCATAGAGACACCACAAGGATGATTAGTCCTTGATACAGTCAAGTATTCACACGAGAATACGAGGCGGCAAGCAAAGCTCACTCAAGAGAAATAAAATTCTCTAAAATTCATTCATTCAAATCTGATCCCCAATTACAAAAACGTAGCCTTACATAGGCAGCAAAAGAACAATCTAGAATCAAAAAACCCTAGGTCATAAATGCCATAAATGTGCCTCAATGATGATTGACTATCTTGGTTGGCACCAATTAAGGCTAAAAGAAATAGTAAATTACCTTTTCTTGAACAAAAAGGCTGCTACCTAAAAATAGGAAACTAACCTAAAATATTCTTATGCAATCTTTGACCAAAAGGCCTTATTTAATGCAAATAAAAATGGAAACTTAAAAAAAACGAAATTAAACCATAACTAATACATAAAGACGCCTTCTTGATGCTTCTTGAATATTCTTGGACGTCACTTATGCTCCTCCTCCAAGGCACATGCTTGTCACATGGTATTTTGAGTGAATTCTTCAATCTGGACTGCACATGGGCCTTGTACATCATCTTGTTTGGCTTCTAGCAATGTAATCACCATGTTTGGACCCTTGATGGGCTGATTGAGGGATGCTTCTTCCAAATAAATGGGCTCTAACTCTTTAAGATCTTTTATCAAACAATTCAGCGCCTCTTTCATAGATTTGGTCCTTGCTCTTGTCATTGGGCCTGCAATGCCTTGTAATGGGTCTTTTAGAATATTGGACTTCCATCTTGTAGCTTGGGCTTCACGCTTTGTGTTTTGGTCTTCCTTTGATGCTTGATCATGCCATGCTCCTCTATCATTCCCTCCCTGCTCAAAAGGATTCATCCTCGAATCTGCAGCATTAAAGAGAGATAAATCAGTCACATTAAATGTAGCACTTACATTATTGTAGGAGCTAGCAAATCTATTTTATAAGCATTATCATTGATTCGCTCCAAGACTTAGAAAGGGCCATCTCCTCTTGGCTGCAACTTAGACTTTCGTTGTTCTAGAAACCTCTCCTTTCACAAGTGTACCCAAACCCAGTCTCCAGGCTCAAAGACAACCTTCCTACGACCTTTGTTAGCTTGCTTTGTATATTGCTCATTCTTTCTCTTAATGTTGGCCCTCACCTTGGCATGTAATTCCTGCACAAACTCAGCCTTTTTCTTGCCATCAAGGTTAGCTCATTCACTAGAAGGCAAAGGCAGAATATCCAAAGGAGATAGAGGATTAAAGCCATAAACAATCTCAAATGGAGAGAAAGAATTGAAAGAGTGAATAGCCCTGTTATATGCAAATTCAATATGAGGCAAGCAGTTGACCCAATTCTTCAAGTTCTTTTGAATTATTGCACATAACAAGGTAGTGAGTGTTCTATTGACGACCTCAGTTTGCCCATCCGTTTGAGGATGTGCCACAGTAGAAAACAGCAACTTAGTTCCAAGCTTACTCCACAAGGTCCTCCAAAAATGGCTAAGAAACTTTACATCCCTATCACTCACAATGTTTTTAGGCAATCCATGCAATCTAACAATTTCTTTGAACAACAAGTCAGCAATATGAACAGCATCATTTGTTTTAGAACAAGCAATAAAATGGGCCATTTTACTAAATCTATCCACTACAACAAAGATGCTATCTTTCCCAGATTGAGACCTAGGCAAGCCTAACACAAAATCCATAGAAATATCTACCCAAGGTTGGAAGGCACAGGTAGAGGGGAATATAAACCATGAGGTTGAACCTTAGACTTTGCATGCCTACATGTCACACATTTAGCACAAACAGACACAACATCTTTGTGCATACCAGGCCAATAAAAGTGTTCATGCAAAAGAGCTAATGTTTTGTCAACACCAAAGTGACCCATCAAACCACCACCATGAGCTTTTTTTACAAGCAGCTCACGCATAGAGCAATTGGGAATGCACAATTTATCTTTCTTAAAAAGAAACCCATCAGATCTATAAAAGTCATTCACCCCATGCTTTTCACAAGAAAGCCAAATTTTAGAAAAATCACAATCAGAGTCATACAACCCTTTCAATAATTCAAATCCAAGTAATCTAGCATGAAGAGAAGTGATAAGAGAATACCTCCTAGAAAGAGCATCAGCAACAACATTCTCTTTACCTTGCTTATGCTTGATCACATAAGAAAACGTCTCTATGAACTCCAACCAGCAAGCATGCCTCTTGTTAAGCTTACCTTGAGACTTTAGAAACTTCAAACTTTCATGATCAGAGTGAATAATGAACTCCTTGGGCCATAAATAATGCTTCCATGTTTCTAAAGTTCATTTTAAAGCATATAGTTCCTTATCATAAGTAGAGTAATTCAAAGAAACTCCACTTAATTTCTCACTGAAGTAAGCAATAGGCCTAGACTCTTGAATTAGAACGGCACCAATACCAATTCCAGAAGCATCACATTCAACTTCAAAAACTTTATTAAAATCAGGTAAACACAAAAGTGGTGTATTGGTTAATTAATTTCTCTTTCAAGGTATTAAAAGCTGTTTCTTGTGTTTCACCCTATTTAAATGTCACATGCTTCTTAACAAGCTCATTTAGAGGTGCAGCAATAGTTGAAAAATCTTTGACAAACCTCCTATAGAAAGTTGCTAGTCCATGGAAACTCCTTACTTCATTAGTATTTGTTGGGGTTGGCCAATCCCTGATAGCTTTTACCTTCTCTTCATCCACACGGATCCCTTGAGCACCTACAACAAAACCAAGAAACACAATAGAATCCATGCAAAAAGAACATTTTTGAAAATTAGCATACAAGCTATTTTCTCTAAGAGTTTTAAACACCTCACACAAGTGCATAACATATGGTCATCTAAAGTTCTGCTGTAAACAAGAATATCATCAAAGCAGACAACCACAAATTTTCCAATAAATGAACAAAAAACATGATTCATTAAGCTCATGAATGTACTAGGAGCATTGGTCAACCCAAAGGGCATAACCAACCATTCATCTCCCTCTTTCATGCAAATTTGATGATAACCACTCCTTAGGTCAATTTTAGAAAATAAGTACCATGTAACTCATCTAACATGTCATCTAATCTAGGAATAGGATAACGATACTTAACTGTTATTTTATTGATGGCTCTACAATCAATGCACATTCGCCATGAACCATCTTTCTTGGGCATAGAAGTACTGGAACAGCACATGGGCTTAAACTTTCCCTTACAAAGCCTTTCCTCATGAGTTCATCAACTTGGCGTTGAATCCCTTTAGTTTCTTCGGGATTGGCTCTATAAGCTGGTCTATTAGGTATAAAAGCTCCAGGGATGAAATCAATCCTATGCTCAATTCCTCTTAAGGGAGGAAGCCCATCGGGAACTTCATCAGGGAATAGGTCACCAAATTCCTGCAACAAAGCCACAACACTAGAAGGCAAAGAGGGGTTAAGTTGGTTAGTAGAAAAATAAGCATCCTTGTACACAAGCACCAAGACTCACTCACTCAATAATGCTCTCTTAGCCTCACTCTTTCCAGCAAATAGACTCTCTTTCTTTTGTTCATTTTTCTCATATTCATTCCTTTTCTTTTCTTTTTTCTGTACTCTGTCTTTTTCACTCCACTCACTTATTTTTTTGCATTCTTTCTCCATCCTCACTTGGTCATCATAAGCTTCTTTAGGCCTAAGAGGCTTCAATACAATGATTTTTCCATTGAAAGGTACAGAATAATAATTTTTGTAACCATCATGGTGAGCTCTACTATCAAACTGCCATGGTCTTCCAAGCAAGAGATGTCCAGAAAGCATTGGGACTACATCACATAAAACTTCAGCATGGTAGTTGCCAACAGAAAAAGAAACCAAAACTTGCTTAGTGACCTTAGCTTCAGCACTATCATTCAACCATTGCATAAGGCTTAGAATGCTTCATAGTAGATAAATCCAACTTTTCAACAAGTAAGGTACTAGCAACATTAGTAACACTACCACTATCAATAACCATGCTACATACCTTATTCTTTATGAAGCACCTAGTGTGGAAGATGAGCTCTCACTACTCTTGCTCTTTATCTTCCTTTGGTTGCATGTTTAGGGCTCTTCTAGCCACTAATGCTTCTCCCTTAACAGGTTCAGCTTCATCAATCTCCAATTCAGAATCAGTCACCAAAGAAGGCATGTCATCATCACTTTCATCGCTAGAATGCACACTGTCATACTCGCCATTATCTTTGAGAATCATGGCCCTCTTATTGGGACATTGGGAAGCAATATGCCCTTTTTCATGACATCTAAAACATTGAAGAGAAGAGGTTCTATCAATAGAAGAAGTTTTAGAGTCAACTTTCTTACCGTCATCAATCTTGGGCTTGGATTCCTCCTTGGCTTTTGGTGTGAATGTTGCAACATCTTTAGCCTTAGAATCCTTCCACTTGGATGCTGATCTAGAGTCCCTCCAACCATGAGATGAGGATTTGGAGTGTTTTTCTTTATACCGCTTCTCAACTTTGATGGCTTTATGCACTAGCTCTTCTTTATCAACAAAAGTGTATATCTCAACTTTGTCTCTAATTTCAGGCCTTAACCCATCAATGATTCTAGTCATGCTTGCTTCTTCTCCTTCTTGTACTCCAGCTAGCATTTTAAGAAGGTCAAGTTCATGAACATATTCATCTACAGTCCTAGAGCCTTGGCCAAACAATCGTAACTTTCTATTTAGCTCTCGGTAGTAGTAACTAGGGACATACTTGTTGCACATGAGTTTCTTTAGCTTTGACCATGTATGAGGTGGTCCTTTGCCCTTAAGGCGCCTTTTAAGCTGTAAATCTTCCCACCAAATAATAGCATAGTCAGAAAATTGATATGAAGCAATTTTTACCTTCTTTTCTTCTGGCCAGTCATTCATTCTGAAGATTTGCTCAAACTTCATCTCCCAATCAAGGTATGCATCTGGATTTATATTACCCTTGAAGGTAGGGTACTTGATCTTTGGGTCATAGGTGTCCAAATCACGTTTTTCAGGTCTGCTCCTATTCTTTGAGGATGAAGAACCAGATCTAATCACCTCTTCATCACCACTACTTGCTTTGGATGCTTTTAGCTCCTCTAGCTCCAACTTGAGTTTGAGAAATTCATCTCTCATAGCTCTCATGAACAGCTTAGGATCTGTGTTGAATTCCATATTGGCTTCTCTGTCACTCATCTTGAAATTGAAACGTTAGTGTGATCAAAGAGAAATGAAATAGTAAGAAGGGACCTTACCACTATACTTACGTGTTTCACTCAAGAAATTGTAGTGTCACTCGTGTTTAACTCAAATCTGGCTTTTAAATTGATGTGATAACACTCTCGCCTTTTACCACTCAAACTTGCCTCCTATAGTATTCTTGATTGAAACTCAACAAAATCAAGAGACAATGTTAGTAAATGGTAATCTCCACAACTAGAATTGCAAGAACCAGAAAATATAAGAGATAAGAAAGGAATATGTGACAAAAGAAGAAGGATAGGTACCAAAAAAAAAAAGGAAGGAAAAGAGGAAAAAAACGTAAAAGGAAAAAAGAAAGGAGAATATGGAAAGCTATGAATTAGAAAAGAAAGGAAAAAAAGGGAAGAAAATATTTAGCAAAGGTGCTACCTTGAAAATAATTTAGGAAATTGGGCACCTTGGAAGAAAAGCAAATCAAGTCAGGAAGGTAAGATATGGAAGGAAGGAAGCAAATAGGAAACTTGAAGGAAAAGGAAAGAAACTCAAATTAAGCAATATGGAAAAAAAAGGAAAGGAAAAACAAAAAAAATAGGAAACAAGAAGAAATTAGGAAACATGCAAAGAGAGGAAATAAGAACTCTTACCACCCAAGTTTAACGATTTAGGAAACTAGTTGTGACTTGTAATGGAAGCTCTTCTCAATTTTAGGAAACTCATCTTTAACATTGCAATTCTCAAATCTGCAGCTTCTCCTTTTTTTTTTTTTTTGAATTTTCATATTTTTTTTCTTTTTTTTTTCTAGCACTCTTTTTTTTCACAACACAACACTTTTTTTTTTGCTTTTTTTCGGTGCACGAATTTTTTTCCCTCTTTTTTTTTTATTGCTGCTCAAAGGAATACAGAAAGTCACAAAAAAAAACACAAATAGGAGGTGGAAAGGCAAAGAAACAAATTGATGGAAGCAAGGGACGAAAAACGAATGATAGAATTAAGAAGATGAAACAAGAAAACAGAAATAATAGATAAAAGGATAGAACTTGAATTCTAGCAAACCTTAGCTTTGATACCAAATGATATAAGGAACGGATACGGATCGGCTAGAAACAATTTAAGAAACTAGACGAATGATCAAAGGTAGGACCTTAAGAGAACCTGTCTCTTACAACCCTAGCCATAGAGACACCACAAGGATGATCAGTCCTTGATACAGTCGAGTATTCCCACGAGAATACGAGGCGACAAGCAAAGCTCACTCAAGAGAAATAAAATTCTCTAAAATTCATTCATTCAAATCTGATCCCCAATTACAAAAACGTAGCCTTACATAGGCAGCAAAAGAACAATCTAGAATAAAAAAAACCCTAGGTCATAAATGCCATAAATGTGCCTCAATGATGATTGACTATCTTGGTTGGCACCAATTAAGGCTAAAAGAAATAGGAAATTACCTTTTCTTGAACAAAAAGGCTGCTACCTAAAAATAGAAAACTAACCTAAAGTATTCTTATGCAATCTTTGACCAAAAGGCCTTATTTAATGCAAATAAAAATGGAAACTTAAAAAAAACGAAATTAAACCATAACTAATACATAAAGACGCCTTCTTGATGCTTCTTGAATATTCTTGGACGTCACTTATGCTCCTCCTCCAAGGCACATGCTTGTCACATGGTATTTTGAGTGAATTCTTCAATCTGGACTGCACATGGGCCTTGTACATCATCTTGTTTGGCTTCTAGCAATGTAATCACCATGTTTGGACCCTTGATGGGCTGATTGAGGGATGCTTCTTCCAAATAAATGGGCTCTAACTCTTTAAGATCTTTTATCAAACAATTCAATGCCTCTTTCATAGATTTGGTCCTTGCTCTTGTCATTGGGCCTGCAATGCCTTGTAATGGGTCTTTTAGAATATTGGACTTCCATCTTTTAGCTTGGGCTTCACGCTCCGTGTTTTGGTCTTCCTTTGATGCTTGATCATGCCATGCTCCTCTTTATGATATTGATTCTTATGCGAAGTGGTTGATGATTCTTGCTGCCATTTTTGTGGATTGCCATGTTAGGGTTTGGCATTTGTGGAAGCAAGAAAGAAGAACAAGAAAAATCAAAGAGCATTGGATTAAGGTAGTAAGATTTAATTAGCCTTAATGTTAAATGTTGCATTGATTGCTATGCAATTTCATGTGCTATTATGTGGTTAAACTAAATGATGATAATGATGATGATGATGATGATGATTGTGTAGCTATACTCCTTGCTTTATATGCCTTGGCAATAGTATGTTAGAGTGTTACATATATGAGGTAAAGTAGTTCCCTATTAATAGCAAAAGGTTGAAATGCTTGTAATTGATGCATGTAATGTTTTGGTTGATTGATCTTGCTATTGAGATTTTCAAAAATCTCATCCCCCAAATATAATGTAACATTTTAGGGCCTGAAACTCTCAAGAGCAAGCTGCTGATTGGAGGCTAAATTATGGTGTTAAACCATAAAAATTCGTGGACATTTGGGTATGTATAAATACCATTGGTTGGTGCTGTAATCCCTAAGCAGGACGTTAGTTGAGAACCACAGTTTATTTAGTTACCGAACGAATTTCTGCACGAAATTTGGTATGCTTATAGTTGACGTCCTGAGCTTCAGATTGATAGGTATCACGTTAAAAATGGCCAAGTATACAATTTTTAATGGTTTTTCAAAATTAAGGTTCAGAATCTGGAAAAAGGATTTTTGGCAAATGGATAGTGTTACCTTTCACAAAAACCTAACACTTTTTCATAAGGAATTGGATAATGAGTTTATTTTTCCTTAAAATATGACTTAAAGATATTTAAATAGAATTTTGAACCACCTCATTTCAATTTTTGTGGAATAAGTTATGAATTTTTGAAGTTGGGCCAGAAAATTGGATTTTTACCCGATGAAAAATAAAAATCCGAAAATCAGCGTTTTTCATAAATTTTTAAGCCCAAGACCATCCAATGTGGTCTCAAATGGTTTTTATTAAACCCTAAGTGGATCCGATAGTAAGGTGTGATATTTTTGGTATCAGAGCGGAGGTTCTGGCATAGGATAAAACGCTTTGCTTAGTTAATATGTCAGTTAAAAGGAAAATTGACATATTATTGCAGGAATTGTGATGGAAAACACAATGGATTGGGACACAAGATCCGAGAAGTCGGTCAATGACTGGGATGTTAGTATGACCGATCTCACCAAAGAGGATCTGGTGGGATGGACTATAGGGATTGCTAGCCCAGGATACTCAATAAAGGAGTCCAATAATTATCCAGAGCATGGGGCTAACCTTTTAGGGGTTACTGTTAAGGATTTAATGAACCTTCCTAGATCCAGTAACCCGGTGGATCCTAGTTTTGATATTCAGTCTTGTAGACAGCTTGCTACCCCAAGTGTATACCCAAGTAACATCTCCGAACCTAGTACCAAGCCAGGGATACTCCTAACACCCAGAGTACCTATCCCTGTTCCGACTGAGCCTAAGATCCGTAGTCAGGATCAGCTGAGAGAGAAGTTGAAATTCTTGGGTCGACATATCAGGAAAGATGAGGATCAGCAAGACCCAAACTTTTTACCTAGAATACCTTCAGGGAGTAAAGGTGCTATATCAGACTCATAGACTGGGTAACCCTTATCTAGACACTGAAGACTGGATCCTATTGACGACGGATATGCTCCCGTTCATATGCTGACAGCAGAATGAGTTCTGTCGTTTAGATTGGACAGTGGGATCCAATGTTGAGTTAATGGACCCAGAGCCTTGAGAGTTTTACTATTTCCCATTTTGGGTAGTCAGTTGGACTTTTGTAGCACTGAAGTAGGACTTGTATTGTTACAGCTAACCGTAGTAAGTTAGTCTAGCATGCTTGATTATTATGTATGTTCCTAAGATGACTATGTATATTGAACTATATTGCTGTGACTGATGATTGATGCTTGAATGTTGTATTATGAATGCTTATGTTGTTAAATGAAATCCAAGCATGATGTTTATTTCTTGTTCCTCAGTTATGCTATTCGTTTAGTTAGTGTAGTAGTTAGAACCGATGAAACGCTTTACCGAAAAGACCCTCAAGACACGATATAAAGGTCCCTCCAGATCTGCTACAATTAATTTGGGATCGCTTAGAATAGCAATAAAAGGCTATTGGAGGGTTGAGGGCGGCACAAGCCAGCCAGGAACAAGACAAAGATGCTGTAATAGTAGCAGCAGTAGCAGTGGCAGTGGCTAACCTCAACAGGAGGCAGCCAGAGGAAGAAACCTCAGCAACGTAAGCAACAGAACAATTGCCTAGATCGGCAATGCCAGCAGTAAACCCCGACAGCATCCAGCAGTGGATGATATGCTTTTGCAAGTACAATCCACCATCCTTTGATGGAGTGATTGACATCCAAACAACAAAGAACTGGATCGTAATTTTTAAAGTTCTGGACTGTCCGACTAAGCAGAAATGCCCAAATGGCTATTTACTAACTAGAAAAGGATGCCGATCATTAGTGGAAGAATGCCAAGATTCTTTTGGATGCTCAGAACACTAGAGCGACATGGGAAATGTTCCTGGAGCAATTCCATGAGAAGTATTTTCGAGGTCAACCAGGGATGAAAAGGAAGCAGAAGGATAACAAATCATTTGATGATTGAGCCTGTTCCCAAGTTAGTGAAGGGAGATCAGGGTGGCACCTCTTCTGATGCAAACGGGAAGAGGAAGAGGCTATAGGACAATCGAAAGAGTAAGAAGGAAGGTAAGCCCTCAAATGGCAAGGAATGCCAACCTGTGGTAAGAGTCAGAGTAATAGACCATGTATGGCTAGACAGAATGTCTGCTACAGTTATAGTAAGCCTAGACACTTCTCGAGATAATGCTCACAAAGTATAGAGAAGCTAAGGTTACGCACCCAAGGACGAGTATTTGCCATCACAGGGAAAGAAGTCTGGAAGCCTCCAGAAATGATCCAAAGGAACGATCATTATTAAGAACTTCCCAGTGATTGCAATGTTTAATTAGGGTGCTAATCATTTTCTTCTCTCATATGATTGTTTTAAAGGACTCAGCTTGATTATGAATATGTTGCCGTATGACATGCATGTGTCCATACCAACACAATAGAGGACAATTACATCTAATGTGTGCTTAAACTGTATAGTTAGTGATGAGCACTATTGTATTGCCTTAGATTTGATATGTAGGCCTTTTATGAAGTTGATGTGGTGATGGGATTGATTTGGTTGTCGTCCCATAACGGCAAGCATAAAACCATGATCATACCCTTACGAGCAATGGAGTAAATCCGGAAGTTAAGTTAAACTTCATAACGGAAGCCCAGACAAGCAATAGTATAATGAATAAAGTTACGTAAAGATTAGCAGAGGTTAAGAGAAAAGTGTGTTTCGTCATAATAAGTAAGAGAGTTAGTGGCGATGAACAAATATAGAGTGATTACCCAAGAAGGTGGTAACCTCTATCGCTACAAACAAGGATTCTAGTCACGACGAACAAACACAATAACCTTTAGATGTTGAGGTGATATCTCAACGAGACGAAACGACTCTTAGAGGTTGCAAATAGTGAGATTAGTAGAAGCTAGGTAGAGTAATAGCCACTAATTAGAATTATTAGATTCCCCCTTAAGAGGAAGAGTAATGATGAGAAGTTGAATGAGACAGTTAGGGGTTGATTCATTACACCATTAAGAAGGTGTAAGTGGCAACCTAAGCTAGATAAACCGTTACAGTCTCGTTAAGGCTAGGGCTCCATGATAGAGTAGCTATCTTAAATCCTGGAATAGATAAATAGGAACTTTGAGATAAGGAGGTCCAGATGGAGAGCCCTAGTGAAATGTCTTAAGGATTAAGAAAAAGAGAATGAGACAGATAGCTATGCAGGGAACTAGCTTAGAAGTTGACATGTTCCCCTTAATGTTAAGAGATACTCAATTGCTTGGGGTTTAGGTTGAAAAGCACCCTTTTCAGGAGATAAGTTTTTGGCCAGGAATCTTCCTAGAGAAAATAGGAACTGGTCCTCCAAGTTAGAATTTACGTTGCTCAAGATGGAGCAAGGTACCCTATCCGAGCAAGAAAGGGAAGCAGCCGAGGCAAGGCGAGCGGAGTTGACCTTACCCAATGGAAGTATGACTAGCCAGGAATGAAGCTAGGCTTGGATGTGCCTGAGCTTAGCAGAGTATTAGAGCAAGTAGAAAGAGGAAGAATGTCAAAGACCTCTCCCTATAACTCTCGAAAGCAACTGCAAACAGAAAGAGAGGCTCCCTTTTTAGGGACGAGATGTCTCGTTGGCACGCTACAGACATAGCAACAAGTAAGAGCTTGCCCTCCTTGCAATGAAAATGCCAGGCATTATGCATGTTAGAGTAGGCTCCTACTGAAAGGTAAAGTAGAGGAAAGAGAAGTTGCATAAGTCCTCCCTCTATACCGTTCTAAAGTAGTAAAAAAACGATAAGAGCAGCTAGAGGAGTAAGAGAACTCCTAAGACAGATTGGCTTAGGCACCTAAAGAGATAAAAGGCGGCCTAGGCAATTGACATGAAGTCTAAGAGAATGGTATTGGTTTTTGGAATAGTTTTGGAGAATTATCAGTTAGGTGATCAACTGAGAGGAGGTGACTATACTTAGTCCTATGGTCAAAAGTCTCCCAGAGATCTTAAGAGCATGGTACCACTTTGGGAAGAAAAGGACCAGGGATAAGTTGAGGTTATAGAAACCTCCTGCGGTTGAAAACTAATACCGAGAGAGTACCCACGACTTCCTTCTAGAAAACCTTATCATTAATTAGGCTAGATTCAATTTCCTTCTGATCGACAAAGGAAAGCCAAGTTCGAGGAGTTAGAGTTATAAAACCTAAAAAAGAGACATTCAGGCTAGCTCTAGATACAGAAAAAACCTATGTGATACAGAGACAGACTAAGTATTGACAGATAAATCCTTAAGATGAGGCGAGAGACAAGAATGTAAGCTAAAAAGACCCGACTAAAGATAGATCAAGAAAGGGGTCTAAGACAACAAAGTACCAGGGTGAGCCTATCAGAATCAATGTCTCAGTTTCCGTCAACACTGTTTAGTTAAGTGTTTCAAGCAAGAGTAGCGCAAGGAAGGGTGACCCTGGGAAGAATGTGAGGAAGTGCAAAAGCCAGAAATGTTAGCCATTTTGGCAGGAATGCACTAAGTCCAACAGAAAATGGGAGATGAAATTTAAGGAAGTTGTTAGGCTACCGAGTGTCCTAAGCAGTATGGTTTCTGACTAAGACCCGAAATTTACTTGAAGTTTTGGAGGTCCTTATGAAAGAAATGGACACTACTCTCAACTTCAGTATAGCCTACCATCCTGAGACGGATGGGCAGACACAAAGAATGTTATGGATGTTAGAAGACATGATATATGCATATGTGCTTGATTTCGGCGGTAATTAAGATACGTACTTATCGTTAGCTGAATTCAATTAAGATGACCATTTCCATTCAAGTATCTAAATAGCGCCATATGAAGCACTCTATGGGAAGAAGTGTAGATCTCCCTTGTGCTGGATAGAGTTCAATGAAAGAAGTAAAGGAGACAAAAGAGCTACTTAGATATTAAAGGAGACTGTTAAAGATTGAGGTTGGTGATTAAATTGTAACCAACAACGGAAGTCGGTCGATCCCTAAAGTTTAAGAAGTTAAGTTCAAATTTTGTCCAAGATTGGACCAGTAGGTTATAAGTGACCATTGCCCCGAATGTAAGTCAAATTCATGATGTCTTCTATAACTCCCAATGAAAGAAGTACCATTAGACCCGACACATGTCATAAACTATGATGACATTGTGCTCCAAGACAACCTGTCTTTGAGATCAAACTAGAGCGAGTCATTGATCAGAAAGTCGAACAGCTGAGAAACAGGAAGTTATTGCTGGTCGAGGTTGTCTGGAAAGGTCTTATACTGAAAGAAGTTATGAGGGAGATGGAGACTAAGATGAAGGAAAAGTATCCTGAACTTTTCCAATATCATATACACTTTAAATTTCGAGGATGAAATTTATTTTAGAGGGGGAGAAATGTCACATCCAGTAATATGGCAACTAGGAATAAGGATATTCCTAAATATTTCAATGCCAAAAATGATGAGGAGAAATAGAAGAATTTTGGTGGAAAATAATTATTATAGTTTTCCAAGCCAATTATGAAAAGTTTGACTAATTAAGGAAAATTGGTCAAGAATAATTATGGAAAAATAATTTTGAGTCTTAGAAAATTAAGGAAAAATAAGGACAAGGTTCCTTGAGAATTATATAGGATTATAAAATTGGTTTTATGACCAATTTTCCCTTAGAGAAATTACAAAGGAATTTAAGGGCAATTTAAGCTAATTTAATGTCTTTATTTGGAAAATTCCAAATAAATATATTTAAGAAGGATAAAATCCCAAGAAAATTCCTATGATATCCCAAGGAATTATAAGAGATTATGAAATTAAAAGAAGACCCTCAAGTATCCAAGATTTTTCCCAATTCCTTTGAAAAGAGGAAAAATCACTAAAGAGCATGGTATTTTAAACCGAACCGGACCGGCCGGGTTGGATCAGAAACCGGCAACCCAGTCAAGCTTTTAAGCCGGGAATTAATCAGCTCGGGATCACCCAGCGTAAACGGGAGTGGCTCGGGCATAACCCGGGTGAACCGCTGGTTTGCACGGGTTACACGGTTTGTTTTTCTGCTGCTCCCAGATGCTAAAATATACCAAAGATGCCATCGGAAAAAAAAATAGACTGAAAAAATAAAGAGACAGATCTTGAAGAAAGAAGAGGGAAGGAGGTAGAGAAAGATGAAAAAGAACTAAGAGGAAAAAAAACTCAGTCAGACGTTCTCCATTGTTGGACTGGCTTATCATCCTTAGCCATCTTTGAGTTATTCTTCATCTTAGTTGAACACCGGCCATCATCAGACTTCTCTCTGATTCTTCTTTCTGAAAGCATATGGTAGTACTAGAAGTCTGTAACAGGCGCTCTAGTGTGAGAGTTTAATCAACAATGCTTTGCATCAAAAGTGAATATATCATAGCCATTCATTTGAAATGAATGGTCACGATTTCTTTACTCCATATAAAAGAGAGATCCAAACCGTCAGGTGTCAGTATCACACTACCCTTTTTTTTGCCAACAGTATCACATTACTATTACATCTTGTTGTCTCACGCTTTCCAACACAAACTTATTTTCCACTGACACACGTTTTTGCTTCTCAAGATCTGAAACCATTTCTGAAACAGGAAGCCTATTATAATTTATAACTAAAGTATTAAACTATTACTCGCATCTGTCAATCTTTTTTTTTTACCGGCGTCTATCAATCATATTTATTATCCTATATAATTACATATAATGTAAATATATGTAATATGAAGAGGAGGAGGGAAGCGTCCAAGCCCTTTGATTCCTTTATTAATTATTATAATATCAGATGTGTATATATGTATATTACTTTTGTTGCCTGTTATTAAATTTTTTAATTAAAATATAAATATTTTTATACATTTTAATTAAAGTATATTATTTTATTTCTCACCGGTTTGACCCCCGGTTTGACTCCAGTTTGACCCACTGACCCTTAACCCACTGTTTTGACCGGTTCAATTGCCGGTCCGGTTTTCAATATCTTGCTAAATAGAAGGAAATTAGTTTTTCCTTTTTATTTAATTATTGGGAAATTAAATTGAGACAAAGAGGGCAATTTGGGAAGATAAAAAATAAGGAGAATAATTTATGGATCTGAGAGAAAATAATTACAGAGGCCAGAGCACTGTAATTATAGAAAAGAAGTTAAACCCGGAGTAAAAGTGCATCGATAAAGTGTTAATTAGGCTTATGACACTTGGCTTCTCATTAATGTGGGTAGATGGGATATTTTGTGTGCATTAATGAGCTCATTTCCCCCCTAAACCTGATCATTGGTTCGGCCAAGTGAGAAAGGAAAGGGAAAAGAGAGAGTTCAAGGGAGAACCAAGGAGAAAGTCATCAACTTCGATCATCCAACCAAGATTCAAGGTTAGCTTTTGTTCTTAAGTTGTTCTCTACCTTGTATGCTTGAGTTGTATGGTTGAAAATCATAGTTCCCCTTCTCTTTTGGTGCTGGCCGAAACACATATGTTGTAGGGGAGGGAGTTTGGTTGTTAGATCTTGTTAGAACACTTCAAAGTATGGTAGATCCTAGTGGTTACAAGTGATTGTAAGTTGATTTTGAAGTGTTTTCTTTGTTATGAAGCTTGAGTACCAATTCGGCCAAACCAAGATCTGAACCCTAGGATGTGTTTTTCAAAGTTTTGAGGCTTCCATTGTGTTCAAAATGAAAAATGGTGTAGGATAAACCTAAAGAACAAGTGTTGGAAGCCATAGAATCAAAGTTACAATTTTTGGATTCTAAACCCTAATGGTTCGGCCAGATCAAAACTGAAGGAAGGAAATTTATTTTGTTAAATCTATGTAGATATTTGGAATCTACATAAAAAATCATGTAGGAATGAGCCAAGAGGGAATTTTTAGGGTTTATGGAAACTAACTCTAAAAATTCAAGAACAAAGATAGAGGCTTTAAGGGGATGTAAGAGTTACTTGAGTTATGAAATTGATTCTTATGCGAAATGGCTGATGATTCTTGCTGCCATTTTTGTGGATTGCAATGTTAGGATTTGGCATTTGTGGAAGCAAGAAAGAAGAACAAGAAAAATCAAAGAGCATTGGATTAAGGTAGTAAGATTTAATTAGCCTTAATATTGAATATTGCATTGATTGCTATGCAATTTCATGTGCTATTATGTGGTTGAACTAAATGATGATGATGATTGTGTAGCTATACTCCTTGCTTTATATGCCTTGGCAATAGCATGTTAGAGTGCTACATATATGAGGTAAAGTAGTTCCCTATTAATAGCAAAAGGTTGAAATGCTTGTAATTGATGCATGTAATGTTTTGGTTGATTGATCTTGCTATTGAGATTTTCAAAAATCTCATCCCCCAAATATAATGTAACATTTTAGGGCCTGAAACTCTCAAGAGCAAGCTGCTGATTGGAGGCTAAATTATGGTGTTAAACCATAAAAATTCGTGGACATTTGGGTATGTATAAATACCATTGGTTGGTGCTGTAATCCCTAAGCAGGACGTTAGTTGAGAACCACGGTTTATTTAGTTACCGAACGAATTTCTGCACGAAATTTGGTATGCTTATAGTTGACGTCCTGAGCTTCAGATTGATAGGTATCACGTTAAAAATGGCCAAGTATACGATTTTTAATGGTTTTTCAAAATTAAGGTTCAGAATCTGGAAAAAGGATTTTTGGCAAATGGATAGTGTTACCTTTCACAAAAACCTGACACTTTTTCATAAGGAATTGGATAATGAGTTTATTTTTCCTTGAAAGAGGACTTAAAGAGATTTAAATAGAATTTTGAACCACCTCATTTCAATTTTTGTGGAATAAGTTATGAATTTTTGAAGTTGGGCCAGAAAACTGGATTTTTACCCGATGAACAGTAAAAATCCGAAAATCAGCGTTTTTCATGAATTTTTAAGCCCAAGACCATCCAATGTGGTCTAAAATGGTTTTTATTAAACCCTAAGTGGATCCGATAGTAAGGTGTGATAGAAGGCACAAGTAGAGGGGAATATAAACCATGAGGTTGAACCTTAGACTTTGCATGCCTACATGTCACACATTTAGCACAAACAGACACAGCATCTTTGCGCATACCAGGCCAATAAAAGTGTTCATGCAAAAGAGCTAAAGTTTTATCAATACCAAAGTGACCCATCAAACCACCACCATGAGTTTCTTTGACAAGCAATTCACGCATAGAACATTTAGGAATGCACAATCTGTTTTTCTTAAAAAGAAACCCATCATATATGTAAAAGTCATTCAATCCATGCTTTTCACAAGAAGACCAAATCTTAGAAAAATCACAATCAGAATTATACAATCCTTTCAACAGTTCAAATCCAAGTAACCTAGCATGTAGAGAAGTAATAAGAGAATACCTCCTAGAAAGAGCATCAGCAACAATATTCTCTGTACCTTGCTTATGCTTGATCACGTATGGAAAGGTCTCTATAAACCCCAACCAGCGAGCACGCCTCTTGTTAAGCTTACCTTGAGACTTTAGAAACTTCAAACTTTCATGGTCGGAATGAATAATGAACTCCTTGGACCAAAGATAATGTTGACAAGTTTCCAAAGTTCTTTTCAAAGCATAGAGCTCCTTATCATAAGTAGAGTAATTCAAGGAAGCTCCACTTAATTTCTCACTAAAGTAAGCTATAGGCCTAGACTCTTGCATCAAAACAGCACCAATACCAATTCCAGAAGCATCACATTCCACTTCAAAAATTTTATTAAAATCAGGCAAACACAATAGTGGCGCATTAGTTAATTTCTCCTTTAGGGTGTTAAAAGCCTTTTCTTGTGATTCACCCCATTTAAAAATAACATGCTTCTTAACAAGTTCATTCAAAGGTACAGCAATAGATGAAAAATCCTTAACAAACCTCCTATAAAAACTTGCTAATCCATGGAAACTCCTTACTTCATTAGCATTTGTTGGGGTTGGCCAATCCCTGATAGCTTTCACCTTCTCTTCATCCACACGGATCCTTTGAGCACCTACAACAAAACCAAGAAACACAACAGAATCCATGCAAAAAGAACATTTTTGAAAATTAGCATACAAGCTATTTTCTCTAAGAGTTTTAAACACCTCACACAAGTGCATAATATGGTCATCTAAAGTTCTGCTGTAAACAAGAATATCATCAAAGTAGACAACCACAAATTTTCCAATAAATGAACGAAAAACATGATTCATTAAGCTCATGAATGTACTAGGTGCATTGGTCAACCCAAAGGGCATAACCAACCATTCATACAATCCAAATTTAGTTTTAAAAGCTGTTTTCCATTCATCTCCCTCTTTCATGCGAATTTGATGATAACCACTCCTTAGGTCAATTTTAGAAAATAATGCAGCACCATGTAACTCATCTAACATGTCATCTAATCTAGGAATAGGATAACGATATTTAACTGTTATTTTGTTGATGGCTCTACAATCAACGTACATTGGCCATGAACCATCTTTCTTGGGCACTAGAAGTACTGGAACAACACATGGGCTCAAACTTTCCCTTACAAAGCCTTTCCTCATGAATTCATCAACTTGGCGTTGAATCTCTTTAGTTTCTTCGGGATTGGCTCTATAAGCTGGTCTATTAGGTATAGAAGCTCCAGGGATGAAATCAATCCTATGCTCAATTCCTCTTAAGGGAGGAAGCCCATCGGGAACTTCATCAGGGAATAGGTCACCAAGTTCCTGCAACAAAGCCACAACACTAGAAGGCAAAGAGGGGTTAAGTTGGTTAGTAGAAAAATAAGCATCCTTGCACACAAGCACCAAGACTCGCTCACTCAATAATGCTCTCTGAAGCTCACTTTTTCCAGCAAATAGACTCTCTTTCTTTTGTTCATTTTTCTCATATTCATTCCTTTTTTTTTTCTTTTTTCTGTACTCTCTCTTTTTCACTCCACTCACTTATTTTTTTGCATTCTTTCTCAATCCTTACTTGGTCATCATAAGCTTCTTTAGGCCTAAGAGGTTTCAATACAATGATTTTTCCATTGAAAGGTACATAATAACAATTTTTGTAACCATCATGGTGAGCTCTACTATCAAACTGCCATGGTCTTCCAAGCAAAAGATGTCCAGCAAGCATTGGGACTACATCACATAAAACTTCAGCATGGTAGTTGCCAACAGAAAAAGAAACCAAAACTTGCTTAGTGACCTTAGCTTCAGCACTATCATTAAACCATTGCAATTTATAAGGCTTAGGATGCTTCATAGTAGGTAAATCCAAATTTTCAACAAGTAAGGTACTAGCAATATTGGTAACACTACCACTATCAATAACCATGCTACATACCTTATTCTTTATGAAGCACCTAGTGTGGAAGATGAGCTCTCGCTGTTGTTGCTCTTTATCTTCCTTTGTTGCATGTTTAGGGCTCTTCTAGCCACTAATGCTTCTCCCTTAATAGGTTCAGCTTCATCAATCTCCAATTCAGAATCAGTCACCAAAGAAGGCATGTCATCATCACTTTCATTGCTAGAATGCACAATGTCATACTCGCCATTATCTTTGAGAATCATGGCCCTCTTATTGGGACATCTAAAACATTGAAGAGAAGAGGTTCTATCAGTAGAAGAAGTTTTAGAGTCAAGTTTCTTACCGCCGTCAATCTTGGGCTTGGATTCCTCCTTGGCTTTTGGTGTGAATTTTGCAACATCTTTAGCCTTAGAATCCTTCCACTTGGATGCTGATCTAGAGGCCTTCCAACCATGAGATGAGGATTTGGAGTGTTTTTCTTTATACCGCTTCTCAACTTTGATGGCTTTATGCACTAGCTCTTCTATATCAACAAAAGCGTACATCTCAACTTTGTCTCTAATTTCAGGCCTTAACCCATCAATGATTCTGGTCATGCTTGCTTCTTCTCCTTCTTGTACTCCAGCTCACATTTTAAGAAGGTCAAGTTCATGCACATATTCATCTACAGTCATAGAGCCTTGGCCAAACAGTCGTAACTTTCTATTTAGCTCTCGGTAGTAGTAACTAGGGACATACTTGTTGCGCATGAGTTTCTTTAGCTTTGACCATGTATGAGGTGGTCCTTTGCCCTTAAGGCGCCTTTTAAGCTGTAAATCTTCCCACCAAATAATAGCATAGTTAGAAAATTGATATGAAGCAATTTTTACCTTCTTTTCTTCTGGCCAGTCATTCATTCTGAAGATTTGCTCAAACTTCATCTCCCAATCAAGGTATGCATCTGGATTTATATTACCCTGGAAGGTAGGGTACTTGATCTTTGGGTCATAGGTGTCCAAATCACATTTTTCAGGTCTGCTCCTATTCTTTGAGGATGAAGACCCAGATCTAATCACCTCCTCGTCACCACTACTTGCTTGGGATGCTTTTAGCTCCTCTAGCTCCAACTTGAGTTTGAGAAATTCATCTCTCACCACAACTTGAATTCTTCCATATTGGCTTCTCTATCACTCATCTTGAAATTGAAATGTTAGTGTGATCAAAGAGAAATGAAATAGTAAGAAGGGACCTTACCACTCTACTCGCGTGTTTCACTCAAGAAATTGTAGTGTCACTCATGTTAAACTCAAATTTGGCTTTTAAATTGATGTAATAACACTCTCGCCTTTTACCACTCAAACTTGCCTCCTATAGTATTCTTGATTGAAACTCAACAAAATCAAGAGACAATGTTAGTAAATGGTAATCTCCACAACCAGAATTGCAAGAACCAGAAAATATAAGAGATAAGAAAGGAATATGTGATAAAAGAAGAAGGATAGGTACCAAAAAAAAATCAAAAGGAAGGAAAAGAGGAGAAAAAAAAACATAAAAGGATAAAAAGAAAGGAGAATATGGAAAGCTATGAATTAGAAAAGAAAGGGGAAAAAAAAGGAAGAAAATATTTAGGAAAGGTGCTACCTTGAAAATAATGTAGGAAATTGGGCACCTTGCAAGAAAAGCTAATCAAGTTAGGAAGGTAAGATATGGAAGGAAGGAAGCAAATAGGAAACTTGAAGGAAAAGGAAAGAAACTCAAATTAAGCAATACAGAAAAAAAAGGAAAGGAAAACAAAAAAATAGGAAACAAGAAGAAATTAGGAAACATGCAAAGAGAGGAAATAAGAACTCTTACCACCCAAGTTTAACGATTTAGGAAACTAGTTGTGACTTGTAATGGAAGCTCTTCTCAATTTTAGGAAACTCATCTTTAACATTGCAATTCTCAAATTTGCAGCTTCTCCCTTTTTCTTTTCGAATTTTCAGATTTTTTTTCTTTTTTTTTTTCAAGCACTCTTTTTTTTTCACAACACAACACCTTTTTTTTGCTTTTTTTTTTGTGCACGAATTTTTTTCTCTCTTTTTTTTGTTGCTCAAAGGAACATAGAAAGTCACAAAAAAACAAATAGGAGGTGGAAAGGCGAAGAAACAAATTGATGGGAAGCAAGGGACAAAGAACGAATGATAGAATTAAGAAGATGAAACAAGAAAACAAAAATAATAGATAAAAGGATAGAACTTGAATTCTAGCAAACCTTAGCTTTGATACCAAATGATATAAGGAACGGATACAGATCGGCTAGAAACAATTTAGGAAACTAGACGAACGATCAAAGGTAGGACCTTAAGAGAACCTGTCTCTTACAACCCTAGCCATAGAGACACCACAAGGATGATCAGTCCTTGATACAGTCGAGTATTCCCATGAGAATACGAGGCGGTAAGCAAAGGTCACTCAAGAGAAATAAAATTCTCTAAAATTCATTCATTCAAATCTGATCCCCAATTACAAAAAACGTAGCCTTACATAGGCAGTAAAAGAACAATCTAGAATAAAAAAACCCTAGGTTTATAATGCCATAAATGTGGCTTAATGATGATTGACTATCTTGGTTGGCACCAATTAAGGCTAAAGGAAATAGGAAATTATCTTTTCTTGAATAAAAAGGCTGCTACCTAAAAATAGGAAACTAACCTAAAATATTCTTATGCAATCTTTGACCAAAAGGCCTTATTTAATGCAAATAAAAATGGAAACTTAAAAAAAAATGAAATTAGACCATAACTAATACATAAAGACGCCTTCTTGATGCTTCTTGAATATTCTTGGACGTCACTTATGCTCCTCCTCCAAGGCACATGCTTATCACTAGAGCCGGTAGGCTCAACCCACCAAGCCGCCAATAAGTGGCGGGTTAGGTAGATAAAAATTAGGACCGTTTTAAAATGAAAGTTTTAAGCCCATAACCGCCAAGCCCAAACCCGCGGCAGGCTAACCTGCAGGGTTGGCGGGCCAACCCGTTTAACCATTTTTTTTTTTTGCAAATTTTTCCCTTTGCCTCTTAGTCTCTACACTCTTAGCCTAGTCCACAGTGCAACAATGAGCAGTCCATGTCCAACAGTCTAACACGGCAACACCAACACGGTCCCATTTTCACATTTTGCTTGCGTGTCGCACTCCTCCCAGACTCCCAACTCTCCCAGTCGCCCTCGGCCAGTCCTAACTCCCAAGTCTCAAGTCACAAGCCCCAAGCTCTTGCTGTCTGTCTTTGCTTTGCGCCTTTGCCCTAGCTCATGAGTGATGATTGAGCACTTGATAGTTGATACTTGATAGTGATTTGTGTAGTGACATTGTGTTTGTGACTTTGTGATAGTGTTAATTTGGATTTATGTTTTAATTTGAGATGTTTGTTAAATTATTAAGGATATATCATGTTCATTTAATCATATGTTTAATATTTTGATATATTTGAAACTTGAAACTTGAAACTTTGGATGGGTTCCATGTTTTATTTATGATAATTTCTATTTGCATGTTTTATTTTAGGTATTTAGGAATTTGGGACTTTGAGTAGGTTTTATTAAAAAAAAGTAAAAAACAAAAACAAAATTTGGCGGGTTGGCGGGCCTAACCCGCCAACACACCCTCGTGGGCCGGGTTAAAAAAATTCCAACCCGTCAGAAAGTGGTCCTAAAAAGCCCAGCCCGCCAAGCTTCAGGCTCGCCACGGGCCAACCCATAATCGGCGGGTTGGCCCATATTATCGGCTCTACTTATCACATGGTATTTTGAGTGAATTCTTCAATCTGGGCTGCACATGGGCCTTGTACATCATCTTGTTTGGCTTCTAGCAATGTAATCACCATGTTTGGACCCTTGATGGGCTGATTGAGGGATGCTTCTTCCAAATAAATGGGCTCTAACTCTTTAAGATCTTTTATCAAACAATTCAGCGCCTCTTTCATAGATTTGGTCCTTGCTCTTGTCATTGGGCCTGCAATGCCTAGAATATTGGACTTCCATCTTTTAGCTTGGGCTCCACGCTCCGTGTTTTGGTCTTCCTTTGATGCTTGATCATGCCATGCTCCTCTATCAAAAACATTAAAGAGAAGAGGTTTTATCAGTAGAAGAAGTTTTAGAGTCAAGTTTCTTACCACCATCACCCTTGGGCTTTGATTCCTTCTTAGCTTTAGGTGTGAATCTTGCTGCATCCTTAACCTTAGAATCCTTCCACTTGGGGGTTGATTTAGAGTCCCTCTAGCCATAGGATGAGGATTTAGAGTGTTTCTCTTTAAACCGCTTCTCAACTTTGATGGCTTTGTGTACTAAAAGAAAGAAGGAAACTTGAAGAAAGAAAATATGAAAGTAGTATGAAAAGGAAAGGAATTCAAAATAGGAAACTAGATAAAACAAAGGAAAGTAGAAATAGGAAAGTATGAGTCTTACCACCCAAGCATAGAGATTTAGGAAATTAATTGTGACTTGTAATGGGAGCTCTTTCAAATTAGGAAACTTGCCTCTTATGCTGCAATCTCCAAAATCTGAAACTCTTTTCTTCTTCTTCTTTTTTTTTTGAATTTTTTTCCAGCAATTCTGCAGCCTTTTTTTTCTTTTTCTTTTTTGTTTCAACACAATAGCACTTTTTTTCTTTTTTTTCAATGAATTTTTTTCCTACTTAAAAGAACAAAGCAAGTCAAATGAACAAAAAACAATGAGTGGGAAGGAGATGAAAAGAAAAAAAAACAAAAGGGATGGAAAGAAGAAAGAAAGGAGGAAGACAGAATAAGGAGAATGGAAACGAAAGGAAAATGGAAGCAATAGAGAAAGCAAAAAAATGAAAACACCAAAAAGATAGAACTTGAAATCTAGCAAACCTTAACTTTGATATCACTTGATATGAGGAGACGTACGGACCGGCTATAATCAAGTAACGAATGGATGGTTGATCTAGGTAGGACCTTAAGAGAACCTGTTTCTTACAACCCTAGCCATGAAGACACCACAAGGTTGATCAATCCCTTGATACTGTCAAGTATTCTCACGAGAATACAAGGATGCAAGCAAAGCTCACACAAAGAGAAATAAACTTAATTCTCATTCATCTAAATCTGAATTCAATTACAAAAAAACGTAGCCTATATATAGGCAAGAATAGAACACTCTAGAATCAGCATCCTAAGATATAAATGCTAGGGATGATGCCTCATTAATGATTATTTGACTATGGGAGGCACCATTTATTACATAGAAATAAAAGAAAATAACTTAAACTTCAAGAACAAGTCTGCTATTTAAAAATAGGAAAGTAGATTAAAACATGATCTTCTAGAACACTCCTTGACCAAAAAAATGAATTTAAATCATAATCAATTCATAATGATGCCTTCTTGAATATTCTTGGATTCACAGAAATAAAATGGCATTCAGTTCGTGGCCCAATTGGTGGGATTTCCTAAGGCTATTCACCATTCTATAATCCTTGTGCAAGATCGCGAGTTTTTTTTTTTGGTGAAGCCATGCTGAATTCCAAGGCAATGAGAGAATTTTGTTTCTCAACCGTTTGATATCTCTGAAGTAAAATGGTTTTCAGTTTATGGCCTCGTTTTTTTGTGGAATTACCTAAAGCTATTATCCACCATTCCATAAGCCTTATGCTAAACCGTGTGGTTTTTTTGTATAGCCGCTCCGATATCTGAGGCAATGAGAGAATTTCATTCTTACGCATGCAAAATCTCTAAAATAAAATGGCTTTCTGTTCATGGCTGATTTGGTGGAATTTCCAAAAGCGATTCACGGCTCTAGAAACTTTATGCAAAATCATGAGATTTTTGGTGAATCCACACCTTGTAACGAGGCAATGAGAGAATTTCATTCTCATGCAGCCGAAATCTCTTTAACAGAACGGCATTCAGTTCATGGCCCAAATGGTGGAATTTTCGAAAGCAATTCACCATTCTATGAAACTTATGCCTGATCGTGAGTTTTTTTTTTAGTGAAGCCACGATGAATTCCGTGGCAATGAGAGAATTTCGTTCTCATTTGCGCGAAACCTCTGAAATAAAATGGCCTTCAGCTCGTGGCCTAATTTGTGGAATTACCCAAAGCTATTCACCATCTAGAAGCCTTATGACAAATCGTGAGATTTTTGGTGAAGCCATTCCACATTCCAAGGCACTGAGAGCATTTGATTCTCAGTGGCGTGAAATCTCTGAGATGAAATGGCATTCAGTTCATGGCCCAGTTGGTGGGATTACCCAAAGCTGTTACTCACTACTCTGAAGCCATATATGCAAAATCATTAGATTTTTTGTGAAGCCATGCCATATTCCAAGGCAACGAGAGCATTCGATTCTCAGTAGCGTGAAATCTCTGAGATGAAATGGCATTCAGTTCATGGGATTACCCAAAGCTATTATTCACTACTCTGAAGCCATATATGCAAAATCATGAGATTTTTTGTGAAGCCATGCCATATTCCAAGGCAACGAGAGCATTCGATTCTCAGTAGCGTGAAATCTCTGAAATAAGATGGCATTCAGTTCATGTCCCAATTGGTGGGATATCCTAAGGCTATTCAACATTCTATAATCCTTGTGCAAGATCGCGAGTTTTTTTTTTGTGAAGCCATGCTGAATTCCGAGGCAATGAGAGAATTTTGTTTCTCAACCGCTTGATATCTCTGAAGTAAGATGGTTTTCAGTTTATGGCCTTGTTTTTTGTGGAATTACCTAAAGCTATTATCCACCATTCCATAAGCCTTATGCGAAACCGTGAGGTTCTTTTGTGTAGCCGCGCTGAAATCTGAGGCAGTGAGAGAGTTCCATTCTTACGCATGCAAAATCTCTAAAATAAAATGGCTTTCTGTTCATGGCCCAATTGGTGGAATTTCCCAAGCCTATGCACCATTCTATAATCCTTATACCTGATCGTGAGTTTTTTTTTGTGACGCCACGATGAATTCCGTGGCAATGAGAGAATTTCATTCTCATTTGCGTGAAACCTCTGAAATAAAATGGATTTCGGCTCGTGGCCTAATTTGTGGAATTACCCAAAGCTATTCACCATCTAGAAGCCTTATGACAAATCATGAGATTTTTGGTGAAGCCATGCCATGTTCCAAGGCAATGGAGCATTTGATTCTCAGTAGCGTGAAATCTCCGGGATCACATGGCATTCAGTTCATGACCTAATTGGTGGAATTACCCAAAGCTATTCACCACGCTAGAAACCTTATAAGAAATCATGAGTTATTTGGTGAAGCCACACCAAAATCTGAGGCAATGAGAGAATTTTATTCCCATGCACGTCAAATCACAGAAATAAAATGGCATTTAGTTCATGGCCCAATTGGTGGAATTTCCCAAGGCTATTCACCATTCTATAATCCTTATGCCTGATCGTGAGTTTTATTTTGTGACGCCACGATGAATTCCGTGGCAATGAGAGAATTTCATTCTCATTTGCGTGAAACCTCTGAAATAAAATGGATTTCGGCTCGTGGCCTAATTTGTGGAATTACCCAAAGCTATTCACCATCTAGAAGCCTTATGACAAATCGTGAGATTTTTGGTGAAGCCATGCCATGTTCCAAGGCAATGGGAGCATTTGATTCTCAGTAGCGTGAAATCTCCGGGATCACATGGCATTCAGTTCATGTCCTAATTGGTGGAATTACCCAAAGCTATTCACCACGCTAGAAACCTTATGAGAAATCATGAGTTATTTGGTGAAGCCACACCAAAATCTGAGGCAATGAGAGAATTTTATTCCCATTCACGTGAAATCACAGAAATAAAATGGCATTTAGTACATGGACCAATTGGTGGAATTTCCCAAGGCTATTCACCATTCTATAATCCTTATGCTTGATCGTGAGTTTTTTTTGTGACGCCACGATGAATTCCGTGCCAACGAGAGAATTTCATTCTCATTTCCGTGAAACCTCTGAAATAAAATGGCTTTCGGCTCGTGGCCTAATTTTTGGAATTACCCAAAGCTATTCACCATCTAGAAGCCTTATGACAAATCGTGAGATTTTTGGTGAAGCCATGCCATATTCCAAGGCAATGCGAGCATTTGATTCTCAGTAGCGTGAAATCTCCAGGATAAAATGGCATCCAGTTCATGTCCTTATTGGTGGAATTACCCAAAGCTGTTCACCACTCAAGAAACCTTATGAGAAATCATGAGATGTTTGGTGAAGCCACACCAAAATCTGAGGCAATGAGAGAATTTTATTCCCATGCACGTGAAATCACAGAAATAAAATGGCATTTAGTTCATGGCCCAATTGGTGGAATTTCCCAAGCTATTCACCATTCTATAATCCTTATGCCTGATCGTGAGTTTTTTTTTGTGACGCCACGTGAATTCCGTGGCAATGAGAGAATTTCATTCTCATTTCCTCGAAACCTCTGAAATAAAATGGATTTCGGCTCGTGGCCTAATTTGTGGAATTACCCAAAGCTATTCACCATCTGGAAGCCTTATGACAAATCGTGAGATTTTTGTGAAGCCATGCCATATTCCAAGGCAATGAGAGCATTTGATTCTAAGTAGCGTGAAATCTCTCGGATAAAATGGCATTCAGTTCATGTCCTAATTGGTGGAATTACCCAAAGCTATTCACCACTCTAGAAACGTTATGAGAAATAATTAGATGTTTGGTGAAGCCACACCAAAATCTGAGGCAATGAGAGAATTTTATTCCCATGCACGTGAAATCACAGAAATAAAATGGCATTTAGTTCATGGCCCAATTAGTGGAATTTCCCAAGGTTATTCACCATTCTATAATCCTTATGCCTGATCGTGAGTTTTTTTTTGTGACGCCACGTTGAATTCCGTGGCAATGAGAGAATTTCATTCTCATTTCCGTGAAACCTCTGAAATAAAATGGATTTCGGCTCGTGGCCTAATTTGTGGAATTACCCAAAGCTATTCACCATCTGGAAGCCTTATGACAAATCGTGAGATTTTTGTGAAGCCATGCCATATTCCAAGGCAATGAGAGCATTTTGATTCTAAGTAGCGTGAAATCTCGCGGATAAAATGGCATTCAGTTTATGTCCTAATTGCTGGAATTACCCAAAGTTATTCACCACTCTAGAAACCTTATGAGAAATCTTGAGATATTTGGTGAAGCCACACCAAAATCTGAGGCAATTGGTGGAATTTCCCAAGGCTATTCACCATTCTATAATCCTTATGCCTGATCGTGAGTTCCTTTTTGTGACGCCACGATGAATTCCGTGGCAATGAGAGAATTTCATTCTCATTTGCGTGAAACCTCTGAAATAAAATGGATTTCGGCTCGTGGGCTAATTTGTGGAATTACCCAAAGCTATTCACCATCTAGAAGCCTTCTGACAAATCGTGAGATTTTTGGTGAAGCCATGCCATGTTCCAAGGCAATGGGAGCATTTGATTCTCAGTAGCGTGAAATCTCCGGGATCACATGGCATTCAGTTCATGTCCTAATTGGTGGAATTACCCAAAGCTATTCACCACGCTAGAAACCTTATGAGAAATCATGAGTTATTTGGTGAAGCCACACCAAAATCTGAGGCAATGAGAGAATTTTATTCCCATTCACGTGAAATCACAGAAATAAAATGGCATTTAGTACATGGCCCAATTGGTGGAATTTCCCAAGGCTATTCACCATTCTATAATCCTTATGCTTGATCGTGAGTTTTTTTTTGTGACGCCACGATGAATTCCGTGCCAACGAGAGAATTTCATTCTCATTTCCGTGAAACCTCTGAAATAAAATGGCTTTCGGCTCGTGGCCTAATTTGTTGAATTACCCAAAGCTATTCACAATCTAGAAGCCTTATGACAAATCGTGAGATTTTTGGTGAGGCCATCCCATATTCCAAGGAAATGCGAGCATTTGATTCTCAGTAGCGTGAAATCTCCGGGATAAAATGGCATTCAGTTCATGTCGTAATTGGTGGAATTACCCAAAGCTATTCACCACTCTAGAAACGTTATGAGAAATCATGAGATGTTTGGTGAAGCCACACCAAAATCTGAGGCAATGCGAGAATTTTATTCCCATGCACGTCCAATCACAGAAATAAAATGGCATTCTGTTCATGGCCCAATTGGTGGAATTTCCCAAGGCTATTCACCATTCCATAATCCTTATGCCTGATCGGGAGTTGTTTTTTGTGAAGCCACGATGAATTCCGTGGCGATGAGAGAATTTCATTCTCATTCGCGTGAAACCTCTGAAATAAAATGGCTTTCGGCTCGTGGCCTAATTTGTGGAATTACCCAAAGCTATTCACCATCTGGAAGCCTTGTGACAAATCGTGAGATTTTTGGTGAAGCCATTCCATATTCCAAGGCAATGAGAGCATTTGATTACTAGTAGCGTGAAATCTCTGGGATAAAATGGCATTCAGTTCATGTCCTAATTGGCGGAATTACCCAAAGATATTCACCACTCTAGAAACCTTATGAAAAATCATGAGATTTTTGGTGAAGCCACACCAAAATCGGGGGCAATGAGAGAATTTTATTCTCATGCACGTGAAATCACAGACATAAAATGGCATTTAGTTCATGGCCCAATTGGTGAATTTCCGAAGGCTATTCCCATTCTATAATCCTTGTGCGAAATCGCGAGTTTTTTTTTTGTGAAGCCATGCTGAATTCCGAAGCAATGAGAGAATTTGTTTCTCATCCGCTTGATATCTCTGAAGTAAAATGGTTTTTAGTTTATGGCCTAGTTTGTGCAATTACCTAAAGCTATTATTCACCATTCCATAAGCCTTATGCGAAACCGTGAGGTTTTTTTGTGTAGCCGCGCCGAAATCTGAGGCAATGAGAGAATTTCATTCTTACGCATGCAAATCTCTAAATAAAACGGCTTTCTGTTTATGGCTGATTGGGTGGAATTTCCAAAAGCGATTCACCACTCTAGAAACTTTATGCAAAATCATGAGATTTTTGGTGAATCCACACCTCGTAACGAGGCAATGAGAGAATTTCATTCTCGTGCAGCCGAAATCTCTTTAATAGAACGGCATTCAGTTCATGGCCCAAATGGTGGAATTTTCAAAGGCTATTCACCATTCTATAATCCTTATGCCTGATCGTGAGTTTTTTTTTGTGACGCCACGATGAATTCCGTGGCGATGAGAGAATTTCATTCTCATTCGCGTGAAACCTCTGAAATAAAATGGCTTTCGGCTCGTGGCCTAATTTGTGGAATTACCCAAAGCTATTCACCATCTAGAAGCCCGATGACAAATCGTGAGATTTTTGTGAAGCCATGCCATATTCCAAGGCAATGAGAGCATTTGATTCTAAGTAGCGTGAAATCTCTCGGATAAAATGGCCTTCAGTTGATGTCCTAATTGGTGGAATTACCCAAAGCTATCAACCACTCTAGAAACCTTAGGAGAAATCATGAGATTTTTGGTGAACCCACACCAAGATCTGAGGCAATGAGAGAATTTTATTCTCATGCACGTGAAATCACAGAAATAAATTGGCATTCTGTTCATGGCCCAATTGGTGGAATTTCCCAAGGCTATTCACCGTTCTATAATCCTTATGCCTGATCGGGAGTTGTTTTTTGTGAAGCCACGATGAATTCCGTGGCGATGAGAGAATTTCATTCTCATTCGCGTGAAACCTCTGAAATAAAATGGCTTTCGGCTCGTGGCCTAATTTGTGGAATTACCCAAAGCTATTCACCATCTAGAAGCCTGATGACAAATCATGAGATTTTTGTGAACCATGCCAATTCCACGGCAATGAGAGGGTTTGATTCGAAGTAGCGTGAAATCTCTCGGATAAAATGGCCTTCAGTTGATGTCCTAATTGGTGGAATTACCCAAAGCTATCAACCACTCTAGAAACCTTAGGAGAAATCATGAGATTTTTGGTGAACCCACACCAAGATCTGAGGCAATGAGAGAATTTTATTCTCATGCACGTGAAATCACAGAAATAAATTGGCATTCTGTTCATGGCCCAGTTGGTGGAATTTCCCAAGGCTATTCACCATTCTATAATCCTTATGCCTGATCGGGAGTTGTTTTTTGTGAAGCCACGATGAATTCCGTGGCGATGAGAGAATTTCATTCTCATTCGCGTGAAACCTCTGAAATAAAATGGCTTTCGGCTCGTGGCCTAATTTGTGGAATTACCCAAAGCTATTCACCATCTGGAAGCCTTATGACAAATCGTGAGATTTTTGTGAAGCCATGCCATATTCCAAGGCAATGAGAGCATTTGATTCTAAGTAGCGTGAAATCTCTCGGATAAAATGGCCTTCAGTTGATGTCCTAATTGGCGGTATTACCCAAAGCTATCAACCCACTCTAGAAACCTTATGAGAAATCTTGAGATTTTTGGTGAATCTACACCGAAATCTGAGGCAATGATAGAATTTTATTCTCATGCATGTGAAATCACAGACATAAAATGGCATTCTGTTCATGGCCCCATTGGTGGAATTTCCCAAGGCTATTCACCATTCCATAATCCTTATGCCTGATCGGGAGTTGTTTTTTGTGAAGCCACGATGAATTCCGTGGCAATGAGAGAATGTCATTCTCATTCGTGTGAAACCTCTGAAATAAAATGGCTTTCGGCTCGTGGCCTAATATGTGGAAGTACCCAAAGCTATTCACCATCTGGAAGCCTTATGAGAAATCGTGAGATTTTTGTGAAGCCATGTCATATTCCAAGGCAATGAGAGCATTTGATTCTAAGTAGCGTGAAATCTCTCGGATAAAATGGCCTTCAGTTGATGTCCTAATTGGCGGTATTACCCAAAGCTATTCACCGCTCTAGAAACCTTATGAGAAATCATGAGATTTTTGGTGAAGCCACACCAAAATCTGAGGCAATGAGAGAATTTTATTCCCATGCACGTGAAATCACAGAAATAAATTGGCATTCTGTTCATGGCCCAATTGGTGGAATTTCCCAAGGCTATTCACCATTCTATAATCCTTATGCCTCATCGGGAGTTGTTTTTTTGTGAAGCCACGATGAATTCCGTGGCGATGAGAGAATTTCATTCTCATTCGCGTGAAACCTCTGAAATAAAATGGCTTTCGGCTCGTGGCCTAATTTGTGGAATTACCCAAAGCTATTCACCATCTGGAAGCCTGATGACAAATCGTGAGATTTTTGTGAAGCCATGCCATATTCCAAGGCAATGAGAGCATTTGATTCTAAGTAGTGTGAAATCTCTCGGATAAAATGGCCTTCAGTTGATGTCCTAATTGGTGGAATTACCCAAAGCTATTCACCACTCTAGAAACCTTATGAAAAATCATGAGATTTTTGGTGAATCTACACCGAAATCATAGGCAATGATAGAATTTTATTCTCATGCATGTGAAATCACGGACATAAAATGGCATTCTGTTCATGGCCCAATTGGTGGAATTTCCCTAGGCTATTCACCATTCCATAATCCTTATGCCTGATCGTGAGTTTTTTTTTTTGTGAAGCCACGATGAATTCCGTGGCGATGAGAGAATTTCGTTCTCATTTGCGTGAAACCTCTGAAATAAAATGGCTTTCGGCTCGTGGCCTAATTTGTGGAATTACCCAAAGCTATTCACCATCTAGAAGCCTTATGACAGATCGTGAGATTTTTGTGAAGCCATGCCATATTCCAAGGCAATGAGAGCATTTGATTCTAAGTAGTGTGAAATCTCTCGGATAAAATGGCCTTCAGTTGATGTCCTAATTGGTGGAATTACCCAAAGCTATTCACCACTCTAGAAACCTTATGAGAAATCATGAGATTTTTGGTGAAGCCACACCAAGATCTTAGTTAATGAGAGAATTTTATTCACATGCACGTGAAATCACAGAAATAAAATGGCATTCTGTTCATGGCCCAATTGGTGGAATTTCCCAAGGCTATTCACCATTCTATAATCCTTATGCCTGATCGTGAGTTTTTTTTTTGTGAAGCCACGATGAATTCCGTGGCAAAAAGAGAATTTCATTCTCATTTGCGTGAAACCTCTGAAATAAAATGGCTTTCGGCTCGTGGCCTAATTTGTGGAATTACCCAAACTATTCACCATCTAGAAGCCTCATGACAAATCGTGAGATTTTTGGTGAAGCCATACCATATTCCAAGGCAATGAGAGCATTTGATTCTAAGTAGCATGAAATCTCTGGGATAAAATGGCATTCAGTTCATGTCCTAATTGGGGGAATTACCCAAAGCTATTCATCACTCTAGAAACCTTATGAAAAATCATGAGATTTTTGGTGAAGCCACACCAAGATCTGAGTTAATGAGAGAATTTTATTCACATGCACGTGAAATCACAGAAATAAAATGGCATTCTGTTCATGGCCCCATTGGTGGAATTTCCCAAGGCTATTCACCATTCTATAATCCTTGTGCCTGATCGTGAGTTTTTTTTTTGTGAAGCCACGATGAATTCCGTGGCAAAAAGAGAATTTCATTCTCATATGCGTGAAACCTCTGAAATAAAATGGATTTCGGCTCGTGGCCTAATTTGTGGAATTACCCAAAGCTGTTTACCATCTAGAAGCCTTATGAGAAATAGTGAGATTTTTGTGAAGCCAAGCCATACTCCAAGGCAATGAGAGCATTTGATTCTAAGTAGCATGAAATCTCTGGGATAAAATGGCATTCAGTTCATGTCCTAATTGGTGGAATTAGCCAAAGCTATTCACCACTCTAGAAACCTTATGAAAAATCATGAGATTTTTGGTGAAGCCACACCGAAATCTGAGGCAATGAGAGAATTTTATTCTCATGCACGTGAAATCAAAGAAATATAATGGCATTCTGTTCATGACCCAATTGGTGGAATTTCCTAAGGCTATTCCCCATTCTATAATCCTTATGCCTGATCGTGAGTTGTTTTTTGTGAAGCCACGTTGAATTCCGTGGCAATGAGAGAATTTCATTCTCATTTGCGTGAAACCTCTGAAATAAAATGGATTTCGGCTCGTGGCCTAATTTGTGGAATTACCCAAAGCTATTCACCATCTAGAAGCCTCATGACAAATCGTGAGATTTTTGTGAAGCCATGCCATATTCCAAGGCAATGAGAGCATTTGATTCTAAGTAGAGTGAAATCTCTGGGATAAAATGGCATTCAGTTCATGTCCTAATTGGCGGAATTACCCAAAGCTATTCACCACTCTAGATACCTTATGAAAAATCATGAGATTTTTGGTGAAGCCACACCGAAATCTGAGGCAATGAGAGAATTTTATTCTCATGCACGTGAAATCACAGAAATAAAATGGCATTTAGTTCATGGCCCAATTGGTGGAATTCCCCAAGGCTATTCCCCATTCTATAATCCTCATGCCTGATCGTGAGTTGTTTTTTTGTGAAGCCACGATGAATTCCGTGGCAATGAGGGAATTTCATTCTCATTTGCGTGAAACCTCTGAAATAAAATGGCTTTCGGCTCGTGGCCTAATATGTGGAAGTACCCAAAGCTATTCACCATCTCGAAGCCTTATGAGAAATCGTGAGATTTTTGTGAAGCCATGCCATATTCCAAGGCAATGAGAGCATTTGATTCTAAGTAGAGTGAAATCTCTGGGATAAAATGGCATTCAGTTCATGTCCTAATTGGCGGAATTACCCAAAGCTATTCACCACTCTAGAAACCTTATGACAAATCATGAGCTTCTTGGTGAAGCCACACCAAAATCTGAGGCAATGAGAGAATTTTATTCTCATGCACGTCAAATCATAGAAATAAAATGGAATTCAGTTCATGGCCCAATTGGTGGAATTTCCCAAGGCTATTCACCATTCTATAATCCTTATGCCTGATCGTGAGTTTTTTTTTGTGAAGCCACGATGAATTCTGTGGCAATGAGAGAATTTCATTCTCATTCGCGTGAAACCTCTGAAATAAAATGGCTTTCGGCTCGTGGCCTAATTTGTGGAATTACCCAAAGCTATTCACCATCTGGAAGCCTTATGACAAATCGTGAGATTTTTGTGAAGCCATGCCATATTCCAAGGCAATGAGAGCATTTGATTCTAAGTAGCGTGAAATCTCTCGGATAAAATGGCCTTCAGTTGATGTCCTAATTGGCGGTATTACCCAAAGCTATCACCACTCTAGAAACCTTATGAGAAATCTTGAGATTTTTGGTGAATCCTACACCAAATCTGAGGCAATGATAGAATTTTATTCTCATGCATGTGAAATCACAGACATAAAATGGCATTCTGTTCATGGCCCCATTGGTGGAATTTCCCAAGGCTATTCACCATTCCATAATCCTTATGCCTGATCGGGAGTTTTTTTTTTGTGAAGCCACGATGAATTCCGTGGCAATGAGAGAATGTTTCTCATTCGTTGAAACCTCTGAAATAAAATGGCTTTCGGCTCGTGGCCTAATTTGTGGAAGTACCCAAAGCTATTCACCATCTGGAAGCCTTATGAGAAATCGTGAGATTTTTGTGAAGCCATGCATATCCAAGGCAATGAGAGCATTTGATTCTAAGTAGCGTGAAATCTCTAATAAAATGGCCTTCAGTTGATGTCCTAATTGGCGGTATTACCAAAAGCTATTCACCACTCTAGAAACCTTATGAGAAATCATGAGATTTTTGGTGAAGCCACACCAAATCTGAGGCAATGAGAGAATTTTATTCTCATGCACGTGAAATCACAGAAATAAATGGCATTCTGTTCATGGCCCAATTGGTGGAATTTCCAAGGCTATTCACCATTCTATAATCCTTATGCCTGATCGGGAGTGTTTTTTTGTGAAGCCACGATGAATTCCGTGGCAATGAGAGAATTTCATTCTCATTTGCGTGAAACCTCTGAAATAAAATGGCTTTCGGCTCGTGGCCTAATTTGTGGAATTACCCAAAGCTATTCACCATCTAGAAGCCTTATGACAATCGTGAGATTTTTGGTGAAGCCATTCATATTCCAAGGCAATGAGAGCATTTGATTCTGATTCTCAGCGTGAAATCTCTCAGATGAAATGGCATTCAGTTCAAGGCCCAACTGGTGGGATTACCCAAAGCTATTCACTACTCTGAAGCCATATGCAAAATCATTAGATTTTTTGTGAAGCCATGCAATATTCCAAGGCAATGGGAGCATTTGATTCTCAGTAGTGTGAAATCTCTGGATAAAATGGCCTTCAGTTGATGTCCTAAATTGTGGATAAAATAACTCTCCACTCTAGAAAAATCATGAGATTTTTGGTGAAGCCACACCAAAATCTAAGGCAATGAGAGAATTTTATTCTCATGCACGTGAACTCACAGAAATAAATGGCATTTAGTTCATGGCCCAATTGGTGGAATTTCCTAAAGCTATTCACCATTCTATAATCCTTTGTGCAAAATCGTGAGTTTTTTTTTTTGTGAAGCCCTCCTGAATTCCGAGGCAATGAGAGAATTGTTTCTCATCCTCTTGAAATCTCTGAAGTAAAATGGTTTTCAGTTTGTGGAATTACCTAAAGCTATTATTCTCCATTCCATAAGCCTTATGCGAAACCGTGAGGTTTTTTTGTGTAGCCGCGCCGAAATCTGAGGCAATGAGAGAATTTCATCTTCTTACGCATGCAAAATCTCTAAAATAAAATGGCTTTCTCTGTTCATGGCTGAATTGGGTGGAATTTCCAAAAGCAATTCACCACTCTAGAACTTTATGCAAATCATGAGATTTTTGGTGATCCACACCTCGTAACGAGGCAATGAGAGAATTTCATTCTCATTCAGCCGAAATCTCTTTAATAGAACGGCATTCAGTTCATGGCCCAAGTGGTGGAATTTTCAAAAGCAATTCACCATTCTATAATCCTTATGCCTGATCGTGAGTTTTTTTTGTGAAGCCACGATGAATTCGTGGCAATGAGAGAATTTCATTCTCATTTGGGTGAAATCTCTGAAATAAAATGGCTTTCGCCTCATGGCCAAATTTGTGGAATTACCCAATGCTATTCACCATGTAGAAGCCTTATGACAAATCGTGAGATTTTTGGTGAAGCCATTCCATATTCCAAGGCAATGAGAGCATTTGATTCTCAGTAGCGTGAAATCTCTGAAATAAAATGGCATTCACTTCATGGCCCAATTGGTGAGACTACCCAAAGCTATTCACTACTCTGAAGCATATGCAAAATCATTAGATTTTTTGTGAAGCCATGCCATATTCCAGGCAATGAGAGAATTCGATTCTCAACCACGTGAAATCTCTGGGATAAAATGGCCTTCAGTTCATGTCCTAATTGGCGAAATTACCCAAAGCTATTCACCACTCTAGAAACCTTATGAAAAATCATGAGCTTTTTGGTGAAGCCACACCAAAATCAAAGGCAATGAGAGAATTTTATTCTCATGCACGCGGAATCACAGAAATAAAATGGCATTCAGTTCATGGCCCAATTGGTGGAATTTCCTAACGCTATTGACCATTCTATAATCCTTGTGCAAAATCGTGAGCTTTTTTTTTGTTTTTTTGTGAAGCCATGATGAATTCCGAGGCAATGAGACAATGTGTTTCTCATCCGCTTGAAATCTCTGAAGTAACATGGTTTTCAGTTTATGGCCTAATTTGTGGAATTACCTAAAGCTATTGTTCACCATTCAGTAAGCCTTATGCGAAACCGTGAGTTTTTTTGTGTAGCCCGCCGAAATCTGAGGCAACGAGAGAATTTCATTCTTACGCATGCAAAATCTCTAAAACAAAATGGCTTTCTCTTCATGGCTGAATTGGTGGAATTTCCAAAAGCAATTCACCATTCTAGAAACTTTATGCAAAATCATGAGATTTTTGGTGAATGGACCTTGTGACAAGGCACTGAGAGAATTTCATTCTCATGCAGCCGAAATCTCTTTAATAGAACGGCATTCAGTTCATGGCCCAAATGGTGGAATTTTCAAAGCAATTCACCATTCTATAATCCTTATGCCTAATTGTGAGTTTTTTTTATTTGAAGCCGCGATGAATTTCGTGGCAATGAGAGAATTTCATTCTCATTTGGGTGAAATCTCTGAAGTAAAATGGCTTTCGGCTCGTGGCCTAATTTGTGGAATTACCCAAAGCTATTCACCATCTAGAAGCCTATGACAAATCGTGAGATTTTTGGTGAAGCCATTCCATATTCCAAGGCAATGAGAGCATTTGATTCTCAGTAGCGTGAAATCTTTGAAATAAAATGGCATTCAGTTCATGGCCCAATTGGTGAGACTACCTAAAGCTATTCACTACTCTGAAGCCATATGCAAAATCATTAGATTTTTTGTGAAGCCATGCCATATTCTAAGGCAATGAGAGAATTCGATTCTCAACCACGTGAAATCTCTGGGATAAAATGGCCTTCAGTTCATGTCCTAATTGGCGAAATTACCCAAAGCTATTCACCACTCTAGAAACCTTATGAAAAATCATGAGCTTTTTGGTGAAGCCACACCAAAATCAAAGGCAATGAGAGAATTTTATTCTCATGCACGCGGAATCACAGAAATAAAATGGCATTCAGTTCATGGCCCAATTGGTGGAATTTCCTAACGCTATTCACCATTCTATAATCCTTGTGCAAAATCGTGAGCTTTTTTTTTTTTGTGAAGCCATGATGAATTCCGAGGCAATGAGACAATGTGTTTCTCATCCGCTTGAAATCTCTGAAGTAACATGGTTTTCAGTTTATGGCCTAATTTGTGGAATTACCTAAAGCTATTGTTCACCATTCAGTAAGCCTTATGCGAAACCGTGAGTTTTTTTGTGTAGCCGCGCCGAAATCTGAGGCAACGAGAGAATTTCATTCTTACGCATGCAAAATCTCTAAAACAAAATGGCTTTCTCTTCATGGCTGAATTGGTGGAATTTCCAAAAGCAATTCACCATTCTAGAAACTTTATGCAAAATCATGAGATTTTTGGTGAATGGACCTTGTACGAGGCAATGAGAGAATTTCATTCTCATGCAGCCGAAATCTCTTTAATAGAACGGCATTCAGTTCATGGCCCAAATGGTGGAATTTTCAAAAGCAATTCACCATTCTATAATCCTTATGCCTAATTGAGTTTTTTTTTATTTGAAGCCACGATGAATTTCGTGGCAATGAGAGAATTTCATTCTCATTTGCGTGAAATCTCTGAAGTAAAATGGCTTTCGGCTCGTGGCCTAATTTGTGGAATTACCCAAAGCTATTCACCATCTAGAAGCCTTATGACAAATCGTGAGATTTTTGGTGAAGCCATTCCATATTCCAAGCAATGAGAGCATTTGATTCTCAGTAGCGTGAAATCTTGAAATAAAATGGCATTCAGTTCATGGCCCAATTGGTGAGACTACCCAAAGCTATTCACTACTCTGAAGCATATGCAAAATCATTAGATTTTTTGTGAAGCCATGCCATATTCTAAGGCAATGAGAGAATTCGATTCTCAACCACGTGAAATCTCTGGGATAAAATGGCCTTCAGTTCATGTCCTAATTGGCGAAATTACCCAAAGCTATTCACCACTCTAGAAACCTTATGAAAAATCATGAGCTTTTTGGTGAAGCCACACCAAAATCAAAGGCAATGAGAGAATTTTATTCTCATGCACGCGGAATCACAGAAATAAAATGGCATTCAGTTCATGGCCCAATTGGTGGAATTTCCTAACGCTATTGACCATTCTATAATCCTTGTGCAAAATCGTGAGCTTTTTTTTGTTTTTTTGTGAAGCCATGATGAATTCCGAGGCAATGAGACAATGTGTTTCTCATCCGCTTGAAATCTCTGAAGTAACATGGTTTTCAGTTTATGGCCTAATTTGTGGAATTACCTAAAGCTATTGTTCACCATTCAGTAAGCCTTATGCGAAACCGTGAGTTTTTTTGTGTAGCCGCGCCGAAATCTGAGGCAACGAGAGAATTTCATTCTTACGCATGCAAAATCTCTAAAACAAAATGGCTTTCTCTTCATGGCTGAATTGGTGGAATTTCCAAAAGCAATTCACCATTCTAGAAACTTTATGCAAAATCATGAGATTTTTGGTGAATGGACCTTGTGACAAGGCACTGAGAGAATTTCATTCTCATGCAGCCGAAATCTCTTTAATAGAACGGCATTCAGTTCATGGCCCAAATGGTGGAATTTTCAAAAGCAATTCACCATTCTATAATCCTTATGCCTAATTGTGAGTTTTTTTTATTTGAAGCCGCGATGAATTTCGTGGCAATGAGAGAATTTCATTCTCATTTGGGTGAAATCTCTGAAGTAAAATGGCTTTCGGCTCGTGGCCTAATTTGTGGAATTACCCAAAGCTATTCACCATCTAGAAGCCTCATGACAAATCGTGAGATTTTTGGTGAAGCCATTCCATATTCCAAGGCAATGAGAGCATTTGATTCTCAGTAGCGTGAAATCTTTGAAATAAAATGACATACAGTTCATGGCCCAATTGGTGAGACTACCTAAAGCTATTCACTACTCTGAAGCCATATGCAAAATCATTAGATTTTTTGTGAAGCCATGCCATATTCTAAGGCAATGAGAGAATTCGATTCTCAACCACGTGAAATCTCTGGGATAAAATGGCCTTCAGTTCATGTCCTAATTGGCGAAATTACCCAAAGCTATTCACCACTCTAGAAACCTTATGAAAAATCATGAGCTTTTTGGTGAAGCCACACCAAAATCAAAGGCAATGAGAGAATTTTATTCTCATGCACGCGGAATCACAGAAATAAAATGGCATTTAGTTCATGGCCCAATTGGTGGAATTTCCTAACGCTATTGACCATTCTATAATCCTTGTGCAATATCGTGAGCTTTTTTTTGTTTTTTTGTGAAGCCATGATGAATTCCGAGGCAATGAGACAATGTGTTTCTCATCCGCTTGAAATCTCTGAAGTAACATGGTTTTCAGTTTATGGCCTAATTTGTGGAATTACCTAAAGCTATTGTTCACCATTCCATAGGCCTTATGCGAAACCGTTAATTATTTTGTGTAGCCGTGTTGAAATCTGAGGCAACGAGAGAATTTCATTCTTACGCATGCAAAATCTCTAAAATAAAACGGCTTTCTGTTCATGGCTGATTGGGTGGAATTTCCAAAAGCGATTCACCACTCTAGAAACTTTATGCAAAATCATGAGATTTTTGGTGAATCCACACCTCGTAACGAGGCAATGAGAGAATTTCATTCTCGTGCAGCCGAAATCTCTTTAATAGAACGGCATTCAGTTCATGGCCCAAGTGGTGGAATTTTCAAAAGCAATTCACCATTCTATAATCCTTATGCCTGATCGTGAGTTTTTTTTTGAAGCCACGATGAATTCCGTGGCAATGAGAGAATTTCATTCTCATTTGCGTGAAATCTCTGAAATAAAATGGCTTTCGCCTCATGGGCAAATTTGTGGAATTACGCAATGCTATTCACCATGTAGAAGCCTTATGACAAATCATGAGATTTTTGGTGAAGCCATTCCATATTCCAACGCAATGAGAGCATTTGATTCTCAGTAGCGTGAAATCTCTGAAATAAAATGGCATTCACTTCATGGCCCAATTGGTGAGACTACCCAAAGCTATTCACTACTCTGAAGCAGTATGCAAAATCATTAGATTTTTTGTGAAGCGATGCCATATTCCAAGGCAATGAGAGAATTCGATTCTCAACCACGTGAAATCTCTGGGATAAAATGGCCTTCAGTTCATGTCCTAATTGGCGAAATTACCCAAAGCTATTCACCACTCTAGAAACCTTATGAAAAATCATGAGCTTTTTGGTGAAGCCACACCAAAATCAAAGGCAATGAGAGAATTTTATTCTCATGCACGCGGAATCACAGAAATAAAATGGCATTTAGTTCATGGCCCAATTGGTGGAATTTCCTAACGCTATTGACCATTCTATAATCCTTGTGCAAAATCGTGAGCTTTTTTTGTTTTTTTGTGAAGCCATGATGAATTCCGAGGCAATGAGACAATGTGTTTCTCATCCGCTTGAAATCTCTGAAGTAACATGGTTTTCAGTTTATGGCCTAATTTGTGGAATTACCTAAAGCTATTGTTCACCATTCAGTAAGCCTTATGCGAAACCGTGAGTTTTTTTGTGTAGCCGCGCCGAAATCTGAGGCAACGAGAGAATTTCATTCTTACGCATGCAAAATCTCTAAAACAAAATGGCTTTCTCTTCATGGCTGAATTGGTGGAATTTCCAAAAGCAATTCACCATTCTAGAAACTTTATGCAAAATCATGAGATTTTTGGTGAATGGACCTTGTGACAAGGCACTGAGAGAATTTCATTCTCATGCAGCCGAAATCTCTTTAATAGAACGGCATTCAGTTCATGGCCCAAATGGTGGAATTTTCAAAAGCAATTCACCATTCTATAATCCTTATGCCTAATTGTGAGTTTTTTTTATTTGAAGCCGCGATGAATTTCGTGGCAATGAGAGAATTTCATTCTCATTTGGGTGAAATCTCTGAAGTAAAATGGCTTTCGGCTCGTGGCCTAATTTGTGGAATTACCCAAAGCTATTCACCATCTAGAAGCCTCATGACAAATCGTGAGATTTTTGGTGAAGCCATTCCATATTCCAAGGCAATGAGAGCATTTGATTCTCAGTAGCGTGAAATCTTTGAAATAAAATGACATACAGTTCATGGCCCAATTGGTGAGACTACCTAAAGCTATTCACTACTCTGAAGCCATATGCAAAATCATTAGATTTTTTGTGAAGCCATGCCATATTCTAAGGCAATGAGAGAATTCGATTCTCAACCACGTGAAATCTCTGGGATAAAATGGCCTTCAGTTCATGTCCTAATTGGCGAAATTACCCAAAGCTATTCACCACTCTAGAAACCTTATGAAAAATCATGAGCTTTTTGGTGAAGCCACACCAAAATCAAAGGCAATGAGAGAATTTTATTCTCATGCACGCGGAATCACAGAAATAAAATGGCATTCAGTTCATGGCCCAATTGGTGGAATTTCCTAACGCTATTCACCATTCTATAATCCTTGTGCAAAATCGTGAGCTTTTTTTTTTGTTTTTTTGTGAAGCCATGATGAATTCCGAGGCAATGAGACAATGTGTTTCTCATCCCCTTGAAATCTCTGAAGTAACATGGTTTTCAGTTTATGGCCTAATTTGTGGAATTACGTAAAGCTATTGTTCACCATTCCGTAGCCTTATGCGAAACCGTTAATTTTTTGTGTAGCCGTGCTGAAATCTGAGGCAACGAGAGAATTTCATTCTTACGCATGCAAAATCTCTAAAACAAAGTGGCTTTCTCTTCATGGCTGAATTGGTGGAATTTCCAAAAGCAATTCACCATTCTAGAAACTTTATACAAAATCATGAGATTTTTGGTGAATGGACCTTGTGACAAGGCACTGAGAGAATTTCATTCTCATGCAGCCGAAATCTCTTTAATAGAACGGCATTCAGTTCATGGCCCAAATGGTGGAATTTTCAAAAGCAATTCACCATTCTATAATCCTTATGCCTAATTGTGAGTTTTTTTTATTTGAAGCCGCGATGAATTTCGTGGCAATGAGAGAATTTCATTCTCATTTGGGTGAAATCTCTGAAGTAAAATGGCTTTCGGCTCGTGGCCTAATTTGTGGAATTACCTAAAGCTATTCACCATCTAGAAGCCTTATGACAAATCGTGAGATTTTTGGTGAAGCCATTCCATATTCCAACGCAATGAGAGCATTTGATTCTCAGTAGTGTGAAATCTCTGAAATAAAATGGCATTCACTTCATGGCCCAATTGGTGAGACTACCCAAAGCTATTCACTACTCTGAAGCAGTATGCAAAATCATTAGATTTTGTGTGAAGCGATGCCATATTCCAAGGCAATGAGAGAATTCGATTCTCAACCACGTGAAATCTCTGGGATAAAATGGCCTTCAGTTCATGTCCTAATTGGCGAAATTACCCAAAGCTATTCACCACTCTAGAAACCTTATGAAAAATCATGAGCTTTTTGGTGAAGCCACACCAAAATCAAAGGCAATGAGAGAATTTTATTCTCATGCACGCGGAATCACAGAAATAAAATGCCATTCAGTTCATGGCCCAATTGGTGGAATTTCCTAACGCTATTGACCATTCTATAATCCTTGTGCAAAATCGTGAGCTTTTTTTTTTTTTTTGTGAAGCCATGATGAATTCCGAGGAAATGAGACAATGTGTTTCTCATCCGCTTGAAATCTCTGAAGTAACATGGTTTTCAGTTTATGGCCTAATTTGTGGAATTACCTAAAGCTATTGTTCACCATTCAGTAAGCCTTATGCGAAACCGTGAGTTTTTTTGTGTAGCCGCGCCGAAATCTGAGGCAACGAGAGAATTTCATTCTTACGCATGCAAAATCTCTAAAACAAAATGGCTTTCTCTTCATGGCTGAATTGGTGGAATTTCCAAAAGCAATTCACCATTCTAGAAACTTTATGCAAAATCATGAGATTTTTGGTGAATGGACCTTGTGACAAGGCACTGAGAGAATTTCATTCTCATGCAGCCGAAATCTCTTTAATAGAACGGCATTCAGTTCATGGCCCAAATGGTGGAATTTTCAAAAGCAATTCACCATTCTATAATCCTTATGCCTAATTGTGAGTTTTTTTTATTTGAAGCCGCGATGAATTTCGTGGCAATGAGAGAATTTCATTCTCATTTGGGTGAAATCTCTGAAGTAAAATGGCTTTCGGCTCGTGGCCTAATTTGTGGAATTACCCAAAGCTATTCACCATCTAGAAGCCTCATGACAAATCGTGAGATTTTTGGTGAAGCCATTCCATATTCCAAGGCAATGAGAGCATTTGATTCTCAGTAGCGTGAAATCTTTGAAATAAAATGACATACAGTTCATGGCCCAATTGGTGAGACTACCTAAAGCTATTCACTACTCTGAAGCCATATGCAAAATCATTAGATTTTTTGTGAAGCCATGCCATATTCTAAGGCAATGAGAGAATTCGATTCTCAACCACGTGAAATCTCTGGGATAAAATGGCCTTCAGTTCATGTCCTAATTGGCGAAATTACCCAAAGCTATTCACCACTCTAGAAACCTTATGAAAAATCATGAGCTTTTTGGTGAAGCCACACCAAAATCAAAGGCAATGAGAGAATTTTATTCTCATGCACGCGGAATCACAGAAATAAAATGGCATTTAGTTCATGGCCCAATTGGTGGAATTTCCTAACGCTATTGACCATTCTATAATCCTTGTGCAAAATCGTGAGCTTTTTTTTGTTTTTTTGTGAAGCCATGATGAATTCCGAGGCAATGAGACAATGTGTTTCTCATCCCCTTGAAATCTCTGAAGTAACATGGTTTTCAGTTTATGGCCTAATTTGTGGAATTACCTAAAGCTATTGTTCACCATTCAGTAAGCCTTATGCGAAACCGTGAGTTTTTTTGTGTAGCCGCGCCGAAATCTGAGGCAACGAGAGAATTTCATTCTTACGCATGCAAAATCTCTAAAACAAAATGGCTTTCTCTTCATGGCTGAATTGGTGGAATTTCCAAAAGCAATTCACCATTCTAGAAACTTTATGCAAAATCATGAGATTTTTGGTGAATGGACCTTGTGACAAGGCACTGAGAGAATTTCATTCTCATGCAGCCGAAATCTCTTTAATAGAACGGCATTCAGTTCATGGCCCAAATGGTGGAATTTTCAAAAGCAATTCACCATTCTATAATCCTTATGCCTAATTGTGAGTTTTTTTTATTTGAAGCCGCGATGAATTTCGTGGCAATGAGAGAATTTCATTCTCATTTGGGTGAAATCTCTGAAGTAAAATGGCTTTCGGCTCGTGGCCTAATTTGTGGAATTACCCAAAGCTATTCACCATCTAGAAGCCTCATGACAAATCGTGAGATTTTTGGTGAAGCCATTCCATATTCCAAGGCAATGAGAGCATTTGATTCTCAGTAGCGTGAAATCTTTGAAATAAAATGACATACAGTTCATGGCCCAATTGGTGAGACTACCTAAAGCTATTCACTACTCTGAAGCCATATGCAAAATCATTAGATTTTTTGTGAAGCCATGCCATATTCTAAGGCAATGAGAGAATTCGATTCTCAACCACGTGAAATCTCTGGGATAAAATGGCCTTCAGTTCATGTCCTAATTGGCGAAATTACCCAAAGCTATTCACCACTCTAGAAACCTTATGAAAAATCATGAGCTTTTTGGTGAAGCCACACCAAAATCAAAGGCAATGAGAGAATTTTATTCTCATGCACGCGGAATCACAGAAATAAAATGGCATTTAGTTCATGGCCCAATTGGTGGAATTTCCTAACGCTATTGACCATTCTATAATCCTTGTGCAAAATCGTGAGCTTTTTTTGTTTTTTTGTGAAGCCATGATGAATTCCGAGGCAATGAGACAATGTGTTTCTCATCCGCTTGAAATCTCTGAAGTAACATGGTTTTCAGTTTATGGCCTAATTTGTGGAATTACCTAAAGCTATTGTTCACCATTCCATAGGCCTTATGCGAAACCGTTAATTATTTTGTGTAGCCGTGTTGAAATCTGAGGCAACGAGAGAATTTCATTCTTACGCATGCAAAATCTCTAAAACAAAATGGCTTTCTCTTCATGGCTGAATTGGTGGAATTTCCAAAAGCAATTTCACCATTCTAGAAACTTTATGCAAAATCATGAGATTTTTGGTGAATGGACCTTGTAACGAGGCACTGAGACAATTTCATTCTCATGCAGCCGAAATCTCTTTAATAGAACGGCATTCAGTTCATGGCCCAAATGGTGGAATTTTCAAAAGCAATTCACCATTCTATAATCCTTATGCCTAATCATGAGTTTTTTTTTTATTTGAAGCCACGATGAATTCCGTGGCAATGAGAGAATTTCATTCTCATTTGCGTGAAATCTCTGAAATAAAATGGCTTTCGCCTCATGGGCAAATTTGTGGAATTACGCAATGCTATTCACCATGTAGAAGCCTTATGACAAATCGTGAGATTTTTGGTGAAGCCATTCCATATTCCAACGCAATAAGAGCATTTGATTCTCAGTAGCGTGAAATCTCTGAAATAAAATGGCATTCACTTCATGGCCCAATTGGTGAGACTACCCAAAGCTATTCACTACTCTGAAGCAGTATGCAAAATCATTAGATTTTTTTGTGAAGCCATGCCATATTCTAAGGCAATGAGAGAATTCGATTCTCAACCACGTGAAATCTCTGGGATAAAATGGCCTTCAGTTCATGTCCTAATTGGTGGAATTACCCAAAGCTATTCACCACTCTAGAAACCTTATGAAAAATCATGAGTTTTTGCTGAAGCCACACCAAAATCTGAGGCAGTGAGAGAATTTTATTCTCATGCACGTGAAGTCACAGAAACAAAATGGCATTTAGTTCATGGCCCGATTGGTGCAATTTCCTAAAGCTATTCACCATTCTATAATCCTTGTGCAAAATCGTGAGTTTTTTTTTTTGTGAAGCCATGCTGAATTCCAAGGCAATAAGAGAATTTTTTTCTCATCCGCTTGAAATCTCTGAAGTAACATGGTTTTCAGTTTATGGCCTAATTTGTGGAATTACCTAAAGCTATTGTTCACCATTCCGTAAGCCTTATGCGAAACCGTGAGTTTTTTTGTGTAGCCGCGCCGAAATCTGAGGCAACGAGAGAATTTCATTCTTACGCATGCAAAATCTCTAAAACAAAGTGGCTTTCTCTTCATGGCTGAATTGGTGGAATTTCCAAAAGCAATTCACCATTCTAGAAACTTTATGCAAAATCATGAAATTTTTGGTGAATGGACCTTGTAACGAGGCAATGAGAGAATTTCATTCTCATGCAGCCGAAATCTCTTTAATAGAACGGCATTCAGTTCATGGCCCAAATAGTGGAATTTTCGAAAGAAATTCACCATTCTATAATCCTTATGCCTAATCATGAGTTTTTTTTTATTTGAAGCCACGATGAATTTCGTGGCAATGAGAGAATTTCATTCTCATTTGCGTGAAATCTCTGAACTAAAATGGCTTTCGGCTCGTGGCCTAATTTGTGGAATTACCCAAAGCTATTCACCATCTAGAAGCCTTATGACAAATCGTGAGATTTTTGGTGAAGCCATTCCATATTCCAAGGCAATGAGAGCATTTGATTCTCAGTAGCGTGAAATCTCTGAAATAAAATGGCATTCAGTTCATGGCCCAATTGGTGAGACTACCCAAAGCTATTCACTACTCTGAAGCAGTATGCAAAATCAATAGATTTTTTGTGAAGCGATGCCATATTCCAAGGCAATGAGAGAATTCGATTCTCAACCACGTGAAATCTCTGGGATAAAATGGCCTTCAGTTCATGTCCTAATTGGCGAAATTACCCAAAGCTATTCACCACTCTAGAAACCTTATGAAAAATCATGAGCTTTTTGGTGAAGCCACACCAAAATCAAAGGCAATGAGAGAATTTTATTCTCATGCACGCGGAATCACAGAAATAAAATGGCATTCAGTTCATGGCCCAATTGGTGGAATTTCCTAACGCTATTCACCATTCTATAATCCTTGTGCAAAATCGTGAGCTTTTTTTTTTGTTTTTTTGTGAAGCCATGATGAATTCCGAGGCAATGAGACAATGTGTTTCTCATCCCTTGAAATCTCTGAAGTAACATGGTTTTCAGTTTATGGCCTAATTTGTGGAATTACGTAAAGCTATTGTTCACCATTCCGTAGCCTTATGCGAAACCGTTAATTATTTTGTGTAGCCGTGCTGAAATCTGAGGCAACGAGAGAATTTCATTCTTACGCATGCAAAATCTCTAAAACAAAGTGGCTTTCTCTTCATGGCTGAATTGGTGGAATTTCCAAAAGCAATTCACCATTCTAGAAACTTTATACAAAATCATGAGATTTTTGGTGAATGGACCTTGCGACGAGGCACTGAGAGAATTTCATTCTCATGCAGCCGAAATCTCTTTAATAGAACGGCATTCAGTTCATGGCCCAAATGGTGGAATTTTCAAAAGCAATTCACCATTCTATAATCCTTATGCCTAATCGTGAGTTTTTTTTATTTGAAGCCGCGATGAATTTCGTGGCAATGAGAGAATTTCATTCTCATTTGGGTGAAATCTCTGAAGTAAAATGGCTTTCGGCTCGTGGCCTAATTTGTGGAATTACCCAAAGCTATTCACCATCTAGAAGCCTCATGACAAATCGTGAGATTTTTGGTGAAGCCATTCCATATTCCAAGGCAATGAGAGCATTTGATTCTCAGTAGCGTGAAATCTCTGAAATAAAATGACATTCAGTTCATGGCCCAATTGGTGAGACTACCTAAAGCTATTCACTACTCTGAAGCCATATGCAAAATCATTAGATTTTTTGTGAAGCCATCCATATTCTAAGGCAATGAGAGAATTCAATTCTCAACCACGTGAAATCTCTGGGATAAAATGGCCTTCAGTTCATGTCCTAATTGGCGAAATTACCCAAAGCTATTCACCACTCTAGAAACCTTATGAAAAATCATGAGTTTTTGCTGAAGCCACACCAAAATCTGAGGCAGTGAGAGAATTTTATTCTCTTGCACGTGAAGTCACAGAAACAAAATGGCATTTAGTTCATGGCCCGATTGGTGCAATTTCCTAAAGCTATTCACCATTCTATAATCCTTGTGCAAAATCGTGAGGTTTTTTTTTTTGTGAAGCCATGCTGAATTCCGAGGCAATAAGAGAATTTGTTTCTCATCCGCTTGAAATCTCTGAAGTAACATGGTTTTCAGTTTATGGCCTAATTTGTGGAATTACCTAAAGCTATTGTTCACCATTCAGTAAGCCTTATGCGAAACCGTGAGTTTTTTTGTGTAGCCGCGCCGAAATCTGAGGCAACGAGAGAATTTCATTCTTACACATGCAAAATCTCTAAAACAAAATGGCTTTCTCTTCATGACTGAATTGGTGGAATTTCCAAAAGCAATTCACCATTCTAGAAACTTTATGCAAAATCATGAGATTTTTGGTGAATGGACCTTGTAACGAGGCAATGAGAGAATTTCATTCTCATGCAGCCGAAATCTCTTTAATAGAACGGCATTCAGTTCATGGCCCAAATAGTGGAATTTTCGAAAGCAATTCACCATTCTATAATCCTTATGCCTAATCATGAGTTTTTTTTTATTTGAAGCCACGATGAATTTCGTGGCAATGAGAGAATTTCATTCTCATTTGCGTGAAATCTCTGAACTAAAATGGCTTTTGGCTCGTGGCCTAATTTGTGGAATTACCCAAAACTATTCACCATCTAGAAGCCTTATGACAAATCGTGAGATTTTTGGTGAAGCCATTCCATATTCCAACGCAATGAGAGCATTTGATTCTCAGTAGCGTGAAATCTCTGAAATAAAATGGCATTCAGTTCATGGCCCAATTGGTGAGACTACCCAAAGCTATTCACTACTCTGAAGCCATAACTGGCTTCGAGTAGCATCTAATAATGGCTTTTCATTTCTTCATTTCTTCTAATGATTTTACTGAATAACATGTTTGAGTAGCATATTGCTCGAGAGCTTAATCGGTCAATGTAGAACTTCTGGTCTTTGCCTCAATAAATTCTAATTCTAATTCAAGCAAAACGAAGGTCAACTTTGAGTCTAATTTCTAATGCAATAGGAAGTACCCGAAAATTCATTGTAGTCACAAAGTTATCTTCATCACAGTGACTAAAGGTTGGAATAAAGGTGTTAAACCCAACTGCAATGTTTTGAGCAACATCTCCCTCATATGAAACTCTTTGAAGCTGATTTTGGTGTCCATGAACCATGTTCTGAGTCTAGTTTCATATGATCAAGTTTCACCTCAAACGGATTTGTGGTTTAAGAGATATTAGAGAAATACTGAATCTATGTCGGAGCTGAACGAAGAACAGAGCATAACAAAGTATATGTTTTATCAATAAATTGATCGATAAGTGGCTGATCGAATAATTAATCAATAAATGCCCTTGAAAATCACCTCTGAAGCTTATTTTCAATATTTATATGAAGGGTGACTCAATATATGATGATATAACTTTCGGTTTGTGCATTTTAGCTTCCGATTGAGCCATACAAACTTCTAATCGAGCATAGCAACTTCCAATATCAAATCTATGAATTTGAATCTTGATATTTTCATTTGATCTTGCAAATTCTTCTTTTCTCAATCTCTCCTTTTCTTCTTCCTCTTGATCATTTTCCATAATTCAAAGTTTAACATAATAACTCATTTCTTTTCGTGAAGAAACTACACAAGATATTAAGTACAGTAGTTAGTTAAAGTATGAGACAAATAATTTATGCAAACTTTTTGCTCTATTATTTGGCATCATCAAAACTAATCATATCTAACATCTTAATTAACCAAAATTCTCTAAAATTGCATAAAATTTTAAAATAAGTCATTTGTACATTGTTTTCACCTTCTGGGCCTTAAACCCTGTTCTACACTTTCTCTATTATATTTTCTATGATTTTTCAAGGATTTTTAAAAAATTTTTGACATAATTTCTAAGTCTGTCATTTCTTAACTAAATATTTTAAAAATAACAATCCGGTTCCTGCTCAGCTTTCAATTTAAGAGTTGTTTTGTCTATCTGTCTACTATACCCCTTAGCCCACTGTTTATTTTATATTTCTCATTTTCAGGATTAAAATTAACAGGATGTGACATTTAACATGGGTGTCACTCCTAAATCTACCATTCAAAATCTATTTTAACCACTGTAAAAGACCTTTTCTATGATAGTAAGTGTTGTTATAATCGTATTTCAACTCGTGAAATCACACAATTTTCTAATGTTACATATTATATTCTATTTAACTTGAACTAAGAAACAGAAATCGACAAACTTGCATAAAACTGATTTGAAATTGCGGCTTCTTTGTAAACGCAAGTTTTCTAACTGACTTTATGAGTTCGTATACAAATTGAATGTAATCAACTATTTTTAAGAGCTATTTATTGATAGAGTTAAACTCTTAGGAATAATTATATTTTATAATAGTTAATTTTTTTCAATAAATATTTTTCACTAATTATATAAAATTTAATAATTTAAGATTTACAATTTAAAATTTATTGCATTCATAGTTAATTTTATATTACAAAATATTTTATAAACATAAAAATTATGATATCAATAGTAATATTAATGTATGAAAATTATTGTTCCATAATAATTGTCAAAATAATCCATGTGAATTTTCAATAATATATCATACAAAAATAAAAAGTAAATATACAATATAATATAGAAAAATCCCAAAAAAATAACTGTTAAATTTTAAAATTCCAAATCAGTATTAGCTACTACACTCGTAAAAAAAATGACTATACTCAAACAGCAAATCACAACGCATTTTTCTGGTAATTCCTAATTTAAAATTTTTATATTCAACAGTCATTTTTTTAGGATTTTTCCTATAATATAATACATTAATATATATACATATATAAATTATATAGTTGATTAATTTTAATTAAAAACAAAAAAAATTTCAAGACTCGCTAAAACCTATAACTATAAGAAAATTGATTTAGGATGCAAAATTTAAAATTTGCCTACTTTGAAATTAAGTTTTTATTGAAAATTATAAATTAATTAGCAATGCAAATATACAAAAATTATTTTTTAATTATAACAATTAAAATTAAAACTGTCATTTAATCATTTTTTAAAATATTATATATATAAACAGATATATATATTTAATTATTATGTAATATAATATTATATATATAATTTTGTCTTTGAAAGCCATTATTGCTCAATTGACTAAGGTTTTGTTGCGCTCATTCCCAAACACAACGCTCCCACACTTTCCCCAAACCATATGGGAATTTGATCCGCGACCTTCCTCAACAAGAATGCCAAGAGCTAAGCCTCGTTGGCATAAATAACGTTATTTTTAATTGGGCCTTCCACCTTGATAGTTATCTTATGCTTCTTAGGTTCTCAATATAAGATCTAATTAGAAGATTGATCTTGATCTTAAATATAAAATTTATTTTTTATATTACCAATTCTTTCTTAAATTACCCCTATTAAATAATTAAATACTATAATAATACTTATTACTCATTAATAATACACCTATATATTTTATAAAGTGGGTGAGTACTTATTACTTATCAATTCCACCCATACATCAATTCTACTGCCTTATATTTTTAATAAAATAATTTTTAAAAAAATTTCATACAAATACCCATTCAACGTGATTGGATTTCTTACCTCCAAAGAATAACATAATAAAATATTAATCATATTATCTATTTTCTTTATGGCTAGAAAAACATAATCTTCTATTTATAACCCAATCAAATAGAAAAAATTCCTCCCAAAAGAAAAAACAAATTAATTCTTTTCTTAATAAACAAGGAAATTAAAAAAGGATGGTGCTTAAGCCAAAAGAAGTTGGATGACATCAGATTGGAACGTCATAAGCGAATTCACCAGAGTCTAAGGGGGTGTTTGGATATAACCAAACCATGGTTTGGAGAATAGCTTCTGGAGAATAGATTCTTGGGAGAATAGATTTTTTGAAGAATAGATTTTGTGAAAAAGTGATTCTGAGAAGTGAGAGTGTTTGAATAGTTGTTACCAGAAGCACTTTTTACATGTACAAATTACTAAAAAAGGCATAAGTTAATATGGTAATTACAGAAAAAATATATTTTATGATATATTTTAATTTGAAGGAATAAAATTGTTAATAATATATTTTTTATTAACATAATTAATAATACATAAGATAATATAATTAATAAATAATTAATATATATATTTATAAGATATAAGATTAAATATATTTATAAAAAAAATATGTTTATAAAAAAAACAACAAGATATATATCCTATAGGCTCTCACACTCTCCCTTTTTTTTCCAAAAGCAAAAAATTTTTGCTTTTCCCAAAACCATGGTTTTGACTTTATTAAGGGTGTTTGGGTGATTTTTTCCCAAACCATGGTTTGGGTTGCAACCCAAACACCCCCTAAATTTTTCTGAAATATCAGTTTTTTAATGAAGTTTTAACGGAGGGTATTTTGAAAAAAATATGCCATATTTATGATTCTTACATAACTTAACTAACTTTTTTAATTTAATCAAAATACTTAAATAGGTTTTATATTAAATACCAGAGGAGTACTACCTCTAACTTTTAATATAAGAGTTAGATAATTTATTAGGGGATATTATAAAAATTAGTTAAATTAGTTATTTATGATAAATATATATTGATTTTTCTATATTATCCCCACTCAATCATGCATATTAAAAATACACTTAAGTGGAAATACATTACGATCAATAGAAATATTTTTTAAAAAACATTATAAATTTGAGAAACAAAGTGAATTAAAGTCTTATATTTGGAACAGAAGATAGTAATTTATTTTGTAATATTTAATAAATGGGTTTGGTGGCTCGTACTAGGGCTGTGCATTGGGAGGGCTGGGCAAGGCAAGCCCCTTGCCCGAAAGATGGCAGCCCGCTGCCCGGCCCTACCCAATAGAAGCCCTAACCATTTTGGGCAGGGCAAGGGCGGGCTGGGCCGGGTAGGGCCAGCTTAATGACACCATGCCCTATATCATATGTAGTAAAAAATTCAATTATCTTGTTTTGAGACAAGTGAGAGGAAAAAAAATTATCACGAATGAGTCTATCACTCATATATATATTTATATATATAAGGCCTATGTAGTCTTGTTCTTCAGCTTTTGATTTCTTATAGGAGGTAAAAATATATATATTTAATAATTAGAAGATTTAATAATTAAGCTAAATCAATAATTCAATTCCTCAATTTATTCACATAGATGGCGGATTCTTATGATCATGTGAAAGCACAAAATTTGAAAGGTGGTCTTATTTTTCTTTTTTTTAAAAAAAAATTGGATGTAAGAGAAAAAGAAGAAAATTTGACTTGGAGTAATTTAGCATATTGAATCTTATATTTTGATATTTAGCTCTTTTATATAATTATAATTTTTATGTTTCATTCATTTTTTTCTAATTTTACCTAATTTTTTTAGCCAAAATAAAAAAGATAATTGTTGAAAATAATATTATCTTATATATATAATTATATATTTTTTCGGATAGGACCAAATGGACAGGGCAACATACCCTGCCCGCGACCTTGCCCTGACCGTGAATCAGCCCGACCCGAAGATGTCCATTTTTGCTTGGGTAACTTTTTACTGGGTTGGGCTGAGCGTTTTTCTTGCGGGCTCGGACGGGCTTATTGGGCATGTGGGCCTTATGCACACCCCTAGCTCGTACTAAATTTGCCCATCTTGGCAACAAAAAATAGTTGCTAGCTACTACGCTCACAGTGAGTAGAACTCTTTTTTTTTAAAAGGATAATATTATAAATTTACAAGCATTTTAAAATGATAATTAATTTAGAATTTTGCAAATTGAAATAATATTTCTTAGTTTTTGAAATTCAAATGTTATTCTTATGAAAAGTTTCCTGTCATAAACATGCAAATGAGCAGAGACAAGCGGCGTCACTTAAGAAGTAAAATTTTTGTCGGTGGAACTATAATTGACATTATGTCTCCACTCACTTTGTGGACCGAAATACTCCTCCGATCCTTATTATAAGATCCCATTTAACTTTTTATTTAGTCCTAATTATAAGACCCCAATCCATTTTGTCTCTTATATTTATACATTTTTTCCAAGATAATCCTTCTAATAATGATAGTTTTAGCCAATATACTTAATTAGCAAGGATATTTTAGGAATGACAACACTTATTTATTATAAATAACCAACTTAACTTACTTCTTTAATCTCCTCAAATAAGTCAATTGGGTCTTATAATTAGGACCGGAGGAGTAGTATTTTTAATGTCCATCAAATCGTTTTGGCCCAACAAAGTCTAGATCAAATATTCAGAATTTCAGGCCAAAAAAAAAAGATAAAAAATCTTCAGAATTATATATAAACCCCAACCAATAGGGATTGGGTTTAACAGAATAGGCTAATCTCCCACAACATTCGAATCTCTATTGGGAGATATATCCACATTTAGTGCCTGACAATACCTCGAATAGGATTGCCTCTAATAAGAGGATACCTATGCTTTAACCAAAAAAAAAAACCCAAAAAAGACTACGTCCAATCTTCAAAGTCTGGAGAGAGGAGAGTTGCTGGGGATTGTCTCTTTTGGTGTTTTTTCCCAAATTCTTTTCTTTATGATTACTATGATAATGTAACGCCTGGAATATATCAAGATACAGGCTAAATTGTACAAAAGTCCTCTGAATTTTGACACGATTGCATATAACTTTCTTAACGTCTCAAGGTTTAAATTTAACTAGCTTGATCTCTTACTTTTTTATTATGGACCCTTTACCATTAACTTACCATTATTTTTTTAACGGAATTTGCAATGCCAGATCAATATAAAACATTTTGCATCCTATGTGGCATCTAACTTGCCTAATATTTCAATACTAAACTCCCTTCTATTAATTTTATCCTATTTAATGTTTATCAAAACCAACTCTTTTCTTTCACGGTAATATATTACGATATTATGATCTTATTTTACAATCTTAATAAATTTATTATGATTTTGACAATCATTTATTAATTAAAATAGCAATTTTGTATGGCAAAACATAGAAGAAAAATGTTATTTAAAAATTTATATTGACAAAAAAATATAAGAATAAAAATGAGTAAGAGTTTTTTTAATGATAAAATGACATTGTAATCCTTATATAAAAATGATATAATTACTATAAAATAATTATATTAGATAGGATGCCACATAAGATACAAAGTGTCTTATATTGATTTGATATGACAAATTTCATTAAAAAAATGACCGTAAGTTAACAGCAGAGTATCTATAATAAAAAGAATAAAGGTCAATTTTGCCTTAAAAATTTTCACAAAAAAGCACTGAGCAATAGCATCAAGAAGTTTTTTTTTTTTTTGAAGCAATGTTATTTTGAAAGTAATAAAAACGAAGCAATGTCGCCCTCCGTTAGCAAGCCCTAATGGTCAACCATTAGTTGACTAAATTATGTTGATACAACTTGCCACGTGGCATAATATGCCACCTATTATTCCACATAATATGCCATGTCATCAAACAGAATGGAATAACAAATCATATCTAAAATTTTTTTTTTAAAAAAAAGAAAACATAAAATACCCAGATTTAAAGGGATGGGGATGAACACGATCTGAGGATGAAACTCATCGAGCTATTGAGCCTCAGATCGTGATCTACTTTGCTCCCAATCCCACAAGCGTAGAAATTGGTTTGCACGATCGTCATGTCTTTGTCCAAGAACTCAAAGTCTCGACGAAGATGAACCCAGTGGAGGAGGTTCACAGCAATCAGTGATGATAAAGATGAGGGCGATGGCGAAGTGGAGAAGGTGAGAGAAAAAGAGATAAACCAGCATACGTAAAGTGAAAGAGAGAACAAGAGAGGGGAGAAGCTCGAGAGTTTCATTGGCCGATGAGGGAGAGATTGAGCCAACAGGGATCACATAACAGAGACGCAGGGGACATGATCAATGTTGTCATCGGCGTCGCAGGTGGCGGAGAGCAACGTGGTTGGTTGGGATGGCGTCGCGAGTGGAGGGGGTGTCGTGGGTGGTGGGGACGACGCCGCGGGTAGTGGGGGCGATGACACAGGTGGAGGGGATGTCACAGTTGGTGGGGACGGAGTTGCCGCAGGGGATGAAGAATTGATGCTTGGAAGAATTAAGGTAGTTCTCTCGATTGTTCCTGAATGCTTTGGTTAGAAGTTAAGGACATGTTTGGCATTTCATATTTTTTGATTTAATTTTTGATGATTTGGTGTCCTAGTTTAGTCAGCTAACAGTTGACCGTTAAAGCTTACTAACAGATCGAACGCGACATTGCTACATTTTTTTATTACTTTCGGGATAACATTGTTCCAAAAAAAACTTCCTATACCCAATGCTCTTTTGTGGAAACTTTTGAGACAAAAATGACCTTTATCCCATAATAAAATAATAAAAGATTAAGGGGTTGAATTTAAATTTTAAAATGTCAAGAAGGTTATATGCAATTGACTTATAATTCATAAGAGTTTATTGTAATTTAGCGTAAGATATATATAGACTCAAAATTTCCATGGGATAAAGCGATTTATTAGATGGAGAGCATTCCAAGCAATGTATAATGCTTGTGGTCTTGTGGACCCATTGAACAAAATAAAATATGAAGGCAATAATATAATGTGCAGCATTTTTTGGAAAATTATATTTTAGGGCTAAAATCATATATTTTTGGGTTGAAATAATACTGCTATGTTATTTTTTTTTCCTGATAAATTTTATGAAAATTGAATTGCAAATAACGATTTAAATAACAACAAATTTAGAAATTTGAAAATTTCAATTGCAAATAAGGCAATTAATTTTCAAATGCAACTGTCGATTTGTAAATAAGATTAATGTTTACAACCATATAAACTGATATTTACCACTTATTTTTCAAGGAAAAAATCGGCGACCTAGCTCTTATTAATATGTCATATTTTGGGACTTAAATTACATTCCCTATAAAATTAAATCGCAAGCACACCCTTGCACTCACAACATTATAGCTTACCAAAAGAAAAAATAAACACTCAGTAGTTTAACTCAGTCTTATCTTTGATTGGCAACTGAGGGATGCTCTGTTCATGTCTAAAGAAATTACCTGGGTCGACCTTAGATTTCACCTTCGCCAACCTTATAAAATTATCCTTAAAATACTTAAATCCCCAAGCGCTTGACCTCAATAAGCTTGTCTCATTAAATCGGTTCATCCCCAGATCAAGATCTCTGTAATTCACATACGCTTCCCTGGGAAAACTTGAAGCATAAGGAGCCATAGTGTCATACACTTTCCTAATCCATTTCATATGCTTCTCTATGTTCTTCTCTTCATTTGGCAACGCAGTAAAATACTGTATCATGAAGAGTGTTCCTTTTCTGTGAGGAAATGGAGTAGCAGATTCTGAAATTTTGTTCATGATTCCTCCATACGGAGTCCAAAGCATGGCGGGCATATCTTCCTGTAGAAACAATTCCCAAAGAGAATTCAATGCAGTCTCAGGAATCACTTGCCTTGCAAAATCTGACTTGCTCTTGAAAGATAACTTGGCGATGGATTTCCCTTGCAGAAGAATTTCTGGGGATGTGTTGTTTAATTTGGATAGCCAGCATAATAAAGTACAGATTTGATCCAACTTGTTTCTAAACAATCCTTTTTGGTTAAGCCCAACTCAGGAAAACTTTTCGTCATCAATTTGAGAAGCTTATTGGTCCCACCGAGAAAAAGAGCATTAAAAGAAGCTGATACAGTTCTTTTACCTGAAACACTAGAATTTATTGTTCGAATTTGAACTCTAAGGAAGAGATTTTCATCAATGTTTGGTGCTACTTGCTGCCATTTGTGAAGAATTTTGTTTGCATTTTGTTCTAAGGTTTTATTGACAGTAAAAACTGTCACTATAGATGGAACTTGAACTAGTTTGATCTTCCACCATAGAATAATCCCAAAGCTTCCACCACCTCCTCCTCTAATTGCCCAAAACAGGTCTTCTCCCATGGCTGCTCTGTCAAGAATCTTGCCATTAGCATCAACGATTCGTGCATCGATCACATTATCAGCGCCAAGGCCATACTTTCTCAACATGGTGCCATAAGCACCTCTAGTAATGTGACCACCGATGCCTAAACTTGTCCATATGCTTGCAGGGAAGCCATGGACTGGACTTTTCTCAGAAATTCTGTAGTAAACTTCTCCTATTGTAGCGCTGGCCTGAATCCATGCTGTGTTTCCTGCTATATTGCGACTCGGATAGCACGTAGCTTGGAGAGATCCAGGACCATGAATGGCTTCTCAATGAAAGTGTCAGAAAAATTGGAGAATGGATCGAAAACATACCGGGTCGGATCTCGGGTCGGGTCGGTCGGATCTTCTTAGCTCACGCTTAAGCTAGACTATGAAAGTCTAAGCTTTTAAGTGCACAGCAGAGCACCACTTTTGCAAGAAAGAAAATAAGAGAGAGAGAGATAGTAGGAAAACTCTACTACTGGAGTGATTTGAACTGATGGGGGGAAGCCTCTATTTATAGCTTTTGTCAGAGATATTTTGGGTAGCATAAAAATATCCACTGAGCCCATCAGATAAAATTTGAGATAAGATATAATATATCCTTATCTCATAATATCATGATATTTTGAATTCAAATCCAGAATCAATCACAATTAATTCTAAATATATATACTTAATATATATTTAATCTACACAATATAAATTAATTAATTTAATATAAATTAATTAGATTTATATCGTAACCGATTGGATATGATTCAGGGTGTTTGACCAAGTCAAACATATCATGATATCGCTTGGATATTTGACTGATATATTCTCTTTATACCCGGTCAAATAATCCGGCCCATCAAGGGCGGATCCAAGCCCAAAAATCTAACATCTCCTACTCGCACTTGATGGGCTGCCCATCGTGCGATAGCTAAATCTTTCATTGCTTCATACTAGGTGTCTGCCGCGACCGCGTGGGCATGACGTCATTGATTCGGGCGCCTGTGCACCAGGAATCCTTTATGTAGGACCAGCACACAAGAATACCCTTGGTGTACCTGCAAATTGTATGCTTGTTGCCTCGAATGCCCTAGTTTTATCCATACACTTTACTTGTGGCATATCTAATCCCTCTCGAGTTATTCTGTTTACTCAGATTGCCTTTTTCATACGTATGGTATCCACACTTGCTTAGTTGTTCTGTTCAACCTGCAAGGGACATGTCATAGACACCAACGTAGATGTGTATTTCAGGATAAATCTTCCTTCTGACTGTTCATCATTTAGATTTGGCATAGTTGCTTTCTCAGTCTTGACCCGTTAGATCGCATCATTCTTGACCATGGGGTTTAGGCTAGAGTAGCTGCCACTAAACTAAAACCTTGTGATATTTTCTAAGTCTTAAGGGCATTATGAAAGGTTTATTTCCTTTCTGGGACTCACATCGTAATGGATCAGGGATCTTCCATCTACGTCCCTTGTTGCAGATTTGAGTGAGCTCATGCAGTATGAATTGCATGTTACGGTGCTCAATCCACCAAGTGGAGTATGTCGCTTTTGGTTTTAATAGCACTGTACAGACTTAAGTTCTAAATGCACTCCAACATTTGAACCAGGAGCTCTTTCATCACAACTATATATGACGTCTTACTAGTGAAGAGTTCCTTGTCTGGCTACAGGTCTCATGGATGACACATTATCCATGATTCGGCCCAAACTTTTATGGGTCTCATCTCAGCCTAGCTGAGGTGACATTTGTGCAGTGATTCTTCTCTACCATCTCATGGTGATCATCTGCTGTCAAACCTTCTATATCCCATGAGAACATAGCGAGGTAGTTGTTCGTGTGAGTGAGCCAACCTTGTGACCTGTACGACATATTTGTATTGCATACCTTGTGCCTATGCATGTATAAATACAAATATACAAGAAAAATTTCTTTGAACTGGATAAAATGCATTGAATTACTAAGTAAGAGGAAAAAGGTTCAGTACAACATGCCTTGTGCCTGCGTATTTAAACAAAAAGGATCAAAAAGAAAAAGGAGTTCAATACATCATGCTCTACGCATGCCCAAGGCCTTTACATGCTTAACGAAAGGATCTCTAGCTATAGGCTTGGTTAGGGGATCTGCCAACATCTTATGAGTGGACAAGTATTGAACTGTCACTTGCTTCTTAGCGATCATATCCCTTACAAAGTGATACTTTATGTCTATATGCTTAGTACGATTGTGGTACTTAGGGTCCTTTGCATAGGCTATTGCTGCTTGACTATCGCAGTGAATCAGAGTTGGTCCCTCACTCCCACTATGGATTCCCAATCGTACTAAGAATCTTTTGAGCCACACAGCTTCTTGGACAGCTGCAGAACAAGCTACATATTCTGCTTCCATGGATGAAAGAGACACACACGTTTGTTTCTTGCTGCTCCAGGAGATTGCTCCGTTATTCAGTAGGAAAGCATAGCCTGACGTTGAGTGTCGCTCGTCCAGGTCTCCTGCCCAATCAGCATCGGAATAACCCTCCGCACGAAGGCCATTTCCTTGATAGCATAGCTCATAGTCCATGGTTCCTTTTAGATATCTCATAATCCTCTTTACAGCTTCCCAGTGTTTGACTCCTGGATTGGATTGGAATCGACTCACAAGTCCGACTGCGAAGCATATGTCTGGCCTGGTACACAACATGGCGTACATTAGGCTGCCAACGGCACTTGAGTATGGGACTCTCTTTATGCGTTCTATATCGCATTGTTTTGTAGGGCGCATTTCCTCACTTAGGTTATTTCCCTTAACCACAGGGGTATCCATAGGCTTGCAGTCTCTCATATTGAAACGCTTAAGAATCTTTGCTATGTATGCCTTTTGTGACAATGACAGCAATTTTCTAGAACGATCTCTTCTTATCTTAACGCCTAAGATATATTCTGCTTCGCCCATGTCTTTCATCTCGAAGTTCAAGGATAACCACTCTTTGATCATCTTTATTAGTTTAAGATTGGTACCAGCCAGTAGTATGTCATCGACATAGAGGGATAGAATGACAAAGTTGTCTTCAAACCGCTTGATATAAACATAGTGATCTTCCTCGATCATTTCAAAGTCATAGGAGCTTATAGCTTTGTGGAACCTTAAGTACCACTGCCTAGATGATTGTTTGAGTCCATAAATGGATCTCAATAGTTTACAAACCTTTTGTTCGTTCCCTTTCTGTATGAAGCCCTCAGGCTGTTCCATATAGATTTCCTCATCTAGTTCTCCATTCAAGATGGCGGTTTTTACATCCATCTGATGTAACTCTAAGTCTAAACTTGCTACTAAAGCCAGTATCAGTCGTATCGAGTTGAAACGTACAACAGGTGAGAAGGTGTCTGCGTAATCCACTCCTTCCCGTTGTGTATACCCTTTGGCAACTAACCTTGCTTTGGGTTTATCAATTGATCCATCAGCCTTACGTTTGTACTTGAGAACCCACTTGCTCCCAATTGCCTTTCGGTCCGGTGGTAGATCAACTAATTCCCACACTTGGTTGGATTCCATGGAATCCATTTCCTCTTGTAAGGCCTTCTGCCATTTTTCCTTAGCAGGTCCTGTTAGTGTTTCTTTAACACTTACAGGGTCTTCTTCATCGTGTTCTGGACTAACGATGAAGGTTGCTCCTTCAATTGAGAAGCGTCTCTTAGGAGTTTTGTCTCTGTTACTTCTCCTAAGTGGGGTTGTTGTAGGACTTACTTCCTGTGACTGGGTTAAACCTTGTTGTGAAAATGGTTCAACCCTCCCACTCTGATCAGTAGACTGAGGAACACTTTGTTGTACCTCATTGCCATCATCTTCATAAAGACGGCTTGTTCGATCAATACTCCCTCTGCTAGGATATTCGGTTTCTATGAATGTTGCGTCCCTTGACTCTATCTCAGTCACTGAGCCGTCATCATTTTCACCAATGAAGACATACCCTTAGAGTTCTCAGAGTATCTTATGAAGATACACTTTTTGCCCCTTGGTTCTAGCTTGTCATATTTATGGGAAGAATCACGAATATAGGCCGCTGACCCCCATGGTCTTAGGATGCTTAGATCCGGTTTGCGGTTTGTCCATGATTCATAAGGGGTTGTGGTGACTGATTTAGAAGGCACTCGGTTAAGTATGAATGTGGCGGTTAAAAGAGCATCTCCCCAATATGAGGTTGGAAGCTCAGCTTGTGCCATCATTGATCTAACCATATCGAGAAGAGTTCTATTTCTCCTTTCAGCAACTCCGTTCTGTTGAGGAGTGCCAGGGATTGTTAGTTGCCTAACAATGCCCCTTTCTTCACAGAGCTCCTTGAACTGATCAGAGAGGTATTCTCGGCCTCGGTCAGTTCTTAAGGCTTTGATTCTTGAACCTAGCTGATTTTCCACTAGATTGAGATATTTTCTAAAGCACTCTAATGCCTCAGATTTGTGGGAAATCAGGTAAGTATAGCCATATCGGGAAGAATCATCGATGAAGGTAATAAAATACCATGCTCCGTGACGTGCCCTAACACTCATTGGTCCGCAAATATCAGAGTGTACCAATTCAAGAGGATGGTTAGCCCTGGTTGCCTTTCCGAAAGGCTTCCTTGTACTCTTGCCAACAAGGCAATGTTCACACAGAGACATTTCCTTTTTGGACACGTTTCCTAGCAAACCCTCTTTTGCCAGTTTGGTCATGCGTTCTTGACCAATATGTCCTAATCTAGCGTGCCATATATCGTAATTGACATCGGAAGAAAGCGCATAGCAAGAACTAGAAAAATTATCATTGAAATTTTCTAAAACAAAGAAACCATCTGAAACATAACCAGAAACTGAAAAGTTGGTCCCATACGAAATGTCTACTATGAAATCATGAAAAAAGACATTAAAACGAAATTTAACTAAGGAAATGACAGACACAAGATTTCATCGGATTTCCGGAGCATAGAGGACATTCTGCAGGACTAAGGTCCTTCCTCCATGCAGGGTCAGCTCACAAGTACCGATCCCTTTGACTTCTACTCTCGCGTTATTCCCAACATAAAGCCATCTGCTTCTTGCTGGTAACCGACGAAATTCTGTGAAGTTCCCACGATCCTTGCTCACGTGGTCTGTGGCCCTTGAGTCTATAACCCAAACAGGATTAGTTTCAGCAATAAACGCAGTGCTAGAAACATAAGAGAAATGTATTGAATCTGAATCCAATACCTTTTTCTGCTCAGGGCAGTCCTTGGCATAATGTCCCTTTTGTTGGCAAGCATAGCATTTGATGGTTGCTATGTTCTGCTTCTTTGCAGGTTTCTTGCCTTTGTTGAAGGAACTCTTTCCCTTCTTCACTTTAGGGCCGCCTTTCTTATTTTGAGAGCCTTTGCTTCTCTTGGACTGGTTTTGGGAGGTTGCCCCTCCCTTTCCTTCAGTTAAATATGCCTTACTGACAGGCTTCACAGTTTCCATCCGATCATCCTCTAGTTGGAGGTGGCGAGCTACATCAGCAAAGGTTTTTATACTCTTATTATGAGTAATGGTGTGCTTCATGGTATCCCAACTTGCTGGGAGAGATCTCATGACAGCTTGAATCTGTTGCTCATCAGATAGAGCGCCTCCGGCTTCCTTAAGCTCCCTGATTAAGTTCTGCATTGCCCTTAGGTGATGCCTTATGGGAGTGTTAGGACCCAGCTTGAAATTATCAAGTTTGACGGTGAGTCTCCTAAGCCTCGCAGCAGAGGTACCGTCAAATTCAGATTTCAGCGCTGCCCACATGGCAGAGGCGGAAGGGTGTGTTTCGAATTGCACCAACACATCGTCAGTCATGGCACTCAGCATGGTTATTCTGGCGATAGTGTCCCTTCTTTTCCAGGCCGCGTAGCCGTCCTGGTCCCTTCGCGATGCATTTGCCTCAGGCTCTGGAAGAAAAGTAGTCAACACATCAGTGACTTCTTGTTCTTCGAGGACATACGATATCTTACAACGCCACATGCTGTAATTGTCTCCGTTCAGCTTGTCACCTCCTACGAGGTCAGCTATAATGGACTTGATTCCTCTTTGAGACATCGTGCTATCACATAGACAACAATGCATTTTAGTACGGTATGCAATATACACACTTTATTCAAGTAGGTCATAGGTCGTCTGGGTAAGAGTCTCACCATTTTCATGATCAGGAGACAACTAGGTTGGCTCCCATCCCATTACTCCTTGTTAGTCTCTTACCTTTCTTACCTCTGACTTTCCTTGAACATATCCCCAATTGGAGTTTTTCTCATGAAACTCCCACTCAAATAAAGCATTTGAAATAAAAAAAAACTTTATTTATCGAAGCATAAATGTTTACAAAAAAATTTGGATAATCCTAAAGATAAAGTCTCAAGAGTAAACATTAAATGAAAAAAAAAATAAATGTGAACAAAAACTCATTCGTTCATGATATATTTTATCATTGGTTCTCTCAAACTCTCTTTAACACCTTTCTAGCATCTACAGAGACTTTGTTTAAAAAATGCTTCACTAAATATGTGTCCCCTCCTTGCCAGTTCCTCTCTATATTGGATTGCAATATTTGAGAAAAAGAGTGCGTCTTGCTCATTGACAATTTGTTTAGCATAATAACTCAATTTTGAAAATAGGCACTTTTGATGCTTGTATTCATCAGCATGCTTTTCTGCTATCTTTTTTATTAAATTTATGTCCTTGGGTCTGCAGACTTCTTCCTCTTGTTGGTCAGGAACACATTTCCTTTTACCACTGCTCCCCTCAGGTACATTAGAGTTTACTTGTGATTGAGGCGCTTTTCTTTTATTTGTACTTTCGGCAGCATAATAATTTGAAGATTTCGGAGCATCAGAAAGAGGAGTTAGAATTTGAGTTTGAGTTGGCCATTTCCTAAACCCAAAAAGAACAAGTTAAGAAAAAATATAAAAATAAATATTCAAAACATTTATTTGCTATTTTTCATACCCAAAAAGTCATAAAAAATCGGCACATAATATATTAATTTATAACTCATGATTTTAGAAATATTTCAGGTCAAACAGGGCTCAAAAATAGCCCCTCACGCGCCCTCACGCGCCCCAGTAAGCAAAAAAAATATTTTTTTTTTAAATTAAGGGGTAGGTTCGCCCACTCTCGGGACCGGCGCGTGTCATACACGCGCCGCCTTTCCGGCCTCTCGCCGTTACCTGACCTATTTCATCTGATTCCTCACGTCTTAAGGAGTCTATATATGTGTTTTTTATGACCAAAGGATCCTTAGGTGGACCCCAAGCACCCACATGGCGCGTTTAAAAAAAATCCTTTTTTTTTTAAATTTCAAAAAAAAGTTTTTTTTTAAAAAAAAAATTCGATCAGGTCGGGAATTCCAGGGAGGATCCGGGTCCACAGACCCGAAACGCAGCGTTTCACTTGAAGTGAAACGCTGTGTCCTGGCCAGCCCAAAACGACGCCGTTTTGGGCTGGTCAGGTCGTCCCTGACCTCCAGCCGGGTCGCCCCAGATCCGGCTGGAGCTCCGGCGGGTCCGTCGCGACCCGCCATTTTCGAACCGCCATATCTTCCTCCTCCGAGCTCCGTTTTATGCATTTTAGGTGTCTATGGACTCGTATTTTCGTGCTCTACAACTCTATGGGTTCATTTTCTTTAAAAAACATCAATTTTAAAGACCCAAATACAGGAGTGTACGGCCGACGCTGAGGCTTTTGGGAAAAAGGATTTAGATCACGTTTTTGAACCTCACAGCATTCCAGGTAATGTTTTCGAGCGGCAATGATAAATACGGAGTGTGTATTTGAGTTTAAAACACAAGCATATTCAGTTCGAATGATATACGACATATTCATGATGCAGCGGAAAAAAATGAGCGTGTATAATATATGCACACATATATTGAGAGCCTCAAGAACATCTCAGCTCTGATGCCAATGTCAGAAAAATTGGAGAATGGATCGAAAACATACCGGGTTGGATCTCGGGTCGGGTTGGTCGGATCTTCTTAGCTCACGCTTAAACTAGACTATGAAAGTCTAAGCTTTTAAGTGCACAGCAGAGCACCACTTTTGCAAGAAAGAAAATAAGAGAGAGAGAGAGATAGTAGGAAAACTCTACTACTTGAGTGATTTGAACTGATGGGGGGAAGCCTCTATTTATAGCTTTTGTCAAGGATATTTTGGATAGCATAAAAATATCCACTGAGCCCATCAGATAAAATTTGAGATAAGATATAATATATCCTTATCTCATAATATCATGATATTTTGAATTCAAATCCAGAATCAATCACAATTAATTCTAAATATATATACTTAATATATATTTAATCTACACAATATAAATTAATTAATTTAATATAAATTAATTAGATTTATATCGTAACCGATTGGATATGATTCAGGGTGTTTGACCAAGTCAAACATATCATGATATCGCTTGGATATTTGACTGATATATTCTCTTTATACCCGGTCAAATAATCCGGCCCATCAAGGGCGGATCCAAGCCCAAAAATCTAACAGAAAGAAACGTATGAAAGGCATTCATAATCATGTCCTCCACTACGTATCCTCATGTGGATTTTGAGCTTTTTGGCACAGATGACAGCAGTCTGAACATGAGAATCCTCAAATGGAGTGAATATGAATTCGGGTTTCGGCATTGAAGGGAGCAAGCACTTGAATTTGAGCTCTGGATTCAAGGACTGAAGCATAGGAAGCATTTTTTGGAGTGTAAAATGATTTGGAAGATGGGATTGGTTTCTCAGAATTTGCTTCAAGACAATGAATGAAGCTTTCTTCAATAGGAAATGAAGTTGACGAAGCTATGAAGAACATAAACTCTAAATTCACCAAGAAGAGCAGCAACCTTTGAGACTCCATGGAATTAGGATTTCTCACTGTGATGCTTCAGTGCAGAAGCATAAATCTTCTGTGTGCTTATATAAACTGATTTATCTGTCATTTTATGAAGGCAATATAGGTGTGAACAAGGTGAGAGATGCATTAACAATATAAAATTAATTTGATTTCAAGTGGATAGCGTGTACTTCTCTGGAATGTTAAAGTGTCGTTATATTGTTTGTCTCAAAACTATTTTTTATTTTTTTCGTCACAGTAATTATTTACATTCGTTACATAAAAAAGCGAAAAAGAGAACAATTATATACAAAATCTCAAAAACAAGAGAGACATACAAAATAATTAGAATTAAAAAATAAAGGGCTTTTGAGGGCCTGGCGTCTAAAGCGTGAAGTGTGTGGGTCCGTATATATGCAATGAGTGTGATTCTCGAGGGGGCCGACAAGAGAGAGTGTCCACATAAGGAGACGAACATCATTAAAGGCCGAAAAGCATCCGCTCCACCTTACAATTATGACTAGATCTTGCACCAAAAAAACAATTATGACCAGATCGATCCCAATTCTAAGCATTCCTACCGACATTGATTATATTTTACCCAAAAAATAACCTTGTTTTAAATATTTAGGTATTTTATTTACCAAAAATATATGTAGGTGTTTCTCAAATTTTCTAAATTCAAGCACCACTTCCTTGACTTCAATAAGGGTGAAATGAGAACATGAAGAAAATTCCAGACAATTAATTAATTTTCTTTTCCCTTGTATCCAAAAAAAAATTAATTTTAAATATATTCATCGTGAAGTTGTTGATAAGTGTTTATAATAATGATAAAAGGGAGGAAATAATGTTTGAAGGAAGTTGTGAGAACTTTCAATAATGAAATTTTGGTTAATTTTTTTTTCCCTTTAATCACATGAATGGAGGCATTGTGGTGGCTATAGCCAGAGTACTTTTATGCTGCTGCAATGCCCTCTCTTTGGAAGAAACACTAGATGTCTTAGCACGGTAGACTGTGTATCATTACAGAATCTGATATGGTGTTATGAAAGCAGAGCAACATGACTTGAGTATATGATTGGAGTTGTATAGCTTAGAACTCAAGTACTATATAAGAGAGAAACGCTGCAAATTCGAGTTAGTAGACAATATACATGTATATATATATATATATATATATATATCATAGAATCTGATGTGGTGTTCTAAAAGCCTAGCAGCATCACTTAAATATGACTGAAGTTGTATAGCTTAGACTTCAACTACGAAGGGAGAAACACTGCAAACTCGAGTTGGTAATTTGAGTTGCATAGCTTGAAAGCAAAATATAGTGTGCACAGAGACATTCAAAATTGCACTTCGAGTAGTCATAACTCCCTCAATTCAACTCCGAATTTAGCTAATGAACTATAATGAAAAGCTTTGAGTCTTTCTAATGCAATAAGACTCATTCTAAAATTTCTTGTATTCTAAAAGATATGATCAAAAAAGTGAACACAGGTTTGGAATATTTTTTGTACGAAGTGTGAGAACCAAGCACAAGTTTTTGAAAGGCATATCTTCTTCATGCAAAAACGTTTGATATTAAAAGAGGCAGCCTCATTTTGAGTCTATTTTCATATGAGACAAGTTTCATAATAAAAGGGTTTGTATCGTGAGATATTGTAGAAACACCAAAACAGGTTCAATGTTTAAAGAAAAACAAAGCATGATAGAGTATGAAAGATATTGACCATTATAAACTTATGGACTCAAGTGTATGACTTGATAGTTACTCGATATAAGGCACAAAATCAACTTCTAGTTAACAAATGATTTAAATGATTAAAGCATAACTTATATATGAGATAAATATAAGATGCAAAATTTTTGCTGTAATACTTGGCATCCTCAAGAAAGTAATAGGTCATCAAACATAATATGTGGGACAATGGCACTTCTTGGTTTAATTCTAGAAAGATGGCAGGAGGCATAGTTTGGGCTACGGTTTTGTACTTTTGTTTGTGTACATTTCAAACACTAGAGGAGCTTTGGTTGATCCAGTGTATAGGTTAGACTATTAATAACCTTATGGTTTAGGTGCTTTAATGGTGGATGTAGTAATGAGCGATGTTGCATGTATTACATATTTAACATGTTGCATATAAATATTATGAATTTTAATGATAATGCATACTAATAATAGAAAAAAGGATGATAATATAGTTGCCTCTATGCTTGTTTGTATATGTGCATAGAATAATTATGGGTTACTCAAATGCTAGCACTCACCTCTTTCTCAACATTTTTTTCTACTGAAGGTTCATATCTTAGAAAATTATCATCGAAATCTTAAATTATAAAAGAAAAATAAATAATCAAATTGAAATTCATAAAATTTGATTTGAATAGATGAAAATTATAATAAAAAATAAAAAGTATTTTGCAATAAATCAAATCAAAGTCAAGCAAATGTTGGTCTTATAATTAAAAAAAAAAAAGGAAGGAAAAAAAGAAAGAAGAATGAGAGAATCCTCTCCCAAATTTCAAAGTTGAAACCTAACCAAATGTAAAAGAGAAATAAAAATCTTTACAAAGACTAAAAGTTAAGTTATCTGGATGGTGAAAAACCACTACTACAAAATACATCATTTATATATCCATTGTTTTTGTTTGTTCATGAAAAACAAAACGAAAAAGTCCATATCCTCGTCTGTTTAAGTTAAACAAGTGAAAATATGGAACCATACTTGTCTGTCATCCAAAATAGATGAGTATACTATAGTATACTCTTTGTTTTGGATTGTATACTCATCTGTTTTGGATAATAGAAGAGTATGTTCGCTAGTTGACCAAAACAGACGAGTATACATACTGTCATATACTCATATGCATATACTCGTCTATTATCCTTAAAACAGACTAGAATGGTTTTTCTTAATGTTTAGAACCCTAAAAGTTGTGGTTGTCACTCTATTTTTACTTTCTGCAGCGAGCTCACTTCCTTTGTTCTCATTGTTGCATCTTCTCCACTGTCACATTGCTCTCCACTTCTCCATCGCGTCTTCTTCGTTCTTGGATGCTCTCTCTGTTCGTTAGTTCACGTTTGCTACAATGAGTTGCTTTTTCCCACTAATATTTTATAAAATCTCTTGACAGCAATTTGTGATTTCTCCCTGTTTCTCCATCAATTTCACATCTCTTTCCCTCTTTTCAGTGGCTAATCTACTCAAGAAGCTTGGTGAAGCTTTTGTAGAGTTGGTTTATGGCTAGACCCCTTTTTCTCTAAGGTAATGAGCTAGGGCTTGAGCTTTATGCTTCAAATGGGAGTTCTCATCCATAGATCTAGCTATTATTCTTCATATTTTATCTTCTCTACATCTTAGATTAGATGATTGATGTTAGAGTATTATTTTGTTATATATTATGAATGTGTATTTAAATGTTGGAATTGTGGCTATTTACATTTTTTGGAGGTTCTTATTTACATTGATTGTTATGATTAATTAATTTTTGATTTGTATTTACATGGATTCTATTTGTATGGAAGAATGATATGATTTAGTTTTGCTAAATTGCTGTCATGGTTGTTGAAATCATACTGCTATTTGTTTTGGTTGTATATGCACTTTATACCATTGCATGTTATAATAAAAAATGGGCAAATAATTTCATATGTTATTTTTTAAAAAAATACCTATTTTCGTCTATTAGAGCCAAAACAAATGAAAAGGGGATTATTTTCGTCTGTTAAAGCCAAAACAAATGAAAATAGTCCTACATATTCATCTATTGGAACCAAAACAAACAAAAAAAGTCTTACATATTCTTCTGTTAGAGCCAAAACAAACAAAAATAGTGCTACATATTTGTCTTTCTTGCTCCAACAAACAAAAATAGGTGGACCTTTTTCGTCTATTCCATGCCAACAGACAAAAATAGTTGTCTTTTTTCGTCTGCTAGGAAATAGACGAATAAGTACCCATTACTTACGTTTTCTTTATCAACGTCTCCTCCTAAACATGCCAAAAAAGGCTTCCAAAATAGGCATAAAGAGCATATTTTGTAGTAATGAACATTGGGAGGACAAAATAGGTGAGAAAATGAAGAGAAAAAAATTAGAACATAATACTATCATTCTCTTGTCCAGTTGAAGGAAAGAAAAGGGAAAAAGATAAAAAAAATGACGCTTGAATATTGAAATTCCTATTTGGTCACTTAAATAATGAAATTTCTCTTAGAGCACACATGACTAAATTGAGATTTTGAAGTTTGATGAAAAGACCAAATTCCCTTTAATTTTTCTTTTTTGAAAAACCATCAAGCACCTCACTAATCGGCTGATGACCAGAGCTTTGGTGCAGGCAGCAGTTGGCTAATGACTGGTTGCCAGAGCTCTTGCACTTGACAACTATTTTTTGAAGGATTTTTTTCAAAATCAGTAACATGATCAACAAGTTCTTTAAAGCTATTAATAAGTTCGGTATAGCAGTTAATAACAGGTTTTTCAGAAAATTTAAAAACTAATATTTTTATAACTTCAATAACACGGTTAACAAGTCATGTAACTATATTAACAATTCTTACAACCATAGTGATTGCCTAATAAAATTTCGTTTTGTTGTACAATTATCATAGGGAGATAATATTAAAAAAATCAACCTTGATAGGGAAATGTGTTAATGGCGTTATGAGAGCTGTTAATATCTTTACATAATTTGCTAACTGTATTATTAAAGTTGTAAAAATATCACTTGTTGAATTTCTTGAAAATTCTATTGTTAATTGCTATATCGAACTTGTTAATAGTATTAAAAAAATTTGTTAACTGTGTTACAAGACTTGAAAAATTCCTATTTATTATGCCATGACTAATGTCTCAAAGTGTAAAAAGCTCCCAGATCACATGGTTAATGGTATTATAAGAGTTGTTAATATAGTTACTTGACTTGTTATTCGCATTACTAAAGTTGTAAAAATGTCTCTTTTTGAATTTTTCAGAAAACCTGCTGTTAACTGCTACATTAAACTTGTTAGTAGTTTTAAAGAACTTGTTAATTAGGTTATTAAACTTGAAAAGAATCTCAACAAAAAAGAAAAAAGAATAGTTGCCAGCAGCTAGAGCTCTGACAACCAGTTGTCAACTTGTGGCCCACCTTAACTTCGGCAGCCGCCACGGGCACTAAAAGTCTAACGATTGGCTAGTCGGTGAAGGTACTTGATGGTTTATTTTCCTTAAAAAAATGATAGTTTCAGCAAATTACAAAATTTCAATTTGATCATATATGTTCAAAGGGAAATTTTAATTATTTAGGAGATCAAATGGGAATTTCAATATTCATGTGTCACTTTTCTTTTCTTTTTCTTTTTCCCAAAGAAAATATGGAAAAAAAAAGGCAAATGTCGCAATGAAACAAATATTATTATATTCGGATTTATTATATTTCATGTCATCATTTATAACAAAAATACATAAAAAGTAAATATTATCAAAATATTTTTAAGTAAGAATATCTGAAAAAATATTTTCATGCTTGTATATTTTAACCTCAAATAATATTGTATGTTTAGAAAAAATGTATTAAAAACCAAACAATAAATTGAAAGGAAAAATTATAAATTAAAAAAATTAGTTATTATTATTTTTTTTGGATATACTGGAAGAAAACAACATAAAAGGAAGCAAGCTAATCCCCGGTGTCTGACAACAGCATTTGCTCCAAAGCCTTCGGGCCAAAAATTTGTTTTAATAAATGAGTGTTTTTTCTCCTAGTCTTTATTAGTCATGCATTGGATTTATGTCTCCATAAAAATCTTTTAACATGTGCAATCATTATAGGAATTATTTTGAAAGAAAAAGATGAGTATTAGAAACAAAATAGATTGAAGTCTTATATCTAAAACCAAATTAAGATTTCAACTATCTTTGATATTAAGTACCAAAAGTAGTATATATTAACAAATAAATTAAAAAAATATTTTCTTTTTCATATCTGTGATGATGGCTTGATGAGATTAGACGAAGAATAATAGTGGTTTCTTCTCAAAATCTCTATATATCCAGAGAGAAAAGTGGCCGTCGTTTTACTTTTTTTTCCCCCCACTTTTCTTTCCTCATCCTCCAACTCAACGTTTTTTTCTTGCTAAGCATAGTTATTTTTTTATTGGCCATCCTACTCCAAACATAGTTGGTACTAAATATGAACACTTTTTTTAATAAAAATTTAAACCTTAATATATCATATTGTGAGAGACTATTCTCTTTTGCTAAACCTAATCTTATTGATAACTGAACCGTATTTCATTTTTACATATTTTCCTTCCTCCACTAATTTAGTATTGCCTCTAGTCCTCGTTATAAGGCTCTTTCTAGAGAAAATTTTTGATCTTTTCTATAAGATCTTATGATAGTTTTAATGGGCATTAAATATTTTTTTCCATATATATTCAGATTGAATAAGGGTTATATGTTCATATTGAAAAATGTTAGTGAAATAATATAAATTAATATGATGTTCGAATTTAGTATAGTTAATAAGGGTAATATTGTAAATTATTTGAATTTTATGGCAAGTTTAATGGGAAAATTCTAGGAAAAGAACCCTAAAATTATCATTTCCCAATTCAGGTACCTAAAATTTGGAAACAATAGAGAAGAAAGTGGTGTCTAATCTAGTATTTTGCAAATGTAGTTGAATGACTAAAATATTCCTGTATCATATTTGAAAAAAATAATCAAACTTGTCATTTTAGTATATTTCTTGTCATTTGCTATTCAATATTTGTCATTGTTAGTACATTTCTTGTTATTTACTATTCAACACTTATCATTACCATTTCATAGCTTGTTAATAAAATTTTTCATATAAGAGCATTATAGTTATTTAATTACATTTGTAAAATATTAGATGAAGTACCACTTTCTCCCTTAAAATTTTGAAGTGTAGGTGCCTGACTTATAATATCATATTTTCCAGCTTATTTATTTATTTCATTTTCCCTTTAATGGGACAGTCAATTAATTATCAATATTTTAATAGTGAAAATTGCAATGGGATCTCACATAAGAGAATTAAATATAAAAATGTTCTTTGAAATTATCAAATTAATCTGAAGTCTCATGAGACCCACTGTAAGAAAATTTATTTGTTTAATTATCAAATCGTAGCAGATATTAACAACTCATGTATTATATTTTTGTGATGTGCTGAGAAAATTTGTTGTTAATATCTGCCACAATAGTTGTTAATCGTTACATGTTAAGTTGTTAACGGCTGCTCTTTCAATTGTTAATGCATATTTTGAAAAAATGACAATTTAATAATTAAACAAATAAAATCTCTTGTAATGAGCTCCTTTAAAATTTTAAATTAATTTAATAATTTTAAGAAACCTTTTTATATTTAATTCTCTTAAATGAAATTTTATTGCAATTTTTTCATTTCATTATATGGACAAGAGTAGGGATCCATGTAATCAAACGAATTTAATTACCAAATCACGGCAGATATTAATAACGCATGTATTACATTTTTGTGATGCACTGAGAAAATATATTGTTAATACTTGTCACAATATTTGTTAATCGTTACACATTAAGTGGTTAACGATTGCTTTTTAAATTGTCAATACATACTTAAAAAAAATAACAATTTAATAATTAAACAAATAAAATCTCTTATTGTGTCTTTTAAAATTTTAAAGGAAAAATCACAAAAAAAGATCAGGGAATTAGAAAAATTATACACAGGGACCGGTTCACAAAAATTGTTGTCAAAACCTATACTAATGTTATCGTGAGTCTCAATTTATAATTTTTCTAATTTTACAGTCTTTTTTTGCAATTTTTCCAATTTTAAATTAATTTAATAATTTTAAGAAAGTTTTTTATATTTAATTCGTTGCTGACCTGCCCGACGACCAGGGAAAAAAAAAACTTATACGCAAATGTTGTACAGCGCCGCCAAGCAAAACGGCGATCTCTTCTGATGAGCAGCAATGGCGAATTCTTCAAGGTATTCTGTCTTCTGAGGTTGCTGCTGCTGACTTTAAAAGCTGAGGAACCATTAGCACCATCAAGGATACCAACATTGATAAGTCGACAATGGGCAACGTCCTCTTGGCGTGGAGAATCTGGACCCAGGAGCACCGCAAATTGGTATTGTTCCTTCCCTCGACCTAGGCTAATTAGTCTGTCAAAAACTGACTCGTGTTCCAATACAGAAGAAAATAATAAAAAAATTGCAATGCTCAATATATGTTTTACTACCTGCGGTCCTTAATATAAAATCCTATTTGACTTTTATTTCGGTCCTAAATATAAGACCTCAATCCACTTTATCTCTCATATTTATCCACTTTTTTCAAGATAATCCTTCTAATAATGATAGTTCTAGATAATAAACTTGATTAGCAAAGATATTTTAGGAAAAATAACACCTATTCATTACAAATAACTAACTTATCTAAGTTCTTTAATCTCTCTAAATTAGTCAACTGAGTCTTATAATTAGGATAGGAGGTAGTAGAACATTTCCACAACCTTCTAAATGTGAAACTAGTACAAACTACGAACCTGTCACTGTGATTATCAATTCAATTGACACGTTGCCTAAAAAATGTGAAAGCACATGCAGTCTCACTGGTGGAAGCCATTTTTTAAGCAACGTGGATTCTTGAAGCACGCTAGAACAAATTATGTAGAGCCAAAACTTTGAAAGAAATTATATGACGACTTCGGGAAATTCTGAAGATTTCACTGATAAGCTTTGATAGAAGATGCTTCCTCTATCTACCTAGCTATGTTCATGGCTGATGTCAATGAAAATGCTCTTGTTCTGCATATAATATGGCTGTGTAATTCACGTCAATGAAATTGAATATTTGGATATATGAAGCCTGATTTTTTATCGCACAACATACCAATTAACTTCAGGTTCTACTGCTTTCTTCGTTGATAATGCTTATTTGTGGGAAGAAAAGAGTTCCACCTTGTCTTTTGTGGAAATCCCCTTGTTTAGGGAAGGGAGCAAATATATTAGAAAAGTAAGTAACAGGCAGGCATTTTTATCCCGTAGAAATTATTACAATTAGCAGAAATGGAAGTAGAAAATGGGTTTTAATGTTGTAAAGATAACCATTAATCTGTTCTGCAAGCATTACTTCTTTTTAAGTGATATCATAACATCATGTGAAACAATTTTCTTTATGTTATTGCTATTACAATCGTACATATCCTTTTTCTATTTTGGTATGATTGGTTCTGTAAGGGTTCTGAAAAACGACTCTTCATTCATCAAAAATAGTTCAAGCTGATGAAAGTTAGCCTATTATGTGGATATAGTCATTCTATATTTGAGATGTCTTCTACACATTATTTGGTCGAAGCATGGGATCCAGTTTCTATACTCTTGTTAAAAGAAGCAGAGAGAAGCCTTAACCATTAATTTAGAGCATCCTTTGACTTGATCTTATTTTGGACGTTGCCACACATCATGCAATTTAAGCCATTAATTTAGAGCAACCTGACCTGTCCCCTTAAAAACTAGAGGGTGGGAGTGTGTCCTTTATCAAAAGTGAGGGAATTTGGAATGGCAAGGGAGGTGAAATGTTTTTGTTTTCTTAGAGGATGCAATGGATGTTATGTTGCTTTCAAGAGGCAAAATTTCTCTTTCTCAAATTAAGACTGCATCCTTTGAGCTATTTTTTTCTTTTTGAACTGTCATTGGCAAGAAACTGGCATTGCAAAGATTTGGAATACTCATAATGTCTTGGTACCAAAGATGTCCTAAACACTGAACCATTGTACTCCCTCCCTCCGTGTAACATCCCAAAATTTGAAACCCTAGTAATGGGAACGTGAGAAATGAGATATGATTGATAAGCATAAGGTGTGGGTAAAGCATGGAAACCCAAAATGAGACAAAACCGACTTTATCGGGTCCTTAGAGGCAAAACAGTAATTTTGAGAAAAGTCTCAAAAATTCCCTAAAAATAGAAAAAGGTGGAATTAGGGGTTTTTGAGTCACCTATGATGTTTTGGGAGTGAGAATCATGGTTATTAGTATCGTGCGATTCGAGATTCGAATCACACAATACGCTATAGATTTCACACTGGGAGATACGAATCTCCCAATGTATCCCTTTGCCATATGAATCGCACCCTGAATCGTGCGATTCACGTCGGAATCGTGCGAATCGCGCAACGCCGGTGGATTACGTAATTCTGGGTGCTGTCAGGTCGCGTGGATCCGACCCAGACTGTGTGCGACCCGACACAGTAATACACCTTTTTTTGTTTTTTTTCCTCGATTTTTTTGTTATTAAAGGGAGAAACTGCCGCAAATTGAATGAGAAGCATGTGAAACCCTATTTTTTTATTCCAATTTGCTCTGTTCTTCACGTTTTGTATCTTGTGCCCCATGGTTGCATTTTTTCTCCTCTTCTACTGGTCCTTTTTGGTCGAAAAGTTATACAAATTGAAGGCAGTGGTCCACTCTATACTGTTGCTGACTTGCTGGTTGATTAGGGTCCATTCTACTCCTATTTGGTAATTTTTTCCGCTTCTTTTTTGCTTCTATTGGATATTATATTTGTGAAGGTAGGAAAAATGAGTCAAAATCAGAATAAGAAAAAAAAGGAAGCTGATATTACATGGAATCACTGTGAAAGTGTTCCTCCCCGTAGACTTATGGTTAAATGCAAATACTGTTCACATCAATGTTGGGGTGGGGTAGCTAGGATGAAACATCATTTGGCTGGAACTAGAGAGAATGTGAGTCCTTGTACAAGTGTTCCTGATGAAGTGAAAAAGTTGTTTGTTAAAATGTTAGAAAATAGAGAAAAAAGTAAAGATACTAGTAGTGTTGAAATATTTGAAGAGGCAACTGCTCAAGATGCTAAGGGGAAGGAAGGGACATCAAAAACTACCAAACAGAAAACAATGAATGAGATGGTAAAAGATAGAGAGTTAGTAATTCAAGATATTTGTAAATGCATCTATGGTAATGCTTTATCATTTAATTTGGTGAGAAGTCCACTATTCATTCAAATGTTAAAATCTGTTGGTGAATATGGTAGGGGTTTGAAACCTCTAAGTTATCATGAGGTGAGAGTTTCTCACTTGAAAAAAGCAGTTGATAAAATTCAAGAAAGTTTAGCAAAGTATAAGAAGGAATGGGAGAAATGGGGCTGTACCTTGATGTGTGATGGTTGGACTGATGGTAAAGGAAGGTCTCTTACTAATTTTTTAGTTAACAGTCCTAGTGGAACAGTTTTTCTAAAGTCAGTGGATACAAGTAGTGTGATTAAGGATGCTAAACAAATGTTTGAATTACTAGACAATTTGGTTGAGGAAATTAGGGAGGATAATGTGGTGCAAGTTGTGACAGATGGTGCGTCAAATCTCGTGGCAGCAGGGAAGATGTTAGAAGAGAAGAGAACAAAATTGTTTTGGTCCCCTTGTGCAGCACACTGTCTTGATTTAATCCTTGAAGACATTGGGCAACTTTCGGTTTTTATAATACCATCACCAATGCAAAGAAAATAACAACCTTCATTTATAGGCATACAGAGCCAAAGAAGAGATTGCTAACAATTTTGAAAAGAAGGAATCAAGGTATAAAAAAGTATGGAAGATCATTGATATTCGTTGGACTTTGCAATTACATAGACCCCTCTATGCGGTTGCCTACTTTCTTAATCCTAAGTAAGTTTTATACACTTTAAAATTTAAATATTATTGTTTAATTGTATGTTAGAACTTAGAAAAACATAACTTATTTGTTATTTTCGTAGGTTTCATTATGATGAAAAATTTAATGCGGACCAGGAAGTTTATTTTGGTTTATATGAAACTATTGAGAGAATGATTCCGGATAGAAAGACAAGATTTTTAGTTGATCAACAACTTGAAGCATTTAAGTTTGCTAAGGGGCTTTTTGGAAGGAGCATGGCAATAGATACTAGAAACAAAAAGCAACCCGGTACCATTCTCTAGTCTATAGTCTATTCTATTTAGAAGACTGTAATTTTTAATTTTAATAATAAATATGAATTTTTGAAATCATTTCTCGTTATTGTATCTTTTTTTAGCTCTTTGGTGGGAAAGTTATGGAGGAAAGGGCAAGGAGTTGCAAAAGATAGCTATGAGGATTTTGAGTCTCACGTGTAGTGCTATTGGATGTGAAAGAAATTGGAGCACATTTGATCAAGTGCATACTAAGCGAAGAAATCGTTTAGAACAACAAAGGTTAAATGCACTTGTATTTGTCAAGTACAACCTTCAACTTGAGATGAGACAGAAGATTAGAGAGGAAAAAGGAGAGACGTATGATCCAATCTGTTTATCAGATATTGAATCTGATGATGAGTGGATCACTGAAAAAGAAAATCCATGCTTGCCAGTGGACGGGTCATGGATGGACATACATGAGAGTTTTACTCTTGATGAAGGAGCTCCAAGTAAGAAAAGAAAGAGAGGTATAATATTTCAAAGCTAAACTTAAGTTAATTTTTAGTTTAAATATATACCATCATACTTATTAAGTTTTTTTTCTCATAGGTCCAAGAAACTTGAATGCCAAAGCCAATAACAAAGGAAAATCTATAGTAAGACAAGAGAATGAGAATGAAGATGATGCTGAAGATGGGGAAGAGGAGGATGATGAAGAAGTGACATTGTTAATGGAGGATGATCATGAATTGAGTGACATTGATCTTGGAGATGATGAATGAGGAATTGAATTTTATGTTCAGTGATTTTAGTCTTTTTAAGCTAGGATTTTGATTTTGTGAATTGATTTTGAGGACTATTTGTCTTTAGAATTTCATATGTTGGCTTTTTTATTTTTTTGAGAGTCTAAAATAACTAATATTTACAAACTTTTGATATCTTTTTATACAAAAATTACTTATATATCATCCTTGATAGTTATTCATGAATCTTACGATTCACGATACGTTATGATTCAAGATTCAAAAAATTAGTTTTCTGATTTACGATCCATATCTCGTTTTGATAACCATGGTGAGAATGGCCCAAAATAAATTTTGGTGAAAATTCCCAAAAAAAATAATTATTTCTGGGAAAATAGAAAAAAATAAAGGGGAATTAAAGTGATATAATTATTTTAATTACCTAAGGACTTCAAAAATTCAAGAAAAAATATGGATACACTCCCTAGGAATATATATGAATTTATAAAATTGTTTCCAAGCATTGAAAATGCAGGAAATAATTTATGGGGAATTTATTTCTGAATTCCTATCGGTAAAGACCCGATTTCAGAGAAAATGTGAAATAAATACCTAGAGGTCTTGAAAAATTTCCAAAACTTCCAGATCCCACTTTTGGAATAAATAGGGATTTATCATGAAAATAAATGGAATTTTTGAAGCCCTTAGCTATTTTTCCTAATAGGGGGCAAGAAATTGGGTATTATATGATCAAATAATTTTTAAAATTACCCTAACCAATTCCATTGCTTCCTAATCAGTTTTTTCCATTTAGTTAGCATCCAACAAGGCTCAAATTCGTGCTCATCATGACCAGAACAGCTGGCTTGTGGGCTAGGCAAATTTTCAACCATTGAATCAACTCTCTTGAAACTTGAGTCAAAGGATGTGTGGCTAAGATTACTCCCTCATTTTGGCCGCCTTACACACTTAATTTTGGGGCAGAAACAACTGCCCAAGGGCAGGTTTTGGGGCAGCAAATGAGGTCTATAAATACCCCCATAATTCAGCCAAAATTCGTGCAAAAATCTGGAAAATAAGGGGAGGTTCTGCACAAATTTTTCTTGAATTCCAAGCACCCTTAAAACCACTTCCAATCCAAGGCTAATCATCAAGCTTTAATCCAAGACTCCTTAAGGTATGTTTAGGCTTTAATTTGATGCATTTTCCATGGCCAAATCGTGACTTAAATTGAGAGGGAAGTGCTGTTCCATTTCTGTTATGCTGGAAGTTCTAGGAGAGGATAGCAAATCGAGTATGAGTTTGTGTTGTTGATGTTTGGTGCTGTTTTGAATGGGTTACGGAAGAATTTACCCTAGGACCTATGAGTATTCAGTTCAACCAACTCAAGAACTCAAGGGCAGGAATTGTTTCAATAAGTTTTAATGGTTCCAATGGATTTAAAATGTGATTTTGTATAGGATTATGCTATGGAAGTATGTTTAAATTCCTTGGAATCAAATGTGAAAATTTATGAACCTAAGGGGAGGTGTTCGGCCATCTTGAATTCATGGACTTATGATTGGATTTTGATGGTTTTGATACTTCCATTGAACTCCTTGGGCGTTTTTGTGTAGGGTTATGTGGAGGAATTGAATTTGGAAGCATTAAAAATTAAAAAGACATAAGACATAATAATGCATGAATCAATTAAAAAAAATTTATCCTAAGGTGGCAATATACAGGATACAACATCGCTCATAAATCGAGGAGACGTTACAAGTCGCTAATGTAACTTTACTCCTCTTGAGCCTTCCCTAATGTCCCTCCTTTAAAGCTTTCACTTGAAAAATGTTAAACCATAAGGATGAGACAATATCTCAGTTACTAAATCTCTACCTATCACACACACTAGCATGGGCTAACGAGGTGTCAAGTGGGATACACAGAGTTAATAACAGTCAATAAGCATTTATTTAACAGTTAAACTCACCATAACCATATAAGTCAAATATTTTTGCCAATTTCATGCAGCTGATAAATTTCAAAAGAGATAACATACTTTTCATTTTATTCAAAAGATATAAATATCAAATGAAGATACCATGTTATATGCAATCCATAAATCCAAATCCATCCTCATATCCTCCTTATTTCTGCTGACTGGACCTATGGGCTAAGTTCTTTCCATTTGACTGGCTACTCTGACAGCTCACCACATGAGTGATATGGACCAGCCAAAGACCACAGAGCACTCGGTTGACCATGGATCCCCCCTCAAAGAACTAGTGGGGTGTCGTAGTCCTTTGAAGAACTAGTTGGACAATAATAATAGCCAACCATAGAGCTCCATATGGAGGTCGATACCAAGTGGTAAGTATATAAATCTCAATAACTTCAATCATCTCCTTCCCCCGCCCAAGCTAGATGCACAGGGTTCAAAATAACACATTTATATGCATAATCAACCGAATTCCAGAATAACACCTCATAGTCATAATTATTAATTTCTAACAATACAAACGATTTCAATCCCTTTCAAAATAGTATCCCACAAGACAGTTCATACAAAACATAATATATGTATATGAAACATGGTTATAAAATCACTCACCAACCTCATACCAATGCAAGTAACAGATAGAAATTTAGTTACTTGGTCTCCTAGCTAACAGTCAAGTACAATCGAGGCCCGTACTCAAAAATGCCACAATAGGGTTTATATCTACAATTGAGATTAAAGCATTATCTTTACAGTATTAGAGTAAACTACTCACAAATTTCTAGCCTTTAACACTCCCGCTAATACCTTCAGCTGTTACTTGAAATTCTAGCTCGAAAGGCTTTTTCTAAAGTTTAGGGTAAGAACATATATATGATGATTTATATTCAATTCCTAGGTTCTCTTAACTTAGGTTATCTTTAATTATTAAATTATATCATTTGAATCACCAAATTCATTATCTAGATAGAGAATCCTCAATTTATAGCTTATGTTCTATCTTCAAAGAATTTAGACATACAACCTCAATGTGAGTTAATTTATTCTTACTGTAGAAGTCTAATTATTAATCCAACCGTTGAATTTAATGTCTTACATGTCACAAGTCTACTCTCTAAATTTCGGGTTAATCCAATGGTGAACAAATTTAAAAATGCTAATTCACTATCTAGTATTCTATCTACTAAATCTAAAAAATAAATGAAAAACATACCTAATAACTTGTAACTCATAGATTGAATTGACAATCCAATCGTTGAAATTGACGAGTATGAAGTCTAGGTCTAGGACCACCAAACTGTAGCTCGATCTAACAGTTCACAAACTCAAAAACAACACTTTACTGAGGCTGTCTCAGTTTTGTGCGAAAATTATTTAATTCATCTTTAACTCTCCCCTACTACCACCTATATATAGGCTCCTAGAGCTCCCTCTTCCCATCATTTAGTCGATGTGGGACTTCTTAACATTATTATTTTGTCCATCTTCCTATCATTTAGTCAATGTGAGACTTCTTAACATTGCTATTTTATTCATTTTCTCATACACACACACATACACATACATAAAATTAGAATTATTTTAATTGCATATATATATTTAACCTCTACCTATTCTATAAAAATTTGTTTAAATATTAGAGATATGAAAATTAAGATGCTACACTTTGGGAAAGTAATGCCTGCTTTATAACTATGTGAGTACCTAGTCGCTTCACTGTGCAATGCGTATCCAAATGAAGAGCAGTGGATGAAGTTAGAATGGAAGTGATGTCGTTTACGGGTAAAGGAGGGGCAGCGGATGAGGTGAGTTGCTAGCGGAGAGAAGCCAATCATGTTATTAACTCCCTTTCTGCCTGGCTCATAACAGCTAATTCTGTGATGCAAACACACTCATACACACTTGAAAAGATGCAGATAGAGGGATATGGGAGAGAAAGAGAGGAACAGATTTTTGGTTTTTTTTTCTTTTAGGGGTTGGTCAAATTCTTAGTGAGGCAACTACATTCATTCCTTCCAAAAAAAAAAAGTCTTCATATACGAGATACTAAGTGGCTATTTAGAGAAGCCACTTGAAGGTTTCCTTCCCAAGAAGGAAAACATAAGCAAAAATAAAATAAGGTTTTTTTTCCTAATGAGGAAAAATATAAAATAACATATCATGTCTGTCACTTGGCCAAAGAAAATTAAAACATCATTTCCTTCTATGGGAAGTCTTCCTATATTAATTATTAATTCCCCCATTTCAAAGAACTCTCCTCTAAAGAGGCTATAAGCTTCTAGAAGGACAAGGTTTAGGCATATGAACTCATCCTTTATGATCCAAGCGGCATTTAAATCTAGACGACTTTTCCAATAGATTAAGTAGTGGCGAAAGTGCCCCTATGGAAGGACATCCAAGTCATCCATAACAACATCAAGTTCTTTTTCTTTTTTCTTTTTAATGACAACCTCAGGTTCTTTAACAGGAGGTATGATAAATGGCAATGATGAAACTGGTACATGACAAGACTGAATACCTGTAGAGGACCATGTAGTCTTCCCAAATTTGCAAACTTAGGGGGCAGCCATGGATAGAGCATGGTTGTCCCATGAGAATTCGTAGATAATCTTCTTCCTTCTCGAACCGGAACAAGAAAATGGGTTTATTTTTATTGAGATCATGTCTCTTCATACCTTTGTGTAGTTGCCATCCTTTTTGGATCATAAAGATAATCGTTAGCGTATTTAGATTTTTGTCTGTGATAAGTTTTCCCACCAAAGCACCACCATTCCAACTTTTGTCTTTTTCTAGATCCAGCATGATCTGCTTTGGCCTTTTCTTTCTGCTGCTTTGTCCTATCTCCATAGGTCAATTGTCGAACACGAACCACACACGCATGCTAGGAAAAAAGAGGCAGCCCGTTAGCGTTTGGGAAGAAACAACGACAAGGTTACAAGCAAACCCGAGGAAGACTCTCACAAGGGAGAGGGAGGAGAGCTCTCACAGAGGAAAGGGAATATGCCTGCACACAAATGGAATTCTATTTTTTTTATAAGTTCTATGCAATTTATTTTGTAATCAATGAATAAGAAAACTATATATTTTTAAAAATACATATGTTTTGGATTTTAGAAAAAAATTTGAATAGGTACATATGTATTTTAGAGGGGCAAAAAAACTTCTTAGGAGAGTAGGGAATACTACCTCGTAGCTTAATATAAAATTCACTTTGTAGTTCAAGTTCTTTATGAATATATACCAATAAAAGTTCTTTATTAACATGGATCTTATATTAAAGATATGAAGTAGTACTGTTTTTTTTTGTTAAGCACAAATATATTCCTATTAGAGGTAATTTTATTTAACACTGGCCACTAAATGCAAACACCTTTTTCAATAAAGATTCGTATCTTCATTTGTTACATTACGATGGATTAGTTCAGCTCCTTTCGTTAAACCAAATCATGTTGGTACAGGAAATCATATGTTTTACACTTGGATCCTTTAGACATAGCTTAGATGCGCTAGGGCAAGAGCGTGCATTAGATGGGTCCTATCAATATGAGCCATGTTAGAGAATAAGGGATATGGACGCAGCCAATGGTTTGATCTAGTTCTCTGGTCTACCTTACTTGGTAGCTGATAGAGTGAGGGAGGAGGCTCAACACTTAAAGATAGGTGTCCTAATTGTGCTCTCGTATTCATTTAAAAAACATAGATTTATCTTTTAGATCTAAAAAACTCAAGCATTTATTATCCTTTTTAATTTCTTTTTTTTTTGGCGAACATTTTAAATTCTTTATTAACAATTTAGTTTCATAAATTCATACATTTAACATTTTTTTTATTTAAAGCGTTCTCTGTAGGCTTCATCCCAACATAATTCTCAAGTTTCATTTTTTTCCTTGTAAACTTTCTTTAAATTCTAGACTCATAAAATAGAGATAGACACAATGACGAGGCCACTACTACAAAAAGGTCTATTTTCATCTACTGTTTTTGTCTAAAATTGAGAACAGAGGAGAAAAGTACCCTATACTAATATGTTAAGCTAAACTAGATGAGTATAGGGCATTATAATTATTTGTTGGCCTAGAACAGAGGAGTTTGTGAGGCCCATACTGATATGTTCTGAGCCAACAGACGAGTGTGGGACTCACATAGTCATCTGGCTTCATACTCATATGTTCAGGGCCAACAAATGAGTATGAGGCCTTGTTTTTGAAAATTTTTTTAGTGAAGACCAGATTGCATCTTCTTCTTCCCTTAGCTCCCCTTTTCCTTGCTCCCTCAGCTCGTGGTATATCCCTCGCGTTTTCCCCCCAGCTCGCGATATCATCCTCAACTAGCATTGTCGTCATCCTCAGCTTGTGTCCCTTAGGTCACATCGCTATTAGCCCTCTCCATCAGCTTGCTTCATCACATTCCCTCTCCCTCAGCTTGCTTCATCACATTCTCTCCCCCTCATCTTGCAGTATCCCTTAGCTCGCATCGCAGTCATCCTTAGCTCGGTCCCTCAACTCATATCACTGTCAGCTTGTCTCCCTCAACTTGTATCCCTCTGCTCATGTTGTTCTCTCTCCCTCAACTTGCTATTTTACCTCTGCCCCTCAGCTCAGCGTCATTAGTTAGTGTTGCATTGTTGTCGTGGGTAGCTTATGTGTCTTCTGGCTCATGGTTAGCCTGACTCTCCTTCACGTAGCTAAGATTAAAGGTGGTTTATAAGTTGTTTTGTTACTCTGGACTTGTTAGAATCAATAGTTTATGCAATTGAAGATGGATTTTGGAGATTTTATTGTTGCATTTTAAGTGTTGATGAAATGCCTTGTTATAATCTAAGAATTTGAGATTGAATGGGTGTGGCTGGTGGTTTATTTGTTACTATCTAACTTGTTAGAATCTGTAGACATGAGTTATGATAAAGATTATTTCTTGAGATTTTATTGTTGCACTTAAGGTGTTTGATGAAATGCCTTTGTGTTTATGAGCTTTGAATTTGAGCCATGAATAATGGTTAGACTGAATTTATTAGTGATTTGTATAATTATTTTCTTATAGTAGGAACAATAGTTTAATTGCTGCTCTTGGACTTGCTAGAACTAGAAGTTATGCACTATGTTCAAAGGTAATTTAATTTTGTTTGATTGCTTGAACTAGTTTTGAAATGCTTTAATTTTCTTTGAAACATTATGATATCATTATTTAATTTCATTTTAGGCTTATGGCCTTTCATTTTATTATTTAAACTAATTTTTATTTTTTTCTATTTTATTATACTGAAGATCTAATTAAAGTTTGTATATTATATATGATAATAAAAAAATAACATATTTGTCATAACATTTACATTAAACTTCGAATTATGTGTTTGTGATTTTTTTTAAGCATTTGAATTAATCAAAGTCTCTTCTTTCTACTGGCCGTTTGGCCGAGTGGTATATGTGGGTGTGTGGGGTGTGTGCGTTGCAGGTTTGATCCTGCCCCCTTGTAACCAAAAAAAAAAGTCTCTTCTTTCTTCCTTTCCTCTTCATCATTAAGCTAAATTCAATTAAATTATCATTGATATTGTTCTTGAATTAAATTATTCAAAATTGGTTATGTATTAATAGAATGGATCGTAGTTGGATGAGTGCTTTGAGAACGAGTGAGAAATATGAGAAAGGGGTTGAAAAATTTATTGAATTTGCTAAAAGAAATACTTACAACAAAGGGAAAAGTATTTTTGCCCTTATGTTAATTGTTTAAATGAGAGACAATTGACTATTGATGATATAAGGAACCACTTATTTTATGAGGGGATAAATCTTCAGTATACAAGATGGATATGGCATAGTGAAAGAGGAACAACACTATTAGTTGAGTCAGAAGAAGTTATGGGTGGCTTGAATGATAGAATAAGTGATATGATTCATGACATTGGAACGGAGTTTTTTGCACAATCACATATAAATGATAGCTTGAATAATGATGCAGAGATAATTTTATACCCTGGGTGTTCTAAGTATAGACGGTTGACTACTGTGTTGAAATTATTCAATTTAAAGGTAACTAATGGGTGGACCGATAAAAGTTTTACAGAGTTTCTTCAATTGTTGAGTGATATGCTTCTATCTGATAATATTCTTCTAAATAGTGTGTACGAGGCAAAGAAAATCTTATTCCAAATGGGTATGAGCTATGAAAAGATACACGCCTGTCCTAATGATTGCATACTATATAGAAAAGAGTATGTCAATCAAAATAAGTATCCAAAATGTAAAACTTCATGATACAAAGTGAAGAAGAACACGAGTTGTGATGGTGATGTTAATGAGACAATTGAAGGGCAACCTTTGAAGGTATTGTGGTAGCTTCTGATAATACCATGATTTAAACATTTGTTTGCTAATGTAACAGAGGCAAAAAAAGTTGGCATGGCATTTTGATGAGAAAATATTAGATGGAAAATATCTCTACCACCCTATGGATTCTCCTCAATGGAAGAAACTAGATGAAATACTTTCAGAATTCGGTAATAAGCCAAGAAACCTTCGTCTTGGGCTTTATACAGATGGAGTCAATCCTTATGGTACTCTAAACAGGAAACATAGTGCATGGCCAGTTTTGCTAGTAATTTACAACTTACTTTCCTAGCTATGCATGAAATGCAAGTATAAGATGTTGTGTTTGATGATTTCAGGACCAAAATAGCCAGGAAACAATATTGATATCTATTTGGCATCTTTAATTGAGGACTTGAAGAAATTATGGGAGGAAGGCGTGGATGTGTTTGATACATATAAACAAGAGTCATTTAAGTTACGTGCAATGATTTTCACTATGATAAATGACTTTTTGCTTATAGAAACTTGTCAGGTTATAGTGTGAAGGGACATAAAGCATGTCCTATATGCGAAGCAAACATACACTTCCATCATAGGAGGTTTCTTGATCGGTTCTACCCATAGCATAGATTAAAAAAAGGTTTTTAATGGCTTACCAAAGCATGGAATAGCTCTGAAGCCTTTGAATAGAGAAGAAATTTATCAAAAAATAGAAAGAATTAATGTCATCTTTGGAAAGAATAAGAAGATCATAGGTAAGAAGAACATTTGGAAGAAGAGGTCTATTTCCTTTGACATTCCATGTTGGTGTAGTCTCAATGTTAGACACAGTCTTGATGTGATGCATGTAGAGAAAAATATCTGTGATAGCTTGATTAGTACTCTTTTGCACATACTAGGAAAGACCAAGGACAAAATCAATGCAATATTAGACTTGGCTGAAATAGGAATTAGAGAACTGTCACATCCCAAAAATTTTTACCTGGCTATAGGGGATTAAAAATTGGGATGAAGTCCAATGTAGAAACTAGACAGGACGATGAAATAACTTTTGATGTGAAACCCCGATAAGGTCCGGGTTGGCATTTTCGTAATTATCGGTCTAGGAAGGGTAAAATAGAAAAATTTGAGAGAAATTTTAGAAAATTCCCCAAAAAATGGAAAAAGTATAAATTAGAGGATTTGAAAACTCGATTGAGGCCCGAAAGATGGTATTATTATGAAAATAAATTGTTACGGAATTTCCCGTAAACGAAGGTTTTTCGAGAAAATATTAAAAAATCAGAGAAAAATAATTATTTTAATTAGTTAGAGGCCTCAATAAATTTGGAAAAAAGATGGATAAATCATATAAATATTTATTTAAAGTTATAAAATTGGTTTTAGACCTTGGAAGCTCAGGAATTTATTTTAGGGAATTTATTTTCCCTCAATGACACCTATAAAAGCCTAATCGGAGAAAATTCAAAATAAATACCTAGAGGTGGTGAAAAATACTGAAAATTTTCAGATCATGTTCTCATATTAAAAGGTGAATTATCATGGAGAGAAAATAATTTTTGGAGGTCTAGAAAAATTATGAAATGTTATTAGTGAATAGTAACTGATAAAGTTTCAAATTGGTTTAGGATTTTATTTTGGATTGTGGGCCATCCTTTTGGACCAACCCAAATCATTTATGGGGCCCACATTGAGCCCAATGAGGCCCAATTTCGTTGCCTTGCTCCCTACTCCAGAATTAATTAAAATAAATGCAAAATTAAGGGATAAATGCTTGGAAAAATCTAGTAATTGTCCACTTGTTCAAATCTGACTTTTTTTAGCATTTGATGACTGTCACATAACCCTCATGAGGTGGCAAATTTTGGCCAAACAGGGAGAGGGAAGGCAGATCAGATTTTTCTATATATACCCCTTTGGAAAATACAAATAAATGTTGGAAAATTGGAAAAACAAGGGGAGACTCTGCCACTGTAGTTCCAACTCCACTTGACTGAAATTCTCAAGTATTTTAGGCAAGGAATCATCCAACTTATATCAAGGAAGTATCAAGGTATGCTAAAACCCTCTTCTCCCTAAGTTTCAAGCTAATTAAACTAGAGTTTTGGCTTGAAATCTCTTGTCAAAATGCTGCCCCTTTTCGGTTTGAGTATGTAATGGTTAGGGAAGGATAGAAACCTTAAATACCAAGTGGAATAAGCATGTATAAGTGGTGTATGGATTGATTTTTGGAAGAAAACCAAGTTAAGATCTAAGAGCAAGAATTCGGCCAGCTACTATTCACGCAGAAGCAAATTGTTTTAGCTTGATTTAATGATTCCAATGGGTTTAGAATGTGTTTTTATGTAGGGATATGTTGCTGGGAAGTGTTTGAAATCATTGGAATCAAAAATGAAATTTTTGGAAGTGTATACCCCCTATGCGGCCAACTCAACTTGAAGGAGGAGGAGTTTGATTTTTAAAAATCTGATTCCATATTTGAATTCCTCATGAAAAATTGTGTGGGAATGAGTCATGAGGTTATTGATTCTAAAGGAGGAAGTATTTTGTTAAAAATCCAAGAAAAAGGGGGAAAATTGTTAAATTAAAGTTAAAGGATTATGTTTAAGTTGTTTGGTTCTTAATATAGCCTATGTTATGCTTGAATTAATAGTCTTTGTGAGGAGGAATCAAGGAGCATCATTGTCCCTTAAGGAGACCAAGTTAATCAAGTGATATAAGGTAACTTTGAATTATAATTTGATTGTTTATCTTGCTTGTTTAATGTGATTATGTTTGTTGCTTGGATTGAGAAACTTGTGTTGTGATCTTGGTTGGTTGGTTAACCTTGGTTTATGCTTTGGTCAAATGCATTGGATTGTGTTAATGTGGAAATGTTAGTTTTTCTCTCCTAGCATATTGTTGGATATGATTTTATGTGGCTTAAGGATGTCTTAAAGTTTATAACATGTCACGTTGTAACTTGCTTGATTTGCGTGATATGTCATTCAAATGCTGCTGAGATTTCCATGAAATCTCATTCCTCCTATGTTAAATTATGTTTTAAGTAGGAAGTGGCTCATCTATGGATCAAGGCAGGGAGTCAGTATTGGGATAAAGAAGCCTGATGATTATTATGTTATTTTGGAATGTTATGTAATGTGTTACCAAACTTTATGCCAAGTTTGTAATGAATTATGAATAATAATATGTTGTAATTATATTGGTATGAAATGCCCAAGTATTGAAATATTGAATGGTGCAATGTCAAAAGAATATGGAGGGAAGAAAAAGGGAAATAAATTCATGAAAAATGTAATTAGGGGATAAAAATACCCTAAAAGAAGCTAATCTTGTGACACATAAAATAATAAGCGAATGATAGAATCTAGACCTGAGATTTTATAGGCAAGTAGATCTCATTTTTAGCTTTAAATAAAGTGATAAACCATCTAATTTGGATTTGTGTGCTAAGAGTTATGCCCTTCCAAAGTTGGGCTAAAATCCTGAAAATTTGAAAATTTACCATATAAACAATGCACCTTGTCGAATTTTCTAGTGCTGTTTTGGATGGAATTGAGTCTAAGAAATATTTTTTCTCTATAGAAATCTTAGCAAGCTTCGCGTGAAAATTGGAACCACCTCATTTCAATTTTTTTAGAATTAGTTATGAATTTTCAAAGTTGGCCAAATTTTAGATGAACAGTATATGGATAGAATTAAGTGTGAAATTTTGAAACTGAAAATTTTCACCCAGAAATGTTTGGAAATGCATTATAATGGTTCCAATTGATGTATAATGGGGTAATAAAGAAGGTGTTACAAGAATAGTTACATCAACAACTAAAAGAGCGTGGTAAGAGGGCTTATTTAGAACCAGCAGCACACACGTTGTCCAAAGCAGACAGAACTAGCTTGTGCCGATATTTACATGATATTAAGGTGCCATAAGGGTACTCTTCTAATGTGAAAAGACTTGGCTCGATGGATGATTTGAAGTTAGTGGGGATAAAGTCTCATGATTACCATGTATTGATACAGCAACTATTACCAGTGGCTATTCGAGGCACAATGAAAGACAATGTCAGAAGCACTATAATTAGACTGTGTATTTTCTTTAATGCTACTTGTAGCAAAGTCATTGACGTAGAAAAGTTAGATGAATTGGAAACAAGAGGTATGTTATTATGTCTTAACTAGATATGCACTTTCCTCTTGCATTCTTTGATATCATGGTGCATTTGATAGTCCATTTGGTAAGAGAGGTAAGGCTTTGCGGCCCTATTTATCTAAGGTAGATGTATCCGTTTGAGATATATATGAATGTCTTGAAAGGTTATTCAAAGAATCCTTATCACCCTGAGGCATCAATTGGTGAAAGATATATAGCTGTGGAGGCTATAGACTTTTGCAAAGGATATTTATATGGGGTACAAGAACAGTCTCGGCATGACAATGGAATAGGTAAGGGAACATGGGGGCTCAAAGTGAAGAGAATGGGTCGTGACGAAGTGTTCCAAGCACATTTATACATTTTGAACAATATGTAAGAAGTTCAACCGTACTTAGGTGATAGCTAATGAGCATAACAACACATTTATAGCATGGTTCAACGAAAAGGTCTTAAGGGAAAATGATGTGTCTGATACAGTAAAACGGTTAGCTTGGGGGCCTTGGTTTGATGTCACCACTTGGAGTAGATATGATATAAATGGGTATTCTTTCTGCACAAAGGCTCAAGATGACAACAGTACTATACATACCAGTAGGGTAATGGTAGTAGCTGAAGCGATGCATTTTTTAGCTCTAAAAATAGAAACCCTAAATTGGCATCCATGGCCTATTATGGAGTTATTGAAGAGATACGGGAGATAAGTTACACCAACTTCAAGGTTTCTGTCTTCAAGTGTAAGTGGGTCAACAATAAGAAGTCAAATTTAAAAACACAAAGATTATTAGATTGTATTGTGATATTGTCATTATTGGTACTCATTAGGGCTTTAATTATGTTTTGATACCACTTATTACACTTTGATACCAGATTTTATAATTGAAAAAAATTAAATTAGAAGAAAAGTTATGAAGTTATATTGGTGTTGAATCATGATACTTTCGTCTTTTCAGTTTTTTCTTAATGAATATATCACTTCGACTGTTTTTTGGTCAATAAAATAATATATTAAGGAATTGATTCTCTATGCATATGAGAGGACCTTTGTTTATGGGGAGGAGTTGTTCTCATTATACATAAGGTCTCTTTTTAGAAAGTAGTATAATTTGAGAGTTCCTCAAAGAATATTATATTTGATTTTGATGATGTCTCTATCTTTGGAATCGGAATAGTGGTTTGGCAAGTGCATAAGGAAACTAAGGAGGGCTTCAAAGATCATCTGGTTTTGTTTGGCATAGTAACAAAAGAGTTTATATTGCTACAATTGCCTCCATTAGACTCTACTAAGTCACTTCCTTTCAAGCTTGCTAAGTATGAGGAGGAACTTGCTTTGCTTTCTCCCATTTATGTAGAAGATGTAATATTTGAAATTGAATTGTGAGATGAATGAGAGTGTAGATGGTTGGACTAAGAAAGGCAATATCAAATCCCTTACAAGCTGATGGGACCTTTGACTATGTGGGGAAATGAAAAATTGTGTGTGGTAAGGATTATATATTTGAAGAAATTTTTGATATTAAAAATGGAGGAGAGTATTAGAGATTATTTAATATATATATATATACACACACAATCTTACTTTAATGTGAATAGGATGATTGATACTAGAAGGTTTTAAGATGTTGATTATATCTTCAACTATGTAGAAGTTGTAGTGCCCATTGAGAATGAGAGACATTAAAGAATAGTTCTCAACTTATTCAAAGGACATCAATTCTAGTTGACTCACTCATATTGGTCATGAAATATAAATTATACTGATGTATTTTATTTATATGTATCTCTTCTTGGGCTAGACTATGTTTCTTAATTTACATGTACTCCGTCTTTTTTTTTATAAATATTTTTAGGGTTTCAACATATAATTTTTTTTATATTTACTTTGGCAGCTAGATTTAAAAATGACATTAGCATATTAGGATTTATTTCAAATTTAGAATATTCTCTTAATTTGTCTTAACAATTAAAATAATAATACAAATTAATATATAGTTTAAAAATAATAAATAATGCTATTTTTATTTGAAAACGTAAAAGGAAATAAGATTCCTTTAAAAGTAATTATAAAAAAGTGATGGCATGCAAACTATAGAGTCCTCAGGCTTCAAAATTATAACAAACTCCAAAACACTCAACATTCTGTAGCTTTAAAAGTACATAACTTTGAACAATTATAATAAAGAGGGCATTTGATGAAAATTAGAATTATAATTGAAAATATGTTTAACAATTTTTTTCCAATTAATCCTTAATATTCCAATATGATATTGGATAAAACTAAGTCCTCTTGCTTATATTCATTAGATCAGTTTCTTCCATCAAACTTTGTAACATGTGATCTTTATTATCAATTATAGATTAACAGAATTTTCAAATCTTATTTATATGAATTTTTACTATTAAAATTCATATGCTAAAATTTGATTAGAAAAATTCATCTAATAAATATAAACAAATGTACATAAGTTTCATTTATAAATATTTTGAATATATAGTAAAATGTTTAGGAATAATGGATCTAAATGGTTGGGTCCTGACCCCCTAAAAAGGTTTTCCCTAAAACTTTCATATTATATTGGTTCAAATTTAAAAATAATCTTGTATTGGCGTTAATTAGAGGTTCTAGGTTCCCATCTGTACTATGACGAAGAGCTTATGGGCAGGACATGCATGGCAGTTGTTTGGGTCAGTTGGTTAGCCCATCTTGTCCCCTTTTGTCCTCTTTTGTTTCTACCTCATTTCTTGTCTTTTATATTATCTGGTGGGCCCTTCTATTATGGAATATTCTATGGTCTCGTAGAAGGCTCATTTAACTATGTGTAACCTTTTTATCTTGCCTAAATAAAGTTGGCTACTTGGCTTTATATATATAAAAAGAATATACATATGCATATCTATTTATAAATGTGCGATATATATAGTATATAAACACTAGCATAAGAATATATACATATGTGTGTATATATGGAGAAAACTCAAATCAAGTTAATTAGGTCCAATATGTTCAAGAATAAAAATTCTATCAAATAATAAATCAAACATGATTAATATAAACAGAGCAGAGTGGAGAAGATATTACCTATTGTCTTAGAAGGAAGGGACAAGGAGAGAATACTACATATAAAGATTTATACAGGTTCAATCCAACTAAACTACGTCTAGTTTTAAGTTGCACTTGAGAGTTTCACTATATCTCAAGATTCAGTGGGCTCTTGGTAGAGTTGGGAAAAAGGGTTGGCTCGACCCTACAGGACTGGCCCTACAAGGCTGACGGGCTTAAAAGGGCTGGCCCTACAAGGCCAAAGTTTTAAAAATACCCTAATTTGCTAGATCCAGCCCTTAACCAAACGGGCTTAGGGCCAACCTACGGGCTTTCAGCTTGTTTGAAAAAAAAATCATTTTTCATATTTTTTATATATTTTATCAAGAAATAAAAATAAACCAATAAAATTAGTAGTAAGAGAGATAAATATAAATAAAATTAAGTCACAAATGCAAAAGATCATCATATCTAAATGGCCATCAACATACAAAAAATCTAAAACATCTATTAGACATAAAAAGTCAATAACATTAACATCCAAAAGTTCCATTAAAATTAGAAAAACTTTTTCACTAAAAAAAAAAAGTGGACAAACACTCTCATTACTATCATCAATTGTAAGAATATTTATTAAAATTTTATAACATATATATAAATTGATACGTATCTATTGATTCAATTATTAAAATTTTTGTTTTAATATGGTGAAGATATTTTGTTTATTTTAATATATAACTGTTGGTTCACATAAATACAAATTTGAAATCTGATTTAGGATATAGAAAATATATTTTTATTTATTTTAATATCATTAGATATTGATGTGTGAGCTGAGTGTGAGTGAAAGATCGAAAGTGAAATTTAGAGAGGGAGAGTGTGTAAAATGTTAGGGACTTAGGTTAGAGTCATAAAAAAATATAAATTAAGGAAAAATTATTGTTGGTTGCCCGGGGCCAACCTTTTTATTTTCGAGCCCTACAAGGCTGGTGTAACACCTCACATAATTATATCAATATACTCGATAAAATATTTAATTTAAAAGTCCATACATATTTTTAATACTGCAAATAAGTCAAAATTTCAAAACATTTCTAACATCACTTAACAACATAAACTATTAAAGTCTTATAGTCATGGCAAATAAAAATATAACATAGCATGTGCTTGAGGAGCACAAAAGCCTTCACGGCTCACTCCATTGGTGCCTTCCCTTGATTCCTACTAGATCCTTCGCCTGAAAAAATTGTTAATATAGGGGATGAGCTCAAACGTCTCAGTAACTACTGAAATTCTAACCTATACAAGCAAACCACATATGATAAACCAAAAATCTGTTTATATGTGTGTATATAAATTTATCAAAAATCACGGATTTGAGACATTCAATTCAATTTCATTTTTACAACAATATACCAATATCATTTTTCTAATATATCCAAAAATAATGCAATATGTTGCCTCCCTTATATCATCGTCCACCCTTATACCGCTGACTGGAGCCATAGGCTAACACATAGTCCGATAGGAACTAATCCATTTTACTGAATTATTCCAAGCTCACCGATACTAGAGATATATCCGGCCAAAAATATAGAGCTCAAGCTCGGACTATGGCTCCCCTCCTTTGTGAATAGGGAGGTGTCACATGTCCCACAGCTCCAATGAATTCCCGGCCAAAGGAAAACATGGAAGAAGGGGCCCTGACAAGTGCCATCCACTGTGCACCGAGTGATGGCATACCACGTGGTAATTTTATATCCATACAATCTCCTTCTATCCTTAGCCCAACAATACATGTCAGATGCCAACAATGTTACATCATAAATACTTCCTCACATATATTAAAAATAAGATAGCAATAAAACTTATATACCATTTAATAGCAATTCATGATAATTTCATAGCTATTAATATATTTAAACATTGATCATAATTACTAGCAACAAATCTTAATAAAATCATGTAACATACCAAAACATTTATTTTACAAAAATCATAATATTATATTTCAGGAATATAATAATTAGTAAATCCACAATATAATCATACACAATTCACATGTACAAGAAAGAATTTTCAGAGTTACCTGGTACTCTTTAGCTTACAAATGTTCACACAAAGATTACTCCAAAATTCTTAAGTCTACAAAATTGCACATAAATATTCATTAACATAAACTCAAAGCTACTCCAAAACTACTCTAAAATTCTAAGACTACCCTCTAAACCAAAATTACATAAATATATTAACTCTCCCAAATCTAGGCATTTATAATAGATATTATTTTGAAAAAATAATTTACATATAAGGCTATTTAAATTTAACAAAAGTATATATATATTTTTAATTATAAACAAACTGTAGCTTTATTTAATTTTACAAAATTCTCAATTTATAATTTTTCAAGCCTTCAAAAATTATTTCAAAAATATATCTTTAACTTATTCAATATTTAAACCGATTAAAATCTCAATAATATATTAAATAACTCATATAAATTATTTAACTCAAATTTAATCGGTAAAAACATATTACAAGTCTAAATAACAAATTTTTCAACTAAAATCTTAGTTTAAAATTCTCAAAATAATCATTCAACACAAATAAACCGATTAAAATTCCTTAATAATGTATTTTTAAATTTCTACGGTCATATATTGTCAAAACTCCATATTTACTCTATACCCAAATGGTAAAATTTTCTCTAAACATTATAATGATACTAATAATATAAATTTCTAAATATATAGGAAATACTCATAAGGAAAATATGATAAAAAGAAGCATATTTATGTACCTAAATGATCCCCAAAACTTGCCAGGTGCTCTGCAACTTAGCTTTCTCTCTCTTTCCCTCTTTGTTTCTCACTCTCTTCTCTCTTCCTTTGATCTCTCTTCCTCCTCCGTCTCCTCTCCCTCGACTTGAAAAAGATATGGGGTGAAGGTATTTAACAACACCATGTTCAAATTTTTCCACCGCCCCTGCCCATTTTTCTACGTCCATCTGATCCTTCCCCATTATTTTCCTTCGACCATTAATACCTCCCCCTCCCATTTTCCTTGTTTCATTAAATGATGCCCAGCCTTTCCACCGAATTCGGTGGAAAGGTGGGTATTACTATTTTTTTTTATAATATAATAATATAATATTATTTAATTAATTGATTTTGATTTTTTTTTATATATATTTTAGTACGTTACAGCTGGCCCTTTTAAGTCCAAGTTCCCTTTGAAAATCCCAAATTACAAGCCCAACCCTCAACTTAAATGGGCTGGCCTAACAAGTTTGTCCCGTTTTCTTGACTCTTGGTGCCACAATACAATAACCACCTCTATTCAAGAGACAACACCTCAATCCTAGAGGCAATCACTCCTCTTTACAACACATAAGAGAATATCCCACTTAGAATCCCATAATTCTAAGCACTAAATGAAAGTATATATCAATACAGTGAATCTTTCTTCCTTTCTAAACAAAGTAAATGCTAATCAATGAAACTCAATAAATTTCTCAAAGAATGTTGTAAAGATTGTTCTTTCTGTAACTTGTGGTTTCTTGTTTTTTAGCTTGTTCTCTTCTTCATTCAAGACATTCTTCCATTTGTAGTCCATGTTCATTAGATTGAGGCTTGTGTTTGAGGTAGATGAGATTATTAAATAAAACTTTCTATTGAAGCTTGTTTCTGAGTACGTCAGCTCTATTTAATGCTTTCTGACATATTTCTTTTCTTCTTCATCTTTCATTGGATCTTTGAGATTTTATAAAGTGTTTTAATATTTTTTGAAAGTATTTTCTTTTTGATAAGACACTCTGTATAAGATAATGTTTTGAATGATTTTGAATCTAACAAAATAATCTTTCAAAATAGAAAAAGAATAGAATGGCATCAGAGATGACTTAGAATATATCTTCAGTTTATCAGGATAATTCAACTTACATATATAACATTATAAAACTTAGTATGACTATGATAGGAAGGTATTCACTTTTGACTTGATCTATATCTTGAATATATTATAATCGAATACTCAAATATATAACATGAACTCTGAAAATATAACTAGGATAAGCTTAGAGTTGAAAGCAACTCTAAATATATTTTTATTATATTCAAGTTTTAGTATAAAGTCAAACAAGGATATTTTACTAATAAAAAGTGAAGCTTTTCTGACTTAGTTGAATCAAGAATTCATACGAGTCAAATACTTGTACTCAGAAAGCATTTTAAATTCATGAACTAATTAAATGGTGTTTTGAAAAAAGTAATGTTTATAAACAACTTAATTAATTTTCTTACAAAATAAATTCTTATTTAAATTTGTTATCATCAAAACAGAGGATCAATTATTCTAACAAATTCTGCCATGTGGATTACTTGTACACACCAGCGTCTAACCTCTGCTAAACCACCATTATCATGGAAGCCTTCATGTTTGCGGCGGCCTATTCCTTCAGTTGTTTCACCTCCTCTGTAACACCTTACTTTTAGACCATATATAGAGACAAAACAAGTCAATTGGAACCACATTATTTGGTATTAGACTTGAAAAAACCTTACTTTGAAAAATTCTTCTTAGATTATTATTCACTTGGTAACTCTAAAAATTTTGCCAACTTTGAAAATTCATAGCTAATTTTGAAAAATCAAAATGAAGTGGTTCCAAGTTCTATTTAAAGCTTTTTCAATTTTCTACATAAAAAAATAGTCATTAGTCCATTGCTTATTCCATTCAAGCTTCATTTTTCTTACAAAGATAACTGGTCCTTTGGTCAATTTTAATTTTTCATCTTTTTACCATAAATTTAAAAATCCATAACTTTTCCTATACAACTTTAAATTTGGTGATCTACTACTTCATTTGAAGCTTAGAATGTGAATCTTAAGCTCACCAAATTTCACTGCCAATTTCTATCTTTTGCCTAGAAAAGTCACCTGCCAAAGATTAGGGTTTTATAGGCAAATAAACCCTTTTTAATTACCTTAACTTATAAAATGAAATCCTTAGCTCCTATATTCATTTACAACCATTCAAAACAGCAAATATTGGATACTATAGCACTTCCTAAGAATTGAGAACATCATCCATACAAGCATTTAACACAATATTACATAAATCCATAACTCTTATAATTACATAACATGTGAAATGCATAATATTTCAAACATAACTACTCAAGCATCCACATTCTCTCCCTTATCCCTTGATGAGCCAACTTCTATTAACCAATTTCATATAGAGGGAGCTGAGATTTCAAAGAAATCCAAGTAGTAGAAAACAACAATTATAGTATTAAAAATGCAAGGTTAGGTCATACTATATGCAAGCATTAAACTTATGCATTTACATGCATTATCATGCCATTAATATGCCATGGAAAGAGAGCACATAACATACTATTCAACAACTCAATTATACGTATTTGCCAAGACATGAATGTAAAGAGTTAACACATTTTATCATCCATAACTTTATGATGAAGCCTTAGTCATTATGGGCTCTCAAAAACAATTTAATTCCGGATAGGAATGCGCTACAAGGGCACAATCCGAGTCGTGTTCACTTGGAGGAGCCTGACTTGTTCCTATGTAATCTGAGTAACAAAACCGTCCAGAAAGATAAAATTGGGGGGATTATCAAATTGAACTGAGTTGCAATGAAATCAAAAAATGAGGCAGAAAAGTATTTTTGGTCTTTTTCTTTTAGTGAATTAAAACAATAATACAAGAAAGAAATCAAATGGATAGTTGTAAACTTAATTGATAAAAATGCCCCTTGGAGAATTGATTAAGCCTTCATAACTTTAAAATATGGTGGGAGTTTACTTGAAAACCAAACTTAACTAGTTTAGAAAACCTTCCAAACTTAGGAAAATTAGTGTGCCAATGAAACTTTTGACTTAAAGATTCACAACACAACTAACCACCCTCACAAATGCACACTTGGCGAGATTAATGCAATGGTAACAACAACTTGACGATAATAACCAATTAGCTAGCAAGGCACCACATTTAATCAAAACCGAACTTGGATTGAACACCAATCAAATTCACAAGACTAAATGTAGAATTCTCATTACAAAACGAATACCAAAGCATAAATTCTCATAATCCAATCCAAAATAACAAGATCATAACATTAAAGTTCAGCTTTAACAACAACACAGAAATTCTAACCAAGAACAACTGAAATGCTATTAAAGTAATGGAAAAGATAAAGTAAAACTTCCTAAATTAAGTCCCAAGCTCAAGCCCTCATCAAAACTCCTCAGGGCAAAACGTTCTGGCCTCTCATGACCTCAAAAATAGCTCCTCCAAGCTTTGAAATCTCAACACCAACCATAATAGATGAAGGTGAATGGTGGATGATGCAGAAAACTGATGGAATGAGGTGGAAAGGGGGTGAGAATTGATGAAAATCAGTAGGAGAACCTCAAAAACCCTTGAAGAACCCTAGGAGATGAAAGTGGGAGAGTTTGGACGGTGAATGGCGGCTGGCTCGTGTATTTCTTTCCCAAAATCGCCATCTGAGGTTTAAAACCTAATTCTACATTAGTGTCCTTTTCATCGCGACCAAACACACATTTCGTCACGACTAAATGGTCAAAATGAACAGCTGCATTTAGTTGGCCCTTTTTGAAATTCCTGTAATCTGTTAGGCCTTAATTGCGATTTTCTTGAATTTAGGTCATGTGGGGGTATTTTCATTTGACCTTTAACCTGAAAATCAAATTAAACATTTGTAATATCCAATTTAATTTCGTAAATGATGATTAATTAAAATGATGCACAATTTGACAGTGTTGCCCCTACAAAATGCTTAATAAGAAATCAAACCCACAGTTATAAATTACTACAATTCATATCAAAATATGCACTTAAAACCAATTAATTCCTCTAAAAACATGCAATTGGATATGAACTAAAACAGTAAAAATTGGTCAAATCACTTAACCACATCATAGCACATACACATAACAAAAACAACTAATGCAATCCTTAGCTTCCATGTTCATTCACAACTGTTCAAACCATCAAATATTAGATACTATAGCACTTCCCAAGAGTTAGGAACATCATCCATACAAGTATTTAACACAATATTACATAAATCCATATGTAAACCTTGTTCTTGAGCCCTCTTTTGCTTAATGCCAATACCTATCAAGCAAACAATAATGGCATTCCAATCAACTCAAATAATTTAATTAAACACTTTAATCTTTATTTTAGGGTTTTATCTTCTCTAACTTAATTTCCACATATTTTTCCTGCATAATTTTTCAAGTAGAATCCATATATAAACTTAGATTTATTAAAATCCAACTCTTTCCCCTATATCTAGCCTTAGCCGAGAGGTATACCCTTGGAATTTAAAAATTTTATTTTCAATTGTAATGCTTCCAAACATATGTTCTTCACATATCCCTACACAATTTTACCTCCTAAACTCATTGGAAGTATCAAATTAACAAAAATCAAGCCTAGCTCCAAGAACAAGGTCTGGTCGAATTGAATCTCTAAGTTTCACACATTGAAATTCTTCCAAAAACAAAGTTTAAACACTATCTTCTAACCATTTTCTACCCTCTAATCCATGTACAAGCTTTAAATCATCCATATCTCATCATGAACCAAATTGGACAGCACCAAACCCTAGGATTTCTAACCTTTAACTTCCATTAAAATCATGTTTAAAACAATCATACCATAGAGCATCATAAATTAGAAGAAAATTCATGCTCTTACCTTGATTTAGCACTTGATTTAACTTAGGTTTGACTTGATCTTCTCTTCCTCCTTCTTTCTTCTCACTTGGCCAAATTTCCTCTCCCCCTCTTGCTCTTGAATTGGCTGAAATTTTGGCCATGAAGGAGGGGATGAAGTATTTATAATGCAAGCCAAATTTATCTTATGGTAATCCTTCTAAATTAGCATTTACCTTTACCATGGACACTTGTTTTGATCTTACTTCACTTTACTTGTGATTTTGCCACATTAACCCAAGTAGGCATCCTTCTCATTCAATTCTAATGCCACCTCAAGGGATACCTTATATGCCACCTATTACACATGTGAAAAAATAATAATTTTTATTAAATAATTTCATTCTTCCAAAATTAACCCTTAACAAAATGTATTATTCTATTTATGTCCTCCCCTTTATTTTTGGTGCCATTTCATGTAGAAAAATGAGGAAAAATTTTATCCCACCAAGCTTGTGATTATTACACTACATAATCTCACAATATCAGTTGAATTTTTGTTTGATCTTGTTTAATCTAGTACTTCCAAAAAATCATGTATTTGTTCCAATAGCTTCCTTTTAATAATGAGAGATTTATCTATTTTTCTCAGATTTAATTTCAACCAAAAACTCCTTCAATTTAATTTTTTTTTTAAATGAGCTTTAACAGCTATAATTCAGCTTTAAATATTTTAAAGCTAACCTCTATATCTCTATAGGCTAGGAATAATTTTAAAATCTATAACAACCTCTCAAATAATTTTCTTCATTTTTCTTATAAGTGAATGAGGCCTCTACATGTTTTAAATAATTCATTTTGACTAGTTTTCCTCTAATTAGCCAAAATTCCCTGAAATTACAAAAAATCCTATAATGAATTATTTTCATGCTATTTTTATCTTTCAAGCCTCAAACATTATTCCAGACCCTTTATTCTATTTTTTTTATGAATTTTCAGAAATTTTCAGGAATTCGAGCCAAAATTCCTTGAAATTACAAAAAAATCCTATAATGAATTATTTTCATGCTATTTTTATCTTTCAGGCCTCAAAAATTATTCTAGACCCTTTATTCTATTTTTTCATGAATTTTCAAAAATTTTCAAGAATTCGTGGCATAATTTTCAATTTTGCCCTTTCTTGATCGAAAATTTTCAAAATGACAGTCAGGTCCTTCCCTAGGTATCATTTCAAAAGTTATTTTGTATATTTTTACTATACTACCTGGACCTTAGTCAATCCTAAATTCCTCATTTTTCATCTTATAATTAACAGGATATGACATCCTCCAAGGTATCGATAGCACTACTCATCAACTTCTCATGGCAGCATCCCTTAGGTCCCTGAAGATGCTCTAAGAGAGATGAAATATAGCTTATTGAGGAGAAGGAAAACTCACCCATGGTAATGGAGAAGGACAAATTAAAGTAGAATAGAGCATCCTTCTTGATTGCTTCAGGAAGAGACAGAGGAGTAAAAGCCTAAGAGGAGGTAGTGAGCAAGGAAAGGGATTTGAAGGTAGAGGAAATGAGGGATAAGAGTTGGGGGCTTTGAGATTTTTTGGAGAGGGGTTATTGGGAGTGGGATTTGGAGCACTATGGGTTTAGAGGAAGGGGAAATGGAGGAATGAGAATCATAGGCTTGGAGAAGGCCACATGGTAGCAGATGAATACACCTGTAGCATTCAATTTGGATTTATATTTCAATCTTTTTAGCCTCATTGATACTTGGTAAGAGAAGGACAAATTGAAGTTGAATAGAGAATCCTTCTTGATTGCTTTAGGAAGAGACAGAGGAGTAAAAGCGTGAGAGGAGGCGGTAAGGAGGGAAAGGGATTTGAAGGTAGAGGAAACAAGGGATAAGAGTTGGGGCTTCGAGATTTTTTAGAGAGGGGTTATTGGGCATGTGATTTGGAGCACTACGGGTTTAGAGGAAGGGGAAATGGAGGAATGTGAATCATAGGCTTAGAGGAGGACACATAGCAGCAGATGAATGCATCTGCAGTATTCAATTTGGATTTAGATTTCAATCTTTTCAGCCTTATTGATACTTATTGATCTTTCTCATAAATTTGATTCTTGTTTAAATCAACTGCCCTTTGATTTATCAAACAAAAAATTAGCAGGTTGAATATCGTAAGATCTGTCATTTCAAGCTTTCAAATTTATGAAAGTTGAGCGTTCAGTTTCACCATCCCTTACTAATGGTGGTTTGCCAAAGGTTAAGTGCTTATGAGTACAATTAATCCAAATGGAAGAATTTTATTGGCTACTTAGACCTAATGGACCTTATTAACTTAAGCTAAGTTTTGTCTCATATATAGTATATAAACGTGCATCGCAAGCGTTGGAAATATTTAATACTACAATCGACTATTATAATCCCTAGTAGTCTATTTCAAGTGCTTTTGTTTTCATTCTGTTCCCTCATTCTTCTCTATCGTAATGGTTGGTGACAATCCATTTCTTCCTCAAGAAATCATCGCCAACATTCTCAAACAATTACTTGTAAGATGGCTTTTAAGATTCTAATGTGTGTGCAAGTTTCAAAAGAATTTCATCAAAATCTTTTCTTTAATTACAGCCTACCTCTAACACTCTAGTAATAAAAGCCCTTTTATTCTATGGTCTGGGTAGGGTTGTGCATAAACCAGACCAAACTAGGTTAGTGCCTAACCTGTGGTTTGGTCTAGAAATAGGTTTGGGCTAAGAGAGGCTGCTCATGGTCTGGTCCAACTCGAGCTTAACTTGATACTAAACTAGATTTGGTTCATTGGGTTCAAGATTGGTCTGCTAGACTAGAATGCTTTTTGAAAAAAAAAATTTAACTAAACAATCAAAAAGTAGAAAAATAAGATGAACTGAAGAGGCAACCAATCAAAACAATTACAGTAATTAGCAAGCCTCTTGCCGTTATTGTTGCATCGCTTTCACATCTCCGAAGGAACAAACTTTTTCCAAAAAACATCAATAATTTTGAAAAATGATCACAGAACAAAATTAAATGGAACATTTAAAATGAATAAAACAAATCATCCAAGATAAACAAGAGAAAGAAATAACATGCCATTTAAGAAGATGGAGGGGGGAGGGAGAGAGGAAAATTTCTACAAATGGCCATTTTTCAGAAGAGGGAGAACTAGAGAATGTATCTTTAGAAAGGAGATTACAATGATAAGGAAGAAGGCTCTCCCTCTTCTAATTTTTCAATCAAAAGGGAATCTGAAAAGAAAGTGACCAAAGGAACCTACTATGGGGAAGAGGGACGATGTGGCTGCTGCAACTGTGTGTATTAAGCAAAGCTTAGTGGGAGCGGTAGCAACAATGAAGGGAATATCCATGGGGACAATGATGGTGGGGTAGAGGAGAGGGGTAGAGTGGCGGAGGGAGTATGAAAAATGATGTAGAAGAGAAGAGGGAGGCCAAAAGAAATGAGAAGAAATATGAGAGAAGGGTTTTGTAAAAATGGAATATAATTTTTTTTTAAAAATAGATATAGCATCAGGTCAAACCTGATTAAACTACCTAGTCTAAAGAGTAAGCTCAAAATCTGATCCAACCCAATGGTTAGTCTGGCCTAATCAAGTCTAATTTTTTATTTAGGCTACTTATTTTTGGTATGGATTGGACTGGACTTCATCAGAATGAATAAGGTTACTTAGACCATTAGGTGTTTTGCACAACCCTAAGTCCAAGCATGACTAGGCGAATACCTTGCCATTATATTTGCTCGATTGTAACAAGCGAATCTTTGACCTTAAGCACATATATATGGTTGGGTTCACATCATTGGTTCTAGCAATGTCTTACTCTGTTTTCGTTTGATTTATGCTGTTACACCTCTTCACTCCTTTTTATTATGTAATCATGCGACTAGAGAGATAAGACTGGTGCTTGGATCTATTGACAAATTTAAGGGTGTTTACTCCTTGCTTTGGGGGATTTAGGTTCAGTCCAATTGGTAATGATTAAAAAATTGTGAAAATTCACCATAGTAAGTCTAGGAATATTAGTGGGATAGAAGTGTATTCATTATGTTTTGGGCCATGAGAGAAAGTAGAATTTTAAAATTTATCAGGTGTGAGGCATGTTCATGGTTTTTGATATAAACCTCAAGTGTGATTCTAAGGCAATCTAGGCCATGGTCTTAGATATTTAGGCCTAATAAATATTACTTGAAGATCGCTCCAGCTAGAGTCTATTTATTTGTAATTTTCGTTTTCTTAATAAGGTAATGAGCCAAGAGTCATTAATTAGTGTTTAAGTCCCATTTAATCATTAATAACATATGAGAATTTATTTATTATTATTGTGTGATTAACCTTTTAGTTTAAAAGCCCATACTATTATCCTTATATGAATTAGATTATCTTTCATGATCTGCTTCTATATCCTTATAATCATATTGTCTTCCATGATCGGATTTATCCAAATTTAAAACATCTTAATTAACCATTAACCCTTATCCATTCATAAATTAGATTATTTTAAATAATCTAATATCCTTCTATAGCCATGCCCTTCCATATCCTTCTATATCCTTTTGCACATATTAAATTATCTAAATAATCTAATTAAAATATCCCCAATATTTTCATTTGTCTTTTAACTATATCCACCATTAACTCTCATGATCCTTTTGGGTTTTTAAGTTAGATTAATATTTATAGAAGAGTCTTAGTGAGTTAAGAAGAGTCAGATTTTTGGGTTATAAATACCCCTTCTATGTATACTATTTAGGGGTAGATCAATCATAGAATTATGAATATGAATTTTCTTTTGACAAGTATTTACTTGTTGATTGTGTATTCTTAATAGATTACTAGATGGCACAAGAGAGTGATCTACTCTACTACTTGTTATACTCGGAGTTTTTGAGTCATTTTTTCCTTTGCGTGCTAAGTTTCATATACTCAGTGTTTTCTGGAATGCGTGCTCATTGGGTTCCTAGTTTCAAGATCATCTATCCCTTTCTTATTTGTGTTATTTTATTTTTAATTGCTTTCGCTACTTATCGCTCAATTTGTAATTTCTGGGTTTTCTTGGACAAGTTCCTATTGGTTCTACATTAGCTTTCAAGCTTTAGCCGTCACTGCCAATGGAGTTATATATGTATTGGCTTGCGGAAGTTCCTGACATTATAATTTTATTTAATCTAGCAATGGAAGTCTTTACATTGATACCCATGCCTTCTTTATACTATATTTCAAGTTCTGTACAATTACTGTGCTTGAGAACAAACTTGCTATTTCTCTATCTTTTTCTTTTGTAAGTTATGTTATTGAGTTGTGGGTAATAGAGGAGTATGCAGTTGGTTTATCAAGGGAAAAAATGGAATTGGACTAAGAAATATACTATAAGTCCTTCTGCAGGCTTGTTGCATCCAGTGATTATTTGAAGGAATCAAATAGTCTGCCATTGTCAAGTTGTATTTCTGCTAAATATAGGATGGTTACTATCGGTGAAGAGTTTGGTGGTGTTTTCAATTTTAGTAAAAGCCTTGTATGGTTGAGCAGCAACCACATTGAAGAGCCTTGATCTTAACTCTTTAAGTATTATATTGTAGATTTATTTAGTTTGAACACTTGGTAGAAATAAGCCCATAGTAGTTTGTAGTTTGTTGAGAATTATCAAATGTTTGACTTTACCTGACCTATCTATAACATCTAATTGTTCTTTTTTCTCAATGTATGAATAATTTAATTTCTTGCATATGGGTTAATTGTGTTAGACATGCTGAATTAGTAATCTTTTGATGGTTTATATTAGAGAGAGTGAGCATAAATGAAGTGAATTTGAGTTTCTCGCATTTTCTATGGTGGATGAGAACAATATTAGTAGTCTTATGTGAAGCCTAACCTACACTGCCTCTATTATTTTAGGCTATTCTAATTATGCTTACAAGTCACGAGGACCCTAATATAATGCATTATTGGTTGAAAGATGAGGTTAAAACCAATAAACTTTATTAAAAGAACTAGATGTTTAGAAAATATGGCCCTTTTTTTTTCATTCTCTCTACAGGATACACTAGTCTATTTAAGTTTCCAGTTGTTAGTGGCAGCTTCACTCAAGAGAGGGGTGAATTGGGTGAGTTATAAAAATTTTAACGTATTGAAATAGTGCTGTAAATAACAACAGAGAAGGTTGAGTTGGAAGAATTTCACCGCAGAGCGAAGACACAAGATTTATACTGGTTCGGTCTTTAACCAATTGACCTACGTCCAGTCCTCAGAACACCTCTGAGATTTCCACTATGATCCCAAGATTAAACAGGCTCTTGGTGTCTCAGTATAGTAATTGATTTCTTAATCACTCCCCCTTACTACCTGTAAGGTTACAATCCCTCTCAAGAGTCCACACTCTTGAGTTACTCCCAGAAAATGAGTAAAAGGTATTTCAAACTCTCTCACGAAGTAAATGGGTAATAAACACTGAAGCTCAGTGAAAACTGAGTATTGAATGCAACAGTAAATATTTCAACAGAAGATAGCTCGGGTATTCAATAGCTCATTCAATGCCCTTCGCGCTTTTCATAGTTGGAGAGGTTTGATTAACCGTTAGACTAAAAAGCTTTTAGCCGTTGTAAGTTCAGTTACATTTGTTCAGTAGTTGCAATAGTAGTTCGCCATTAATGTTTCTGACACGGTAGGTTTGAAGGCTACTAAATAACTGTTGAGCTTCATAATCTGTAACAACCTTAAAAATAAGCAAGTCTTCTTTCATTCAAAAGGAAATTTGTAAAGCTAACTGAACAAATGATGGTTATTGATATTCATATAACATTTAGGAATCATTCATCAGATACTTTAAATATAACCTGTACATACTTAATAGAAGTCCTGATCAATAAGTAGTTGATCGATCAAATTTTTGATTAAATACAGAGAGAATTTTACCCATGCATATATACTTTTATCGATAAGCTTATGGATCAACAAATGATTGAAGAAGTGATTGATAAATAATGAGAAGTGAATACACTAATTTCAAACGAGATATTTCAAGGTTAAAGCTTTTAAATTCACCTATGCCTTTGAATCCTTTCAAAGAGAATTATGTGTAAAAAGAAGGCTAAGAAAAGCTTAAAGATAAAAATATGAGAGATTTTCAAATCATCGTGAAAAGCTTGTTATGAAATGAATTTGTACAATGATCGAACAAGTGATCGAAAACTGTTTGATCGATCATGTTATCGATAAAGTCAAGTATGAGGAGAATAGATTTTGAACATCATTGATTAAACACTTTATCAATAAATGAATGATAGGAAAACTGATCGATAAAAGGTCAAGGAAAGTTTTTCACATTGAAATCATAGAGTGTATAATGTTCGAGTAGTTGATCGATTAAAGATTGATCGATCAAGTGATCGATAAAATAGCATTAGAAAAGCTTAGTTCAAAAGGCCAGGAAAGAGTTTGATCGATCACGTTATGTAAAAATGGAAGTTTCAGAAGATTGGATGATCGATCATTTGATCGATAACTCAATGATCGATCATTTGATCGATAACTCAATGATCGATCATTTGATCGATAACTCAATGATCGATCAAGTGATCCAAAAATGACTTAAAACAATTTAGTGCAGTGATACGATGATGATCAATCAGTTGATCGATAAAGCATTGATTGATCAAGTGATCGATAAAAGATCCTAACAACACACTTAGACAGAATATCAATTAATTTATAATGCAATGATAGACCAAGTTATCGATAAACCTCTAATCGATAAAGTTATCGATAAATGGTGAATAGAATAGAATACAACTAAAGTAGAAGAGCTTTATGTAACATCGAGACTTTTAGGCCTAGAAGTTCCAAAAATAGCCTAAATTAAATAGGTTACCAGACCCCTGTGAGCAGAAGTCCCAAAGACGAGAAAGGAAGTTAAAGCAGTTTCAGGGACTAAACTGCAAAGTAAAAGTTTTCAGGGGCTCGAGTATAATTAAGGTTAGAGGCTCCAGTAAAGTCTCGAAGGCCCAAAAAGAGAAAATAGGCTAGATACAGGCCAATGGGTAAGTTAGAAACCTCAAAGAGATGGTTCTATGAGGTTAGGCTTAAGCAGGGGTAAAACCGTAAATTCAAAAAGTTATGACCAGCAAGGGCAAAAATGGAAGAGTGTACAGAAAATTCCAAGAAAATCCCAGAAAATGGGAAATAATATTCTAAGACTCTTCTATGAAGAGAAAAGATGAAAATACCCCTGAGGCAGCTTAAATGGAATTTATAAGGTTGTGACTGGTAAAAAGTATACCGTTTGAGGTAATTATTTGAAATAGCAAGAGACCTCAAAAGTGTATACAAAAATGAGGTTAAATGGTTGAAAGGTTGTACTAATTTATAAAATTAGTCCCGCAACCAAAAGGCCAGTAGAGTGGCTTTAAGAAATTAAAGAGCCGGTTTTGCCGATAAAAGGGTATTTTAGTAAATGAATTTTATGCAAGGCTTAAAGGAAGTGTTATGGGCTAAGAAAATTCATAGATACTCTCTAGAATTAAAGAGAATTTATGGATCTGACAAAAAATAATTACAGAGGCCAGAGCACTGTAATTAGAGAAAAGAAGTTAAACCCGGAGTAAAAGTGCACCGATAAGGTATTAATCAGAGTCTTGCACTTTACTTGGGCCACAAGTCGCCACTTGTCAAGCCTTTAATGGATGGTAATTAAAGCTTTCCAAGTGTCAAGCTACCAATGGAGAGGATCTTGACTTTGGAATTTAATTACATTATGATTTAAGTTAATTAAGAGAGAGGATTAAGATTAAGTAGGCTAATGACACTTGGCATAACATTAATGATGGTTGGTAGGATATTTTGTACACATTAATGAGCTTCTTCTCCCCCTAATTGCTGATGGAATTTCGTCCAAGTGAGAGGAAGAGGGAAAAGAGAGGGTTTTGAAGGAGAACCAAGGAAAAGCTATCAACTTTGGTCATCAATCAAGGATTCAAGGTGAGATTTTGGTTCTAGATGTGTTCTTGTCTTGTTTTCCTTCTCTTTTAAGGTTGAAAAATCTGTCTTCTCTCCCTTTTGATGGCTGGTCGAAATGGTTGATGAGTGGGGAAGGGAGTTTGGTTGTTAGATCTTGCTAGAACACCTCAAAGTATGGTAGATCCAAGTGGATCTATGTGAAAATTGGAAGAATTACGTGCTGATTTGATGGCTTTTTCGAATTAGTTACTGTTCATATCTGGTTCTGAAATTTGGTATGCTTAAAGTACACTCTGTGGGTTTTAAATCCATGGGTAGAACACCTCATTTGGATATGTGTACGATTTATGGTGATTTTTCAAAGTTAGGGTTTGAAATCTGGAAACAGTGTTAAGCTTTTGGAAGGGTGTCGAGTTTCGTACAAATCTGGTACTGTTCGGCGTAGAATTGGTTCCTGAAACTATTTTTCCTTTAAATTTAACTTAATAATGTTTCAGTGAGACTTGGAAGCACTCAATTTGGATTTTTACAGATTTAATTATGAATTTTCAAAGTTGAGCAAAAATTCTGGAGTTTCTGCGTGAACAGTACCCGCGAACCAAAATTTCCAGATTTGGTATTCTTGAATCTAAGGCCATCTAAAGTGGTCCTAATTGACAAGAAATGGATCTTAAGGATGGAAAATGATAAGATTTATATTAGAAAAGTTAGAAAGAAAAGCCTAAGACTAAGAGAAAGGATTGAGGTTCAAGAAAGCTAATCTTAAACTTTATGTAATCTAATGGTCCTAATGGATTGTGTGATCATTATGGTTATGTTTAGGACCTTTGGAACATCCAAGAGGATATTTGGTGATGTTGACCGAATGCCCACATGGTTGGAAAGTCAAGGGAGTCAAAGGAAAAGTAAGAGGAAAGCTTGAGGTGCAAGGTAAGTGAACTTACCCTTTATGTGCTTGACATGGTATGCTTATGTGTTGGTTTGTATTTGTTGTTTGAATGATGTTGTGACATGATGATTGTTGCTGGAAATGCTGTTTTTAATATGTTCCCATGGCCATGCATTTTTATACCAAGCATAAAGCATGATGGCATGTCACTAGTTAACTTAAATTTATGAAAAACTACATACCATACACTAGCATCCATCTTGTGCATGTATGTGGTAATGTTTGCTACTGAGATTCCCCCGAATCTCACCCCCTCCCTAACCAACCATTTAGGTCAAATCAATGATGGGCACTAAGGGCATGAGAAGCAAGGAGAAGAAGTGGAGAATTATTAATGCTAATGATTGATATTATTATTCAATGTATAATTCTCCTATATTGTAAGTTATGTTATGAATGCCATCAATTCAATGTATGTGCTTAGGATGTTTATGGCATGAATGAAAGTATATGAGCATGAATGGGAAAAAGTAAGCCCATGTTAGGTATGCCAAAGAAATAAAAAGAATTAAAGTAAAGAGATATTAAGGGATAAAACATAGGTCCTTAAGAATGAGTTAAGCTACAGAATTTGGTACACTTATAATGCGTATCCCAAGCTTTAAAATAAGTGGTAAATCACATCATTTGGATGTGTATACAATGAGATATGAATTTTTGAAGTTAAGGCGCAGAATCTGGAGAGTCCAGATTTTACCAAACGAATAGTAATCTTAATCCAATAAACTGTACGTTTTCAGTGAGGATGAGTTCAGTTGAATATTTTTTCCTTAAAGAGAATTGAAAGAGATTTCCGTAGAATTTTGGAACACCTCCATACGATTTTTCTAGAATTAGTTATGATTTTTCAAAGTTGGACCTGTAATCTGAAAACTGGATAGTGAACAGTATTTTTCTGAAAATTAACGTCCAAACTGAAATTTTTAAGCTTAAGACCATCCAAAGTGGTCTGGAATGGTTCTAAATGAATGCTAAGGTATTATACAAGTAAGGTGTGACACTTTACCATTTATCTGTCTTCTCATCAATAACCCATTGATCGATAAAAGCTTACCAGAATTGAGTCGCTTGATCTGTTAGGTGATTGATCATCAAATTATCGATTGATTAAACCCAATTATTCTATGTATTTCATATCATTTTAAGGGTTTTCATTATAGATTTTGGCCCCTTTTTATGATAATTGTGCTTAATTTAGATTAAGAGTCATTGCTTTGAGTTAGTGTCTTTTTTAGGGTAAAATTGTCATAATTGGTTATTAATTGTATTCAATTGATTTCTAGGACAATTGATGCTTCAAAGTATTACTTTTCATTGTAGAAAACTTAGGAATTGGAGCCAAGATCAAGGACCAAAGGATGACACAACACAAGATCAAAGTATCAACACTAACACACTTCACCGCGGCGCAAAATGGAAATTTCAATAGTGATCTCTCAAGCAGAGTTCGCCGCGGCCAACTTACAGCTTTGTCGCGGCAAAATCACAAGATTAGGCAAAGCTCCTCTCGAGAATGCTTCGCCGCGGTGAACTTCTCGTATCAGCAATGACAGATTCGGGTCAGAACACGAAAATAGAGCATCTACTCATATGATCCGACCCATATGGACCCTTTAAACCCTTAGAAACCCTATTTTCGAAAGAGCACTCCATTCTATCATCAAGAACACCTCTATTCTCTCATCTTCTTTCCTCTTCACCTCCATCTTCTTCCCCATCCATTTCCTTCGTCTTTTCTTCATTTCATCTCATTTCCTTCCACTCCCAGCTGCCATGGTTGACAGATTCACTTTGGTTGGAGTTTTTCTTGAAGCTATGGAGGGCTAGGGTTTATCAACTCTTGAATAATGGTGGTGTGGCATGAGTTTCCAGGCTTCAAAGGGGAGTTTAGTTTCAGTTTTCAATTGTTAGCTATGATTTATGGCTTTTTAGGTCTAGGAGTTGTAAATTGTTAGTTAAGAACTTGGGATTGTTACTATAATCATTGGTTAATGATTTACATTTGTAGTTTGGATTGGTTAATGTTGAATTCTGTGCTTCAATATATATAGTTATATATATGTTTCCTTGTAACTCTCTTGATTCTCTCTTATCTTACATGGTCATGTTTTGATATTGAGTTGATTTTGGGTTGCAATGAACCAATTGCATGATCATTCTCAATTACACATTAGGAGAGCTTAACAATGTTTTCATTAATGAAGTTCATTGATTTAAACATTGGACTCAATGAGTCATTGAGATTGTTATTAAGAAAACCTAATGGATTTGTGAAGCTCCCAATATCTTGAGTGAACTATGATTTCCATTAAAACCATTCTCAAAAGATTTCCTATCATTCATTTCCATTCCATCATCATTATCCCAAAATAAAAAAAAATATAGTAGCTTAGGTTTGTTTTCATTGCATTTAGTTTAGTTACCATTCATTTAAATCTTAAAAACCAAACCCCTTTTCATTACATTGCATGGCATTTAGTCTAGCTTAGGTCATCAATAAAGGCTCCCAAAAGTGAAACGACTCGAGTTTGCACTATACTGCATAACTAGGACTTATTTTTGATTGAGAATCCCAAGGCGAACAACAAAAGGTCCTCATCATTGATCAATTGATCGATAATTTTCTGCACACTTCTATACTAAATAGTGTTAGCCTTGATCGATAAATTGATCGATCAATGCATAAAATCAAATTTATCTAGCAAGTTATCGATTATCTTTACTATTAAGTTACCTTTATATACAGAAACATTTTATTTGTCAGGTGATCGATTAACCTTTGATCGATCAGGTGATCAATCAACTTTACTAAACCAGAAACTACTTAATTTGTTATCATCAAAACCTTAAATCTAACATTCTCCCCTTTTTTGATGATGACAAAACATAAGTGTGAGATAAATCAAATTTTTTCAGATAAAACTTAAGCTATATCCAGAATCAAGTAAAAACACATGACAGATAAAGGAAATTCACCAAGAACCAAGAAGCTATCAGAAATGCATAACTGATAATATATGATTACTGTCATATTACAACCATAACACAAATAACACAAATTCATGAAAGCATAACAGAAGACATAATAAAAACACAGAAGAACATAGAAAAACTAAGTAGACTTCTTCTCCCCTTTTTTGTCAGCATTAGAAGATGGGAAAGGAGAAGAGGTGGTAGGCAAGGTGATGGGAATAGGGAGAGGGGGAAGCTAGAAAAGTGGAGAAAGGGCCTAAGGAATAGGCGGAAGAGTTAGAGAAGGAGCAGGTTGTGGAACTGGGATAATGGCTAAGGTAGCAGCAGGAGGAATAGGAGATAATGTGGAAGGGACAGAAGGTGAAGTAGAAGTAGGAGAAGTGGGTATAGGTGAGGTAGGTGGTTCAGGCTTAGGGTGAGGAGGAGATGGTGGGTGAGAGAGAAGATCCTCAAAACTGAAGGAAGTGCTAGGGGCTGAGAAATTTGTGCAGAGTGAGGCAACCAAGCTTTTCAACTCTCTGATCTCCTTATTAACATGATCAAACCTTTGTGAGACCTCTTTTTCCAAGACTACCATGGCTTGACGATGGAGATTTAATATCTTGGAAAGTCCATCAAATTTCTTATCTGAGATTTCCCCATAGTCTTTGGCTGTGGCATATACCCTTTTCTTAAACTCTTGTAGCTCAGTTTGGAATATATTCCAGATGGTATTTCCATAAAATGATGGGCCAGAGGTTTGAGAGGGTTCTGCAGAAGACTCAGCCTCATCCTGGCCCTTTGAACCATTTGTCATTGGCTGTTTTCCTTTCTCTTTCCTTGCCAATTTCTGTGAAGACCAAAAGGGCACTAGAATCTTCATTTTATTGAGTTGGTTAATTCTAAATGCAGGAACCTTCACTTTGACTTCTCCAGGCTCGAATGGTGCAATGTTGTTTACTTTAAGAAAGTATGTGACTAGCTGAGGATAGGGGATGGGTGTGGATTTGGACTTATTGAGTGTGAAATCCTTCATCTCACTGTAGATCAAAGCTCCAATATTGATTTTCTCTCCACTAATTATTCTGGCCAATAGTAGGTAGTCATCCTAGTTTAAGTATGAGAAGCTGCCAGACTTGTTCACCATGCTCCTCGAATAAATATAGTCGACTATTCTGTAATAATCTGCATCAGAATCTTGTATGCTTTTATGTCATTCATGTCCCCTCCTCTAACATATTCTGGATTCCCCAGAAGCTCATTTATCTTAGCAGAAGTGAGAGTAATGGTTTTCCCTCTGAGTTTTGTTGTGAGATAATTATTCACTAAATTATCTTGGTCATTATACTCTTCTACAGATTCCATATTGTAGTAAAATCTCTTGACCACTTTAGGGCAGTATTCGTCACAAATACTCAGCCAGTTAGAGTAATGTTCCAGAGGGTTGCTCAAATCCAATTTGATTTTCTCATTCTTTTTCAAACTATCTAGATTTACGGAGACCACATGGTAAAATTTTTGAGTTGCAAAATTAGCTTTAAACTTTGACATGCTTACATCTTGATCTAAGTTTCCAACCAAGAATTTAGATGGTGATTCAGAAGGTATACCTTGGGCAGAAGACTGTTGAGGCACACCTTCTCCTGTTCTCTGTTTCTTGTGTCATGGTTGTCTAGGTATGGGAATGTTTAATGCTGTGTCCATAGCTTTTTGAACTAAGAATTCTTCATCAGATTTTGTCTCAAATTCTTCAGTCACAATTGGCAACTTGGATTTTGAGCGAGGAGACCGTCTCTGTGGTGTAGGTTGCTCAATTCCTTCGGCTTAGCTTTCTCTGATTTTAAGTACTCCCTTTTTCTTTGAAGGCTCTTGCCTCACTTTGGGTCTATATCTCTTTTTCGTTGTAGGAGGAGCAATCTCTTTGGACTGAGTTTGCTTTTTAGTGTTTTCTTCCTGGTCACTTCCAGGTTGTTTGACCCTCACCATTTTCTATTACACCGAATGATTATGAGACATTGATCATGGAAAGAGTGTTCTAAGGGTTTGGTAGTGATCGAGAGGGCTTAAGGAGTGATTTCGAGTGAAGAGAAGTGAGAGATTTAATGGAACAGTGAGAATTTAAATGTTACGTGAAACAGGGGTGATGATTTTATCGAGCTAGGGTTCTATAACTGACAGGGGTTTTTCAAATTTTGAATATTATAGACACATAATTTATCAATCAAGTTATTGATCGATGCATGATCAATCACGTGTTTGATAAATGAGAAGAACACATTAGAATACTAAAGACAATTATCGATCAGGTTATCGATCAATGAATAATCAATCTCGTTATCGATAAACATTAAGTAAAAGCCGTACCTGGTCTAGTTTATCGATCATTTGATTGATTAACATTTTATGGATCAGCTTATCGATAATTCTTACTCATTTAACGGATTTGACTGAGATTCTTCGTTGTTGTTGATCGATGTGTTGATCGATAATTGAGTGATCGATCAGCTTATCGATAAGTTTCCTTCCATCATCTCTGGTCAGTTCCATGTGCGTTATTTATCGATCAATTGATCAATAATTCAGGTCTATTTAATATATAATTATCGATGTGTTCATCGATCATACCATACTCTGTTCACCTTTGTTTTTCCATAACAAAACAGAGCTTCCTGTAAAACAAATTTCTATACACTCTGATGCTTAAGTTAGTCTTTTAGTCATCAAAACTTTAAATCTAAGTACTCAAATTAGAGATGTAGTATAAGATTTCTTATATAGTTTATTGGGATTTACCATTCCCAATTCTCTCTTGAAGTAATTGAATTTTTGTTGATCGAGAGGCTTTGTGAATATATCTGCTATCTGATATTTAGTGGGAATGAATTCTACTTTCACATCTTTCTTTTGAACATGGTCCCAAATGAAATGATGTCGAACATCAATGTGCTTGGTTCGGGCATGATAAACAGGATTCTCGGATAAGCTTATTGTGCTCGTGTTGTCACACAGAATTGGTATTTCTTTCAAGTTGATTCCCAAATCTTGCAGTTGCTGCTTTTAACTATAGAATCTGGGCACAACGGCTGGCAGTAGCAACATATTCTGATTCTGTAGAGGATATTACTATAGTATTCTGCTTTTTGCTTGACCACAAGACAAGGCATCCTCCCAGAAACTGACATTGTCCACCGATGCTTTTCCTGTCTGTCTTATAGCCTCCATGATCAGCATCTGAGTATCCCATTAGATATTCTACTCCTTTCTTCGGATACCAGATTTCCAAATTTTGTGTTCCGAAAAGATATCTGAGGATTCTCTTGACGGCTTCTTCATGTGATTCCTTGGAAGCTGATTGGTATCTTGCACACATTCCTACACTAAATTAGATATCTGTCTGCTTGCTGTGAGATAGAGTAGTGATCCAATCATTCCTCTGTATTTGGTCAGATTCACGTCTTTACCCTTCTCGTCTGCGTCCAGTGAGATGGTTGAGCTCATAGGAGTTTTCACACTTTTAGCATTTTCTAATCCATATTTCTTTAGTAACTCCTTGAGATACTTTGTCTTGGATATGAATATGCCATTTCTCTTCTGCTTGATTTGCAATCCCAGAAAGAAGTTCAATTCTCCCATCATTGACATTTTGAATTCACCCTGCATTAACTTAGCAAACTCTTGACAGAGATCCTCATTAGTAGCTCTGAATATAATATCATCCACATAAATTTGAACAATTAATAGTTCCTTTCTACTTCTTTTGATGAAAAGTGTAGCGTCCACTTTGCCTCTTTTAAGACCTTTTTCTATCAGGAAATTGCTAAGCTGTTCGTACCAAGCTCTAGGAGCATGTTTTAAACCATATAAAGCCTTTTTCAATTTGTAAACATGATTAGGAAAATTTGGATCTTCAAAACCAGGTGGTTGTTCAATAAAAACTTATTCCAAAATATAACCATTCAAAAATGTACTTTTAACATCCATTTGATATAATTTAAAATCTTTTATGCAAGCAAAGGTGAAGAGTACTCGTATGGCTTCCAATCTAGCTACTGGAGCATATGTTTCCTCATAATCAATACCTTTTTCCTGATTATAGCCCTTAGCTACCAATGTGGCTTTGTTCTTGATGATTTGCGTAGATTCATCGAGCTTATTTTTAAATACCCATTTGGTGCCTCTGACTGGATGGTCATTAGGTCTGGGTACCAACTCCCAAACTTGATTTCTCTCAAATTGGTTCAGCTCTTCCTGCATTACTACTATTTAAAATTTATTGGATAGAGCCTTGTCAACATTGTTTGGTTCAATATGTGAAATAAATGCAGAGAAACGCACTTCATTGAACACTTGTCTCCGGGTTTTGACCCTTTCATTGACTTCACCAATGACTTGTTCCAGAGGATGATTTCTATTATGTCTCTAAGCTTTAGGTTGTTCTAAATTTTCTAGTGAAAGAGGTTCATTTGAATCTTCCTTGTTTTCTAAAAAATCTTCTGAAGGTACTTTGTTTGAAGATTTGTTCAAGTTCAGTTTTTCAAAATTTTAAACAATCTCAGTGTTATCATCTAGAGGTTTCAAAATTGACTCAGTTTCAGCAAACACAACATGTATTGACTCTTTAATAGTGAACGTATGTTTGTTGAGCTTTACTACGATTCGACTAACCGAGAAATAAACCTTTATCAACTTTAGGATCGAATTTATCGAGATTTTCTTTGTTGTTGTTGTGAATGTAGCACTTACTCTCGAAGATCTTTAGATGAGCCAAGTTAGGCTTCCTTCCTTTGTACAGCTCATACGGAGTTTTCCTGAGCAGTGTTCTGATATAAGCTCTGTTAAAAATATAGCAGGCCATGCTCATTGCTTTAACCCAGAACACTTGTGAAATCCCTTTCTCATTCAGCATTGCTCTTGCCATTTCTGTGAGTACTATGTTCTTTCTTTCCACAACTCTATTTTGTTGAGGAGTTCTCAGTGCTGAGAAGTTGTGATCAATCCCATGCTCATCACAGTAGTCTGCAAATTCGTTGTTCTTAAATTCTCCTCCATGATCAGTCCTGATTAACACAATAGAAATACCTTTCTCATTTTGGACCTTTTTGGCAAAAATGATAAATGCATTAAATATCTCATCTTTAGAGGAAAGAAACAGAGTCCATGTGAATCTTGAATAGTTGTCAACTATCACAAGAGTATATAAGTTTCCACCGAAACTTTTAACTCTTGACAGACCAATCAAATCCATGTGAAGCATTTGGAGTGGTCTTTCAGTTGAGACTGTCTTCTTTGATTTAAACGAGGACTTTTTTTGTTTGCCCTTCTGACAAGCATTGCAAACAACATAATGTTCAAATTGAATTTTGGACAAACCAACAACTAAATCCCTTTTTGTTAATGTTGAAAGCTGATTCATATTAACATAAGCAAGACGTTTATGCCAAAGCCAACTTTCTTTATTTTTGCTCACAAAGCAGTTTTCAGAAAGTTTTGAATCAATTTGAATAGTATAATAGTTACCATCCCTTGCAACTCTCAACTTTACATTTAATTCTTCCTTCTTCAGTGGTAAGTCATCTTTGATTATGACTAGACATTCTTCTGAATCGAAGATCACCCAATTGTTCTTGTCGGTACTCTAACTGACGCTGAGCAGGTTGTGACATAGACCTTCTACGTAGTAGACATATTCAACCTTCATTCCTTTGTCACCTCCTATTTCTCTGATTCCAGCTATTCTTTCGGATTGATTTCCACCGAAGCTTACTTTGCCTCCTTCTTTTGGTTTGAGTGATGAGAACTTCTCAGTGTCACCCGTCATGTGTCTGGAGCATCCACTATCAATGTACCACTTGTTTGTCCTGGATGCTTTGAGACATACCTGTAACAGAACAATCACGTTTTAGGTACCCATACTTTCTTGGGTCCTTTTTGGTCAGTATGGTTTGTCCTGGGTACTTAAGTACCTTTGGGCACCCATTTTAATGTTCCGTAAGTTGCTTTCTTCTTGTGATGACAAGAAGAGGTTGTATGACCTTTACGGTTGCAATAAGAACATAATACAAAAGGATTAGAGGAATGAATTGCATTTCTAAAAAATGTAAGATATAACCGACCACCACTTTGCTTCTTTGCTTTCCTCTTATCTTGAGTAGGATTATATCCTATTCCTATTTTATCCATCGAGCACCATTGGGCTCCTAGAATTACTTTGAGCATTTCACTGCCCGTAGTGAATCTCTCCAAGGTTTTTGTGAGCTCCTCGGCTTTCTTTTTGTTTAGCTCACATTCTATGCATACTAGAGGTATGATGTTGGTTTGCTTCCCTTGCTGTTCCTCTAGAAGCTTTATCTTTTTCTTAGAGTTTACCAACTCCTTTGCAATTCTTACTAATTCTGAATGTAATGCATTGTATTCAGATTGTAATTCATCATAAGAGGGTTCAGAAATGATTACCTCATCTGTCTCTCAATCTTTGTTTTCTTGGGCCACGAGACAGATGTTAGTTGTCTCTTCATCCTCGCTTTCTTCTTTCTCTGAAGAACTGTCTCCCCATAGTGATGTCACAAAGGCCTTCTTCTTTCTGAACTTCTCTTTCTTCTTTTCTTTGTCCTTCATCTTGGACGACTGAGGACATTCTGCTTTGATGTGTCCTGGCTTTTTGCATTCAAAGCAGATGGTTGGATCTTTGGGCTTGTTTTGAGATGTGGAGGCTTCACGCTTTGATTAAAACCTCCTTCCGGCTCTATTTCTATAAAACTTCTTGAATCTTTTGACTATAAGACCCATTTCATCATCCTCCAGGTTCTCTTCGTCATCATCTTCATTTCTTGAGTTTTGAGAGCAATGCCCTTGTGACTTTTCTCATTCATCTACTTCTTGTATTTTTGTTTGCTCTCATACTCTGCTAGACTTTTGAATATTGTTGTAATAGAGCCAATTGATTCTCCCTTCGTTTCCTCAATGGCTGTTACTTTTTGGCTCCCATTCCTTCGTGAGATTGCTTAGGATTTTCCTCACTTGATCTTCTTGGCTATACTTCTTGCCAAGTGCAGTGAGGTGATTGATGAGGTGTGAGAATCTAACTTCTATGTCTTGGATGCTTTCTCCATCCTTCATTCTAAACAATTTGAACTCTGTGGTGAGAGTGTTGATTCTGCTCTGTTTCACATCGTTGTTCCCCGTGGGCAATCTCCAGTGCCTCCCACATTTCCTTTGCAGTTTCCAAATTGGAAACACAGAAATATTCTTTTTGGCTCAAGACACAGGTCAATATGTTGATAGCTTTGTCGTTCAAAGTCACTAGCCTCTTGTCTTCTTCATCGAACTCCCTCGGACTTTTACGAACTTGTTGGCCTTCTATAGTTTTCATTGGAATATAGTTGTCATGCTCAATCACGTCTCATAATCTGTATTCAGTAGCTTTGATGAAGATCTTCATCTTCATCTTCTAGAAGGTATAGTTCTGTCCGCTGAAGCAAGGTGGCTTTGATGTTGACCATCCTTCGGGTAGCACACTATCTGCCAAACCTGCTATAGGATCTCTTTTCAGACTGTTAAATCTTTATTGAAGAGACCTGCTCTGTTAGTGGCAATTTCACGCAAGAGGAGGGTGAATTGGGTGAGTTATAAAAATTTTAACGTATTGAACAGTTCTATAAACAAGAACAGAGAAGGTTGAGTTGGAAGAATTTTACTGCAAAGTGAAGACACAAGCTTTTTATTTTGGTTCGGTCTTTAACCACTTGACCTATGTCCAGTCCTCAGAACACCTATGAGATTTTCACTATGATCCCAAGATTAAACGGGCTCTTAGTGCCTCAGTACAGTAATTGATTTCTCAATCACTCCTCTTACTACCCGTAAGGTTACAATCCCCCTCCAAAGTCCACACTCTTGAGTTACTCTCAGAAAATGAGTAAAAGGTATTTCAAACTCTCTCACGAAGTAAATGGGTAATAAACACTGAAGCTCGGTGAAAACTGAGTATTGAATGCAACAGTAAATATTTCAACAGAAGGTACCTCGCGTATTCAATAGCCCTTCGTGCCTTTTATAGTTGGAGAGGTTTGATTAACCGTTAGACTGAAGAGCTTTTAGCTGTTGTAAGTTCAGTTGTGTGTGTTCAATAGTTGCAATAGTAGTTCGCCATTAATGTTTCTGACACGGTAGGTTTGAAGGCTACTAAATAACTGTTGAGCTTCATAATCTGTAACAACCTTAAAAATAAGCAAGTCTTCTTTCATTCAAAAGGAAATTTGTAAAGCTAACTGAACAAATGATGGTTATTGATATTCATATAACATTTAGAAGAACAAAGAATCATTCATCAGATACTTTAAATATAACCTGTACATACTTAATAGAAGTCCTGATCCATAAGTAGTTGATCGATCAAATTTTTGATTAAATACAGAGAGAATTTTACCCATGCATATATACTTTTATCGATAAGCTTATAGATCAACAAATGATCGAAGAAGTGATTGATAAATAATGAGAAGTGAATACACTAATTTCAAACGAGATATTTCAAGGTTAAAGCTTTTAAATTCACCTATGCCTTTGAATCCTTTCAAAGAGAATTATGTGTAAAAAGAAGGCTCAGAAAAGCTTAAAGATAAAAATATGAGAGATTTTCAAATCATCGTGAAAAGCTTGTTATGAAATGAATTTGTACAATGATCAAACAAGTGATCGAAAATTGTTTGATCGATCATGTTATCGATAAAGTCAAGTATGAGGAGAATAGATTTTGAACATCATTGATCGAACACTTTATCAATAAAGGAATGATAGGAAAACTAATCGATAAAAGGTCAAGGAAAGTTTTTCACATCAAAATCACAGAGTGTATAATGTTCGAGTAGTTGATTGATTAAAGATTGATCGATCAAGTGATCGATAAAATAGCATTGAAAAAACTTAGTTCAAAAGGCCAGGAAAGAGTTTGATCGATCACGTTATGTGAAAATGAAAGTTTCAGAAGATTGGATGATCGATCATTTGATCGATAACTCAATGATCGATCAGGAGATCCAAAAATGACTTAAAACAGTTTAGTGCAGTGATACGGTGATGATCGATCAGTTGATCGATAAAGCATTAATCGATCAAGTGATCGATAAAGTGATCGATAAATTGTGAATAGAACATAATACAACTTAAGTAGAAAAGCTTTACCATTTATCTGTCTTCTCATCGATAACCCATTGATCGATAAGGTGATCGATAAAAGCTTACCAGAATTGAGTCCCTTCATCTGTCAAGTGATCAATCATCAAATTATCAATCAATTGATTGATAATTTTCTACACACTTCTATACTAAATATTGTTAGCCTTGATCGATAAATTGATCGATCAACACATAAAATCATATTTATCTAGCAAGTTATCAATTAACTTACCTTTATACACAAAAACATTTTATCTGTCAAGTGATCGATTAACCTTTGATCGATCAACTTTACTAAACCAAAAACTGTTTAATTTGTTATCATCAAAATCTTAAATCTAACACCAGTTACCCAAAGTAAGATGATGGGAATGCACAGAAATAAACAATAAGAAGTTTACATAAAATACGAAAATCTATAGGAGACCAAAAGAAGTGGCCTTGTTTTTTTTTTTTTTTGGCTCCAAACAGATGATGTTGGATGAATATGGACCAATTTCCAACAAAAAAGATGAATAATGCAGTTTCTCTTCTGATTGGTAAACATGAATGGTTGATCAAGCTTTTGCAAGTAGTTTTCTTACTGTAATAATGCTTGTTGATTGAAATTGAAACTCCCATAACAAATCTGGTGTATGAATATCTCACATAAGAGTTTATTTTTGGGTATTCGTTGATAATTAGAAGTTCCAAATTTTAACATGATTATGTTTCTTGCTAATTATGTGTAACTTAATTATTTATAGAGTAAGATCACATTGTAATTTGCAATCCAACTCAATAACAATTATCAACCAAACATAAATAATTGTTCTTGGTAGCACATGCATCTGGAGATTTTGATATTTTAACACCGTCTTCACAAGTTAAAATGCAAAACTAGGAGTAATGATCAACCATTTCTAATAGATGTGGCGTGTCGAGCTTATGTTTGCCTTGCTGCTCCTACCTGAAAAAACCTTTTTTAACAAATTGAAAGTTTGTAATTTTAAAATATAAATACATCATATTTTCGCACACAATTATATATATATATATATATATATCTGTGTGTGTATTGAAGACCAAAATTAGCTGTGGTTTCTTTCCTCTCTTTTGGGCCAATTGTGTCACATCTTGAAAATCTCATTTGGACATAGAGAGTTAAAAAATTTGAATGAGGGCCAATATAGAAAGTAGACAGAAGGATAAAACAACTTTTGATGTGAAATCCCAATAGGTCCTGGGCTAATATTTTCAAAATTATTAGTCTAAGAAGGACAAAACGGAAAATTTTGAGAAAATTTCAAAAAAATTCTTGGAAATTAGTAAAAATGTGAATTAGAGATTTTGGAACCTCAATGGAGGCCCTAAAGGTGAAAGTTATGCGAAAATGAATTATTATGGAATTTCCTGAACACTAAGGTTTTTTGAGAAAATAGTAAAACATCAGAGGAAACTAATTATTTTAAATAGTTAGAGGCCTCAATAATTCTGAAAAAAATATGGATTAATTATATAAATATTTTTTTGAATTTATAAAATTAGTTTTAGGCCTTGAAAGTTTAGGGATTAATTTTAAGAATTTATTCTCTCGTAGTTTTACCGATAGAGGACTAATTGGAAAAAATTCAAAATAAATATCTAGAGGTGGAGAAAAGTTCTAAAAACTTGCAGATCACATCCTTGTACTAAAAGAGGATTTTTTATCGAGAAAAATGTATTTTTGGAGGTCTAAAAAAATTATGAAATGTTACAAGTGAATAGTAACCGATAAAGTTTTAAAATGGTTTTGAATTATGATCTAATTTGTGGGCCATCTTTTTAAACCATTCTAGGCCATGAGTGGGACCCACATTGGGCCATAAAAGGCCCAAAATTCGTGCAAATTCAGGGCCCAATATTAAAGCCCAATTAAATATAAATATCTTAGATTATTCTAGGCAAGACACTTGGCATGATCTGGGCATTCAAGCACTTGATGGCAGCCATGTGCCCCTCTTATGTGGCACTCCAACAAGCCAATTGAAGGGGGAGAGGGAGCAGAAATTTTGCCTATAAATACCCCTAAATACATGAAAATAGGTAGAAAATTGACAAAAGAGGGGAGGTTCTGTCAAGTTGTTTTCTTGAGCTTGGAATATGAACTCAGAGAGTGCAATTAAAGGAGAAATCATCAAGCTTTAGTCAAGGGTTCATCAAGGTATGTCTAAGCTTTACTATGGTTAAGATTAAAGCTTGTTTTGATTAGGTATTTGAGTTAAAAATTCAAGGGGAAATGCTGTCATTTCGGTCAGCATGCTTGGGCTTTAAGAAAGGGTAGAAACTTCAAATATGAAGTGAAATAAACATGTTTAAGTGGTGTTTGGGTTAATTTTTGGAAGAAAACCAATTTAGAATTCAATATGCATTACAAAAAAACATGCTATTAGTGACGGAATTTTTATTTAGCGACGGAATTAGCGATGGAAATGGATTAGCGAGGAAATTTGTTCCATTTTGTCGCTAATCTATTGCTAATTCCTGACAAAAATTTTTGTCGCAAATTAGTGACAAAAAAATTTCATCGCTAATCCGTCACTAACCTGATTTTTGAAAAAAGAATAAAAATGCCATGTGGCACCTCTACTAGTCGCCACGTCATTGCCGGTGACCGCCTCCACGTGTCCCTACCACCTCGATGATGACTGCCACCTATCACTGCCACCTCACCTTTGCCTACCATGTGTGCTGCCACGTCACATGTCATCTCTGCCTGCCACGTGTTGCCACCACATAATTCCCTCCTCAAAGTGACTTCTGTCACATCTAGTACTATGATAATTAGGAATGAGAAATATTCCTTGTAACATCCCAAAATTAATGGGAATGTGAGAAATGAGATATGATTGATAAGCATAAGGTATGAGTAAAGCATGGAAACCCAAAATGGGACGAAACTGACTTTATCGGATCCCTAGGGGCAAAATGGTAATTTTGAGAAAAGTTCTCAAAAATTCCCTAAAAATAGAAAAGGTGGAATTAGAGGTCTTTGAGTCACCTATGATGTTTTGGGAGTGAGAATGGCCCAAAATAAATTTTGGTGAAAATTCCCAAAAAAATTAATTACTTTTGGGAAAGTAGGGAAAAATAAAGGGGAATTAAAGTGATATAATTATTTTAATTACCTAAGGACTCCAAAAATTCAAGGAAAAATATGGATACACTCCCTAGGAATATTTATGAATTTATAAAATTGTTTCCAAGCATTGAAAATGCAGAAAATAATTTATGGGGAATTTACTTCCGAATTCCTATCGGTAAAGACCCGATTTTGGAGAAAATGTGAAATAAATATCTAGAGATCTTGAAAAATTCCCAAAACTTCCAGATCACACTCTTGGAATAAATATGGAATTATCATGAAAAGAAATAGAATTTTTGAAGCCCTTAGCTATTTTTCCTAGTAGAGGGCAAGAAATCGGGTACTATGTGACCGAATGAATTTTTAAATTACCCTAACTAATTCCATTACTTCCTAACCAGTTTTTAACATTTAGTTAGCATCCAACAAGGCCCAAATTCGTGCTCATTATGATCAGAACAGCTGGCTTGTGTGCTGGGCAAATTTTCAACCATTGGATCAACTCTCTTGGAAAGTGAGTCAAAGAATGTGTGGCTAGGATTTGTTCTTCATTTTGGCCGACCTTAGCACTTAATTTGGGGCAGAAATAGCTGCCCAAGAGCAGGTTTTTGGGCAGCAAATGAGCTCTATAAATACCCCCACAAGGCATTCAAAATTCGGACAGAAATGGGACAATAGAGGGGAGGTTCTGCACAATTTTCTTCTTGGCTTCCAAACACTCCTCAAATCACCTCCAATCCAAGGTTTATCATCAAGCTTTAATCCAAGACTCCTTGAGGTATGTTTAGGCTTTAATTTGATGCTTTTTCCTTGGCCAAACCGTGACTTAAAGTGAGGGGGAAGTGCTGTTCATTTATGTTATGCTAGAAGTGCTAGGAAAGGATAGCAAATTGAGTATGAGCTTGTGTTGTTGATGTATGGTGCTGTTTTGAATGGGTTATGGAAGAAATTACCCTAGGAGCTATGAGTATTCAGTTCGGCCAACTCAAGAACTCAAGGGTAGGAATTGTTTCACTAAATTTGAATGGTTCCAATGGATTTAAAATGTGATTTTGTGTAGGATTATGCTATGGAAGTATGTTTTAATTCATTGAAATCAAATATGGAAATTTAGGAACCAAAAGGGGTGTGTTCGTCCATTTTGGAATTCAGGGACTTAAGGTTGGATTTTGATGGTTTTGATGCTTCCATTGAATTCCTTGGGCATTTTTGTGTAGGGTTATATGGAGGAAGTGAATTTGGAAGCATTAGAAATCAAGTTGGAAATTTTGACATCTTTCCTTGTAAAAAAATTCGTTTCTGTTTTGATCAGAATTTAAGGAAGGGATTTGATTTTGTAAAATTTGATTTGATATTTGAATTCTACATGAAAAATCATGTAGGAATGGCCAAGGGGGTTTCTTGAATCAAAAGGAAAACAATTAGGCCAAAAATCCAAAGAAAAAGGGTTTAATGTTTAAGTAATGTGGAATGTGTTTGAATAATTGTTGAATGATTGGAATTGGTATTGGTTTGATAGGTACCTTGCCAAATACTCAAGAAAACATCTTGAACTTAAAGGAAATCAAGGAACAAGTACCAAAAGGTAGCATTGAATTACATTTGATTGCTTTCCTGCTTACATTGATGTGTTAATGTGTATGTGTGCAATGTGTGCATGATGTGACTAAGCTTTATTGCAAATGTTGATTGCAATGTTTGAAGTATGTTGCCTTGGCATTATGTCTATTGAATATGTGTATGATAGCTTACTTTCCATGGCATAAAAGCATGAACACATAAGCAAGATAAATGCACAAAAACATTGCACGTAGTGTTTGCAGGAATGCATGATAAATTGTGATTCCGTGCTACTGGGATTTCTTTGAAATCTCACTCTTATGTTTAACACCACCTAGGAGGGAGTTCAAGCAACGGCAAAGGCAAGGAAGTTGTCCCGGAGGTCTAATGAACAATCAATGTACTCTAGTGTCAATGTTGGAACTTGTTATGTAATATTTTGACTTTGGAAATGTTTGTTGGATAATAGCTCCTAATGGGAGTCAAGCATGTATGCTTATGTTTAAACATGTGAAAGTATAGTAAATGTATATTCAAGCATGTGTTAAGTCCCACATGATTAAGAATGGGTAAAGAGTTAAGAAAGAGCCAAAACAAGGATAATTAGGGGATAACTTTTGACTAGAAAGGACCAAACTTGGTGCATACAAAATAAATAGCAAATGTTTGAATCTGGATTGAAAATTTGGCAGACTTATAGATCATATTTTTAGCTTTAAATCAAGTGGTAGATCACTAAATTTGGAAGTTTGTGGAAAGAGTTATGCCCTTTCAAAGTTGGGCAAAAATACTGGAAATTTCAGAATTTACCCAATGAACAGTACATAATTGCGTGGAAACTGGTATTGATCTGTGAGAAATTGATACCTATGAATATTTTTCCTATGTAGAGCATTCCATAAGCTTCATGTGAGAGTTGGAACCACTCTGTTTTGATTTTTCTACATTTAGTTATGATTTTTCAAAGTTGACCTGATTTTTAGGGGTTACATGAATAGTAACCGAAATCAAAATCTTAACATTTTGGTTTTTACCTACTTTAAGCATCATATAATGATTCCAAATGGTTCCAAATGATGTATAATGGGGTTCAAAATGAAGGTGTGACATTTTTGGTATCAGAGCAAAGGTTCTGGACTATCTTTTAGATGTACTGTTCGATATGGTAATGCATTAGGATAATGCATATTTGATTGTGTGTGATGTGTTATGTCGTGAAAGGTGTACATTGGACTAACCTTGATGCAGGATATAGCTTGTTGTGAGCCCGATTCTCCTGGGGGTACAGTTGATCAGAGAGGGCCAGGGGAACCGTACCCGGACTGGTACCACCCACATGTTTCTGACCCTGATGACCCGACTCCACCACCTGGATATTATCAGCCTCTCTGGGAGGTAGAGGATATAATTCCCATGGTAGACTCCAACGGTAGTAAAAGGTTAGAGGATGATGAAGCTGGGAGTGCTACGGGGCCTAAACTTAACCCGGACAAAGCCGGCCCTAGTGGGACGAAGCCACAGCCTATCAGAGTAGTGCGCCGTGATCAGATGTTAGAGAAGGACCTGCCTCCGAAGAAGAGGCGACGGTTAGTCACAAAGGAGCTGCACACCTATCAGGCTATTTTTAAGGAGCTCTGTAAGCTGGGGAGGTAGATTGACATCTCCCAGAACCAGTATGGGTACATTTACATGGACTATTTTTACTACGTACGACTGTTACATAGTGATGTCACTGACCAGGACAAGGGAGAGATAGATGAGGAGATGTGGGGACAGGCCTTAGTCAACACTTTGCCAAGGACCCCTGTTTGGCAGGATCAGATCCAGTTGATTAGTGACCGTTCCAAGCAAGACGCCTATGGAAGCTTTGATCAGATCCTAGATGAATTTGAGCTTTTTGTTACTTCTTATTTTCCTTTCTCTCCCCTGTCTTGAGTGGATGACTGTATATGTGACTTGGATGATCTATGTTTTGGATGATTATACCTGAAACCTATCTATGTACAAATATGAAGCATAGCTTAGTATAAAATATTTTGATAACTAAGTAATAATCTTATTCCTCTGTTCCTCTTGTAGTAAAAAGTTAAGTAAAATGGTGAGAACCCGAAGAGAAACACAACCAAGGGAGGCAGCAAGGGAACCTCCTATTGAACCGATTCAATTGGTTATGGACCGACTAGAGGAACAGCAGAAAGTGATGCAAGAAATTCAGGCAGCCCAAGCCCGCCAAAACCAGGAACGCGATGCTGCCATAGCAGCCGCAGTGACAGCAGCGATAGCACAGCTACAACAGGCCGGGCCAAGCGTGGCCGAGGCACCACAACCAGCTCAACCTCAAGAGCCGGCAGCTGAGCAGGTACGACCTGTAGGGGATCCTGATTCACTAAGACAGTGGATCAAACGATTCAGTGCACAGAATCCCCCGAGTTTCACAGGGACATTGAATGTCCAAGTGGCTGAGGATTGGATTACTCGGCTAGAGAAGATTTTTAATGTACTTGAATGTTCCTCTGAGAGAAAAGCTCAGATGGCTATCTATAAACTGGAGGGCGAAGCTGATCGCTGGTGGAAGATTAAGGGAATTGAAAGACGACGCGCAGCGGAAAAACAACTCAAAATTTTAAAACTTTCAATCCCTTTCCCGGATCTACCGATCGCGTTTAAGTCAGGTAGTAAGAAGCATTACCTTCAGGCGTTCGATTTCCTGGTGACTCGATGATTCGGCCGTTCAGGATGCTTCTGCTCGCCTCCTTTGTCGTTCGAAGTCGACAACTCCGGTCGGCTTCCTCTACCGGTATCCACACGAGTAGCCCTCAACCTCGAACGGCGTGCTAGCGCCTATGTCCGCCTAGGGTTTTAGAAATCCGTCCTCTCTCCTCTCTTAGGCCGTCTCTTATCTGTTGGTTCTCTCTCTCTTAAAACCCTAGCTCCTCATATCAAATATATAGGATGCTATAGGTTTAATGAATAATATTTAATTTCAAAATTAATTCTAAATTAATTCTGAAATTAATTCAATATCAAATATTGCCTAATCAGATAAGAGAACAATTAAATAAATATGGTTTAAATTAAATCCGTCTCACAGATTTAATTCACCTATTTATTTAATAAAGAGATGACGGAATTAATTTATATATATTTAATTTATCCTTATAAATTAAATCTAACAATTAATATCTCTTATATTTATATATATATATATATACGAATTTATATATATATATACATATACATGTCCACCCTATATTATTCATTGAATCTGGACATATCTTAGATTCAATGAATCTGGACATCACAACTCGTGTGGGGCTATTTTGTGTGCGACCCTGTAGGCCCATATGAAGTTGGCAGTGGGCCATTAACTATAATGACTCACAAGTCGTAAGCGGTCTCTAGCAAGACATCACGACTACCCAAATCATATGAGGATCATTGAACGATGCAACCTTTCATACAACCATATCGCGTCCCTTTTGTCACACGACATTTTAGTCATGGATGAGGCATGGAAAACGTCATCCTCCTATTCATGACCGTTACTTTCTCGATCCCTGAGTAGTCTGAGTATAGAAATGGAACTACCTTTCCATTATAGTATGGCCATACATTTCTCAGACTCACTCATCGAGGGGCCCAGTAATGTCTCTCTACGAATGTGAGGGACAAATTCCATCTTGACCATTCACATTCCTACGCATGAAAAACCACTAAGCCTGAACATAGTCTTTATGATCACTCGGTCAAAAGTGACTTTTGACTAGGTCAAAGCTAAGCGTTTCTCATGTATGAATCCATGATGATCTCAGGTCAAAGGGCACAGTGACATGGTTTGTATATGAGAGAAGCTTATGACTTAACCCATGCAGCTCTCTCATAGCGGGTTGGTCCAACACCTTGTACTCTTACATGTGCCTATGACTTTAATTTATATCTCTATATATCTTTAAAGTCATACTGGTCTTATTTCATCTTTGCTCCCACATAGATGACCGACCAGGGACATTTAGGATAAACCATGAGTTATCCAAGGATAGTCATCACAGTAAACATGCAAATAATATGATAACGTAATTAATAAATTCATAAATTAATAATGTTCAAAACATAATGATTGGCCCCTAGGGCACAATTTCCAACAGAAGAACACCGAGATGATCCTCCAAGAGAATGCAACCCCTATTACCTGGGAAGTGTTCAAGGAACACTTTAATTTGAAATACTTCCCACTGTCAATAAGAGACGAAAAGGAGGTGGAATTTCTGATGATTCAGCAAGGTCCCCGAGAGTCCTTTGATGAGTACCTAGACAGGTGCATGAGGCTCTCTCGTTACTCTAACTACCTCCAACTCCGCAATGATGAGCGGTGGAAAACAGAGAAAATGATAAGGGGACTAAGGCAGGAGCTGAGGGAGAAGGTAGCCCCACGGCAACTTGAGAAGTTTAATCAGGCAGTGGAAGCTTGCCGGATTACTGAAAGTAGCCTGAACCACCAGGCAGTAGTCAGGGTCGCTCCTAGACCAGAAGGACTAGCAACAAGGGGCGGACCAGAGAGGACTTCTTCTGGAGGAAATAGAAAGAGGCAAAAGCCTATGTTTTCTAAGAAGTTTAAACGAGGAGGAGGAGTAAGGCAAGGAGGAAGCAGCACTACGCGCCAGACCAAGGAATGTAGCATCTGTGGTAAAAACCACGGAGATCAACCATGTTTGATGGGTCAAAATGTGTGCTTCCGATGTGGCAAGCCAGGACACTATATAAGGGAGTGCCCCCTTAATGTGGATGGCTCAAGGCCCCAAGCTCAAGGGAGGGTCCTTGCCCTCACAAGGGAAGAGGCTGATAAGTCGCCTGAGATGATACAAGGTACGATTCAAGTTAACAATTACCTTGTGCATGCTATGTTTGACTCGGGTGCTAGCCACTCCTTTATTGCATATGATTGCGCAAAGCGCATAGGCCTTGATGTTAACACATTACTATATGATCTATGTGTGGCTACTCCTACGGGCACTAAAGTTTATACGTCTGATGTTTGCCTAAATTGTATTGTCCGGTATGCCCACTGTTGCACTACACTTGACCTAATATGTATGCCTTTTCATGAGATTGACGTGATACTTGGTCTGAATTGGCTGTCTACCCATAATATACTCCTTGACTGTAAGAATAGGACTTTGATTTTTCCTCCCCATGAGCTAACCCCTCATACCGAGGTGAAACTGAACTTGATCACGGGAACCCAAGCCGGGGATTGCCTAAGACATGGCTGTCAGGGGTACGTGGTATTCTTCTCTGTACATGCGGAAGTGGAAGAAGGCATAACAAAGATACCCGTGGTATGTGATTTTCCAGAAGTCTTTCTGACTGAAATTAGCGGGTTACCTCCAGAGCGAGAGGTAGAGTTTGCAATTGACCTAATACCTGGAGCAGGACCGATTTCCAAAGCCCCTTATCTTATGGCTCCAAATGAAATGGCAGAATTAAAGAAGCAGTTAGAGGAGCTATTAGAAAAGAATTTTATTCGGCCCAGTGTGTCACCATGGGGAGCACCCGTCTTGTTCTTCCGTAAGAAGGACGGTAGCCTAAGGTTGTGCATTGATTACCGAGAGCTCAAAAAGTGACGATTAAAAACAAGTACCCACTACCTCGAATAGACGATTTGTTAGATCAATTAGCTGGTGCCACAGTGTTTTCCAAGATTGACTTGAGATCAGGTTACCATCAACTGAGGATTAAAGCAGAGGACATTCCGAAGACCGCTTTTCGAACACGGTATGGGCACTATGAGTTCTTGGTAATGCCCTTCGGACTAACAAATGCCCCTGCGATTTTCATGGATTACATGAACAGGATCTTTCGGCCATATCTAGATCAGTTTGTGGTGGTTTTCATTGATGATATCTTAGTATATTCCAAGTCACTAGCAGAGCACGAACAGCATTTACGGATCGTTCTAAGTATTCTGAAGGAGAAACGGCTATATGCCAAACTCAGCAAGTGTGAGTTTTGGCTGAATGAAGTAAAGTTCTTGGGTCATGTGATTACCCAAGTTGGAGTAGCAATAGATCCCAGTAAGGTGGAAGCAGTTTTGAACTGGGAGCAACCAAAAACAGTAACAGAAATACGAAGCTTTCTGGGATTGGCAGGTTACTATAGAAGATTTATTAAGGATTTTTCAAGAATTGCACAGCCCTTGACTAAACTTACACGTAAGAACCAGCAATTCGTGTGGGATGATAAATGTGAGGCTAGCTTCCAAGAGCTGAAACGAAGGTTGACCTCAACCCCTGTGCTGATAATTCCCGATCCAACCCTACCGTATGTTGTATATACCGATGCTAGCAAGCAAGGATTGGGGTGTGTATTAATGCAGCAAGGACGAGTAGTCGCCTACGCCTCACGACAGTTAAAGTCTCATGAAGAGAATTATCCCACTCACGACCTAGAATTAGCTGCAATAGTTTATGCCTTAAAAATCTGGAGGCATTATCTATATGGGGCAACCCTTGAACTATATTGTGATCATAAAAGTCTCAAGTACCTGCAGGATCAAAAAGAACTAAACATGAGGCAACGACGATGGATGGAGTTGCTCAAGGATTATGATTACCAGATAAAATACCATCCAGGCAAGGCTAATGTGGTAGCTGACGCCTTAAGCCGAAAGGTAGTACAAGTAGCATTCTTAATGATTCAGGAACGAAAACTCATCGAAGATGTGAGGGATTGGGAACCTTTATTCCATATGAAACTAATGACCCAGAAAGTAGAAGTGACAAGAGCAGAAGCCCAACTGATAGAGCAAATCAAAGAGGCCCAGAAGAGCGATCCGATAGCTGATACACTTCGAATTAAGCTAACAAAAGCTGAGGAGAAGCGATCGAGGTGTCACCAGATGGAATATTGAAGTATAAGGAACGGGTATATGTTCCGGAGTCCATCAGGCAACAGCTATTGGAGGAGGCATATAAGAGCAAATATACGATACATCCGGGAATGACGAAGATGTACCAGGACCTCCGACGTATGTTTTGGTGGCCTGGCATGAAGAAGGATATAACAGAGTATGTATCTAAATGCCTTACTTGCCAGAAGGTCAAAACAGAGCATCAGAGACCGTCAGGGCTTTTACATCCTCTAAATATTCCGGAATGGAAATGGGATAGTATCTCCATGGATTTCATCATGGGGTTACCCCGTACCTCATCTGGATATGACGCGATATGGGTGATTATTGACCGATTAATGAACTCTGCCCATTTTCTGGCAATAAAGAAAGATTACCAACCAGAAAAACTTGCCAAGTTATATATAAGAGAAATTGTGAGATTACATGGAGTGCCAGAGTCGATTGTATCTGATCGAGATCCTCGGTTTCTATCCCGATTCTGGAAGGCACTGCAGCAAGCAATGGGCACCAAGCTAAACTTCAGTACAGCATATCACCCACAGACAGACGGTCAGACAGAGCGAACCATACAGACACTGGAAGATATGTTGAGAGCCTGTGTATTGGATTTCAAAGGTAACTGGGATGACTATCTGCCGTTAGCAGAATTTGCTTACAATAACAGTTATCACTCCAGTATACAGATGGCTCCGTATGAAGCTTTGTATAGTCGCAAGTGCAGATCCCCACTGTGTTGGACAGAATTAGGGGAGCGACAGCTATATGGGCCAGACCTAGTCGAGCAAACAACTGAAAGGATAAGGACGATTAGACAGAAACTGCTCACGGCCCAAAGCAAACAGAAAAGTTATGCAGACATTCGGCGAAAGCCTTTGACCTTCGATATAGGAGACCATGTGTTCTTGAAAGTGTCTCCGACAACGGGAGTAGGAAGGTCTTTGAAATCAAAGAAATTGTCACCAAAATACATCGGACCTTTCCAGATTCTGTCGAAAGTAGGATCGGTGGCATATAAAGTAGCCCTACCCCCGAATCTTAGTCAGATACATGATGTCTTCCATGTATCCCAACTAAAGAAGTATCAGCCAAATCCCTCTCATGTTTTGGAATATGAAGATATTGCACTGCGAGATGACCTAACCTGGGAGATCAAACCAGTAAAGATCATTGATCGTCAAGTAAAGCAACTGCGGCAGAAATCCATCCCAATGATTAAAGTCATATGGGAGAATCTGGCACAAGAAGAAGCAACTTGGGAGAAGGAAGACGACATGAAAGATAATTATCCCGAACTCTTTGAATAAGGTACATTTTAAATTTCGAGGACGAAATTTATTTTAAGGGGGAGGGAAATGTAACATCCCAAAATTTGAAACCCTAGTAATGGGAATGTGAGAAATGAGATATGATTGATAAGCATAAGGTATGAGTAAAGCATGGAAACCCAAAATGGGACGAAACTGACTTTATCGGATCCCTAGGGGCAAAATGGTAATTTTGAGAAAAGTTCTCAAAAATTCCCTAAAAATAGAAAAGGTGGAATTAGAGGTTTTTGAGTCACCTATGATGTTTTGGGAGTGAGAATGGCCCAAAATAAATTTTGGTGAAAATTCCCAAAAAAATTAATTACTTTTGGGAAAGTAGGGAAAAATAAAGGGGAATTAAAGTGATATAATTATTTTAATTACCTAAGGACTCCAAAAATTCAAGGAAAAATATGGATACACTCCCTAGGAATATTTATGAATTTATAAAATTGTTTCCAAGCATTGAAAATGCAGAAAATAATTTATGGGGAATTTACTTCCGAATTCCTATCGGTAAAGACCCGATTTTGGAGAAAATGTGAAATAAATATCTAGAGATCTTGAAAAATTCCCAAAACTTCCAGATCACACTCTTGGAATAAATAGGGAATTATCATGAAAAGAAATAGAATTTTTGAAGCCCTTAGCTAGTTTTCCTAGTAGAGGGCAAGAAATCGGGTATTATGTGACCGAATGAATTTTTAAATTACCCTAACTAATTCCATTACTTCCTAACCAGTTTTTAACATTTAGTTAGCATCCAACAAGGCCCAAATTCGTGCTCATTATGATCAGAACAGCTGGCTTGTGTGCTGGGCAAATTTTCAACCATTGGATCAACTCTCTTGGAAAGTGAGTCAAAGAATGTGTGGCTAGGATTTGTTCTTCATTTTGGCCGACCTTAGCACTTAATTTGGGGCAGAAATAGCTGCCTAAGGGCAGGTTTTTGGGCAGCAAATGAGCTCTATAAATACCCCCACAAGGCATTCAAAATTCGGACAGAAATGGGACAATAGAGGGGAGGTTCTGCACAATTTTCTTCTTGGCTTCCAAACACTCCTCAAATCACCTCCAATCCAAGGTTTATCATCAAGCTTTAATCCAAGACTCCTTGAGGTATGTTTAGGCTTTAATTTGATGCTTTTTCCTTGGCCAAACCGTGACTTAAAGTGAGGGGGAAGTGCTGTTCATTTCTGTTATGCTGGAAGTGCTAGGAAAGGATAGCAAATTGAGTATGAGCTTGTGTTGTTGATGTATGGTGCTGTTTTGAATGGGTTATGGAAGAAATTACCCTAGGAGCTATGAGTATTCAGTTCGGCCAACTCAAGAACTCAAGGGTAGGAATTGTTTCACTAAATTTGAATGGTTCCAATGGATTTAAAATGTGATTTTGTGTAGGATTATGCTATGGAAGTATGTTTTAATTCATTGAAATCAAATATGGAAATTTAGGAACCAAAAGGGGTGTGTTCGTCCATTTTGGAATTCAGGGACTTAAGGTTGGATTTTGATGGTTTTGATGCTTCCATTGAACTCCTTGGGCATTTTTGTGTAGGGTTATATGGAGGAAGTGAATTTGGAAGCATTAGAAATCAAGTTGGAAATTTTGACATCTTTCCTTGTAAAAGAATTCATTTCTTTTTTGATCAGAATTTAAGGAAGGGATTTGATTTTGTAAAATTTGATTTGATATTTGAATTCTACATGAAAAATCATGTAGGAATGGCCAAGGGGGTTTCTTGAATCAAAAGGAAAACAATTAGGCCAAAAATCCAAAGATAAAGGGTTTAATGTTTAAGTAATGTGGAATGTGTTTGAATAATTGTTGAATGATTGGAATTGGTATTGGTTTGATAGGTACCTTGCCAAATACTCAAGAAAACATCTTGAACTTAAAGGAAATCAAGGAACAAGTACCAAAAGGTAGCATTGAATTACATTTGATTGCTTTCTTGCTTACATCGATGTGTTAATGTGTATGTGTGCAATGTGTGCCATGATGTGACTAAGCTTTATTGCAAATGTTGATTGCAATGTTTGAAGTATGTTGCCTTGGCATTATGTCTATTGAATATGTGTATGATAGCTTACTTTTCATGGCATAAAAGCATGAACACATAAGCAAGATAAATGCACAAAAACATTGCACGTAGTGTTTGCAGGAATGCATGATAAATTGTGATTCCGTGCTACTGGGATTTCTTTGAAATCTCACTCTTATGTTTAACGCCACCTAGGAGGGAGTTCAAGCAAGGGCAAAGGCAAGGAAGTTGTCCCGGAGGTCTAATGAACAATCAATGTACTCTAGTGTCAATGTTGGAACTTGTTATGTAATATTTTGACTTTGAAAATGTTTGTTGGATAATAGCTCCTAATGGGAGTCAAGCATGTATGCTTATGTTTAAACATGTGAAAGTATAGTAGAATGTATATTCTAGCATGTGTTAAGTCCCACATGATTAAGAATGGGTAAAAAGTTAAGAAAGAGCCAAAACAAGGATAATTAGGGGATAACTTTTGACTAGAAAGGACCAAACTTGGTGCATACAAAATAAATAGCAAATGTTTGAATCTGGATTGGAAATTTGGCAGACTTATAGATCATATTTTTAGCTTTAAATCAAGTGGTAGATCACTAAATTTGGAAGTTTGTGGAAAGAGTTATGCCCTTTCAAAGTTGGGCAAAAATACTGGAAATTTCAGAATTTACCCAATGAACAGTACATAATTGCGTGGAAACTGGTATTGATCTGTGAGAAATTGATATCTATGAATATTTTTCCTATGTAGAGCATTCCATAAGCTTCACGTGAGAGTTGGAACCACTCTGTTTTGATTTTTCTACATTTAGTTATGATTTTTCAAAGTTGACCTGATTTTTAGGGGTTACATGAATAGTAACCGAAATCAAAATCTTAACATTTTGGTTTTTACCTACTTTGAGCATCATATAATGATTCCAAATGGTTCCAAATGATGTATAATGGGGTTCAAAATGAAGGTGTGACATTCCTAAATATTTAAAGGTCAAAAAAGATAAAGAGAAATAGAAGATTTATGGTGGAAAATAATTATTATAATTTTTCAAGCCAATTATGAAAAGTTTGACTAATTAAGGAAAATTGGTCAAGAATAATTATGAAAAAATATTTCCAAGTCTCAGAAAATTAAGAAAAAATAAGGACAATGTTCCTTGAGAATTATATGAGATTATAAAATTGGTTTTATGACCAATTTGCCCTTAGAGAAATTACAAAGGAATTTAAGGGCGATTTAAGCTAGTTTAATGTCCTTTATTTGGAAAATTCCAAATAAATATTTGGAAGGAGAATAAAATCCCAAGAAAATTCCTATGATATCTCAAGGAATTATAAAAGGTTATAGAATTAAAAGAAGACCCTCAAGTATCCAAGATTTTTTCTAATTCCTTTGAAAAGTGGAAAAATCAATAAAGAGAAGGAAATTAGTTTTCCCTTTTATTTAATTATTAGGAAATTAAATTTGACACAAAGAGGGCAATTCGGGAAAATAAAAATGAGGAGAATAATTTATAGATTTGATAGAAAATAATTACAGAGGCTAGAGCACTGTAATTATAGAAAAGAAGTTAAACCCAGAGTAAAAGTGCACCGATAAAGTGAAGACTAAAGTCTTGCACTTTCCTGGCCCACAAGTTGCCACTTGTCAAGCCTTTAATGGATGGTAATTAAAGTTTTCCAAGTGTCAAGCCACCATGGGAGAGGATCTTGACTTTGGCATTTAATTACATTATGATTTAAGTTAATTAAGAGAGAGGATTAAGATTAAGTAGGCATATGACACTTGGCAAATCATTAATAATGGTTAGTGGGATATTTTGTGAACATTAATGAGCTCCTCCTCCCCCTAAATTAGATCATGTTTCGGCCAAGTGAGAAAGGTGAGGGAAAAGAGAGAGCTTGATGGAGAAATCATGAGAAAGGAAGCAACTTTGATCATCTAAGTGAGATTTAAGGTTAGTTGTTGGTTTCAAACTGTTCCTTGTCTTGTTTTCATGCTTTGTATGGTTGAAATTTCTGGTTTTCCCTCTTCATTTGGAGCTGGCCGAAATGCTCATGGTGCAGGGGAGGAAGTTTTATTGTTCAATCTTGCTAGAACACTTCAAAACATGATAGATCCTAGTGGTTACAAGAGTTTGTAGGTTATTTTTGAAGTGTTTTCTTTGTTATGTTACAAGTGGACCATTTCAACCAAAGTAAGAACTGAACCCTAGGATTTGTTTCTCAAAGTTTTGAGGCTTCCATTGTGTTCAAAATGAAAAATGGTGTAGGGTAAACCTAAAGAACAAGTGTTGGAAGCCATAGAATTAAAGTTGTAATTTTTGGATTTTGAACCCTAATGGTTTGATCAGTTCAAAACTGTAAGAAGGGATTTTATTTTGTTAAATCCAAGTAGATATTTGGAATCTACATGAAAAATCATGTAGAAATAAGTCAAGAGGGAATTTTTAGGGTTTAAGGAAACAAACTCTAAAAATTCAAGAACAAAGATGGAAGCTTTAAGGGGTTTAGGAGTTACTTGAATTATGTTATTGATTTTTATGAGGAATGGTTGATGATTCTTGCTGCCCTTTTTGTGGATTGCCATGTTAGGGTTTGGCATTTGTGAAATCAAGAAAGAAGAACAAGAAAATCAAAGAGCATTGGATTAAGGTACTAAGATTTAATTGACCTTAATGTTGAATGTTGCATTGATTGCTATGCAATTTCATGTGCTATTATGTGGTTGAACTAAATGATGATGATGATGATGATTGTGTAGCTATACTCCTTGCTTTATGTGCCTTGGCTATTGCATGTTAGAGTGCTACATGTATGAGGTAAAGTAGTTCCCTATTAATAGCAAAAAGTTGGAATGCTTGTAATTGATGCATATTAATGTTTTGGTTGATTGATCTTGCTACTGGGATTTCATTGAAATCTCATCCCCCATATGTAACCTAATATTTTAGGGACTGAATCATCAAAAGGGAGGCTGCAAATCCAAGGATAAATATGGTGATGAGCCATGAGGAAACATTTGTATTTGGTTATGTATAAATATCAATGGTTGGTGCTGTAATCCCCACGCAGGACGTCAATTTAGAGCCACGTTTTATTAAGTTACCAAACAAATTTATGCACGAAATTTAGTATGCTTAGAGTTGACGTCGTGAGCTTCAAATCGATAGGCAGAACGTTAAAAATGGCCAGCTACATGATTTTTAATGATTTTTTAAAGTTAAGATTCAGGATCAGGAAAAAGGATTTTTGCCAAATGGACAGAGGTGAATTTCACAAAAATCTGACACTTTTTCAAATGGAATTGGCTCATAATATTATTTTTTTCTTGAAAGAGAATTCAAAGATCTTTTCATAGAATTTTGAATCACTCCATTTTGATTTTTCTAGATTAAGTTATGAATTTTTGAAGTTGGGCTAGAAAACTGGATTTTTACCCGATGAACAGTAAAAATCCCAAAATCAGCATTTTTCATGGATTTTTGAGTCCAAAACCATCCAATGTGGTCTAAAATGGTTTTGATTAAATCCTAAGTGGATCCGATAGTGAGGTGTGACAACTTCTCCATCGCTCAAAGCTAGGACCTCATTGATGCGCGCTTATGGTTTTATCAGTTAAGCTGCAATGAACCTGTTGACTTATTATGTAAAATTAAATATATATATATATAATATTATTTTACACAAACAATTATATATACATATATATTATTAAAAACTAAAAATATACTACATGATAATTTTAATCATAACTATTTTAATGACAAAATAATTTTTAAATATTTGTTTTACTATTTGTTTTATAATGTTTTATTTTTAAAAAAATATTTTTAATATAATTTTAATTTCTAAGCATACTAATTTTGAATTTTAAATCATAAATAAGTTTTTATAAATATTTTTATAAATTTATTTTTTAATTAACATTGATAAGATATACAATTTAATTATATATGTATTATATTACATTATATTATATTATCTATATGTGTTTTATATATTTGATGAAAATCATTTACAATTAGTCAAAAAATCTTGTTATTCACAAAATAACTACTATAATAAAATGTAATAAATTATTCTATATAAAAAATTAAATGATTTGAATAGATTATAATAAACAATATTCTCCTACTTGTATATATATTCTATGTAACTTATTTTCTTAAAATTCTTTTTATATACCATTTGTTTTTGTATTGAAGACCAAAATCAATCTATATCATGATTAAATTTTATTGTTTAATGATTTAAATTCAAAATTCATTTCAATATTAGTTTGTGTTCATATAAATTCATTTATTGATTTTGAATTTCTATCATATATTATCTCTTTCAATATATTATACATATGATAAAATTATTTCTTTCTTATATCAGTTTGTATAAGAAAGTTATTAATATTCTTATTATATTTTTTAATTATTATTAATAATCAAGAGGAATTTATTTTAACAAAATATAACCAAGTTTTCTAAGAAATTGTCTTCCTATTTTTAGTATATACCTAATGATGATATGAATGATGACGATATCTTCATTAACACCAATTCTATAAATATATCAATTTATTTTATAATTAAAAATGTTTTTAAATCATTATATTCTTAATTGTTATTATATAAATTGTTGTAAGATTATAATCTAAAATAATAAAATTTAAAATTAGTGACAAATTAGCGATAGAATTGTGACGGAAGAATTAGTAACGGAATTAGTGACGAAAACTTCTGTGACAAACAATTTAGCAATGAAAATTTCTGATAGAAAAAATTCCGTCGCTAAATATTTATTGACGGATTTTCTGATGAATTAGCAATGGAATTTAGTGAAGGACAACAATTCCGTCGCTAATATTAGCAACGAAAAAATTTCGTCACTAATCTGTTAGAAAAATTAGCGACGGAATTTCTATCGCAATTTCGTCAAAAATTAGAGACGAAATTTGTTTCCATCGCAAATTCTGTTGCTAATTAATTGTTTTTTTTTGTAGTCATATCCCAATTCGGCTTAGAAGAAATGTTGGAGCAGGAGTTTGTTTTACTTTGATTTGACAATTCCAATAAGTTTAAGATATGTTTTTGTGTAGGGAAACACTAAAAGGAAGTGTTTAAAATCATTGGAATCAAAAAGAAAATTTTTGGAACATATATGCCCCCTATTCTGCCAAGTCATTTTGAAAGGGAAGGATTTTGATTTTCATAAATTTGATTGGATATTTGAAATCTACATGTAAAATTGTGTAAGAATGAGCCAAGAGGTTATTAAAATCAAAGGAGGAATAATTATGTTATAAATCAAAGAAAAGGGGGATTTAAGTAGAGCATTGTTTAAGTTTGAATAATTGTTAATGTAGCTTGTAATTATGCTTGGATTGATAAGTATTGTGGAGAAAAATCAAAGGGAACCTTAATCTCTTGAAGAGACAGAATTGCATTAAGCACCAAAGGTAGCATTGAATTATAATTTGATCGTTTATCTTGTTTGTTTAATGTGATTATGTTGATTGCTTGAATTGAGAAATTTATGTTGTGGTAATGGTTGATTTTATAACATTTGATTGTGCTTTGGCCAAATGCATAGGAATATGTCAATGTGAAAGTGTTGATGTTCCTCTTTTGGTATGATGCATAATATGATTTTATGTGACTTAAAGATGTCTTGAAGTTCTATAATATGTCACATTATGCATTGCTTGATTTACTTGATGATGATAGTTCATTGCTACTGAGATTTCCATGAAACCTCATTCCCTCCTGTGCTAAATTATGCATCAATAGGGAATGGATCAAGTATGGATAAGGGCAAAGAATTGGTGTTGAGCTAAGGAGGCCATGAAAATTTTGTGACAATGTATCAAGCTATGTTGTATTTTGTTGAACTTTGATATAAGTTTGTAATGAAGTATGGATATGGAATACTCTGACATTATATAAATTATAATGTTGTATGATGGTTTATAATCATGGTTTGGTTTGTTGGGATGGATGGCAAATGGGAAAAAGAAAAGAAAAGTTAACAAGTTTTGATTAAGGGATAAAAATGCCCTAAACAGGGACAATTCTGTGTCACATAAAATAATAAGCAAATGGATGAATTTGGACTTGAAATTTGGCAGACTTATAGATCTCATTTTTAAATTTAAAACAAAAGATAGATTACTAAATTTGGAGTTTTGTGCTAAGAGATATGCGTTTCCAAAGTTGGGTAGAAATACTAAAAAATTGAAAATTGACCATATGAACAGTGCAACTTGGCAAATTTTTTGGCTTTGTTTCATGATGATCTAATTCCAATAAGTATTTTTTTCCTTATAGTACACATGACAAGCTTCAAATAAAATTGAAACCACCTCGTTTCAACTTTTCTATATTTAGTTATGAATTTTCAAAGTTGGCAAAAATTTCTATGAATAGTAAATAGTGCTCGAAGGCTCACTGTGACCCTAGGTCACAACCGGGGAATCTCAGGTCGCAATCTAGCAGCATAGGTTGCCTCTATGACCTCAAGTCATAACCTAGACCAAAATTTGGAAAAAATTTTAAATTTTTATGAATTTTCTCATGCCTAAGGCCTATATAATCATCCTAAAGGGGTTCCAATTGATATAGAATAAGGTTATAAAGGAGGTGTGACAAAATGCATTCCCCAATCTTTGATTATGTCTCAGGTCTAATAAAAAGAGCTACTCTCTCACAATCTTGACAAACCAAAGTTTGAGTAATGTCCATATTTAGTACTCGATGATACTTCGATTAAGATTGTTTCTAATAAGAAGGTATATATGTCTAGTAGGAAAATTCTTTTAACCCCATTCTTTTTCATAATAGTAATACTTGTATTAATTTTATTATTTTATTTCTTAAAATACTTAATATATGTAATGTTTTAAAGATAATATTATGAGATATTTTACATTTTATTATATTATTTTATGTTAATTAAAATATCCTGAGTGTGACCGGTCAGTCGGTTAGGCCCAATCCAAGTAGGCTTTTAAACTTAGTCTTTCTTAGTCATTTTATAACATTGATGGAGGGTTATGTATTTTGATGGCTGACTAAGTAAGCATGTAAGAAAACCTAATATATGGCTTTTGAGGTTTTTTGACTAGTGGCGGCTCTTCCTAATTTCATCACTATGCCCACCTTCTAGTTAGAAGAGTTCCTAATATTTTTTCTATTAACATATTTTTATGATTTTAGTTATTCCAATCCAAATCTGCACCATGAGATTTGTGGATTGCTTTTTTGAATAATCTAGCATGACGAGAAATAAGCCTTCCACGGCTACTAGAATCCATATGATTATTCTCAATAAATATTTATATTCATATGGCATGTTCTAGCATGTGGCATCAACGTGAGGTTTCTTAGATCTACCTCGACTACTATTTTTGTGTATGATGAATTAAATATAGAACTTAATTTTCTATTTGAAAATTAATTTGAGACCAATTACAATCAGCACCACATGTTTTTTTTTTTAGGGTAAAACATCAATCGTGTTTAAACACTAAATAAAAAGGTAACATTAAAAAAAGGCCAGCCAGTCACATTTAGTCAATTTGAGAAAAGCTCAATTGCTCCAAAGTAAAAGGCTGGCCAATCATAAAAATAAGCAAGTAGTACAAATGGATAACACAGACATTGGAAGACACTAATAAAACAAGAATAAAAAAGAGACAAGTAACATCATGAAAACTAAAATAAAGCAGTCAGGGATTTGATTGTAATCTCCAATTCTTGCCAGCAGATCTGAATCAGCCCAAAGCTTAAAACCTTTGCTACACCAATCATTTCTCTTCCACGCATAGATGCTTTCACAAATCAAATTCCACGAAGCTGCATCATACGAAAGAGCTCGCAGACATGCTTCCAAGAGATAACGCCACTATGAGACATTAAGGCAACCTAATGGCTCACGATGTCCACACCATTTAGGGTGTTGAAAGGAACTCTTGTACAAAGTACTAAAGAAATGTAACTGCTATGAAGATGAGCGTGAATGTGAGTAGAGTTGGTGATAGAACTTGGCCCATGATACTCTGAAATCAGAAAGATGGTATTACGACCAACGAAAGCCAGTGATTCAAGCACTTTAGCAGTATATGAACTTGGAAACAACGCCAAACCAACCAGAAACTAAGGAAACACCAGAACAAAGCAAGCAAACAAACAAACAAACAAACCAAAGCAACACTGCATGATGAACCTCTAAGTGGTTGCTGACTAACTTAGAGGTCCTTGAAATTATCATAAGCATGTGTGGAGTTTTTTAGTAGAAGCTTCACAAACCCAGAATAGTATTATGAGGGTCACCCAGCTGCAAATGTCTTCAAGTAGATAAAGAAAATGTTGAAGTAACCAAGAAGGCTAACCTCTCAAAAACCAAGATATGAGGTTCATAATAAGCATTATTAAAATCATCAAGATATGATCACACCAATCTTTTAGTGTCACATCCTGAAAAATTTATCCTAATACTAGAAGTTAAAAATTGAGTTAAGGGCCCATATAGGAAATAGATAGAAGGACGAAACAACTTTTGATATAAAACCCAGATAAGGTCCGGACTGATATTTTTAGAATTATTGGTCTAGAAAGGGCAAAATGAAAAAATTTTGAGAAAAATTCTCAAAAATTTTAGAAATTTTTTAAAAAATAGTAGAAAGATAAATTAGAGGTTTTGGAACCTTAATTGAGGCTCTAAAGCTTATTATAGAATTTCCTGAAAATAGAGGTTTTTCGGAAAAAATAGTGGAAATTGAGTGAAAATAATTATTTTAAATACGTAAACGCCTCAATAATTCTGAAAAAATGTGAAAAAAGTTATTTAAATATTTAAATGATTTTATAAAATTGATTTTAGATCCTGAAAGTACAGAAATTAATTTTAGAAAATTTACTTCCAAAATCCTACCGATAAAGCCCTATTTCAAAGGAAAATCAAAATAAATAGTTAGAGATAGAGATAAATTCTAAAATTTTTCAGAATGCTTTCCTATGTCAAAATAGGATTTTTCATGGAGAAAAATGTGATTTTGGAGGCCTAGAATAATTATTAAAAGTTACAAGTGAATAGTAACTGATAAACTTCAATTTTGCTTGGAATTAATATTTTATATTTGGGCCACTTTTCTTGTTCATTCCAGATCAGAATTAGCCTCATTTTGGGCCAAGAAAGTCCAAAAATTTTGTGCAAAATGTGGCCCAATATTTAAATGGATTTAAGCCTAAATTAACCCTAAAAATCAATAGAATATTTTTAAATCTAGACACTTGGCATGATCAAAAATTTTGAGGCATTTGATGGCAGCCACATGGCCTCTTAAGTGGCAGCACATCATGCCATGCATGAGGGGGAGAGACCAGAATGTTTCTTCAGTGTCACAAGTTTGCTTTTGCTTTTATCAACATTTCGCCTATCCATATCAGGTAACTCATACAAGAAAAAATTATGTCCATAAGGGGAAAAAATAGAACTTTGATTTATTAGTTTGTTCTAGTTTATAATGTTAATTTGGTCTAATTTATATATATGTGGGTTGGGATTTTTCAGGAGTAGCTTCAACAACATTCACAATAGTCAACAACTACAACTACACAGTATGACCAGCCATTGTTTCACATAGTGGTGGCCCTGGTCTTCCTCCCAACGGTTTTGTTCTTGAAAAGGGAGAGTCTAGGATAATCTCTGCACCCACTTCGTGGAGCGGCAGATTTTGGGGTCGAACTCTCTGCACAACAGCGGCTGCCACCGGAAAGTTTAAGCGTACCACTGGTGATTGCGGCTCCGGGAAGGTGGAATGCGAAAGCAAGCACATCATAGAGATTGTGACAATGGTAGAATTCAGTTTAGGCCAAGATGGAGAGCTTGATTCGTATTATGTGAGCTTAGTCAACGAATACAATGTGCCTATGATAGTTTCTCCCCAAGGCATCGAAAACTGCATAAGTACAGGTTGTTGGGAGGATTTAATCAATGCCCTTCAGGGCTCGTGGGATTCAATCCTAGTGATGGAAAAGCGGTGATATGTCAAAATGGTTGCACGGAATATAAATCCCCTCAGTATTGTTCCAAGCCAAACCATTACTCAAAGCTATTTTAAAGTGCTTGCCCATATGCCCATTATTTTGGCAATAATAGCAAGGGGAATTTCATGTGCCCGGGTGCACCCCCTATCCCAGACAATAGATAGCAAAACATTCAGGTATATATGTATGATCCCATTTAAAGTCAGTCATATGGGTAGAATTTTGTTAGTAAGTCCTGTTTTTGCATTTCATAGCATTTTTATATCTTTAATTGTCTTTCTAATTTTGAATTTGTTAACATTGTTATATATGAATCAGCAAGGGTATGGAAGACAGTATGCTTCTTGTTATATAGAAGGCATGGATCGTATGCAGAGAAAACAAGTAATAACATTACTGGAGAATTTTCACAAGTTAAATTCCCTCAAGAGTTATTTGTGTATGATTTTAAGAAGGTTGCAATTGCGACAAAAAAGTTTCACTTGTCTAATAAACTTGGGCAAGGCAGTTTCGGCCCAGTATATAAGGTAACATTTATTCATGAAATCTTAATCAGTTTCGAATTCATTTTTTGTGTGTAACTATTAATTGCTTCGTTCATGGAAATTTCTTCAAGGGAATGTTATGAGATGGTCGGCTCATAGCAGTTAAGAGACCATCTAGAGCATCTAGATAGGGACAAGAAGAATTTATGAATGAGATGGTTGTCATTTCGAAGCTTCAACATCGTAATCTTGTAAAAGTTTTAGGTTGTTGTGTCCAAGGAGAAGAAAAAATGTTGATCTATGAATACATGCCAAATAAAAGTCTGGATGCATTCATTTTCGGTTAGCTCTTATAATCCTTTCTATTCTAGCTTTTCCTTGCTGGATGCATTAAGTTTTGGAGCTTCTTTATATATGTTATTGTCAAGCTGATTTTGTTGTTATAGCTCCATCAAATCAAAAACTACTCGATTGGGGAAAGCGATTTCTCATAATTGAAGGAATTTCATAGAGATTCTAGACTAATAATTATATATAAGGATTTAAAAGCAAGTAATATCTTGCTAAATGAGAATCTGATTCCAAAAAATATCAGATTTTGGTATGGCCAGAATTTTTAAAGAGAGCGAAGATCATGCTAATACAAAGAGAGTTGTTGGAACCTAGTAAGTTTCCTTTCTCAATCCAACATTAGCAAACTGAGAAGTTAGTAGTGTTCTAATAATTAATTGTTTCACTCAATTATATGCAGTGGCTATATGTCTTCAGCATATGCAATGAAAGGATGCTTTTTAGAGAAATCAGATGTGTTTAGCTTCGGAGTCTTGCTATTAGAGATTATTAGTGGAAGAAAAAACTCTAGCTTTTCTAGGAATGAGCATTCTTTGAGTCTTTAGGACTTGCAAGTATCTACTATCCATTGCCTTTGAAATTACCTAATTACATGTATTTTTCATTGCTAAGTCAATTGTTAGCTGATAATTCTTTTCTTCTATGATCTAGGCTTGGAAATTATGGAATGAAAATAGCATTACATTGTTAATTGATGATGAAATATCCAATCTCAACCTAGAGAAGGATATATTAAGGTGCATACATGTACGGCTTTTATGTGTACAAGACCTTACAAGGGAGAGGCCAAGTATGAGCATTGTAATTTCCATGCTGAATAGTGACATTGTTGTTAGATTTAAGGTTTTGATGATAATAATTTAAGGAATCTGTGTTTTAGTAAGTTGATCAATCACCTAATCAATCAAAGATTTAACGATCACACGATAGATAAAGTTCCTGTGTAAACAAATAACTTAGCAGAAATGTTAATCGATAACTTGATAGATAAATCAATTTGTATATGTTGATCGATCAATTTATTGATCATTGTTAACACTGTTTTGTATAGAAGTTTGCAAAAAATTATCGATCAATTGATCGATAATTTAGTGATCGAACAACTGACAGATAATGGGACACAATTTTTGGTAAGTGTTTATGGATCACTTGATCGATAAATAAGTTATCGATGAGAAGACAGATAAATGGTAAAGCTTCTAACTCTCGTTGTATTTTGTTTTAATCACCATTTATTGATCACTTTATCGATCACAGCTTTATTGATAACTTGTTCTGTCATTGCATAATAACTTACCTGTTTATCAATATTTTTCTTCTGTTTAAGTTCTTTTGAAAAATACTTTATCGATCACTTGATCGATCAACGGTTTATCGATTAAATGATCGATCATCATCTTTTCACTGATTTAAACTGTTTATGTCTTTCTTCGATCACTTGATCGAACATCGATTTATCGATAAAATGATCAATCATCCAATCTTCTAAATCATCCAATCTTCTAAATATTCTGTTTTCACATAACGTGATTAATCAAACATGCTCCTGGCATTTCAGAACTGAGCTTCTCAACTACATTGTTATCGATCACTTGATGGATAAGTCTCTGACCGATCACTTACTCGATCATTTTAGGATTTGTGCTCTTTGTGAAAATCTTTTTTAAACCTCCTTTTATCGATCAAACTTTCTATCATCCACTTATCGATAAAGTATTCGATCAATGTTCCTTGAAAATAAATCTCTCTTGCTTATCTTTATCGATAACCTGATCGATCAAACATTTTTCGATCAATGATCCAGTTCTTTCAATAACAAGAAGCTAGGTAAGATTTAAGATACATCTGAATATTTCTCTTCGACCTTTTCTCAGCCTTGCTAATTAACTTAATACTCTATTTTAAGGGATTCAAAATCATAGGTGACCTTGAGCCTTTTCTCTACATAATCTTTCTGAAGTCACTCTTTTCATTTATCAATCACTTGATAGATCACGAGTTAATCCATAACTTAATCGATAAATATAGTTATTTGTTTCAAAATCTTTCATCTTATTTAATCGATAACATAATCGATAAACTAGTTATCGATCATGTCTTCGATCAAGGATGTTCAGTTCATAGTTATTGGATTTGAAGTTTGATTGATCTCCTTCTCATCTACCATAGAAATATTACTATCATTTTAAGAAATATTACTATCATTTTATTAGTTATCTTCCTGAATTTCATTCTGAAGGAAAAACTTATTAGATTGAAGTATTGTTACAGATTACGAAGAAAGTTCAATGGTTATCCAACGGTTATTCAATAGCCTATAACCTACCATGTCAGAAGCATTAAATGGCGAATACCGTTGCAACTAGGAAAACACACAACCAAACTCTTAACAGCTAGAAGCTCTTCCATCTGACAGTTATTAAACTTCCGCAACTATAAAAGGCGTGAAGAAGCATTGAATGCGGATATTGAATATGTGAGTTACCTTCTACAAATATTTTACTGTTACATTCAATACTCTGTTTTCATCTTTACTGAGCTTTAGTATTTCTCATTCATTTGCTCTGTGAGAGAGACTAACATATCATCTTTAATCACTTTCTGAGTGTAACTCAAGAGTGTGGACTCTTGAGTGGGTTTGTAACCTTACGGATAGTAAGGGGGAGTGATTGAGAAGATCAATTGCTGTACTGAGACACCAAGAGCACAATTAATCTTGGATCATAGTGGAAATCTCAGAGGTATTCTGAGGACTGGACGTAGGTCAAGTGGTTAAGACCGAACCAGTATAAATCTGGTGTCTTAGATCTGCCGTGAAATCTTTCTAACTCTAAAGCCCTATGTTTTACTAATTTCATTATTTCAATTCTGTTAAAATTTTTATAACTCACCCAATTCACTCACCTTTTGGGTGAGACTGCCACTAACAATTGTTAATCTTCTTCCTCTAAGGCAACCTGCATTTATCCAATGGCAGAGTAAAGTGAATAGTGTGCTTATAGAAGAAAATGAAGGAGTAATTTCCAACAATGGACTAAGCATTAGTGAGATATGTGGTAGATAGATAGTTTCATCACAAATATGTTATTGATATAACATATAGTTTCAAAGATTATTCATGATTGTATGAAGTAGCGCAGAGTTTCAATTGTATAAATAGTTCTTATCTTTCATATTTTTCTTCTAATTTTTAGTTTTTGCTTGTTAGATTGCGATAAGGATTTCATTGGAAATCATGCTATGGTTTTGGCTATCCCTTCCCTTTGTATACAAAGAAATGGAAAAATGCATTTCCTTGACTCAACCTTTCACAAGAAAATAATTTTGCTGCAAAAGATAATTATGCCATGTTTATGGTCCTCTTAATAACTCAAAGTTTTATACTTTTCTAATGGTTAATAGATACAAAATTTTGGATCATTTGTATATAATCCGCTAACATTTTAAAATTTAGATTTGACCTCCTTAACGTTTTAATTATTAACATTGAACCCCGCCATTATTTTTACCATTAAATAACTAACAAAAACCACCATGTTAGATTAACGAGGATAACATGGCATTTCACATGGACCAAAAACTTTAGATTATGATATGAAAAAACTCGTAAACTTTAGATCAATTGCAAATAACACCCTAATATTTTAAAATTTAAATGTAACCTCCTTAAAGTTTTAATTAACATTAAACCCCCACTATTACTTTTTTCCTAATCTAACCTATCGAAGTGAGCCCAATCATTGTTTTCATATGATCGGAGATCCTATGGTCTTCTTTGTATATGGAATTGAATGCTCATCTGTATTTATAGATTGAATAGTTAGTAACTTTTAGACACATTCTTCTTTCCATTGGAAAGTTTGTCTGAGAGAAGATTTAAATGGGTAATTGCATTTAATGCTTCTGACAAAAAAAGATTAGCAATGTCATCTATCTATTAAAGCATAATACATATTTAATTATCTACGAAACTTGGTTTTAGAAGATTTAACACATTTTTATAAGCTTTAGACATGATTAGATGAAGTTAAAATATATTTGCACTTGATCACAAAATCATCAGAGTCGATGTTCTAAGGTTTGACTCAAATAAACAAACAATGACTCAGATAACATTGTCTTGAAAAAGATCTTGAGTTGAAACATGACTCACAAAACACAAGAGGTGGGATCAAGAACAATAAACTCAGATAATGAATATGCAGTATTTGAATAATACCGAGTCCGCTTTTCAAACTAGAATGAATACACTTATTTGGATACTAAAGGATATGACTTGCATAATAGTACATATGTGAATATGATTAGAAACAGGATCGTGAATCGAATAAGCTTTGATTCACAAGTCCTTTTATCCAAATACAAAAATAATTTTCACTACTAAAAAAATGTTATTATGTCCATTATGAAGGCTTTTTTTCGTTTGTTTTGGAAGGAGACATAAAGCAGATGTAGAAAATAGGTTACATATACATCTATTATAAGCAGATGTAAATGAGTCACTTTTTTCGTCTATTCTTGCTTAAATGAATGAGAAAAACCCCCTTAATTAAAGCACCAATGTTGTAAGTATAAATTAAAAAAAAAAGCTCAATTCTAAAATACTAGCTTATTGAGAGATCCCTTAAGCTTATAAATCTTACTTCTCTCGTGAGACTTGCAATGTGGAACTTATAATAGATATATTATAAAAAAGAAGAATTTGCTTCTTTTTTTTTGAGTTGGTCTCCCCCGGTATCCCAGGCTAATGCCATCTTTCAGGCTTTTCAACGGGCCCAGACTAATCCGGAGCGGCACCTATGAAGGATCCCCTAACGGATGGCTTGCTTACCACTTCACGCTGCTGCGTTCCCAAGCGGGATCGAACCCCTGACCTTGGTTAAGCTAGAACGACCCCACAGCCAGTCGATCTAAGCGTTTGGTGGTGAAGAATTTGCTTTTTAATAATATAGAGATTGAGGTAAAGATGGAAATGAAATAGAATTATAAAAGTATTAAAGAAACCTGGTGGAAAAACAAGAAAATTATACACGATTGTCTTGATTTTAAAAGAAGTATCATACAAACAAACAAATCCCAACCCATCATAGTTTTGATTAAAAATAGAGAAAGTCCCAGAAATCATCACTTAAGAAGCTATGATTGCTACTGTAATGAGGATCACAAACATTGGCCAATACAAGGTTCTGCAAAGTTCTAATTAATTGACAACTAATTTAAACCCCTTACTTTTGTAGGTAATGGTTGGGGGTTTGCATTAGCATACTTGGAATCCTTTTGTAAATGAACAGTGTTTCTAATAAGATTACTATGTTTTAGAAGAAAGTATGCTTGCCCAATTTAAGCCAATATAAGAGCAGGGTATGTCATAGAACACATACTAATTTGCATAGACCAACACTACTAGAAAAAATACATATAACGACACTAAACAATGGCGATTAAGAAGAAAAATGCCGTGAAAAAAAAGGCGGTAGCATTTTTGTAAATAAATGTCGTGTCTCTTCACTTTCCACAACGGTTGTCTTAATAACTGCTGTGGAAAGTTTCAAAATATGCCGCGATAGGGTTAGTTTTTTTTCACAATTTCACAGTTTCTTATCAATGCGCCATGGTCTCCCTTTGTCCTACCACCATCAAACTCCATTACCAGCCATTCCCTCCTCTTTCCCATTGTCTAAACTCCTCTATTTCACTTATGGTTGCTTGCTGCCATCTATCACTGTCTTCGCCGCCTATCTTCTCGTATTTGAATCGTCTCCATTGAGTGAGTATCCTCGTCTTTTATTCTTTTCATTTTTTCTTGGTTTCTTAAATGTTTTGACTATAAAAATCTATTGTATTTCAAATGGGTTGATCGGTTTTACATTGTGGATATCTTGCTTGTTTATTTTGCGTTTTTTATGTGCTTGAGGTGTTTATTAGTGGCATTTGGTGTTAGAAAACCTCAATTCCTTCCTCTATATGGTATTAGAAATATGTTTAAATGTTTCAAGTTGATTATTTTCGAAGTTTTTGATTATTTTTTAATTTTTTGATATTTATTTCGAATTTTTTTTTTGTAATAAAATTGTCAATTTACTAATAAATAATATGTTCAGTGTTTTGTGAAATTTTTTTCTTCGTTATGAACTTTGATTGATAGTAAAGTGTTGTTTAAAATTTTATAGTAAATGGATATTATTTGTGTTTCCGTCTTGGATTCAGAACTTTTAGCTTTAAGAATCTTCATTAATTGAATTAGTTTGAGATTGAATTGTTACTTTTGTTTTATTTGTTATATTTTTTCAAATTTATCCTATCTTTGTTTATTACATATTGTTAGTTTGGTTGATTGATTGATTTGTTATTTTTTAAATAATTTAGAATTTGTTATAGGGAAAATTAGAATGGAGTACCTAAAGGGAATAATATTTTTACAAAAATTTATTTCTTTAAGTATGTATTTAATTTATTTTTACAAAAAGCTAACTTTTATATAGAAATTTAATTTAATTTTTTCTATGACATTAAATTAGAAGCAAGTGTTCCAAAAGAAATTATATTAAATTCATTTAAAATTTTTATATTATTTATGTATGTTGAAATATGCTATGAAGAATAGTTTTGATTTTGATTAAAATAATAAAAATAATTTATTATTAACTATTTTACAAAACTTATATATGCTTGTTTGATTATATATTTTTATCAACATTTTCGCTCATTCACTATATATGACTATTTTTTTTTAGAAATTACTTAATCTAATTTTTAAAAGTAATTACAACTACACTCATTGACTCTGTAGAACAATAGATTGTAGTTGGTTGAAAGCTAAGAGAATTAGCAAAGAATATGAGGATGGGGTTGAAAGGTTTATTGAGTTTGCTCAGAGAAATGCCCCTAGTAAAAGAGATGGATTGTATTATTGTCCTTGTGTTAAATGTTTAAACAATAGTCGGCGGAGTATTCCTGAGATAAGAGAGCATCTTATTTGTGATGGGATAAGTTTGAGGTATATAAATTGGATATGACATGGAGAAATTAGAAAGACTACACTATCTAGAAAGGAGAAGGTTGTGAATGAAGACTTTAGTGATAGAATTTCAGATATGTTTCGTAATATATGTTCTAAGTCATCTACACAATTCTCTACCACATGTGAAACCTTGTGTAGTGATGCAAAGACGCCTTTATACACAGGATGTAAATATGATTACACAAGGTTGATAACCATGTTGAAATTGATGAACTTGAAGGCAAGAAATGGTTGGACCGATGCTAGTTTCACAAAATTGCTTGAACTGTTGAATGATATTCTTCCAAAAGGGAATTCACTTCCAAAACGAATGTATGAAGCAAAGAAAATTTTGTGCCCAATGGGTTTGGAATATGAAAAGATACATGCATGCCCTATTGACTATATATTATTCAGAAATGAGTATGAAGGGTTGAATAAGTGCCCTAAATATGGGACTTTAAGATACAAAGTTAAGAAAGACGATGGTGATTGTAATGAGATGACCAAAAGTCCTCCTTTGAAGGTTCTGTGGTATCTTTTAATAATACCATGATTTAAGCATTTATTTGTTAATGTCACAGATGCAAAAAACTTGAGATGGCATTCCAATGAGAAAATATGTGATGGAAACTTCGTCACCTCACAGATTTTTCTCAGTAGAAAACAATAAATAAAAAATTTCCTTAATTTAGTAGTTAGCCAAAAAAACCTTCAGTTAGGGCTTTGTACAGACAAAATTAATCCATATGGTAATCTTAGTAGCACACACAATGCTTGGCCGGTGCTCCTCGTAATTTACAACTTGTCTCTTTGGTTATGTATGAAAAGAAAGTATGTCATGTTATCTTTGATGATCTCAGGACCAAAACAGCCAGGAACGATATCGATGTGTATTTGGAACCTTTGATTGAGGACCTGAAGAAATTATGGGAGGAAGGTGTTGATGTGTTCAATGCATATAAGCAAGAGACCTTCAATTTACGTTCCATGATCTTTACCATGATAAATGACTTTTTAGCATATGAAAATTTGTCAGGACACAGTGTTAAAGGGAATAAGGCATGTCCGATATGTGAAGAAGGCACTCACTATATGCAACTTAAACATGGAAGGAAGACGGTCTGCCTTAGTCACAGAAGGTTTCTTAGTCGGCACCACCCTTACCATAGGTTGAAGAAGGCATTTAACAGCTCACAAGAATATCAAATGGCTCCAATACCATTAACTGGAGAAGAAGTTTATCAAGGGGTGGAGCAAATTAATGTGGTCTTTGGTAAAAAGGAGAAGACATTCGGTGAGAGGAATTGATAGAACCCAATCTTTATATGGTTTTCTCAAGTGTTTTCTAATGTTTTGCAACAATTTTACCCTCATTATGCATGCATTTATATCCATTTGATTACATTAAGTCACGCATTGCATTTTGCTGTTTAAGGGGTAAAAAGGATCATTTTTTCTCTTCTCAATTTTAATTGCCTTGATCTATAATCAGTTGGTCTTTACAAAGCTCTTTGTTGTGATTTTCAAGCAATTGGAGAAGGACCTAAGAACCATGATGGAGCATGGATGGAGCTAAAATGTTACAAGGGCCAAAACACAAGAGTTGGGAGTGTTCTACCCTCCGAAGTTGCGACATGGACTCCTGAGGTCGCGACCTGGATGCCTCTTAGTGAAATTACGCGTTTTGGACCCAAGTCAAGATGAGAGCTCTCTGTCTTCCTGGGTCGCGACATGGAACTTATCAGGTCGCGACCTAACCCCCCTGAGTCGCAACCTTACATTCCTGAGGTCGCAACCTGAGTGCGTTAAAGGAAGCTGTGCGTTTTGGAGTAGGTTTCTGAGCTTCTTTACCTAAGGGGGCAGCCACCACGAAAAGACACTCTTCCATTCTACAAATTTGCACAAGGTTGAGCCACCATCATTTCCTCTCAAGTCTCCATTGATCCTACACCCAAAACTTCCATTTTTCTTCATCTCTTCGTCATTTTCTGCATTACTGGACCGATCAAACCACTCCAACACTCTTCTTCTCCATTTTTCCAACTTCTTTTTTAGCTTTAACCATGGCTGTTCATTCCTGGAGCGATTGTGATTGGTTTGAAGGCATGAGAGGCTAAACTCCTTAGCCTCTTGGTGATGGAGAACGAAGCTTGAGCTCAATGATCTAATCAGGGATTTTTTCTATAGTCTAAACTCTTGTTTAATGCCGTGTTGAATATATTTAGGAACTTTCTGCACTTGTATCAAACTTGGTTTATGATTGTAAATCTGGTGTTTAGACTATTCTATTGTATTTGGATTGGATGATGTTAATGTTGATTGATTTATGTAATATTTCAGTTTGAATCCTTGTGTTCAGTTTGATTTTCAGTGATTATTGTGATTAATCTGCGTGCTTGGTATTCTGAGTTTGTCAATTGACATTCAGAGGACATTTGCATCATCCGTTCATCTACACTCTAAGTGGTTTTCAGTAGTGTCTTAAGAGATGTTAATTAACTTTAATTAAAGTGAGTTTCCATTAATTAAGACATGGGTTTTCTTTAGACTTAGAGGTTTTCTAAAACTCCCAATCATTCTAAAGAGCAGTGATAGCTGAGTTTTCATCATCAAGAGACTGTTTAACCATAATTCCCTTTTAATCCAAAACATTTCTTCATTCATTTAAAATACCAAAAATATTTTAACTTTCTGCACTTTACATTTGTTGCACCACTTTTAAAACAACTAAAACCCCCTTTTTACTCACTCAAATCTATAATGTTTTTGAAAACCAATTTAGACTAGGATTTCCAATAACAAGCTCCTTGAGAAGAATGACTGGTTGCATCCTATATTGCATTTTATCTGGTGTAACTCACTTTCTTGATGATCCGGAAGGTGACAGTCTGGCCATCAATCAATGGTGCTATTGCCGGGGAGCCATTGAATTGGTTCCCTAGTAATTGGTTTTCCTCACCATTGTGATTTGAGTCGATTCTCATAGAATTTTAGTTTTTGAACTTAAATTTTGCATTTCATAGCATCAAAAATTTTGAGAAATAGAACCAAATATCTTGTTTTTCTATACATTTGCATTTGCATTCTTGCATAGCATGTTGCATTTTATTCTAGCTTGATCCTAAATGTTTTAGCCAATTGCTTGAAATTTTGAACTCTGTACATAGTTGTTCAGCATCTGGTTAAAGTACTTAGTGATTTTTTCGAAGATTTTGTGAAAATAGCTCTCTTTGTGGCTTGTCACGACCGCAGCCTTCTATTTTCCAGTATTGCTCTTGGTCTGTTTAAGTCACGACCTGGAATTTTTCAAGTCGCAACCTCAACTCCCTCTTCTTTCAAGGTTGCTTTCTGTTCATTGAAGTCGCGACCTGGATTACCTAAGTCTAGACCTGATCTGGGTTTCCACTAAAATTTTTTCTGAGTGTCCAGACTTACTCTCTTTTCATAACTTTGCTTTCTGCACATACTTTGAGAGTGTATAGCATTTCATACACCTCAAACTCACTGAGCATTATTTGAAATCATTGAGTTTGTCTCAATTTTGAACTACACACTTGGTAAACACACAGTTTTGAACCTACCTCTTTCTCTAACTCTATCTGTGCTTGAATTCTTGAGTAATTGTGCATGCCTAGAGCGCGTAGAGGCAAGAGAGGTAGACATATAGGATCTCGTAGCCTGCTTATTTTACGAGACCTACCCCATTCATCTAGTAAGAGTGAGGAAGTAGAAGAAGAAATTATGGCTAAAGTACCTCATCATGGTCTAAACAGTGGGAATGGGAATGGTAACCATAATAGACCTAACAATAATGGTGGCAATGAGGGGCAAGGAGAAAATAATGGCCAGAATATGATTAATAAACAACCTAGGGGTAGAACTATTAAGGAACTAACTCAATCTGATGGGAACTTTGAGCCTATGCCTGATGCTTTTCCTACTTTCAATGCAAATTTTGAAATTAAAGGTCAATTAATTCACTCATTGCCTAAGTTCTATGGTCTTGCAGGAGAAAATCCATACTTGCACCTCCGGACTCTTTATATGCAGTGATTGTCCATGAAGCCAATCAGAGCTAGTATTGATGACGTTATGTGGAAGGTTTTTCACTTATTTTTGGAGGGCAAAGCTAAAGAATGGTACATGAACCTGCCACTATGTGGATAATGACTATGAGTCATGGACCAGTTTAAAGAAAGCATTCTTGGATAAATACTTCCCCTTGGCAAAGATTTCAGCTGCCCACAAGGAAATTTCAGCACCTAAGCAAGAGCCATTCGAGACATTCTTTGAATTTTAGAGTAGATTTCAAGAGATGCTCACCTGGTGCCCCAACCATCAGATTCTTGATGAGCACTTGGTACAATATTTCTATAATGGGTTGTCAACATATGATGCACAAGTTTTGGATGCCGCTGCAAATGTGTCTGTGGAAAATATGGAACCAAGGGCTACATGGGAGTTAATAAGGACCTTTGCTCTTAATAGACAACAAATGAGCTCAAGGGATTTAAGAGACCCCAAATCTAAAAGAGACCCCCTCTTGGTAAAGCTAGCCTAAGACATGTCTAAACCTGCAAATACAGTTGAAAGCCTTCACTCCAACAAAACTCACTCTCTTGCCCTAGTAGCTACAAGTTGTGAATTTTGTCATTCACCAATGCATACTACCTCAAATTGCCTTAAGCCAGTTGAAGAAGTGAATGCCATGTACTAAGGAAGAGAGGGGCAATATCAGAAAAGGGACCCCTACTCAAACACTTACAACCCTGGTTGGAAAGATCATCCAAACTTCAAATGGGGTGGGGAAGCAAATAGGCCCAATCAATTCCAAGGAAATCAGTTCCCCAACACCGAGGCCTCTTTAAGCAACTTTCAAGATTCCTCAAGAGTTGTAGTGACAACACCGCCTAACACGGTCTCTCAACCACAAAAAGGGGATGACACTTCTCAACTTTTGAAGAGCATGGCAGCCCAAATGACAAACATTTAGGGGCGAATGAAGGAGAGTGATGATAAGTTCATCTCCATAACCACTATCTTACAAGGAATGCAAAAGGCTAATTCGGATGTTCACAAAAAATTGGAAGAGCTCACCCTAAAGAATGCTGACATCACTAGTCATTTGACCCAACTGTCCAATACAATCAATGATATGTAAGCTAAGAGTGGGGGTAGCATTCCTTCCAACACGGTGATCAATCCCAAAGCCCTTAATGCAATATTCTTAAGAAGTGGTAGAAAGGTCCACTTTGAGGATGAAAGGGTAGACAAAAATGCATTTGAGCGAGAAATAAAGAGTTCTTCACTCACCTCTATGAAGTTGGGCAAATCTGAAAGTTCCAAGGAGGAGGAACTTCTTAGGAGAAAGAGATCCCAAGAAAGTAAAGATGCACAAGAAGAGGAGAACCCTATGGAAGGGTCGAAATGTAAGGGCGAATAGAGGAAAAACAAAGCAGGAACAAGCACTCATGGAGCCTTGAGCAATGAGGGTAAGAAGGTAAATCTCGATGAACCCCCTTTTCCTCAATGTTACTTGCAAGGTGTGAAAATTACTAATGAAAAACAAGATAATGAGTTGCTTGAAACTTTTAGAAAAGCTAAAGTAAATATACCCTTGCTTGAACTGATTAAAAAGATCCTTAAGTATGCCAAAGTATTAAAAGAGTTGTGCACACATAAGAGGAAGTTTAAACCTAATGAACGAGTCCAGTTGCCCTCTAGTGTGTCTGCTTTGTTTAAACCACAACTCCCAATCAAATGTCATGACCCTGGTTCCTTTACTATACCTTGTACTGTAGGTAGGACAACTATTCCTAATGTCAGACCTTACTATCAAATTCACTTAGGATTTAACTAAAACCATTTTAGACCACATTGGATGGTCTTGGGCTCAAAAATTCATGAAAAACGCTGATTTTCGGATTTTTACTGTTCATCATGTAAAAATCCAGTTTTCTGACCCAACTTCAAAAATTCATAACTTAATTTAGAAAAATCAAAATGGAGTGGTTCAAAATTATATAAAAATATATTTGAATACTCTTTGAAGAAAAAATAATCTTATGAACCAATTCCATTTGAAAAAGTGTCAGGTTTTTGTGAAATTCACCTCTGTCCATTTGGCAAAAATCCTTTCCTCCAGATTCTGAATCTTAACTTTGAAAAATCATTAAAAATCGTGTAGTTGGACATTTTTAACGTGATGCATATTAATTTGAAGCTCACGACGTCAACTCTAAGCATACTAAATTTTGTGCAGAAATTCATACGGTAACTTAATAAAACATGCTCTAAATTGACGTCCTGCTTAGGGATTACAGCACTGTCTAGCTAAATATTTACATAACCAAAAGTCCACGAATTTTTATGGTGTGACACCATAATTTAGCCTCCAATCTGTAGCTTGCTCTTAAGAGTTTCAGGCCCTAAAATGTTAGATTGTATTTATGGGATGAGATTTCAATGAAATCCCAGTAGCAAGATCAATCAACCAAAACATTAATATACATCAATTACAAGCATTCCAACCTTTTGCTATTAATAGGGAACTACTTTACCTCATGCATGTAGCACTCTAACATGCAATAGCCAAGGCACATAAAGCAAGGAGTATAGCTACACAATCATCATCATCATCATCATTTAGTTCAACCACATAATAGCACATGAAATTGCATAGCAATCAATGCAACATTCAACATTAAGGTCAATTAAATCTTAGTACCTTAATCCAATGCTCTTTGATTTTCTTGTTCTTCTTTCTTGATTTCACAAATGCCAAACCCTAACATGGCAATCCACAAAAAGGGCAGCAAGAATCATCAACCATTCCTCATAAAAATCAATAACATAATTCAAGTAACTCTAAACCCCTTAAAGCTTCCATCTTTGTTCTTGAATTTTTAGAGTTTGTTTCCTTAAACCCTAAAAATTCCCTCTTGACTCATTCCTATATGATTTTTCATGTAGATTCCAAATATCTACTTGGATTTAGCAAAAGAAAATTTCTTCTTTCAGTTTTAGCTTGGCCAAACCACTATAGTTCACTTTTTAAAAATTGCAACTTTGATTCTATGGCTTCCAACACTTGCTCTTTAGGTTTAGCCTACACCATTTTTCATTTTGAACACAATGGAAGCCTCAAAACTTTGAAAAACATATCCTAGGGTCTATATCTTGCTTTGGACGAAATGGATCTCATGCAACATAACAAAGAAAACACTTCAAAATCAACCTACAACCTCTTGTAACCACTAGGATCTATCATGCTTTGAGGTGTTCTAGCAAATTTGAACAATAAAACTTCCTCCTCTACAATATATATGTTTCGGCCAGCACCAAAGAAGGAAGAAAATCAGAAATTTCAACCATATAACTCAAGCAAACAAAGCAAGGAACCATTTGGAACCATAAACTAACCTTGATTCTCATTTGTATGCTTAAAGTTGATGCCTTTCTCCTTGGTTTCCCTTTGAAGTTCTTCCTTTTCCTCTCTAACTCTCTCTTGGCCGAAACATATTCAGAAAATGGGGGAGGAGGAGCTCATTAATGTGCACAAAATATCTCACCTACTAACATTAATGAGAAGCCAAGTGTCAAAAGCCTACTCCTTCTTGAAATTTTCCTCTTAATTACTTAATTCCAATTGTAATTAATTTCCAAAAGTCAAACTCTCCTCCGCTTGAGGCTTGATACTTGGAAAGCTTTAAATCCTCTCCATTAGGGGCTTGACACATGGCTAAATGTGAACCATTTGAATTGTAAGACTCTAGTCTTGCTTTATCGGTGCACTTTTACTCCGGGTTTAATTTCTTTTCTATAATTACAGTGCTCTGGCCTCTGTAATTATTTTCTGTCAGATCCATAAATTATTCTCCTCATTTGTATCTTCCCAAATTGTCCTCTTTATATCAACTTTAATTTCCCAATAATTAAATAAAAAGGAAAACTAGTTTCCTTCTCTTTAGTGATTTTTCTACTTTTCAGGGGAATTGGAAAAACTCCTGGATACTTGAGGGTCTTCTTTTAATTCCATAATCTCTTATAATTCCTTGGGGTATCATAGGAATTTTCTTGGGATTTTATTCTCCTTCTAAATATTTATTTGGAATTTTCCAAATAAAGGACCTTAAACTAGCTTAAATCGCCCTTAAATTCCTTTGTAATTTCTCTAAGGGCAATTTGGTCATAAAACCAATTTTATAATCCCATATAATTCTCAAGGAACATTGTCCTTATTTTTCCTTAATTTTCTGAGACTTGAAATATTTTTTCATGATTATTCTTGACCAATTTTCCTTAATTAGTCAAATTTTTCATAATTGGCTTGGAAAACTATAATAATTATTTTCCACCAAAATTCTTCTATTTCTCCTTGTCATTTTTGACCTTTAAATATTTAGGAATATCTCCATTCCTAAATACCATATTACTTGATGTGACACCTAAGGCTTTGCTTGATTTAGGTGCTGCTATTAATGTCATGCCTCAGTCAATATATGAGTCCTTACAAATGAAAAGTCTTAAACCTACTACCATAATGCTCCAGTTAGCTGATAGGACAATGAGGTACCCACACGACTTCTTAGAGGATATCCTAGTGAAAGTCAAAGACTTAGTTATCCCTGCCGATTTTTATGTCTTGGATATGCCTAATGAACAAGGTGGGGATGGGACTTTAATTTTGGGTAGACCCTTTTTAAGAACTGCTAATACTAATATTGACATGCAAAAGGCTACTATTCTGCCCAAGCCTGGCTGAGGAAGAATTACAAGGTGTAAAACAAAAAAAGATATGCGGAGAAGGGCATACTATATTTATTATGCCCTTCTCTGATCATGATTTTCCTACCCGCAGAGGGAGAGGTCCTTCCCTTTTTGGCCGGTTGTGGGCGAGGAGGGATTTGAACCCCCGACACTGTGGTTCGTAGCCACGTGCTCTAATCCTCTGAGCTATAGGCCCCACCTCGTCTCCACTAGATCTATTCCCTAGAGTACCCTAAAAAAAGGGAACCTTTCCTCTCCCCAGCCATTTCGGCTTAAGAAGATGTGAAAGCGCCTCTCTCTCTATTATCACTATGTCTGCTGGGGATAAATTTGCTTATTGATATGTATGAACAAATGAAACAACCGCATGAAGATTACTTGATGTGTGATGTTAATTTTGTTAATGGGTTGTTCATTGATGAGCCTCATAATAATAATAAAATGCATGTTTCATCCCCTATTCGTGACTCTGCTTCCCCCTTCCTTTCTAATGGTAGTGACGTGGGCTGTTCTATTGTTCATCAGTTAGATTACACTTTTTCCACTCGATCTGGTTCTACTATTACTAATAGTACACTTGAGAAGTCTTCTACTAACCCCTTTGAGCCCAAGAAAGGCTTTGTTTCTAATGTTAATGCAAGTGGTAGTAGAGCTGCAAAGACTTCTAAGAAGAAGAAGCACTTCAACCTTGTCAGGGAACTACATGCTCTGAATGCGATGCATGGACCAATTACAACTCCAGTTACTCTCCACTCTGCCGTCTCTACACCCTCAACTAAGAAAACCAATCAAGAGACAGTGGTTACTTTTATGGAGAATAAGAAAGTGGATTCTGAGAAAGAGAGCAAAGAGCCTACATCTCTCAGGCTCTTTTCTAAGGTGAAGAAGAAGAAAATTAAGATACCCTCTGCCACTTTCCCTCCTCTCTCCATTGACCACTACATGATCATTGATCTAGTCTATGAAGACCCTTTCCTATTAACTCCTGAGGAGGCTGTGAAGATTAAAGCTGGTGTTGAGATGTAGGGCCTGCTGTCCACTTATCAAACACCAAAAGCTGAGAAAAGGGCTAAATGGATTGGACCTTTTGAAGTTCATTCAACATGCCAGCATAGGAAGGTTGTAATGAGGGATACTGAAGGCCAGTTCTTCCAAGTTAAAAAGGAGCACCTTCGTTTCTTTAAGGAGAGCTATCAGCCTCTATGACACCTCAAGTTGCTTCTTTCTTTTACCTATCTTGTTCACCATGTTCTGCTTTGTTTTGACTGATTTGATTATTGCATGTGTTAGTGAGATAAGTGTGGGGGAGGGAGCCAACCAGTAGGAAAAGTAGTTTAGCTTATTTTAGGCTGTAGTTTTTCAATTCAATAATTTTCTCCTCTTGATGTTCTTGTCTTATGTCCATCCTTCCTTGTGCTTAATTGTTTACTTAGTCATGCAATAAGGGCACTGCCGTACTTATGTGTGGTTGGTGTTATTTGTTTTAATTATAGTGGCTATTATTCTTTTTCCCTTTCCTTTCGACAGTGAGGACACTGTCAAGTCTAAGTGTGGGGGAGAAATTCATTTCACTTTGCTGCATCATTTCTGTGGTTGTTTTAGAATTTTTGGCAAAATTTTTTCAAAAATCCAATCTTTCATCATCATTATTTGGCTTTGAATTGATTATAGATGGTAAATTGTTGTGAATTGGATCATTTGATGCTTACTGAGAGGGTTTTTACTTGTTAATTGTTGGCCATAGATTGAAATTTTCTGTGACTTTAAGTCGTGACCTCACTGCTTCAGGTCGCGACTTGAACAGTGACTTTGGCCAGAGAAGGCTCTCTGTGATTTCAGGTCACGACCTATATGATCTCAGGTTGCAACCTCATCCCCCTTTTCTGACTTGGTGCGTCTGTGTATCCAGGTCGCGACCTGGACTCTTTTGTTGTGCATCGTTACTCTTCTCTTTGCTTTTTGACATTGCTGTGTAGGAGGAACCTTTTTAAGCTACCTTTGCATCTTTTTCAAGCAAACCTTTGCCTTTTTCATATACCCTCATTGCATCAAATAGTTTTTCTCAAAAACCGTGCTATCCTTGGACTTTTAAGCATAGTGGATTTTGAAAAGGATTTTTCTGAAGAATTTATAGTCACGTTTGGGATTCAAGTATGTTCTTACATGATTATTATGATCTTTTTAATCCTCATCTATTGGGTTGCTTTTGTGATAAGTGTCTTAATGCCTTGTGACTAGTGCATATTGATTGAAACTTCTTGTATGAGCAATTGAGATGTGAAACCCTTGTTGGAAGGATATTCTTTAGCCTTAATTCCTATATTGAGTGATTATTCATATGGTTTACATTCTCTAGAACTTGTTTTAGCTCTTGGTCAAAATTACGTGTGCAGTTATGATTTTAAATATGATGGAGGCATTCTTTTCTACACCTTTCTACCCAAACACAACCCGTAACCATTTATCCGTTGCTTAACCATTTTTGAGTGTTTTGAACAACGATGTTAATTGAGTTGAATCCGTCTCGACAATTACGATTTCCTGATCTTCATCGGTCTTAATTGGGAATTTTACTTTTATTTCAGTTTGAAAAAAAAAAGAGAAAAGAAAGAAGAGAAAAAAAAAAAGAGTAAAAAATACTCCTTATATATACAGAAGCTATAATAAAATAAAGTTTAATAAAGTATTCCCTTAGTGATAGAAGGTTGGGATCTGAACTTCCTTGCCTAAAAATAGATATTATTTAACTCACATTTCTTTAATTCTTAACACTCGATTTCACCTTTTTCTATTCCATTTAGCCTTTCCATCACTATAACCCTAAAAGTCCTCTTGATTCTTTACATGGATGCTGAATAGTAGTGGAGATTTTAGGGTTATTACAAGCTTATGGTAGAATGTTTGCTACTTGGATAATTAAGAGAAAAGAACCCCAATGAGGAGAGATGAGCGATTCAAACACTTATACCTTGTGAGCAAATCTCTATTGTTTATGCATTTTGAGTCAATTGCACCTTGTATCTGATTACATGGCATTGTTCATGTTATCATTCTTGTATTCCTAAAAGAGGTTGATCGATTAGCTCTTGAGATCACTTGTAAACATGCTAGTCTCTTAAATTGTAGCTGTACTTTCTTTAGAATGATTCAAATCTTCGTCCAGGAGTACAAAGGTTCAAGTGTGGGGGAGTGATAGAACCCAATCTTTATATGGTTTTCTCAAGTGTTTTCTAATGTTTTGCAACAATTTTACCCTCATTATGTGTGCATTTATATCCATTTGATTACATTAAGTCATGCATTGCATTTTGCTGTTTAAGGGGTAAAAAGGATCATTTTTTCTTTTCTCAATTTTAATTGCCTTGATCTATAATCAGTTGGTCTCTACAAAGCTCTTTGTTGTGATTTTCAGGCAATTGGAGAAGGACCCAAGAACTATGATGAAGCATGGATGGAGCCAAAATGTTACAAGGACCAAAACACAAGAGTTGGGAGTGTTCTACTTCTCTAAGTCACGATATGGACTCCTGAGGTCGCGACCTGGATGCCTCTTAGCGAAGTTACGCGTTTTGGACCCAAGTCAAGATGTGAGCTCTTTGTCTTCCCGGGTTGTGACCTTACATTCCTGAGGTCATGACCTGAGTACGTTAAGTGAAGCTATGCATTTTGGAATAGGTTTCTGAGCTTCTTTACCTAAGGGGGTCAACTACCACAAAAAGACACTCTTCCATTCTGCAGATTTGCACAAGGTTGAGCCACCATTATTTCCTCTCAAGTCTCCATTGATCCTATACCCAAAACTTCCATTTTTCTTCATCTCTTCATCATTTTCTACATTACTGGACCGATCAAACCACTCCAACACTTTTCTTCTCCATTTTTTCTAACTTCATTTTTAGCTTTAACCATGGCTGTTCATTCCTGGAGCGATTGCGATTGGTTTAAAGGCATGAGAGGCTAAACTCCTTAGCCTCTTGGTGATGGAGAATGAAGCTTGGGCTCAATGATCTAATCGGGGAGTTTTTCTATAGTCTAAACCTTTGTTTAATGCTATGTTGAATATTTCTAGATTTAGGAACTTTCTACACTTGTATCAAACTTGGTTTATGATTGTAAATCTAGTGTTTAGACTATTCTATTATATTTGGATTGGATGATGTTAATGTTAATTGATCTATATAATATTTCAGTTTGAATCCTTGTGTTTAGTTTGATTTTCAGTGATTATTGTGATTAATCTGCGTGCTTGGTATTCTAAGTTTGTCGATTGACATTCAGAGGACATTTGCATCATCCGTTCATCTACACTCTAACTAGTTTTCAGTAGTGTCTTAAGAGATGTTAATTAACTTTGATTAAAGTGAGTTTTCATTAATTAAGACATTGGATCCAAGTGATTACTTGGGGTTTTCTTTAGACTTAGAGGTTTTCTAAAACTCCCAATCATTCTAAAGAGCAGTAATAGCTGAGTTTACATCATTAAGAGACTTTTTAACCATAATTCTCTTTTAATCCAAAATATTTCTTCATTCATTTAAAATACCAAAAATTGTTAACTTTCTACACTTTACATCTGTTGCACCACTTTTAAAACAACTAAAACCCCCTTTTTACTCACTCAAATCTACAATGTTTTTGAAAACCAATTTAGACTAGGATTTCAAATAACAAGCTCCTCAAGAAGAACGAATGGTTGTATCCTATACTACATTTTATCTGGTGCAACTCACTTTCTTGACGATCCGGAAGGTGACAGTCTGGCCATCGATCAAGAATATATAGAAAAAAAAAGATCTATCTTTTTTTATCTTCCATATTGGCAAAGTCTTGATGTGAGGCATAGTGTAGACGAATCCGATCAACAGGGTTCCCCCGATGACAGCTCCTTTACTAGCAAGAGAAAGGGTAGAAGGCCAATCTTAAGAGGCATTTAGCTTTACATGATGAGACCACACAGCCCATGAGGATTACAGTAGAGTTTGATGATGATTTGAAAGCTGTAGGTCCTAAAGGGGCTCAATTTACTAGTTATATGGGTTATCTCACACACAGTAAGATTAGGATAGACATTCCTAATTGGAGGATGGCAGACAAAGATTTGAAGCAAACTATTTGGGAGGATATTTTGGTACATTACAAATTCTTTTCTCTATTTGTTTCAATTATAATTGCTTATTTACTTATAACTCTATTCTATTGTGTTGTAGCTGACATTTGATATTCCTGCAACTGAGAAAATGAGAGACCATCTGTTTAAGCAACTCGATAAATGGTGGAGGGATTTGAAATCCATACTTACAAGACAGTATCTTTATGAAAAAAGAAAGGGTGAGCATCATAAAGATTGATAATCTTTTATTAGTGACGAGGCATGGGAGAGGTTTGTAAAGCAACGTGAAGACCCTGTATTTCAGGTTTGGTTTCTTCAAACTTAGTTTTTAATCAATTTATATTTTATTTAGCTAAACTAAATTTGTTGAATTTGTTTCATTGTCATAGGTATTGAGTAGGAAGAATAAGCAAATATCTGAGCAGAATGTGTACTCACATATCATGTCTCGTGCAGGGCATGGTGGGTTAGAAAAAAGTATGATGGAGGAGAGGATAAAGAATGCACAGATGGCTGCTGCTTCAGATCCTACTGGCTATATTCCACCCATTGAGCATCCTTCTCGCCAAGAAAAATGGAAGGTAGCAAGGGTTAAAAGGGGTCAATATATCACTCCAAAGTCTGCTGCTATTGCTAAAAGGATTGTAAGTAATATTTATATACATAATGCTTCATTAATTGCTTTTTTCAATTATCTTAAATTGAATTTGTTGCTTTAATGTTACAGGATACACTGGAGGAGCAATTATCCTAAGGTACATTCGTTCCTCATGGACGAATGGATATCTTGGCCACCTGCCATTGGAAACACTGACCATCCCGACAGAGTCAGAGGGACCCCTAAAGGGATTGGCATTAAACGGTTCTTTGGCCCTGGTTCATGAAGAAGCACTGGATCATCCTCTGCTAACATGGTATCTAAGGAGGAGCTCGACCAGCAATTACAAGAAGAAATGAAGAGAGTTCGAGCTCAACTCAGTGAAGAACACAAGGCAGAGATGCAAAAGATGAGTGAGGAGTTTGATGCCAAGTTTCAACAGGCTATGATGATGATGGGCACAACCAAATTCCAAATACTTTGAGTGTCTGAACCTTCCCAGGTAATAATCACACATCTTCTTAAATCTTTTAAAGGTTCATTTCATCTATTTAAACTTATTTAATATGCCTTAACTAATTTCTTTTTATGTTTCAGGGTTTACCTATGAGGAAAAGTGGGAAGGGTAGTAATAATCTGACACAACAGCTGACAATATCTGACCCTGACCCTAGCCCTGACCTGTCGAAGAAAATGTAATGTCGTGCGCTCTCTGTGTGAACTTTGAAAATTCAGCTATTCATGTCACTAATAGTTGAGCATTCTCAGGCACAACGATCCACAATAAGAAAGTTCTTAAGGATCAAGCAAGGGTGACAGTGGATAGGATCTGTAGTGGTCAAGCTGGTATACCAATGCCCAACCCTAATGATGAGGTTCAACTACTGGCTCAAGCTAAAGGACATTTCATTTTGTGGCCAAAGAGACTTATTACAAAGACACTATTGAAGAAGGAGACAGCAAAGAAGGTAACAAAGAGCACATCATCAGATCCTGTCCTCCTACCTCTTCCAGATGACATTGCTGTTATGTATTCCAGTTTTGTACTTCTTCATTCTATGGTGATATCCATGGATAAGCCTCTTACTTTCAAGATGCCACTGGGGATTGTGGGTTCAGATGTAACATACGACTTCACTATTAACAAGAAGGACCTTGTTTAGTTCCTTAACTTTGAGGAGCTGGATATAGTCTTCATGTAGCTGGCTATTTTGTAAGTTACAATATCATTTTCTTATTTCATGTTATATTTATGTATGTTCTAATGTTTCTTATTTGAACAACAAGCACTTTACTCAAATCTGTTGGCAAGGAGGACTTGAAGGAACATATGGATTTATGTGTCCTCAAAGGGTGTAGAAAATAGTCAATATTGTGGAAGCGAAGTCGATTTACATAATGACCACAATGACTCAGACGAAAAAGAAAATATATTTTGCACCTTACATGGAAGGGTAAGTATATTATTGTATTTGAGATACACAAGTTGTATATATAAGATTATAATTAACATACATCATTTGTATTTTGCAATTATTATTGGATCCTAATTGTTTGTGCCCTTTTTTATAACAAAGTCTACTGGTTTGATTCCCTCTATGGAAGTCCAACTGAAGAAACCAGAGATGTCATCGACACGTTAGTTTATGTTTATATATTTATTATGTGTAAAGTTTATAAAAACATGCATTAATATCATTTTTTTTTATTGCTGAAAGGCTTTTTATAGTTTCAATGTTATGGCCAAGTAGCAAAATTTGCAACAACCAACATCGATTCTTGTTGTTTTGAGTTAAATATATGCTTATAAATCTTTTCAATAATCAAAGTTAATGTTTATAATCAAAGTATGATATTCAATTTATATTTCATTTTGTTGGTACCGTTGTCAACCTAGGAGTGTTAAATGCGGATATTATGTCATCCACTACATCAATGACATCATTAAGACAGGGGTGACTGAGAAATTAGACAAGGTAGATATAGGTAACATTGTATGTAATCCTTCAATTCTTTTCACATTTTTGATCAAGTTGACTAATGAATGTTATTTTTTATTGACAGGCATTCCAAAATGCTATGCCATATGAAATAGAGGAAGTCAACTTGATGAGGGATACTTTGTCAACAACATTACTGCAAAATTTTGAAAATGTGAGATAGTTAGGTCATTCTCACTTTTTAGTTCATAGTTTGATTACTAACTAGTTGATTGTTTGATGATATATGTGGTGATTCAATAAGAATGGATGTTAGTGTTCATATGGTCATCTTGAAATTGTTCTGCATATTCTTCTACTCTGCTGGTTGATTTTGGATATATAAACTGCAGGGAGGTAGTAAAAGAAATTCATGTAATATTTTTTTTAAAAATTGATTTTTAAATGGAGGTTTTATAACGGCGGTTTTATTAATAACCGTTGTGGAAAGTTGAATTTCCAGGACGGTTTCCTATAAAACCGCCGTGGAAATTCAACTTTCTATGGCGGTTTCCTGTACAACCACCGTGTAAATTCAACTTTCCACGGTAGTTTTCTGTAAAATCACTATGAAAAGTCAATTTTCCATGGCGGTTTACAACCACTGTGTTTTATTCTCCTTTCAACGTCGATAGTATCTACTATGCCTCCAAAACCGCCGTGGAAAACCTTATTTAATCACTGTTAAAAGCCTTTTTTCTGGCAGTGCAAATACTAAAATGTCCAATATCAGTAAAAAGGGCTTCAGTTCCTATAAATGAATTTGTCCCTCTTATCAAGTCTATGAGTTAGAAATGTCATATCATAAATAACTTTATCACTTCAAGTAAAATGAACTAAAATTAACATGAGAGAGCACAATGCTACTAAAATAAATCCACCCATCTTTCTTATTCGTTTTGAAATATAGCATAACATATGCAGGATTTAACAGTTTGAGAATTGTTGGATTATGCTTCATAAAGTTGTAAATACTACTAATGCCTCTCTAATGAATGTGAACCAAACTCAAATAATAGAAGCAAAAGTGTACCCCACTTTATTAGCTCCAAATCTTTGGACTATGAAAAGAAACACACCGAAATTGCAATATCCAAACAGCCCCACTTGTGTACTAAAAATGTGAAAAAAAAGGTGCATGAATATGATCACTTAACATGTAAATAATAGGTTTATCTAGTTGTGGGCATAAAATTAAGAGTTAAGGTGTAATTTTAACAATTATATTTTGCATAAAGAGCACCTAATACTAAAAAACTTTGAAAGATGTAAAATTAGACATAATCTTTTAAAAAACATATCATTTTCACCATTCCGTTAACAAGTTAAACAGACGTTACCTTTTTAAAGATGGGTCCCACACATTGAACAAATGGCAATTCTTCCTAACTTCTATTTCCTCATCCATCCATGTTTCGCTAACCTTCTTAAATCAATCTTAGAGAATACACTGGCTCCAACTAGCTGATCTAACAGATCATCTATCCTAGGGAGTGGATACTTGTTCTTAATTGTGACTTTATTCAACTCCCTGTAGTCTATGCACAACCTTAGACTACCATCCTTTTTCTTGACAAACAACACTGGAGCACCCCATGGCGATACACTTGGTCTAATAAAACCTTTTTCAAGTAACTCCTCTATCTGTTTCTTAAGTTCTGCCATTTCATTTGGAGCCATTCTGTAAGGGGCCTTAGAAATTGGTCCTGCTCTGGGTACTATGTCAATTGTGAATTCTACTTCTCTGTCTGGGGGTAATCCCGTGATCTCTATCAAAACACTTCCAAAAATTCCCTAACCACTGGGATTTCTCCTATCCCTTCCTCAACTTCGACTTGCACTGAGAAGAAGACGAGGAATCCTTGACAGCCTTTTCATAAGCATTTGCCTGCTTGGGCTTCCGTAATGAAATTCAATCTAACTTCCGGATTTAACTCTAGATCCCTCGTGGGTAAGATTAGGGTTTTGTTCTTACAGTCCATTAGGATATTGTGGGAGGACAACCAATTGAGTCCAATTACCACATCAATCTCATGGAAAGGCATACATATCAAATCTATAGCAGTGCAACAGTGCTCATAGCAAACTATATAGTTCAGGCACACATCAAATGTAATTGCCCTACTCTACGTTGGGGTAGACACATGTATATCATATGGCAATGTATTTATACTTAAGCCAAGTCTTTCCACACATGCATATGAAATAAAAGAATGACTAGCACCCGAATCAAACATTGCGATCACTGGAGAATTGTTAATTATGATCGTACCTTGGATCATCTTTGGAGATTTCCGGGCTTCTTCCCTTGTAAGGGCGAACACTCGGCCCTGGGTGCATGGTCTTACCTGCTCGGTGTTCTGTGGGCACTCTCTCAAAAAATCTCCAGGTTTGCCACAGGTGTAGCAAACATTCTGTCCAGCCATGCACGGCCTGTCACCGTGATTCTTGCCACACTTTGCACACTCCTTGCCCTTCAGTGCTTTACCGCCTTTCTTGTTCTTGTGGTTGTTCCAGGGTTACTTCCTCTTCTTATTCATATTGGACGAGGTAGTACCTTGACCTCCTTAGCCTCCCTTCTCTGCTCTGGGGGTTGTCTTGACCACCAGATGATGGTTGAAGCTGCTTTCCGTGATTCAGCAGGCCTCTACTGCCTTGTTGAATCGTTCAAATTGTCTGGGAGCAATCATCTCCCTCAATGATGGCCTCAGTCCTCGAACCATCTTCTCTGTTGTTCACCTCTCATCGTCTCTATATCAGAGATAGCTTGAATAATGAGAGAGACGGATGAACTTGGACAAGTATTCATCAAAAGGCTCATCATCCCTTTGCTTCAGAGTCAGAAATTCCGTTTCTCTCTCATCTCAGACAGATCTCGGACAGTACTTCTCATAAAACTGCTCCAGAAACACTTCTCAAGTTACCGTCGTGTTTCGAGCATCCAGAAGAATCTCAGTATTCTTCCACCAGCGATTAGCATCTTTCTCTAGCTTATATATCGCCATCTGGGCTTTTCGCTCTGAGGGGCAGTCTAGCACCTTGAAGATATTCTCTAGGTGATTAATCCACTCTTCCGCCGCTTGGACATCAAATGTCCCATCAAATGACGGCGGGTTGTGCTTACAGAAGCGAATCATCCACTATTGGATGCTGTCGGTGTCTGCTGCTGGCATTGCCGACCTTGGCAACTGTTCTGATGCTGGTGCTACAGAGATTTCTTCCTCTGGTTGCCTTCTGTCGAGGTTCGCTAATGCTGCTGCTGCTACTGCAGCTATCGCTGCATCCCTTTCTTGTTCCTGGCGAGCTTGTGCCGCCCTCATGTCTTCGATGGTCTTCTACTATTACTCAAGGCGATCCAGGATCAATTGTAATGGATTAGGAGGGACCCTTGCATCTTGCACTGGGGGTCTCTCCGGTGAAAGGTTTCGTCGAGTCCTAACCATTGCTTAACTAACCGGATAGCACAACAAGGAACAAGAAATAAATATCATGCTTGGATTTCATTCACAAAATGAGCATACAACAATTAGCAGCTAAGCATCAACCAGCCAGAATACAAACAAAACATCCATCAACCAAGCATTATCAGCCTAACCTCCTTGGGTTAGCTATACCAAAATATATCCTACGTTAGTGATAGGACAGTCCTAGTCATCTATAAAAAGTGAACAATAACAAAGCCCTTGAGGCTTCGGATCTAGTCCTCCACGTCATCTCCCAGCAAGTAGTTCGGCGGGTAATCTCGTGAGTCCAGAAAGGGGTGTTAGGTAAGACTTCTACCATCTCACTCAGCCAATCATAAGGATCCAGGTAGGGGTTGCCCCGTCCATGTGCCTGATACAACTCTCTCACACCTTGGAGGTAATCTAGGTGTACTCTCAAGTCTGCATCCACATTCCTCCTAATGTGATGCCCTAAGAACCTCAGCTGGTCACTCAGCTGACCCACACTGCGAATCTCATGACTAGGCTGAACTGGGGCAGGTACCACTGGTACTGCAGGTGCTACAGGTATTACCGAGGCTGGGGGTACAACTAGTACAGTACTAGGTCCAGGGATGTTACATGGATGCATAGCAGGAGTAACAGGCTGCTTAAGAGACTGAATATAAAGACCTAAGTCTAATGGCTCCTGCCATAGGCCGATTACAAGGTTGACTAGGTCTCCAGGTCCGGGGAGGTACAGCAACTATTCTGCAGTAATCCCTAGCAGCTCTGGATAGTGCTCAACACAGTCATTGGAGCACACTGATGAATGGCCAGGGCTGACATCTCCCATTACCCATTCCTCTGGGTCCTCATCCTTGGTGAGATCGATTACTACTGGCTCTCAAGTGTTGACTGACGGCTCAGGTTTAGTATCCCAGTCCATGGTAATCCCCATCTTGATTCCTGAAAATAGGTGTTAGTTCTTATTTAACTAACTCAATATTTAGGGGATACTTAAGCAGAGCGTTCTATCCTATGCCAGAACCTCTGCTCTGATACCAAAAATGTCATACCTTAATATTTTATTAACTTATGTTCCTTTCAAAACCATTTTCGACCACATTGGATGGTCTTGGGCTCACTTTTGACTATAAAAACGCTAAATTTCGGATTTTTACTGTTCACCAGGTAAAAATCCATTTTTTCTGGCCCAACTTCAAAAATTCATAACTTAATCCACAAAAATCCAATTGGGGTGGTTCAAAATTTTATTTGAAGCTCTTTAAGTCTTCTTTTGAGGAAAAATAATCTCAAGGGCCAATTCTTTATGAAAATGCGTCAGGTTGTTGTGGAACACCGCTCTGTCCAGTGCCAAAATTTCTTTTTCCCAGATTCTGACCTTTAACTTTGGAAAATCACAAAAAATCGTATACTTGTCCGTTTTTAACGTATTAGCTATCAAATTAAATCTCAGGACGTTAACTTTCATCATACCAAATTTCATGATTTAAAGTGTTCAGGAGCATAATCAAAAAGTCACGTGAACCAGTCAGTGTCAGTGTGCTTCCAGCACTTAGTTTAATATTTACATAACCAAAATAAGTTCACGAATTTTTGTGGCTAAACCCCACAAATTAGCCTTCAATCTGTAGCTTTCCCTTGGAGGATTCAGGCCCTAAAATGTTACATTATTTTTGGGGGATGAGATTTTTGAAAATCCCAGTAGCAAATTAACCAACTATAGCACCTAGCAAGCATCATTATTATGCATGATCACATTAGCTACTATTGGTGAACTAACATGCTTATCATTTGGCAAACTCAAACATGCAAAGGCCAAAGCAAGATACTATAAAAAGCAGCCACATAACAATCAAGAAAGCTCAACCACAATAATAGCAATTAACCATACAATAATCAATAATGCTAGTTAGTGATAGTAGCTAGGTATAACTTACTACCTTGCTCCAAAAGTCTTAGCCTTTCTTCCTTCTCCTCTTTCCCTTGGCAAATATCAAACCCTAACCATGTAATCCATCAAAAAGGGCAGCCATAAACATTAATCAACCATGAAAAAGCAAGAACATACATCAAAATGATTTTTGAACCATAAAGTTCCCTCCTTTGTTCACTAGTTTTAGATTTGGTTCTTTTAACCCTAAAAATCACTTCTTGACTTGTTCCTACATGGATTTTCATGTAGATTTCAAATATATGCTTAGATATAGGAAAATAAAATGGCCTTCTTCAGTTTCCCCTTTGACCGAACCACAAGGAATCATGAACCAAAAATCACAACTTTGCTTTAAAGCTTCCAATACTTGTTCCTTTTAGTTTACCCTACACCATTCCTCATTTTAAGCATCATGGAAGCCTTAAAACAATGAAAAACTCATCCTAGGGTTCAGTTCCTCACCTCGCCGAAATGATCACTCAAGAAAACAACAATGAAAAATACTTTAAAACAACTTAAACTCACTTGCAAACACTGGGATCTAGCTTGTGTTGTTGTGTCTTAGCAAGTGTGATGATCAAAACTTCTTTTCCCTTTTTATTAATCAGTTCGGTCAACATCAAGAGAGGGAGGAGACAGATTTTTAACCATAAAAAGGAAAAAAAACAAAGTAAGAACACCTCTAGAATCAAGATCTAACCTTGAAAGCTTGCTTGAATGACCAAAGGTGCTCCCTTTATTCTTGTTTTCTCTCAAACTCTCTCTTTTTCTCCTAATTCCTCCCTTGGCCGAATTGAGCATCTAAAAATAGGGGAGAGAAGAGCTTGATTAATGGTCCAAAATATCTCAACCACCTTCTTTAATGATAGTTCAAGTGTCATTACCCTAATAAGTCTTGATTTCTCTTCCATAATTAACAAATTCCAAATGAAATTAATTATTAAAGTCAGGATCCTCTCCATTTGAGGAATGACACTTGGCAATTTCAAATCTTCTCCTTCAAGAGCTTGACACATGGCTCAATATGATCCCTTGGATTTGCAAGACACTAATCTTGCTTTATCGGTGCATTTTGACTCCGGTTTTAACTTCGTTTCTATAATTACAATAACCTAGCCTCTGTAATTATTTTCTGTCAGATCCTTAATTTAATCTCCTCATTATTATCTTCCCAAATTTCCCTCTTTGTCTCAAAATTAATTTCCTAATAATTAAATAAAAAGGAAAATTAATTTCCTTCTCTTTAGGGATTTTTCCACTTTTCATCATTATTTGGAAAAATCTTGGATACTTGAGGGTCTTCATTTAATTCCATAATTCCTTATAATTCCTTGGTATCTCATAGGAATTTTCTTGGAATTTTATTCCTCTTAAATATTTATTTGGAATTTTCCAAATAAAATCCCTTAATTAGCCTAAATCACCCTTTTATTTCTCTTATAAATTCTCTAGGGGTAATTTATATAATTCTATATAACTCTCAAAGGATATTATTCCTATTTTTTCTTAATTTTCCAAAGCTTGGAAATATTTTTCCTTATTTATTTAAAATTTGACCAATTTTCCTTAATTAGTCAAATTCCTATTTTTGGCTTGGAAAATCATAACAATTATTTTCCACCAAATTTCTCCCTATTATTTTTAATCCTCAATAATTTGAGAATATTTCTTATTTCTAGTTATCATAATGCTGGATGTGACACTTGGTGGGTTCTCCTGGTAATTTACAACTTGCCTCTTCGGTTATGCATGAAAAGAAAGTATATCATGTTATCTTTGATCGTCTCAGGACCAAAACAACCAGGAAACAAAATCGACGTGTATTTGACACTTTTGATTGAGGACTTAAAGAAATTATAGGAGGAAGGTGTTGATGTGTTTGATGTATATAAACGAGAGACCATCAATTTACCTGCCATGATCTTCACCACGATAAATGACTTTCCGGTATACGAAATTTGTCTGGATACAGTGTTAAGGGGCATAAAGTATGTATGATATGTGAAGAAGGCACTCACTATATGCAACTCAAACATGAAAGGAAGATAGTCTACCTTGGTCACAGAAGGTTTTTTAGTTGGCACCATCTTTACAATAGGTTGAAAAAGGCATTTAATAACTCACGAGAATATCAAATGGCTCCAATACCATTACCTAGAGAAGAAGTTTATCAATTGTTGAGGGGAGTTAAGGTGATCTTCAGTAAAAAGAAGAAAAAGACTGATGGTGAGAGGAATATATGGTCAAAAAAAAGATCCATCTTTTTTTATCTTCCATATTGACGAAGTCTTGATGTGAGGCATAGTCTAGATGTGATACATGTGAGAAAAACATGTGTGAGAGCCTTGTTGGTACACTTTTACACATAAGTGGAAAGACTAAGGATGGAATCAATGCAAGACAGGACTTAATCGAAATTAGAATAACAAAACTCCTCCACCCATAAGAAAGAGAGGGTAAGAGGGCTTATTTACATCCAGCTGCGCATATATTATCAAAGGAAGAGAAAATAATTTTCTGTAGTTTTTTTAATAGCATTAAGATGCCACAAGATTATTCTTCTAATTTGAGGAAGCTTGTTTCAATGCAAGATTTGAAGATAACAGGGATGAAGTCTCATGATTGTCACATGTTGATGCAATAATTACTTCTAGTATTTGGTAAATAAGAGTAATGATGTTCCTAGATATTTAAGGGCCAAAATCATAAGAAGAAATGGGACGACACAGCTCGTAAAGTTAAGTTAGTGTTGGGACAAAAAGTATAATTTTTAAAAGTTACGAGTGAGCTTACATAATTTTAGAAAATATATTGAAAATTTCCAAAAATTATTGGATAATTATGGAAACTAGGGAAAAGCCTCCTAGATAGTATATTAGTCTCAAAAGTTAGAATTATGATCGGAAATAATTATTATTGAATTTTCAGTAATTATGAAAATTTGACTAATTAAGAAAAATTGGTCAAAAATTAATTATTAAAAACATTTGTGAGCCTCAGAAAATCTGAGGAAAGATAGGGATAATGTGCCTTGGAAATTATATGATAGTGTATAAGTAGTTTTATTCCCAAATTACCCTTAAAAAATTATAAAGGAATTTAAGGGCTAATTAAGCCAAATTGGGACTTTTATTTGGAAAATTCCAAATAAATACTTTTAAAGATAATTAAATCCTGAGAAAATTCACAAGATATCCCTAGGAATTATAAAAGATTATAAAGTAGAAAGAAACCCCTTAAATGTTTAGAAATTCTAGAAACGTCTTTCCACGTAAGGAAATCACTATGATAATTAAAATAGTTTCTTTCTTTGCCATTGATAGAAAATTGTGATGGTAACAAAGAAGGGTATTTTGGAAAGAGAAAAATGATAAGAATGTATTATGGATCTGACAGAAAATAATTACAGTAGCCAAGATACTATAATTGTGATCTAGAAATTAATTTCAGTATAAAGTGTACTGATGAAGTGAAAAGACTCTTCTTGACTTTTACTTAGTCCACATTTTGCCACTTGACAATGAATGGAGAGGATTAAGATGCCACTTGTCAAGCCAAGTATGGAGAAGATTTTGACTTTGGAAAATCAATTTCATTTGGATTTAAATTAAGGATGGAAATTAAGCAAGAAGGCATAGGGAATTGACATATAAGCTTGGTAATTAGTGTGATCTTGGATGGCAAACAATTAAGGCTTGGCTTATAAATAGCCATCTGCCTTCCTCACAAGCTCACATTTTTGACCAACTAGGGGAAACTCTTGCCAAATATTTTCTTGAAGTGCAAGCAAGGAGAAGCCATCTACTTTGGTCATCTACGCTTGGATATAAGATTAGTTTTATGTTCTACCTTGTATTAAGCCTTGTTTTCTTGAGTTTGGTGGTTGAAAAATGTTGATTCCCTTAAAGGGAGGTACTAGCCGAAATTTATTAAAATAAGGGAGGATGATTTTGATATTGAACCCAGGTTAAAGATATTGGTTATAGCTTATTTCAAGTGGTATTGTGTTGAAATTTGAAAGATTGCATGATATGGGTTTTGTTGGCACTGTTCAGCCAAGTCTAAATCTTTGCCCTAGGATGTGATTTTGTGAGTTTCGATGCTTCCATTGGGTTTAAAGTGGAAAATGATATAGGGTAAACCTAAAGAACAAGCTTTAGAAGTATTGGAATTAAAGTTTAAAATTTAGGACTTTTATGTCTTATCATTCGGCCAACACTGTTTGGGAAGGAAGGAATTTTCTTTTCATGAATCTAAGCTTATATTGGATTCTACATGAAAAATTATGTAGGATTGATATAAAAGGATAATTTTTAGGTTAAAGGAAATAAAGCTCCAAAATTCAAGAATCAAGGGTTAAGGGTTTACTTAAGAATTGTTATTAAGTCTTGTGTAGTTTAAGTTGTAATATGGTTGCCCCTTTGTAATGTGATATTTAGGATTTGATATTTGTGGAGGAAAATATCAAGACCAAAGAACAAGAGTGCACTTGGATCAAGGTAACAAGATTTAATTAACTTTAATGTTGATATTACATTGATTGTTAGTGCAAGGATGATTGCTGCTATGTGGTTGAGCTATGATGAATGTTTTTGTGGCTACTGCTTGCAATGAAATGCCTTGACTATTGCATGTTAGAGATTTCCTAAGTATGAGGAAGAATTAACTCCCTAATGATAGCAAATGTTGAAATGCTTGATGATAGTGCATTTTTGATGTTATGGTTGATTTTATCTTGCTATTGGGATTTCAATGAAATCTCCTTCCTTCCAAATACAAATAATTTTTCTAGGGGCTAAACCATCTAAGGGTGTGTTTGGATGAAACCAAACCATGGTTTGGAGAATAGCTTCTGGAGAATAGATTCTGGAAAAAATAGATTTTGTGAAGAATAGATTTTGTGAAAAAGTGATTCTGATAAATGAGAGTGTTTGGATAGTTGTTATCAAAAGAACTTTTTATATGTACAAATTTTACTAAAAAATGTATAAGTTAATATGATAATTACATAAAAAATAGATTTTATAATATATTTTAATTTGAAAAAATAAAATTGTTAATAATATATTTTTTTACTAACATAATTAATAATATATAAAATAATATAATTAATATGTATATATATTTATAAAATATAAGATTAAATATGTTTATAAAAAAATAATTGAGGAATGTTAAAATCATATTATCGTTGAGATCTACTCTACAGGTATAATCATACTCTCTCATTTGAGCCAGAAGCAGAATGAATTCACTTCTTCTGAAACCATGGTTTTGAGCTCCAAACCATGGTTTTGATCCAAAACCATGGTTTCTGTTTTTTCCTGGGTGTTTGGCAAGTCTGAGACCCAAACCATGGTTTGGGTCCCAAAACCATGGTTTTATGTGTTATCCAAACAGGGCCTAAGAAGAAGAAGAAGAAATCCTTGAAAGAATGACATATATTTATGAAACTCCCTTGACTTTTGGTAATTGTAAATAAATGTATTCATGGATGCTGTAACCCTTTAAGCTGTTATCTTGGAGTTGTAATTTGACTAAGCTTCTGTCCGTATTAAATCTAAAATTTGGCAAGATTTTAGTTCACATCTTAAGCTTCAAATAAATAGGTAAAGTGTTTAAATTGGAAATATGTACAATTTATGATGATTTTTCAAAGTTAGGGTTTGAAATCTAGAAAAGGTTTTTGTCCAATGGAATAGTAGTAACTTCCATACAAATTTGGCATTGTTTCACGTCGAATGGGTTCCTAAGATTACTTTTCCTTGAAAGAACATTCAAAGAGCCTTTAGTAGGACTTAGAGCCACTCCATTTTGATTTTTTTTAGAATTAATCATGAATTTTTAAGATTGGATAGAAATTCTAGAATTACCAAATAAATAGTAAATCCATAAATAACGTTCCAGATCCATTTTTATTGATCTTAAAGCCATCCAAAATGGTTTGAATTGACATAAAATGGACTCTAAAGTATTATAGAAGTAAGGTGTAACATGGAATGCGGTCAAATGCAACAGCCTTTTGTGCAACCTACAACTACTCATCCATCATATTCCTTCCAGACCACTGTACCCCCCCGAGACATGATATGTGGGCACACATTCTGCTTTGATATTTACTTGTTCCTCTTACTCAATATCTATGAAAATGAAACAAATTCAACAAAGTCTCTCCACATAATCAAAATTTGAATTCATTTAATAACTAAGTTTATATGCATCATACCTGAAACTTACAGTCTTCTCGCTGCTTAACAAACTTCTCCCACGCTTCATCACTTACGAAGACGTATCGATCCTTTAGGTGCTCACCTCTCCTCTCTCCATAGAGGTAATCCATTGCAACAGCAAACTTAAAGTCTCTCTACCGTTCATTCGCTTGCTTTAAAATACGGTTCTTCATCTCTTCAGTAGTGAGAATATCAAAAGTGAGTTGTAATAAAGTACAAAATATATATAAAAGTTGGAAGTAATCAATCATTAATAACCAAAATAAATGAAGAAAAGATAGAAGTAGAAATATACCAAAATATCCTCTCAAATGTTGTCCTTCACACTTTTGTCTATCAATTTCCAATTTGAATACTCAATACTAATCTTATTACATACCAAATAACCCACGTAACTATCCAGCTTAGCCGCTTTAAGGCCTCTCACCTTCATATCATCATTAAACTCCACTGTGATCGTTGGAGTCTATGTATCCTCATCACACAAAGCCAATGATCTCATTCAGGTTGGACCTCTACCTCTTTTCTTGCTGGTAGAGGTACTGATGTTGTCACCAGAACCATGCTGACTGTCACCTTGTAGACCACTAAAACCATCCATGTCCTATTCACAAAATAATCAACAAATGTGAGGAAAACAAGTAACAAAAAATTGAAAGGGTAAGTAATAAATAATCACAAAATAATAATAGACATAATAAACAAGTTGAACTATCAATTTATGCCTTACTAATGATTATTAATGATTGTCCTCCCAAATTCCTTTCCAATGATCATCTCTAACAGCATATTCTTCATCTACTAAATCAAATTCAACTGTTTTAACTTAATTAGCTATGAAAGGTAGGGTTTCATTGAGGTTGAACCCTAAGTTACTGTCATCTCCAGTTCTCCACTAACCACTTGCCTCTTACCTTGGAGCATAATAGACAGCTTTTTCTTTGCTAGATTGGTGACATAAAATACTTGTTTCTTTGACTTGCTAAAATGAATGGTTCATCTCTATAGACAACCCTTTTAAGATCAACTGAAATAAATCCAAACTCTTCATCTACTTACACAGCATTACTGTTAACCCATTTATATTTGAAGACGAGAATCTTAAACTTTGTAACCAACCTCCCATATCTCTTCAATCACTCCATAATAGGACATGGATGCCAATGTTGGGTTTTTATCTTTTGAACTAGAAAAATGTTCACTTCAGCTACAACCATCACCCCGCTATTCTGCATAGTACTTTTTTCATCTTAGGCTTTTGTGTAAAAAGAATAACCATTTATATCATGTCTGCCCTAACACACAACCTCAAAATGAGGCCCTACAGTAAGCCTTTGTATTTTCTCATAAGGATTCCATCCTTTAATACTTCTTTAAACCTTTTTGCAAATGACTTGTTGTGCTCATTAGCTAGTTGCATATCATTCTTTCTTGAGTTCATATTCCTTAGCACATTCTTGTGAGCATCCAAGTAAAGCAAAACTTTATCCGTATTATTCAAAATGTATAAATGTGCTTGCATCACAACATCTCAAGGCATGGACTTCACTATGACACCCTGTGTTCCCTTGCTTCTCCTATAATCATGCCAAGATTGAGGTAATCCAATTGCCTTTACCCTTTCAAGATATGCGTTACAAAACTCAACAGCCTTCTCAACTACATATCTCTCAACAATTGATGCCTCAGGCCAATAAGGATTCTTAGAATATCCTTTTAATATTTTCATGTATCTCTCAAATGGGTAATCCATCTCAAACACACAAGGCCACAAAATCTTATCTCTCGCACAAGGTGAGTTATCAGATGCTTCATAATGTCAAAAAATACTAAAGGAAAATGCATCTCCAATTAAGAGAGGATAGTATAACTTTCATTTTCTAATTCGTCTAACTCAACAGGATCAATCACCTTGCTGCAAATAGCATTGATGAATATAGAAAGTTTCATAATAGTACTCCTCACATGACTTTTCATAATGTCTCGAATGGCCACTGATAGTAATTATTGCATCAACACATAGAAACCATGGGACTTCATCCCATTATCTTCAAATCTTGCATTGAAACAAGCTTCCTCAAATTACAAGAATACCCTTACAGCACCTTAATACCATTCAAACAACCACACAAGTTTGTTTTCTCTTTCTTTGACAATGTGTGCATTACTGGATGCAAATAAGCTCTCTTATCCTCTCTTTCTTATGGTTGTAGTAGTTTTCTTATTCCAATTTCAACTAAGGCACATCTCGCATTGATTCCATCCTTACTTTTTTCACTTATGTGCAAAAGCATGCCAACAAGGCTCTCAAATGCATGATATCTATACTATGTCTTACATCAAGACTTTGCCAATATGGAAGATCACAGAAAATAAACCTCTTCTTCCATATATTCCTCTCGCTTGTAGTCTTCTTCTTCTTTTTACCAAAAATGACATTAACTCCATCGACCTGTCGATAAACTTCTTCTCCAATCAATAGTATTAGAAGCATTTGATGTTTTTATGAGCCATTAGATGCCTTCTTCAACCTATGATAAGGGTGGTGTCGGTTAAGAAACCTTTTGTGACCAAAGTAAACTGTCTTCTTTCATGCTTTAGTTGCATATAGTGCATAACTTCTTCACATATAGGACACTCTTTATACCTCTTAGCACTGTATCCTAACAAGTTTCCATATGCTGGAAAGTCATTCATCATGATGAAGATCATGGCGAGTAGTTTAAAGATCTCTTGTTTATATGCATCAAACACATCAACTCCTTCATCCCATAGTTTTTTTAAGTCCTAAATCAAAGGTACCGAGTAGACATCAATATCGTTTCTTGGCTGTTTTGGCCCTGAGATCATCAAAGACAACATAATATACTTTCGCTTCATACACAACCAAGGAGGCAAGTTATAAATCACAAGAAAGAGGAGCCAAGCACTATATGTGCTACTACGATTTTCATATAGATTGATTATGTCCATACAGAGTCCAAGTCAAAGATTTATTAGCTCACTACCAAATTCAGAAAATTTTTGATCTATTGTCTTCCATTATGGAGAATCAGTCAGGTGATGAAGTTTTCCATCACTTATTTTCTCATCTAAATGCCACCTCAAGTTCTTTGCTTCTGCGATATTAGCAAACAAATATTTAAACTGTGGTATTATTGGAAGTTACCATAACACCTTTAAAGGAGGACCTTTGGTTATTTTATCATAATTACCTTCGTCTTTCTTCACTTTATATCTTGAAGCGCCACATTTAGGGCACCTATTCAACCCTTCATACTCATTTCTATATAGTATGCAGTCATTAGGGTACATATGTATCTTCTCATACTCCAAATTCGTCAGACACAAAATTTTCTTCATCTCATACATTGCTTTAGGAAGTGAATTCCCTTTAGGAAGCATATCACTCAACAACTCAAGCAATTCTGTCAAACTAGTATCGGTCCAACCATTTCTTGCTTTCAAGTTCATCAACTTCAACATAGCACTCAATCTTATGTAATCATCTTTACACCCTGAATACAAAGACATCTCTGCAAAAATAAGCAAGCTTTCATATACTGGAGAGAGTTGTGTAAAGGACTAGGCTCTTACATCATTGAACATATCCGGAATTCTATCACCAAAGTCATCATTCACAACTTTCTCCTTTTTAGATAGAGAAGTCTTTCTAATTTCACCATGCCATATCTAATTTGTGTACCTCAAATTTATCCCGTCACAGATAAGATCCTCTCTTATCTCAAGAATACTACACTGGATATTATTTAAACACTTGACATAAGGACAACAATACAACATATCACTTTTGTTAGGGGCATTTCTTTGAGCAAATTCAAGAAACCTTTCTACCACATCCTCATATTCTTTGCTAATTCTCCTAGCTTTCATTCAACTACAATCTATTATTCTACATAGTCAAGGAACATAGTTGTTGATAAAACCTAAATTTTATATATTTTATCCCACATTAATTTAGGAATTAAATGATATTTTAGGCTTAAATGGATCTTTCATACATTATTAGTTTAATTAATTAATTTTAGGATTTTTCATAAAAATTGGGATTTTGGATTGAAAATATGAATATTTAGTGATTATTATTTTTAGTTTGAAATTAATATTTCCTATTTCTTTGAAATCAATTCTCATATTTTTGGAAAGTTGATTTTTCGAAATTTTTTCAACTTCTTGTTTTATTTTTGGTGCATATCTAATCTTTAATTTTGATATAGATTATATTATATTTGAATATAATCTACATTAATAGATGCATTTAAATTCTTGTAGGTCAAAGAAGAGTAAAAGATGAAATCCAATGGTGCAAAATTATTTCTTAAAGTTCAAGTACAATTCAATGGCTAAGTTTAAATGGGTTTAATTCTTATACCTAAAACCCCTCTCTTAGTCTATAAAAAGAAGCATTCTCTCATAAGAAGTGACTGTCTCCCTCTTTACTCATTAATCTTCATTCCATTCATTAACTTATCAATCATTCTCCATTATTCAATTAATTTCACGCCAGCCATAGGAGCCTGAGTTGCTTAGAAGATAACTTGGGAGGAGCATGGAGGAAGTTGGAGCTTTGGTCTAATTAATTGATTTAGGTTATGAAAATCAACTCCATGCGAATCCTAAGTCGTTTCCTCTACTATTCCTGAAGAGAAACTTCTCATTTTTACCTATTAATTTTCTTTGCTCTCTAGTTAATTTTCTTTACTTATCATTTTGACTTTCCTTCAAATCCCCCTAAAATTACATTTGCATTCAGTTAGTTTGATTTAATTTTTATATAGATTTTAGGATATTTGCATATTGCACTTAGATTTACTAATTTGCATTTTATTTTGGGTTCATTTGCAACTCACATCTAAAGAAAGCCCCAAAATTGCTCCTTGGGAGAATGACCTAGCTTGCCACTATATTGCATTTGTAGTTGGTCATAGTTTAATTGAGTGCTTTAACGACAGAGGCATCATCAGTTGTCAAGCTCAATTATACCTAATTCATTCAAATACTCAAATAAATCAAATAATTAAGTATTAGTCAATAAATAAACTTGACTAATACTTGATTATAAATTAAAGAGGATGCCTTTTTATTTTATGAAAATTTTGGCTGAGTTTCCCCTTAAATAACTAATCCCAAATAATTTAGACAATGGACAAATCAAACCAATAAACCAACCAACAATACAAAGAACACATACAAGGAAAATTTGAATAGTTATAAGCAACAAAACTAAAGCAACTATTTGAAACCAATAAATAAAAATTTTTAAAAGTAAAATTTCTAAATCCAAAACGGGAACACAAATTATATCTATTTAACATGAAATTTTAAACAACACTTCATCATCAATCGACATTCATAACAAAAAAAAATTGGTCAAACACCTACCAAACTAATCATAACAAAAATTTTACAAAAATTCGCAATAAATATCAAAAAATTAACCAAAAAAATCACAAATTTAAAAATTAAACAACTTTGAAGTTTCAACATGTAACTAATGCTATGTACATTAAGTAATTGCAGTTTTCATATTCTAAATGTCATAAAGCAACCCTCCAAGCATGTGGGATACTCAAAACAAATAATGCAAAACATCCTAAGTGCAAAATCAAGCAACCCATTTGATATATAACAAGTTTCTATCATCAAAACATCCAAAATAATTAGAAAAAAGGATAAGGATAAAGGAAGAGGAAACTCACAGTGTGGAAACATGAAAAGGAGGTGATGAACGGTGGCAAAAAGGCAAAACCAAATGGCAATAGAGAAATCAACGAATGGATAGCTAAGAATGACGGAGAACAGTGCAGTTTAGCTAGAAAACACCTTCTAAGAGAGTCTGAGTGGTCGGGCAAAGGACAACCATGATGACTGTGAAAAATGAAGGAGAGAATGCATGATGGGTTATTTTAAAATGTCCTGGTGATCTTTTAACAGCGATTTTACAAAAACTGCTGTGAAAAGTCAAATAATACCCCACATAATTACAAAATTGATATTGCCTTTTTTTTCATGATGTTTTTTGTTTTAACAGCCATAAAATGGCGTTGTGAAAGCCTATTTTTGTAGTAGTGGGAATTCAAAATTTTTTAGTCACCTCTGTGATTAATGATGATGTGAAAATGCTGATAAATGACAGTGTTCAACAGTTCAAAAATAGGAGGAGGAAAAGGGAGAAATGGAGAAGCACTACTAGGGCTTGGTATTTTCGGCCAAGGGAAGTGCTTTTAAGCTTCTAAATCTTCAAGTAAGTGATTCTAACTTATTATACCTTTCTCTCTTAGATTTCTTAGATTTGGAAGTTGAAACTTTTAGGGCTCTTGAAGTTTTTAATTTTTCTGAGACTTTGACCAAATCTTTGGGTTCTTTAGAGTTATTTAGGTTAAATGAGAGATTGATAGGTTTAGTTCTGTGGGATTTTGATTTATTAGTGATCTAGAGGTTAGGGTTTGTTGATGGAAGTGAGATTTATTGGGATTTGCTATTGTGATGATTAAAATGGTGTTTTTTTTTATTGGGTTTTGTTTACTAGAGTTAGTTAAGAGTTTTAATTGGTTTAGATTATTGCCATTGGTTGGTTTTCAATGTTGGGTACATTTGAGGTTAAAAATTCTAGGTGTGTGACTTGAGGATTAATTGAATAGTTGTTGTTGAGGTTGATTAAGGAGTCTAATAAGTTAGTTGAGTTAAGGAACTAATATTTACCACTTTGAATTGAAAATTTTAATTATGAGTTGGAAAGCTTGGATGTGGGAGTCTTGTGGGATGTGAAATTTGAGATTTTGAGCTTGTAGGTTACTTTATATTTAATTGTTGTTTTGTGTTTCACTATAATCTACATTGTGATATAGATTAACTTATGTTCAAGCTTGTAGAGATTAACTTATGTTCAAGCTTGTAGAGTGGTGTCTTGTGTTTAAGCTAGTGCTAAGTTTGAAGTTGAGCTAACCAAGGTGCCCTTGTTGTATATACTTGATGTGGATTATAAGGTTTTTTAAACTCCTTAAAACTTTATTGCATTGTAAAAGATGCATTTATGAAGAAATGTATGTATTTTCTTATATGCCAAATCTTGGTCAAGTGATGTTACACCTTACCACTAGAGCGACTTAGAGTTCAATTAGAACCATTTTAGATCACATTGGATGGTCTAGGACTTAAAAATCACGTTGAAGATGCTACTTTTCGGAAAATCACTGTTCATTTGGTAAGTTCCAGATTTTTGGTCCAACTTTGAAAAATCATAACTTAATCTAGAAAAATCAAAATGGAGTGGTTCAAACTTCTATGGAAAGCTCTTTGAATGATCTTGCAAGAAAAAATAATCTTGTGAACAATTCCATTTGATAAAGTGTCATATTTTTTGTGGAAGTTACCACTATCATTTTGGTAAAAATCCTTTTTCCAGATTTTGAACCTTAACTTTGAAAATTCACCAAAAATGGCACAGTTCTCCATTTTTAACATGCTACCTATCAAATTGAAGCTCAAGATGTGATCTTTAAGCACGCCTTTGTCTGGGAACTTAATCAAAACACTGCTCCAATATGACGGCCTCCTTAAGGTTATAGCATCACAACATTCATACTTATACATAACCAAAATATAATTGGTTCCCATGATTCACCACCACATCTACCCTTAAATTTGCAACTTGCCTTTGGATGATTCAGGCTCTAAAATGTTGGATTATTTTGGAAGGGTGAGATTTCAATGAAATCCCAATAGCAAGAATAATAAACTATAACATCAACATGCATCAATTACAAGCATTCCAACGTTTTGCTATTAATAGGGAACTATTTTACCTCATACATGTAGCACTCTAACGTACAATAGCCAAGGCACTTAAAGCAAGGAGTATAGCTACACAATCATCGTCATCGTCATCATCATTTAGCTCAACCACATAATAGCACATGAAATTGCATAGCAATCAATGCAACAATTAACATTAAAGTTAATTAAATATTACTACCTTGATCCAAAAGCTATTTGATTCTTTGATCTTCTTCCTCTTCTCCACAATTAATAAACACTAACATCACAAACAATAAAAGGGGCAGTAACATTACAATTCAAACCATACAAAACAAAGGCAATCATCAAGTAACCCTTAACCCCTTAAACTTTGATTTTTGGAGCTTTGTTTTTTTAAACCCTAAAAATTCTTTCTTAGTTCATTCCTACATGATTTTTCATGTAGAATCCAAATATACACTTGGATTTAGAAAAAGAAAACTCCTTCCTCTAGATTCAGGTTGGCTGAACACTTAGGTTTAGGTTCCAAAAATTATAACTTTGATTCTAATGCTTTCAACATTTGTTCTTTAGGTTTCTCCTACACCATTTTCCATTTTGAACACAATGGAAGCATCAAAACATTGAAAAACTCATCCTAAGGTTCATTTTCCTTCTTGGCCAAACAGTACCTCTTGAGAAACAACACAAAAATCTCTTCGAAAACAACCTATAACCACTTGGAATAACCAAGATTTGAAGTGTTTTAACAGGTTTGAACAACAAAACTTCCCTCCCTTAACCATTGTTCATTTCTGCCAGCAACCAAAAGAGAGAAAAGCAGAATTTTTGACCATCAAACTCAAGAGAATCAAGCAACAAACAACATAGAATCAACTACTAACCTTAACTCTAAGCTTACTTGATCCAAGATGGTTGCTTTCTCCTTGTTTCCACTTCAAGCTCTCTCTTTTTCACTCTCTTCTTCTCTTCGCCGACCCATTAGGTCTGAAAATGGGAGAGGAATTGCTCTCTTAATAGCTAAAATAGCTCAACTACCAACATTAATGCTATGCCAAGTGTCAACTCATTAATTAGTCTTAAATCTCTTTTTTAATTAACTTAATCCAAAAGTAATTAATTTTCTAAAAGTCAAGATCCTCTCCAACTAAGGCTTGACACTTGGCAACTTTAATTACCATCCATTAGGGGCTTGACGAGTGGCAAATTGTGGGCCAAGTAAAGTGCAAGAGTCTAGTTTTTACTTTATCGATGCACTTTTACTCCGGATTTTTTTTTCTATAATTACAGTACTCTGGCCTCTATAATTATTTTCTATCAAATCCATAATTTATTCTCCTCCTTTTTTTCCCAAAATACCCTCTTTAATTCAATCTCAATTTCCCATTAATTAAATAAAAAGAAAAACTATTTTCCTTCTCATTAATGATTTTTACACTTATCAAAAGAATTAGAAAAAATCTTGGACATTTGAGGGTCTTCTTTTAATCCCATAATCTCTTATAATTCCTTAGGGCATCATAGAAAATTTCTTGGAATTTTCTTTGCCTTAAAACTATTTATTTGGAATTTTTCAAATAAAAGGTCTTGAGTTAGCCTAAATCACCCTTAAATTCCTTTATAATTTTTCTAAGGGTCATTTGGTCATAAAAACAATTATACATCCTCATATAATTCTCAAGGAATATTATCCCTAATTTTTTCTAATTTTCTAAGACTTGAAAATATTTTTTTCGTATTTATTTTTTATCAATTTTTCTTAATTAGTTAAACTTCCATAATTGACTTGAAAAATCATACTAATTATTTTCTACCATAATTCTTCTATTTCTCCTTATCATTTTTTAGCCCTTAATTATTTAGGAATATCCTTATTTTTCCTAGTTACTATATTACTGGATGTAATATTTCTCCTCCCTAAATAAATTTCGTCCTCGAAATTTACAGCACACCTTAATGGAAACGCTTCCCTTCATTTCAGTCTCCATCTCCCATATAGCTTCTTCAAGTAAAAGACTTTTCCAAACTACTTTGACCAGTGGAATCTGCTTGTTCCTCAGTTATTTAACCTTTTGATCACTGATTCATGCTGGTCAGACCTCGAAAGATAGGTTGTCTTGGAGCACAATGTCATCATAGATTATGACATGTGTCAAGTCTGGATGGTACTTCTTTAATTTGGGAGACATGAAAGACATCATGAATTTGATTCACATTAGGGGGAAGGGCCAACTTGTAAGCTACTGGTCCTACTTTTGAAAGAATTTGGAATGGTCCCACATACTTCGGACTCACTTTCTTAGTCTTTAGGGATCAATCGACTCCCGCTGTTGGCAACACTTGAGAAAATGTGATCACCAACTTTAACTCTAACGGTCTCCTTCTAGTGTCTGCGTAGCTCTTTTATCTACTTTGCGTCGTTAAGAGTCTTTGCTGAATAGCTTTAATTTGCTGGGAAGTCTGATCCACTATATCAGAACCATAAATACTTCTTTCACTAAGCTCTGTCCAGCATAAAGGAGATCTACATTTCCTCCCATAAAGTACTTCGTATGACACCATTCAGATACTCAAATGGAAACTGTTGTTGTAGGCGAATTCAGCTAACAGTAAGTGTATAACCCAATTACTACCAAACTCATGCACACAAGTACGTAGCATACCTTCTAACTCCTGAATCATTCTTTCTGTCTGCCCATCTGTCTATGGATGGTAGGCTGAACTAAATCTGAGAGGAGTGTCCATTTCTTTCTGTAAGGACCTTTAAAACTCTGAAGTAAATCTCAGCCTCGATCCGAAACAATACTGCTTGGGATACTAAGTAGTCTAACAATTTCTTTAACTTTATCTTCCATTTTTGTTGGACTTAGTGCATTCTTGTCAAAATGGATAACATTTCTGGCTTTTGCACTCTCTTACATTACTTCCCAGGGGTCAACTATCATCGAGCTACTCTTGCTCGAGCACACTTAACTAAACAGTATTGACGGGAATCTAAAACACTGATACTGATAGGCTCAACCCTGGTACTTCGCTGTCTTAGACCCTTCTTGTTCTATATTTGGTCGGGTCTTTTAGCTTACATTCTTGACTCTAGCCTTATCTTAAGAATATGCCGTCGATACTTAGTCTGTCTCTATATCACAAAGGGTTCTTTTTGCATCTAGAGCTAACCTGAATATCTCTTGTTCAAGTCTTATGGCTCTAATTCTTCTAACTTTGGCTTTCTTTTGTTAATCGGAAGGAAATTGAGCTTAGTCTAATCAATGATAAGGTTGTCTGGAAGGAATTCATGGGCACTCTCTCAGTACTGGTATACAACTGAAGGAGGTTTTCATATCTCCAACTTATCCCTGGTCCTCATCTTCCCAAAGAGGAACTATACTCTTACTCTTATAGCTCAGCCACTTCTTTTAGGCTCGGTCTACCGCGACCTCGGGAGTTACTACGCTCTACCATAAGCCTCTTCAGGATCTATTATAACCCTAGAATACTATTGTTAGTCTGAGCTATATTAAGATCTCTGGGAGACTTTAGACTATAGGACTAAGTAAAGTTATCTCCACTCAGTTGATCACCTAATTGATAATTCCCCCAAAACTATTCCAAAGATCAATATCATTCTCTTAGGCCTCATGTCAATTATCCAGGCCACCTATTTGTCTCTTTAGGTGCCTAAGCCAATCTACCTTAGGAGTTCTCTTACTCCTCCAGTTACTTTTATCGTCTCTTAACTATTTTAGAACGGTACAGAGAGAGGACTCATGCAACTTCTCTTTCCTCTACTTTACTTTTCAATATGAGCATACTCTAACATGCATAATGCCTGGCATTTCAATCCAAGGAGTGCAAGTTCTTATTGGTTGCTATGTCCGTAGCGTGCCAGTCAGACATCTCATCCCTACAAAAGGGAGCCTCTCTTCCTGTTCGCAGTTGATTCTAGAAGTCATAGGGAGAGGACTTGTGAGGTTCTTCTTCTTTCTACTTGCTTTAGTACTCTGCTAAGCTCAGCTACATCCAAGCCTAGCTTTGTTCTTGGCTAGTCATGCTTCCATTGGGTAAGGTCAACTCTGCTTGTCTTGCCTCGGTTGCTTCCCTTTCTTGCTCAGATAGGGTATCTTGCTCCATCCAGAGCAGTGTCAATTCTAACTTGGAGGACTAATTCCCACTTTCTCTAGGAAGACTCTTGGCTAAGACCTTATCCCTTAAAAAAAAATGCCTCTTAACCTAACCCCAAGTAACTAAGTATCTCTTAAAATCATCAGGAACATGCCAACCTCTTAAGCTAGTTCCCTGCATAGCTATCTGTCTCGTTCTCTTCTTCTTGATCCCTAAGAAATTTCACTAGGGCTCTCCATCTTGACTTCACTATCCCCAAGTTCCTATTTGTTATTCCGGGACTTAAGATAGCTATTCTATCATGGTGCCCTAGCCCTAACAAGGCTGTAAGAGTTTGTCCAGCTTAGGTAGCCACTACACCTTCTTCGTGGTGTATAGACTCAACCCCTAACTATCTTGTTCAACTCCTTATCATTACTCTTCCTCTTGAGAGGGAATCTGACAACTCTAAATAGTGGCTACCTCTTTCTTTCTGACCTTTACTAATCTTATTCTCTGCAACCTCTAAGAGTTGTTGTGTCTTGTTGAGATACCACCTTAACATCTAAGAGTTATTGTGTTTGTTCGTCGTGACCAAAATCCTTGTTTGTAGCGATGAAAGTCACCATCTCCTTTAGTAATCACTTCTGTATTCATTCATTGCCACCAATTCCCTTGGTTCATCCTAACGAAACACATTTTTTTCTTAACCTCTGCTAGTCTTACCTCGTTTTGTTCATCATAGCATTGCCCGCCTGGGCTTCTGTTATGAAGTTCAACCTAACTTCTAGATTCATCTCTATTTCTCTTAGGGGTAGGATCAGGGTTTTGTTCTTACAGTCCAACAAGATGCTATGGGATGACAACCAACTCAGTCCAATTATCACATCAATTTCATGGAATGCATACATATCAAATCAAAGGCAATATAATAGTATTCATAACTAAGCCAAGTATGTTAATACAGGCATATGAGATAATGATCATACCTTGGATCATTTCCGGAAACTTCCAGGCTTCTTCCCTTGTGAGGACAAACACTCGTCCTTGGATGTGCGGCCTTGACTTTTTCACGTTTTGTGGGCATTCCCTTGAAAAGTGTCCGGTCGCAAATATAGCAGACATTCTATCAAGCCATACACGGTCTGTCATCGTGACTCTTGCTGCAAGTTAGGCATTCCTTGCCCTTCAGTGGCTTGCTTCCCTTCTTATTATTTTGGTTGTCCCATGGCCTCTTCCTCTTCCTATTGGCATTAAAAGAGGTGCTACACTAATCTCCCTTCTCTACCTTAGGAGTAGGCTTAACTATCAGATGATGATTTAAGCTATTCTGTGTCATTCAGCAGGCTTTAACTACCTTGTTGAAGTGCTCAAACTGCTTGGGAGCAATCATCTCTCTTAAGGACTGCTTCAGTCCTTTGACCATTTTCTCGGTCGTCCACCTCTCATCCTTTCAGTAACGAAGGTAACTAGAGTTGTGAGAGAGACGGATAAACTTAGCTAGGTACTCGTCAAATGGCTCGTTATCCTTCTGCTTCAGGGTCAGGAATTCTGCTTCCTGCTCGTCTCTGACTGACCTTAGGAGGTACTTCTCATAAAACTACTTTAGGAACACTTCCGTGTCACTCTTGTGTTCCGAGTATCAAGAATGAGTTTAGTTTTTTGCACCAACGGTCAGTGTCCTTTTGTGGCTTGTAGATAGCTATTTGGGCTTTCTACTCAATCAAATAGTCCAAAACCTTAAAAAAATTTTCCAAGCGGTTAATCCAATCCTCTGCCGCTTGGACGTCATACACTCTATCAAATGATTATGGGTTGTGTTTACAAAAATGAGTCATCCACTGTTGGATGCTGTCAGGGTCTCCTACTAGCATTACTGGTCTAGGTAGCTGTTCTGATGTTTGAGCTGCGGAAGTTTCTTCTTCTAGCTACCTCCTATCAAGGTTAGCCACTGCTGCTGCTACCGCTCTGCTATTGCGGCGTCTCTTTCTTTTTCTTGACGAGCTTGTGCCGTCCTCATCTCTTCAATAGACTTTTGTTGCTATTCTAAGTAATCCAAAATTAACTGTAGCGGATTGGGAGGGACCCTCGCGTCGTGTCCTGAGGGTCTCTCCGTCGAAGCGTTTCTTCAAGTTCTAATCATTATGCTAACTAAACAGAACGCATAACAAAGGAACAAGAAATAAACAACATGCTTGGATTTCACTTAACAACCATGCATACATAAGCAATATCTATTCATCAAGCAAAAGTAGCAAGTTCAGTACATACATGCCAAGAAGAAAAACAAGCATACAACCCAACACGCCAAACTAACCTACTATGGTTAGCTGTACCAAAACAAGTCCTACGTTAGTGTTACAAGGATCCGATTGTCTAAAAGTAGTGAATCATAACAAAGCTTTTAAGGCACTGGATATAATCCTCAATACCTAATCCCACTATCTGATCCAGTCGACAGAACTCATACACCCATAAGGGTGTGTATGGAAGCATTTTTGTCATCGTATAAATCTAGTCTTCAGTATCTAGATAAGGGTCAGCCGGTCCATAAGTCTGATATAACACCTTTACTCCCTCAAGCTAATCTAGGTAAATGTTCGAGTCTTGTTGATCCTCATCTTTCTTGATATGATGACCCAAGAATTCCAACTTCTCTCTCAGTTGATCCTAACTACAGATCTTATGCTCTGTTGGAACAGGGATAGGTACTGTAGGTACCGGGGGTACTGGTGGTACAGTACTAGGGCCAACTATGTCACTTGGGTAGGAGCCTAGAAAGAAAGGCTGACTAGGCTTAGAAAATTTAAACCCAGAAACATGTGGTGGCAGACTTGGAACTACTACACATTCCACTCGAAAACCAAACCCAAGGAATCCCCTTAGACTCGGTGCTAGGTTAGACCCCACGACTAAGTGTCCTGGGTGAGCATCTTTCAACCACTCCGTCAGGTCTTCCTTTTTTATCATCAAATATTTACCCCTGTAGGGTGTCTATCCCTGGTTCACTAAACCCTCAGACCTTGTATCCCAACCCATAGTATTCTCCATCTTGATTCCTGCAAAATATGTCAATTTTCTCTTTAACTGACACATTATCTAAGCATAACATTCTATCCTATGCCAGAACCTTCGCTCTGATACCAAAAATATTACATCTTACTACTAGAGTGACTTAAAGTTCAATTAGAACTATTTTAGACCATATTGGATGGTCTTGGGCTTAAAATCACGTTGAAGACGCTACTTTTAGGAAAATCACTGTTCAATTGGTAAGTTCCAGATTTCTGGTCTAACTTTGAAAAATAATAACTTAATCTAAAAAAATTGAAATGGAGCGATTCAAAATTCTATGGAAAGATCTTTGAATGCTCTTTCAAGAAAAAATAATCTTGTGAACAATTCCATTTGAGAAAGTATCAGGTTTTTTGTGGAAGTCACCACTATCGTTTTGGTAAAAATCCTTTTTTTAGATTTTGAACCTTAAATTTGAAAATTCACCAAAAATGACACAGTCGTCCATTTTTAACATGCTACCTATCAAATTGAAGCTTAAGACGTGATCTTTAAGCATGCTTTTCTCTGGGAACTTAGTCAAAACACTGATCCAATCTGATGGCCTCCTTAGGGTTATAGCATCACAACATTCATACTTATACATAACCAAAATATAATTGGTTCCCATGATTCACTACCACATCTACCCTTGAATTTGTAGCTTCCCTTTGGATGATTCAGGCCCTAAAATTTTGGATTATTTTGGGAGGGTGAGATTTCAATGAAATCCCAGTAGCAAGAATAATCAACCATAACATCAACATGCATCAATTACAAGCATTCCAACCTTTTACTATTAATAGGGAACTACTTTACCTCATACATGTAGCACTCTAACATGCAATAGCCAAGGCACTTAAAGCAAGGAGTATAGCTACACAATCGTCGTCATCATCATCATCATTTAACTCAACCACATAATAGCACATGAAATTGCATAGCAATTAATGCAACAATTAACATTAAAGTTAATTAAATATTACTACCTTGATCCAAAAGCTATTTGATTCTTTGATCTTCTTCCTCTTCTCCACAATTAATAAACCCTAACATCACAAACCATAAAAGGGGCAGCAACATTACAATTCAAACCATACAAAACAAAGGTAATCATCAAGTAACCCTTAACCCCTTAAACTTTGCTTTTTGGAGCTTTGTTTTTTTAAACCCTAAAAATTCCTTCTTGGTTTATTCCTACATGATTTTTCATGTAGAATCCAAATATACAATTGGATTTAGGAAAAGAAAAATCCTTCCTCTAGATTTAGGTTTGCCGAACACTTAGGTTTAGGTTCCAAAAATTACAAATTTGATTCTAATGTATCCAATACTTGTTCTTTAGGTTTATCCTACACCATTTTCCATTTTGAACGCAGTGGAAGCATCAAAACATTGAAAAAATCATCCTAAGGTTCATTTTCCTTCTTGGCCGAATAGTACCTCTTGAGAAACAACAATGAAATCTCTTCAAAAACAACCTACAAACACTTGAAACCACTTGGAATAACCAAGATTTGAAGTGTTTTAACAAGTTTGCACAACAAAACTTCCCTCCCCTAACCATTGTTCATTTCGGCCAGCAACCAAAAGAGGGAAAAGTAGAATTTTTGACCATCAAACTCAAGAGAATCAAGCAACAAACAACATAGAATCAACTACTAACCTTAACTCTAAGCTTACTTGATCCAACATGATTACTTTCTCCTTGTTTCCGCTTCAAGCTCTCTCTTTTTCACTCTCTTCTTCTCTTCGCCGAACCATTAGGTCTGAAAATAGGGGAGGAATTGCTCTCTTAATAGCCAAAATATCTCAACTACCAATATTAATGTTATGCCAAGTGTCAACTCCTTAATTAGTCTTGAATCTCTCTCTTAATTAACTTAATCCAAAAGTAATTAATTTCCCAAAAGTCAAGATCCTCTCCAACTAAGGCTTGACACTTGGCAACTTTAATTACCATTCATTAGGAGCTTGACAAGTGGCAAATTGTGGGCTAAGTAAAGTGCAAGACTCTAGTCTTTACTTTATCAGTGCGTTTTTATTCCAGATTTAATTTCTTTTCTATAATTACAATACTCTGGCCTCTGTAATTATTTTTTATCAAATCCATAATTTATTCTCCTCCTTTTTATCTTTCCAAAATACCCTCTTTAATTCAATCTCAATTTCCCATTAATTAAATAAAAAGGAAAACTATTTTCCTTCTCATTAATATTTTTTCACTTATCAAAAGAATTAGAAAAAATCTTGGATATTTGAGGGTCTCTTTTTAATTTCGTAATCTCTTATAATTTCTTAGGGCATCATAGAAATTTCTTGGAATTTTCTTTGCCTTAAAACTATTTATTTTGAATTTTCCAAACAAAAGGCCTTAAGTTAGCCTAAATCACCCTTAACTTCCTTTATAATTTTTCTAAGGGTAATTTGGTCATAAAACCAATTATACATCCTCATATAATTCTCAAGGAATATTATCCCTAATTTTTTCCAATTTTTTGAGACTTGAAAATATTTTTTCATATTTATTTTTGACCAATTTTTCTTAATTAGTCAAACTTCCATAATTGACTTGGAAAATCATGCTAATTATTTTTCACCATAATTCTTCTATTTCTCGTTATCATTTTTTAACCTTAATTGTTTAGGAATATCCTTATTTTTCCTAGTTACTATATTATTGGATGTGTCATCCTGTAAATTTTAACCCTGAAAATAAGAAATATAAAATAGACTAAGGGTCAAGTAGTGAAGTAGATAGATAGCAGAACAACTTTTAAACTAAAACTTAAGAATAGACCGGACTATCTTTTTAAAATATTTGGTTAAGATAGACCATATTGAAAAATTATATAAAAATTTCAAAAAATTCTCAAAAATTTATGTAAAATACTAGAATAGTATTTGAGGCCTGAAAGATAAAAATAGCATGAAAATAATTTATTTTGGAAATTTTTGTAATTTCATGGAATTTTGGCTAACTAAGAAAAAATTGGCCAAATTGAATTATTTAAAATATATAGAGGCCTCAATAATTCATAAAAAAATAAAAACATTATTTATGAGGTTATTATGAATTTTAAAATTATTTTAGTACTCTAGAGATACAAAGGTTAACTTTAAAATATTTAAAGCGAATTATATCATTAAAAAGCTTATTTCGGAAAAATTTTAATTACAAGAGTTAGAGGGACAAATAAAATATAAAAAATTAAGAAAACATCTCCTCATTCAAAGAAAGCTATTAGTGCAAAGAAATAAATTTTTAGAAATAGTGAATTTAACAGGATTCAAGAAAAATTTAACTAATATTGTGAGATTATATAGTGTAATAATCATAAGTTTGGTGGGACAAATTTTTTTCTCATTTTTCTGATTGGTTTTGCACCAAATGAGGAGAAAGAGGATCTAAGTGGAATAATACAATTTGTTGAAGGTTCTTTGGAAGAATGGAATTATGAATAAAAAATAGTGATTTTTCTTACATGTATGTCTAGGTGTCATATGAGGTGGCATCTTTATTCAGTGAGAGGACACCTCAGGGCTTAAGTGACAAGATCATGAGAGAGATGAATGCAAGATGGTGCCAAGCATCTAGGGTTAAAAATGGATGGTAATTAAAGTTATCACATGGTAAGAATTTGGACCATTTTTATACATACTCTTCCCTTCTCTTCCGATCCTTAGCCAATTTTCGGCCAGTATTAGAGTCAAAGAGGGCAGATGATTTTGGTCAAGAGGAAAGGAAGAGGGAGGAGAAGAAGAACAAGCTAAACCTTGGTGAAATCAAATCCTAGATCAAGGTAAGAGCTTACTTTTCCTTCCTAGTCTATGATGCTCTATGGATTGATGGTTTTAAACATAATTTTGATGAAGTTTGATGGTTGGAAAACCTAGGTATAGTTGCTTCCCAAATTAGTTCATGATGAGATGTGAATGATTCAAAGTTTATACATGGATTAGAAGCTAGAAGATGGTTGATTTATGGTGTTTAAACCTTGTTGTTAGAAAGATTTTCACTTGTGAAACCTAAGGCTATGTTTTAGTCAGAGTTGGTTCTCTATACTAGGGTTTGATTTTTGTTATTTTGATGCTTTCAATGAGTTTAGAAAGTGAATTTGTATAAGCTTATGTGGAGAACATGTGTTTAGAAGCATTAAAATTAAAAATAAAATTATTATTATGAGGATAACATGTGACATATAGCTTGACATGCTTTACTTGTTTAACATTATAATTGTGGTTCTTTGCTACTGAGATTTTTGTGAAATCTCACCCTCCTCTATGCTTAAATCAACACTATATAGGGGCTACAAGTGTTTAAGGGAAAGGAAAGCAAGTGACTTTAGCAAGAAGGTTGATTATTATGTGTCACATATGAACTTATAAACAATGTGCTGTAATGATGTAACAACTATATCTTTTCATGACTTGATGACTACTTTATGATGTGTAACATAACCAAAGAATAATTTATATGGTGTGTAGTATGGCAAAAGCATGCTTTGGATTGTTATGGTATAATTGTTCAAGAGTGACACTTAAAAGGGATGAAATTGATCTAAAATAAGCCAATAATAGAGTCATGTGATTTTGGACAAATAAAGGATTTTGATTATGAAACTTACCAGATCAATAGATCTTATTTTTAGCTTTAAAATCAATGGTAATTCATTAAAATTAAAGTTTTATACAAAAAGTCATGCCTATCCAAAGTTAGGCAAAAATTCAAAAAAATTGAAAATTGATGTCATAAATAGTGTATGTTTGCGTAAAAATCAGGTACACATAAGATGGACTCATAATCAAAAATATTTTTTCCTTAAAGATCTTTCAGAAAGCTTCAAATATAACTTGGAACTACCAAATTTTGATTTTTCTAGATTTAGTTATGATTTTTCAAAATTGAGCTACCTTTAAGGTTACAATGAATAGTAGCCTGAGAACAATTATTTCAAAATTTGAATTTTTTTCAACTTAAGAATTTAGTGAGTGGTTCCAATTAGCTTTAGGGTTACTATTTGATGTGAAAAAGGGTTATAAGTTGAGGTGTTACAAGATGTATCTTGAAACTACTTTATGGGTTGTGCTAACATAAAATTTCTTGAGGTGCTTATATGTGGAGGATGTTATAAACTATGCCTTAAATTATGTTTTTATTTGTATTATTATGTCTACCATCTTATATCTATGCATGGGGATCATAAATGTGAAAGATGGAATTATATGTAGAGAATAACTGTTCTTGAAGCCTGTACGACAAACTAACACTATAATCAAGTGTATAGCCCTGTTGTTCAACCCATTAGTTCTTCCTCTCTCCTTGGCCTTGGATTGAAAATGAACTCATGGGTAGACACTTCTTACACCACAGTTCATCTTTAGTGTTAGTGGCAACTTCACCTAAGAGGGGGTGAATTGGGTGATATAAAAAAATTTAACTAAATAAAATAATTTAATAGATAGAACAGTGGAGATGAGTTTAGAAGGTTTCATCGAAGAATAAAGACACAGAGTTTATACCGGTTTGGTCTCAACCACTTGATCTACATCCAGTCTTTAGAGCACCTCTGAGATTTTCACTATATCCCCAAGATTAAACAGGCTCTCGGTGTCTCAGTACAGTAATTGAATCTCTCAATCACTCCCCCTTACAACTCATAAGGTTACAATCCCCTCAAAAGTCCACACTCTTGAGTTACCCTTAGAAATGAGTAAAGAAAGATATATCAAAATCCCTCGCAGAGTATATGAATGATAAACACTGAAGTTCGGTAAAATAGAGTATTGAATGCAACAGTAGATTTCAGCAGATGGTAGCTTGCGTATTCAATTCACTCATTCAATGCCCTTCATGCCTTTTATAGTTGGAGTATTTCAGTTATCTGTTAGACTGAAGAGCTTCTAACGGTTAGAAGATCACTTGTGTGTGTTCGGCAGTTACAACGGTAGTTCGCCATTAATGCTTCTAACAGAATAGGTTAAGGGCTATAATATAACTGTTGTGTTTTGTTATCTGCATAAGTCTCTTGGCACAAGTAAGTTTTCTTCTTCAATAAAATAGGGATGAGTAACAGAAGAAGTGATAATTCTTGACATTGATGCATCAGTTGGAAAACATGGAATCAATCATCAGACACTAAAAAGTAAACTAAACTTACTTGATCGATGAATTGATCGATAATCCTTTGATCAATCATATTATCGATTAAATATAACAGAAATAGACTTAATAGAAATGTTCATTTATCGAGTTCGTTATTGATCATTTAATGATAGAACAAGTTACCGATAAATGGTGAAATACAAACACAATGATCTTTGCAAGTGAAGTATATTTAAATTCTGTGCAAGGTTTATTTCTTTCAAATTTGTTTACCTTCATTTCTTTTTCAAAGGAGAATTATATGATTGAAGAAGGCTGAGAAAAGCTTGAAGAGAAAATGAAAGATATGTTTCGTGAAAGCTCATAGAAAAGAATTGTATTGGTACATTGATTGAATACGTAATCGATAATCACTTGATTGATCATGTTATCGATAAACCTATGTAATTGTGATAACAATCGTTAAGCAAGATGATCGAACACTTCATCGATAAAGGTCTGATCGAATAAGTGTTAGAAAAAGTAGTTCAAAGAAGACTTTAACAGTTATGCACAAAGATGAATTGATGATTGATTAAATGATCGATTAACAATTAATCGATTAAGTGATCAATTAATAACTGCAAAAAGCTTAATTTCGAAAATAAATGAATAATGTTTTGATCGAATAAGTTATATGAAAAGAATACAGAAAGATATGATGATAATCGAACATATTATCGATCAAATATTGATCAAATAAGTGATCGATAATTGACTGTAAAAACCTTGTTTTGCAATATAACAAAGAATACTTTGACAGAACACATTATCGATTAACTTAGAAATGATTTGACAAACAATGTTCGAACAATTTATCAATAAACTCATAATCGATAAAGTGATGGATAATACATAAACTATTTAACACAGTTAATTGAGTCAAGGAGGCTTACCAGATTATCTGAGTTATGATTGATAATGATTTGATCAATCAGGTGATTGATAATATTATTGATATACAGAATGAAGTTTATTCCTTTTTCCTGGTAGCTTATCGATTAGCCATTTATTGATTAAATGATATAATTTGCTGTAAAATCTTATACTCAAACAATTCTATTGGTGATCGAATAATTGATCAATTAACCTATTCTCTCAGTGAGTTATTGTAACAGTACAATATCACATAACAATTATCTGACACATGTTTGATTAACTATTGATCAAACACTTGATCAATTATCATAACAATTTTTCAGAGAAGCTTAAAACTTAGTTTGTTATCATCAAAACCTTTAAATCTAACACTTAGGTAGTGTAGGTGTGAGAGGAAACCCTTGACTTGAGATGAGTAGAAGACTCTTAGCCGGGTTGTTTGCTCTCTAAAGGTTAGGGTCCATGTCTTAGAGCTATAAGGTGGAGAGTGGTGGATGGGATTGGGCATTTTATTATGCATTTATGTAAGGCAGTACTTCACCTACTTACTATCATGTTTGTATATGTTGTAAAGTAATATTTAGTTACTGAGATTTTATGTCCACTTTGTTGATTCTAATTGTTTTAAGGAGAGCCTTTCAAATCAATTTAGAGTGAAGGGAAGTAGCCAAAGGCTTATGCGTGTATAGCTTAGTAGGCCTTCTATGGCTTGGGTAGTCTTGTTTTGTATATTGCCATACTTATTGCTATGCTTTTGAATCAAACTATATGACTATCTTACTTCATGCTTTTAGGAATACTGTATATTGATGGATGTTGTTTTAATGGCCGGAGACCACAAGACCTCTTGTTAATTACCCTTGTAGATCCATATTTATCACTTTTTGGAAAACTCGTATCTTATTGATAGTTGTTATGGTGATAAGACTGTTTGAGTTTAAGTAGGTGTGAGATTTGTGGGCTGGGCTTAGTCGTTACTATTTATGTACCCTAATTCTTATGATTAAAGATGTTGGTGATAGGTTTGTGGGCGGTACTTGTACTCTAAGCCTTGGCTATTATTGTGTTGATTTATAAAACTTTTGAAATAAGTCAAGCTTTTTATAACTCTAGTAGAATTTTAATACTCTAGTCTAATTACTTCTCTATCATGGTTAACTTATTACGAATGTTTTATAATTACTATTTAAGGAAAGGTGTTTTCATACCACACATCCTCCTATAACTTGTCCTTAGCATCCCGCCAAGTACATAGTCAACGATTATCGCACCTGATGGGGTTGGCTATCTGTTATGGATTAAGTAATATGCTTGATCCCTCCAACAACTAATAACATTGTAATCAAATAAAACAATTCATAACTAATTATTAATTTTATTTCTAATTTTGGATATTCATTCTCAAGAGTATGAAAAATTAATGGATAAAGAAATAAGGAGGGAAAACAAAGACAAACTAGAATTGCAAGGAGTGAGAACATCATAAATAATGACCATAACCATACTAGTGAACAAAAGGAAAAGCTTAGCAAAGTGGTTGTTCTCAAGTTAGATATGATCCTTGAAGCCCTTCTCATTCTTCTTCGACAACTCTAACTGAAAATTAGACACTTTTACATCCTTCGATTGCTCATTCAAAATGAGCCCCACTTTGGCATAACAACATATCATAGAGTACAAAGTTAAAGACTAAACTGAAGTACTTAACGTTATTGGCTCAATGGTTGTCAACAAGACCACTTTGTCCTAACCCCTTTTTAACATTGTTTTAACTGAGTTGCTGTGTATTTTACCTCAATATCCATGTTGGCCTTCGCATCCTTGTGCCACATAAATAGGTGATGTTGTCCTAGCCACATAAATAGGTTACTGGCTCAATGAATTAAATTTCAAGAACTCAAAAGTTTGAAATTTTGTGAACCAAAACTAAAATTAGCCCAAATTTAAAGGATCAAAATGTTATTAATCCAAAATTCATTGTTTGATTCCATTTGAGATCTTCATTTACGAGTGTGTAATTGTATATATCACAATGAATGAAAAACCAAACCGGACTGGCCGATTCAAGATGGAAACAAGCCAACCAGCTAGTTTTCTAATCTAGTTCAGCAGCAGAATCAGTGGAAGATCAAACCAGGAGAAACCAGAACAAACTAGTGAAAACCGGCATTAAACCAGATAACTCGCAGTTCGAGTGGGTTACCTAGTTCTCTGTATTCTTTGCCTAGGGGAAAGAAGAAGAAGAAGAAGAACCCTTATCAAAAAAAAAAAAGGAAGAAAAAGAGAGAGGAAGAAGAGAAGGAAAAGTAAGGGAAAATGCAAAGAAAAACTTACCGTAAATTGATAAATCATCAAGAAATGTGAAGTGAAGAAACTTTTTAGTTTCTAAAGTATTTGTTATTTAGTCATATATTTTAAACATTATCATTATAAAGTATTTTTATTAGTAACGATTAATAATATTTTTATATTATTTTAATATGACTGGTCTAACCCAAGTTGACTCCGATCTTACTTATTAACCTTTAAACCACTGTCTCAACTGGTTTAGTATTCAGTCCTGTTTTTTGTTCCTTGATATATCATGAGTTTCTAAAAAAAAGTTGAAGTTTTTAAGGTCATCAGGGGAAATACTCTTGATGTCTATAAAGTTAGGTTCTCTGGTTGTGGCAATACCTAGCTGGAGCTGAACTTTGTTGAATTTGTAATATCATGTGTCCAAGGTGAATATGAACACATGTTAACTGGAATAAGTGGGGCCCATGCAGAAATATAATTCTGTTAAAATGATAAATATATTTAATACTATATCAAGTCTTTAATATAAAATTTATTTTGTAATACAATTTGCATTATAAAGTAAATCTTAAACTATTTATTTTAATAACATAGAATAAAGGCTTTTAACTTTTATTTATGACCTTAACTGTCACAACAAGGATAAGCCTGGAGTTTGATGGATCACGAATTTGATTTTCAGGATAAATTCTATAGAAAAAATGGAAAAATATTATGTCATTAAACATTTAACTGGTATGAAGGAATTGATATATTTTTATACCCAAAAAAAATATTGATTTTTTTTTTTTGCCAACACCAAAAAAAAAAAAAAATATTGATACTCTATAGATTTTGTACAGACGAAGTATTGGTAATTTGATTTAGGTTATTCTCACCTATAAAATTTTCAATGAGAAGGTTTTTAACTCAATTTTTTCAATTTTAGGAATATCAAGCAATATGAATTATGGTTTTTCTAAATAAGTAAATTAAACAAATGGGTTAGCGGGACAAGGCAAATCAACATCAAGATGGCAAATTACAGGCTTTATTTGATTCTATTTTTATGTTTTTAAAATTTTTAGAATAATTTTATAAAATTATTTTTCAGGACAAGTTTTTTAAAAAAAATAAAAAACGTGTTTAAATGATTGTTTTAAAAAAATTATATTTAAAAAATAAAAATTTCTTTAGAATAATATATTTTGAAAAATTGACTTCAAGTTATTTTAAAGCTTCTTTGCATTATTTGGGATTTCAATAATTTTTCTAACATCTTGATTATTCATGATTTTATTTTTATGTGACACTTTAAACATAAGTATCTGTTTGGTATAAGAAAAATGAAGGAAAAAAAAGAAGAAGAAGAATTTTAATGAGCCCAATCTAAAATATTAAAGAAGTGGGGTTAAAAGCTTCTAATTAATGTTATTACTCTTTTATCTTACATATTTTTTATTAAAATTTTAGCCTTATTATTTTAATTTTTTAAATCAAAATCATTAAAATTTTACTTCTCTTTTCTTCTTTTCTATTTCTCTCATGCTAAACATAGGTTAAGTGACAAGAATAGTATTATTGCCTTGAAAAAATTCCCATGAAACTTTAGCAATCAGAGTTTCTTTTATCTTCATTTTTTGATGCCTTTCCTTTAAGATTTAATTTTCACATAAATTTTTAAATTAATTTTAATAATAATTATTATTAAATAAATTCATGAAATTTTTAATAAATAAAATTTAAAGATAATCATATTTCTTAAAATTACTTTTAAAGTGCATTCAAATTAACGTTACTTATAAAAGTCACCATTATTTAAACACTGGTAAAAGTTGAAAAAACTTGTACTAAAAGCTTACAATTACAAGAGCCGTGAAAAAAAAAAGCAATAAAATATTTTGAAAATTGCTATAAGATAAATGAGTGTGAATAAATTCTAAAATTTTAATTTAGACCTTTTATATTATTTTGAAATTTTTAAATGTTGTCAAATTACACAAATGTTCTTCACTATTTTTCCCCCCAAATATCGTTACCTCAACACCCTTAGTCAGTTTTCGGCTACTGGAGCTCCAATCTGACAACACCACCGATGGCCAACTGTTGAGCCACAGCTACATGTCATTATAACTCCGGTAACTATATTTTCTTATGTATTGATAACAATTTTTTTTAGAACTTTGATGGTTACTTTTTTTTAGCTATTGACTACTCTAGTATTACAATTGACTACTTTCATTTTTAAAAATTTAGTGACCATTTTTATTTAGCTATTAACTACTTTTGCTTCAAAAATTTAAAAAATGCATTAAGTTTTAGTGGAGATTTAGTGACTATTTTTTTGTTTAACTATTTACTATTCCTCCTATGTAGTCAACAATTTTATAAAAATAGTGATCAGAACTTTGAAAATAAAAGTAGTCAATAGTTATATGAAAATAGTTATTGGGAGTAAGGATAATGTTGTCATTCTATAATATTTTAAAATTTCAAAAATACTACTTTCGATCTTATTTATAAGATTTCGTTTGTGAACTATAAACAAAATCTTATAAGGGAAAATGACACTAAAATACCACTTGAATTCCAAAAAGACAAATAAGGCACCTGAATAAGCAAAATGACAAAGAAGGCATCAGGTACCAATCTAGAATTTTGATTTTTGGCCTAAAGACTGAATTGCCCTTATTGTGTTTGAAAATTGAGGAGATAGAGAAAGGTAGAAATCGCCTCCTCCCAGCGAAAGCAATTCCCCCCACTCGGCGAAAGAGAAACTGTCCTCACTTGGCGAAACCAATCCATCTACTCGGTGAAACTAATCCCTCCACTCAGTGAAATCGAATCCCTCCACTCCACGAAACCGAACCCCCTCCAATTGACGAAACTAAATCCTTCGCATCACCATTCTGTAGAGATTGTTGATTTGGTGGGTTTTGTTTGTGGGAAAGAGGATTTGTAGTGAGAGAGGGAGTGAACCTGTGGGAAAGACGAAGCGGAAATCAGAAAACAATGGCAAGCAATTACGTAACGTAACTGCTGTCATATGCCTGCTGGTTTTTGGTAAATCCCATTACGTGAATGGTAAATTTCACTATACATGTAGTTAATTATGAATTTTACAAAATACATATTGTGATTTACAACTTTTGTAGTGAAAGTGACTACTTTGTTAATGGGTTTTGCAACCTGTTTTCAGGAGATAAACAATTTGTTTGTAAAAACTAATAAAATTTCACGTTAAATTTGACAAAACGTATAGTGGGATTTACAACTTCCGTAGTAAAAATGACCACTTATTGAATGGGTTTTGTAACTTGTTTTCAAGGGATGGGCAGCTTGTTTCTAAAAACTAATAAAATTTTCTACTAAATTTGACAAAACACATAGTGAGATTTACAACTTTCGTAATGAAAATAATCACTTCTTCAATGGGTTTTGTAACATGTTTTCAAGGGATTGGCAACTTGTTTCTAAAAACCAATAAAATTCCATGCTGAAATTTACAAAACATAGAATGATATTTACAACTTTTGTAGTGAAAATTACCACTTCTTAAATGAGTTTTGCAACCTCTTTTCAAGGGATTGGTAACTTGTTTCTAAAAACCAATAAAATTCCATGCTGAATTTTACAAAACATAGAGTGATATTTACAACTTTTGTAGTGAAAATTACCACTTCTTAAATGAGTTTTGCAATCTCTTTTCAGGGGATGAGCAACTTGTTTCTAAAAATCAATAAAATTTGACGCTGAATTTTACAAAATACACAGTGATATTTACAACTTTTATAATGAAAATGACCACTTCTTAAATGGCTTTTGCAACCAGTTAATTCAACGTGACTACAAAAGTTGTCACTTTTATTAGTTTTTACAAACAAGTTGTTTATCTCCTAAAAACAGGTTGCAAAACCCATTAACAAAGTAGTCACTTTCACTACAAAAGTTGTAAATCATAATATGTATTTTGTAAAATTCATAATTAACTACATGTATAGTGAAATTTACCATTCACATAATGGGATTTACTAAAAACCAGCAGGCATATGACAGCAGTTATGTTACGTAATTACTTGCCATTGTTTTCTGATTTCCGCTTCGGTTTACTCCCTCTCTCACTACAAATCCTCTTTCCCACAACCAAAATCAACAATCTCTACAGAATGGTGATGCGAAGGAGTAAGATAATAGCATTTCCAACATTCTTCTTTCCTTCTTCCCGCATTTCATCAGCGTCAGTCTTCCTCTCTCCTTTCTCTCACTTTCAGCGTCAGTCTTCCCGCATTTCATCAGGGCATTTTGGTCTTTTGGCCGAAAATATGAATTCCAGATTGGTACCCAGTGTCCTATTTGTCATTTTGCTTATTCAGGTGCCTTATTTGTCTTTTTGGAATTCAAGTGGTATTTTATTGTCATTTTCCCATCTTATAATTAGATCAAGAGGTAGCAGTATAAGAGTTTGATTTGGAATTTCAAAATTCTTCTATCCTAAACTATAATTATTTATTCTCTTAGAGATAAATCAATTTAGTGTAACTTTTGAACTAAATTATATTTTTATGGGCATTTATCTTTAACAATTCAGTCAACTTTAATTAATATTCAATAATAGTTTTTAATGGAGGGAAATTTTACGAGCCATGAGATATTCCTGTTCACTCGGATGTTTTCCCGTCAAGTCGTAATTATAACCCCCACCGGCTCACTTCGTACTCACATAATGAAATTTTTTTATCATTTTTAAATATAAAATAACTCATTTATTAATTATGTCACTATTCTTTTTTAAAAAATAGTTTCTTCATTTTAATTTGGGGGCGAAAACTGAAAAGACCTCGATGGATTGGTAGGGGCAAAGATGCTCCATTCGGTCAGGAGCCTGGTTCGTGTATTAAAATGCTTCTATTTATTTTATGTTTCATACTTTCATTAATAAAATAATAAACTAATTGAAAATAAAAAAATACTATAAAATATGAAATGGTTGCACAAACACTTTGGTGTTGGTTAGAAAAAAATAATTTATATTTTCGGAGAATTTTATTTTTTAAGTAAAAAAGGAGGAACGGGTTGTAACTTATTATTGCGATTTGAGGGGGGAGGTCGGGAGGGTACAGACTCCTAACGGTAGGCTAGGCTGCCAGAAGACGTGTGTAACTGTGTGCTCTTCTTTCTCTTTTCCAATAAAAATGGCGGGTAACACCATAACAACTCATTTTTTTAATACAAAACTCATATTAAAATCAAATTAAACTGAAACATCGAAAACTTAAGGAAAAATAACAGAAAAATGACAAATAAACTTCATAATGCTAAAAGCATCTTTTGAATTTCAAAAATCTCAATTTAGTCACAAGTAACTAATTTGGCATTTGTAGATTTGTTGAAATGACCATATTGCCCTTTATTTTTATTTATTGTTTTTAAAAAACCAAAGACCCTACCGGCTTACCGGTCACCGGAGCTTTGACGGTGGCAGCAGTCACTGGAACTTCGACAACTGACCGATAATTGGTCATCGAAGCTTCGGCAGTCAGAAACAATTTTTTTGAAAATTTTCACAACTTTAGTATAACGGTTAACAACGTTGTAATGCTATTAACAACTTTAGTATAGCAGTTAACAACAGGTTTTTCAGGAAATTCAATAATTGGTCGTCGGAACTTCGGCGGTCGGGAACAATTTTTTTTGAAAATTTTTACAATTTTAGTATAACAGCTAATAACTTCTGTAATGCTATTAACAAATTCAGTGTAGTGGTTAACAATAGGTTTTTTGGGAAATTCAACAATTGGTCACTAGAGCTCTGACAGCTGAAAACAATTTTTTTTGAAAATTTTTACAACTTCAGTATAACAGTTAATAACTTTTATAACGCTATTAACAACTTCAGTATAGCGGTCAACAACAAGTTTTTGAGTTTGTTAACGGCATTACTAAAATTGTAAAAATGCTACTTTTTGAATTTTCTGAAAAACCTGTTGTTAACTGCTGTACCAAAATTGTTAATAGTGTTATAAAAGTTGTTAACCGTTATACTGAAGTTGCAAAAATTTTCAAAAAAAAAAGTAGTTGTTAAAGTTATAAAAATGCCATTTTTTTAATTTTTAAGAAAACCTGTTGTTAAATGCTATACCGAAATTGTCAATAGAGTTATACAACTTGTTAACATCATTACTGAAGTTGTAAAAATGCTACTTTTTAGGGTCATTACAAGCTTATGGTGGAATGTTTGCTACTTGGATAGTTGAGAGAAAAGAACCCCAATGAGGAGATATGAGCAATTCAAACACTTATATCTTGTGAGTAAATCTCTGTTGTTCATGCATGTTGAGCCAATAACATCTTGTATCTAATTACTTGGCATTGTTCATTTATTTATCAATTTTTTGTATTCCTAAAAGATGTTGATCGATTAGCTCTTGAGATCACTTTTGAACATGCTAGTCTCTTTAATTGTAGCTGTACTTTTTTAGAATGATTCAAATCTTTGTCCAAGAGTACAAAAGTTCAAGTGTGGGGGAGTGATATAACCCAATCTTTATATGGTTTTCTCAAGTGTTTTCTAATGTTTTGCAACAATTTTACCCTCATTATGTGTGCATTTATATCCATTTGATTACATTGAGTCATGCATTGCATTTTGCTATTTAAGGGGTAAGAAAGGGTCATTTTTCTCTTCTAAATTTTAATTGCCTTGATCTGTAATCAGTTAGTCTTTACAAAGCTATTTGTTGTGATTTTCAGGCAATTGGAGAAGGACCCAAGAGTCATGATAGAATATGGATGGAGCCAAAATGTTACAAGGACTAAGACACAAAAGTTGGGAGTGTTCTGCCTCCCCAAGTCGCGACATGGAACACTTAGGTCACGACTTGGATGCCATTTTACTGAAGCCACGCGTTTGGATCTGAGTAAAGATGCAAGCTCTCTATCTTCCCAAGTCACGACAAGAAGCCTCTCAAGTCACGACCTGACTGCCCTGAGTCGTGACCATACAGTCCTGAGGTCGCAACTTGAATGCGTTAAGTGAAGCTGTGCGTTTTGGAATAGGTTTCTGAGCTTCTATACCTAAGGAGGGCAGCCACCACGAAAGGGGGGGCTTTCATTCTGCAGATTTGCACAAGGTTGAGCCACCATCATCTCTTCTCTAGTTTCCATTGATCCTACACCTAAAACTTTCATTTTTTTCTTCATTTCTTCATCATTTTCTATAATTCTAAACCGATCAAACCACTCCAACACCCTTCTTCTCCATTTTTCCAACCTTATTTTTAGTTTTAACCATGGCTATTCATTCCTAGAGTGATTGTGATTGGTTTGAAGGCATGAGAGGCTAAACCCTTAGCCTCTTGGTGATGGAAGACAAAACTTGAGCTCAAGGACTTAATTAGGGAGTTTTCTTTCTATAGTCTAAATCATTGTTTAATGTTGTGTTGAATTTTTCTAGATTTAGGAACTTTCTACACTTGTATCAAACTTGGTTTATGATTGTAAATCTTGTGTTTAGACTATTCGATTGTATTTGGATTGGATGATGTTAATGTTGATTAATCTATTTTAATGTTTCAGTTTGAACCCTTGTGTTCAGTTTGATTATCAGTGATAATTGTTGATTAATTTGAGTGCTTGGTATTCTGTGGTTGTCGATTGACATTCAGAGGGCATTTGCATCATTCATTCATTTACACTCTAAGTGGTTTTCAGCAGTGTCTTAAGAGGTGTTAATTAACTTTGATTAAAGTGAGTTTTCATTAATTAAGACATTGGACCCAAGTGATTACTTGGGGTTTTCTTCAGACTTAGAGGTTTTCTAAACTCCCAATCATTCTAAAGAGCAGTGATAGCTGAGCTTTCATCATCAAGAGACTATTTAACCATAATTCCCTTCTAATCCAAAACATTTTTTCATTCATTCAAAATACCAAAAATAGTTAATTTCCTGCACTTTGCATTTGTTGCACCACTTTTTAAAACAACTAAAACCCTCCCTTTTTTTACAATGTTTTTGAAACCCAATTTAGACTAGGATTTCCAATAACAAGCTCTTCGAGAAGAACGAATGGTTGCATCCTATACTGCATTTTATCTGGTGCAACTTGTTTGCTTGACGATCCGGAAGATGACAGTCCGGCACAACAATCATCATCCTTCCTAGAATAAACTTTGTCCTTTACTTTCTTGTGGTCTCTTAGGTCAAGTTGATGATGAGTCTTTACATTGTATTTCATGTCACATTGCTAAATAGCATGCTTTATCATTTCATTAAAATGATTCCATTACTAATCGGTTAAAGCCCTACTTATTTCCTCTTCCTGTTCTAAATGTTTCTGGGGTGAAGCAATATTGAATGTTGTTTATTGCATTAATAGAGTCCCCATACCAGTTGTTTATGACATCTCTCTTTTGAGCATCTTCATGGTATACCTTCTAACTATATTCTTCTAGAAGTCTTTGCTTGTGTATGTTTTATCTTGTTTTATCTCATAAGACCACTAGATTACAAGCTTGTGCTCGTGTTTGTTGCTTCCTTTATTATGGTCTAGAATATAAGGGTTATTGCAGCTGGGACCCTATCTCTCATCGCATTTAAGTCTCCTGTCATGTTGTTTTTTCGGGAACACATGAAGTTCTCATCTTTGACTGACCTTTCTTCACTTTCTCCTCCTTTACCTTCTATTTTTACAAATACTTCTATTTATTTTTTTCCTAATGGCTCAGATACTTTTGTTGATCTTTTTCCTAGTGACTTAGGTATGGACTCACCTACTGAGCTCATTCATACTCCTGATACAACGCTTCCTCCAGATAAGCCTACTATCTCTGATCTTCCTATACAAGTTATGGTTATGGAACTTGTATCATCCAATATTATTCGTCCCACCCATGTAATAAAAGAGTTGCCAAGAAATACACAGAACCCAATAGTAGATCGATAATCAGCATGGTCACTTGCCTTATCAATATTGGAGTAGGCCCGTAAAGTGAGAGAAGATCTGGCAAAGAAATAAAGGCCATGATATAAGGTTCCCTTAACATACTGAAGAACCCTAAGAACAACTGCATAATGAGTAGTTTGAGGCTATGACATAAACTAACTAACAATGTGAACCGCATATGATGAATGAGAGGCAGGTAACATGTAAGGTTCTCCAACAAAGTTCCATCAGTAGGAACAAAGTGAGCATTAGGCTCAATGGGAGTATTTTCAACCATTTCATCAGTGAGAAAGGCCCAAGATATCAAGTCAAAGGCATACTTGACCTATGAAAGAAAGATACCATTCTCCCTATGATGTACCTCAAGACCAAGAAAATAATTTAGTCTTTCAAGATCCTTCATCTCAAACTATCCCCCAAGTAAGTTTTAAGCTTTTGAACTCCTATCAAATCACTACCTATGATAATCATGTCGTCAACATACAATAAAAGTAGAACAATACTACGGTAACTACTCTGAATACATAAAGCATGGTTATGAGGGCTGTAATTGAAGCCAAGATGGCTTATGGTACTACTAAACTTTGCAAACTAAGCTCGATGGGCCTGTTTAAGTCCATAAATGGCTCAACAAAGGTGGCAAACTTTATCTCACAGATGAAGATAACCAGGAGGGGGCCTCATATAAACTTCCTCTTCCAATCAGCATTTAAGAAGGCATTCCTGACATCTATCTGTTGGAGAGTGTAACACCTCTCTGTAGACCAAATAATTCATCAAATAGAAGCAATTGGAACCACTTACTAGATCCTTAAGTTGGAAAACTCAAGTTTCAAAAAGAATATTCTCATGTTATTATTCACAAGTAACCTTAAAATTGAGCAAACTTTGAAAAAAACATAACTAAATCTGAAAAAATCAAAATGAGGTGGTTCAAGTTCTACCTAAAACTCTTTTAATGGTCTACAAGATAAAAATGATCTATGGTTTTATGCCCTTCTCACACATGCCCAGTTTTAGCTCAAACATGCATTGTTCATATGATCATTTTTTAATTTTTTAGGATTTTTACCCAATTTTAGATAGACATAACTTTCTATACCAAGCTCCAATTTTAGTAAATTACTACTCATTTTAAAGATTTAAATAAGATCTATAAATCTACCAAATTTTCTGACCAAAATCCACTATTTGCCCAGACTTGTGTGGTCACCAATTTTTGCCCTTATTAGATTACTTTATCCTTTTTTGGCTTTATTTTGCAGATTCATGTTATATCAATTTATGCAAGTCATTTCTGAAGCTAACATCAACTAACATAATTTAACTATAATTTACAGCATAATATGGTCATTGGGTCATCCATCCATACTTATTACAAATTTACACAATATATGAAGAAAGATTCAACGTCAAGGCCACTTCCTTTCCTTTTTCTCTTGAACTTTCAACTCCTAAGTGGGGGAAATTTAAGCATAGAAGAGGTGAAATTTTGGAAAAAAATCTCAGTAGTATAGAACCACAATAATATGCCAACAATGCAAAGTAAGTCATCCTATGTGTCTAGCTATCAACATGCTTTCTTGCAAAATTCATGCCATGGTAATGGAGCAAAATGACATAAAATAACTCAATAATGCACTTAGCTAAGGCATAAATGCAAGGAGTTCAATACATTTCAAAATCACAAGCTCTATCACATCCTGGCATCAAGATAAATAGCAAATATACAATGTAAAGCTAATATCAAAATTGGAAATCCTAGCTACCTCTCTTTGAGTTTGTTCTCTTGCCTTTTAGCTCCTTCTCTTAATACTCCTCTAGAACTTTCTCAATGCCTATTAATCAAGCAATAGGATATTCCACATTACAACTCATACCACATCAAACACTTTCTAATCTCCCTTAGCCTTTTTTCTTGATCTTTAGGAACATTATTTCTCCTTTGTTTTACTAACTCTCTAGGCTTTTCTATATAATTTGCATGTAGAATTCATATGTTAATTAATTTTATCAAAATCCAACTCCTCTAAAGATCTTCACTTGGCCAAACAAATAGGGTTTAAGGGTTTAAGTTTCCATTTTCAATTAAAATGCTTCCAAGCACTTTCCTTGGTGTTTCCTTACACGTTTTCATCATTTAGCAAACAAAATGGAAGCATTAAGTCAACTTGAATCAAACCTTTAACCCATGATCTCCTCTTGGCTGAATGCTATCATCAATCATGGTGATTTGGAATTCTTTCATAATTCATGCAATAACACATGTTTCCAACCATTTTCCATACTCTAATCCTTAAGTCATTCTCTAATTATGCTTATCAAATCATATAATAATTAGGGTAACATAATTCCTTAGGATTTTTAGTCACTAAGTTCCAATAAAGATTAAATTCAAATCAACTACTAATCAATGTAATTAAGCCCTTAATAAAGGCTTAAACATACCTTGATTGCTTGCTTAAACTTGGCTAACCTCTCTGCTCTGTTAGTGGCAGTCTTACCAAAGAGGGGGTGAATTGAGTGAGTTATAAAAATTTTCGAAATTAAACCAAAGAACTATCAGAAACAAAAGAGTGTGAGTTTAGAATGATTTCACCGTAGAGAGAGGAAGACACAAGATTTATACTGGTTCGGTCTCAACCACTTGACCTACGTCTAGTCCTCAGACACCTCTGAGTATTTCATTATGATCCAAGATTGACCGGGCTCTTGGCGCCTTAGTACACTAATTGAACTCTCAACCACTCCCCCTTACTTCCCGTAAGGTTACAAACCCACTCAAGAGTCCACACCCTTGAGTATCACACAAACGTGATTAATGAATAGTAGATAAGCTCTCTTACAGAGTGAATAAACGATAATCACTAACGCTCGTTGTTACGGAAGAATAGAGTATTGAATGCAACAGTAAAAAATCAACAGAGGGTAGCTCGCGTATTCAATCTGTTCATTTAATGCTTCTTCGCGCATTTTATAGTTAAGGTCATTGGTAACCGTTAGACGGAAGAGCTTCTAGCCGTTGAGAGTCCAGTTGCATGTTTTTCTAGTTGCAACGGTTTTCCGCCAATAATGCTTCTGACAAGGTAGGTTACATGCTACTTGGACGACCGTTAGAGTACCGTTGGATTTTTCTTCGTAATCTGTAAAAATATGTAATCCAATAAGTTTTTCTCCGTTAGAATAAGATCAAAAGTAGAACCGAACAAATGATAGAACGAATAATCATAGTTTATGATTAGAATCAATCGGTTGTTAGATGTGCTAGGTAGTAACTGATTGTGCTTGATCGAAGTGATGTTTGATTATTACTTGATTGATTAGCTTATCGATTATTCTGAGTGAAGGCTTTTGAACTAAATAACTAAGATTATCGATCAGTGATGGATCAAACGTTATCGATCAAGTGATCGATAAAAGGAAATGGTGACAATATACTATGATGCATAGACAATGAAGATCAAGGTTGCTTTTGATTTTGAAACTCTTTAAATAGTGAAACAAGAAATTTATGAAGGTTGAGAAAGCTCGAATGATAAATTTTGAGAAACATCGAGACTTATGGTTTGAACTGAAATCGCCTCATGATCGAACAAGTGTTCGAACACTTGTTGATCGATCAGGTTATCGATAAATAGTGTCATAGAAATAACTTTTGGAACACACTAATTTTCGAACACTTTATCGATAAATGGATGATGGATAACCTTATCGATAAACAATAAGCAAAGTATATTTAGTGTGAAAACACAAGCTAGTGAGATGATCGAACAGGTGATCGATAATGTTATTGATAAAGAGATCTATTCTTGTAAAACCAAAAGATGATTTATCGATCATGTTATGTGAAAACAAGATAAACGTGAAGTGGTTATCGATAATATTATCGATAATCAGATTATCGATCCGGTGATCGAAGAGCCACGATGTGACAAAGATATGTTGATTATCAATCATGTGATCGATAATTTTCTTATCGATCAGGTGATCGATAAGCTGCTGAATAATAAATTCCTGCACGAAAAGTTATGAGGCAATGTTTGATCATATTATCGATAAATGGTTGATCGATAATGTGATCGATAAATGGGTGAAAAAAACAAAAACATAGAATGAGTGTAAAGTGCATTACCATTTATTGTCTTCTCATTGATAATTGGTTTATCGATCAAGTGATCGATAAACACCTATCAAATTGTATCCCGATTATCGATCAAGTGATCAATAATTTGTCCCAGATTTTCATATACAACTAAGAATGATCGATCAAATGATCGATCAACACATTATCTAACACGTTATCGATCAAAGTTTCTGCTGAGTTTACTTAATTAAACAGAGTTATTATCTATCAGCTTATCGATAAAACCTTGATCGATCAAATGATCAGTCAACATGCTGAACACAAATTACTCACTTTGTTTTCATCAAAACCTTAATCCTAACATTCTCCCCCTTTTGATGATGACAAAAACATAGGTAAGAAATATCAACCAAGAAGAAACATCAGAAACAGTAAAATTAAACCAATAGATAAATCAAAGTAAGAAATATAATTTACTAAAAGGCATGAACTGTTCAAGATACATCAATAAACACATAACAGCAAAGAGCTAAGCGTAAAAAAAATCAGAGAAAAGAAAAAAAAAAAGACTCTAAGCATCAGAAAACAGACTCTAAGCATCAGAATCCTTCTCCCCCTTTTGTCAGCATCAGGTGGGGGGAGGAAGGAGTAGAGAAACAGGTGGAATGGACAGGGGGAATAGGAAGAGGTGGAAGGTGAAAGAGTAGAGAGAATGATGGAATATGAAGAGAAGGAACTAGCGGGGGAACAGTGATCAGGGCCAAAGTAGGAAAGGGAGTGGGAGAGGTAGGTGGTACAGATAGTGAAGTGGGAATAGGAGAAGGGGGTATAGTGGAGGTAAAAGGTCCAGGCTCATGATGAGGAGGAGATGGGGGGATGATGGAGTAAGTCCTCAAAGCTAAAAGTAGTTGTACGGGGGTAGAGAAGTTGTTGCAGAGAGAGGCTACCATCCCTTTGAGCTCTCGAAATCTCTCTGTCAACATAATCAAATCTATGAGAAACCTCCTTTTCCAAAACCATCATTGCTTATCAGTAAAGGTCTAGGATTTTGGTAACCCCTCAAATTTTCTGTTTGAGACTTCCCCATATTCTCGGGCAGTGACATAGACTCTTTTCTCAAACTCTTAAAGTTCAGCCTGAAATAGTTCCCTGAGAGATCTCTCCATAAATGAGGGTCCAGGGGCATGAGAAGGAACTGCAATGGATTCGGCCTCATCCTGAGTCCTAGAGGTGCTGACAGCTGGGTGCTTCCCTTTGTCCTTCTAAGGCACTTTTGTGAGGGTCCGAAAGGTAGAGGAATCCTCATCTTGTGCAGCTGTGTAATCCCGAAAGCAGGAACCTTTGTCTTGGACTCTCCAGGCTCAAAAGGGGCAATGTTATTTGCCTGTAGGATGTATGTGGCCAACTGAGGGTAGGGCATTGGTGTAGACTTAGATTTGTTGAGAACAAAATCCTTCATCTCATTATAGATCAAAGTCCCTAATTAATCCTTTCTGCAGTGATTATCAGAGCCAGAAGCAAGTAATCATCTTGAGTTAAGTGTGAGAAGCTCTCGGATTGTTGATCATACTTTCTTGAATAGATATAAGTGGATTATCTGTAATAATCACACATCTGTTTAGGTGGGAATTTAGCTCTCACGGCCGGGGGTACTCATCACTTTGCATCAAAATCTTATAAGCCTTAATTTCAGTCATATCTCCCCCTCTCACTGAATCTTGAGTTCCCAGCAACTCATTAATTTTATCAGCAGTAAGGTGGAAGGTTCTACCTCTCAG